>NC_133331.1:147448214-148105714 GCF_042186555.1 Aquarana catesbeiana
AAAGGCTTTCGATCGTGTCAGCTGGCCTTTTATGAATGCGGTACTCAGACACATAGGCCTAGGGGAGGTGATGCTCAACGAGATAGCTGTATTTACTCCACTCCCACAGCGCGAGTAAAGACGAACGGGGTTCTGTCGGACCCCTTTCTAATTACAAATGGGACAAGACAGGGTTGCCCCCTGTCCCCCCTCCTATTTGCTCTTTCTCTCAAGCCATTTCTCTCCAAAATTAGGTTAAACCCTGACGTACACGGAACATCATTAGGTCCCATGCAACATAAGGTGTCAGCATATGCGGACGACTTACTTTTCTCACTAACAGACCCAGTAGTGTCCTTACCCGACCTCCTAAAGGAATTTGAAATTTACGGGAAGCTGTCAAACTTAAAAATTAATTTTTCAAAATCGGAGGCCATGGGTATATCTATACCAGCTACCGATCTCATAAATTTACAATCAAGCTTTCGGTTTAAGTGGACCACTTCTGCCCTGACTTATTTGGGCACGAGGATACCACCTGATCCGGCACTAATATATGACAGTAATTTCCCCCCCTACTAACTAAAGTCAGATTACTACTGGAGGATTGGAATAAGGGACTACATTCTTGGTTTGGGAGGTGTAACCTAATTAAAATGTGCATACTACCCAAATTCTTGTACCTCTTTCAAGCCCTGCCAATCAAAATACCTCCTACATACTTCGGACGTGTGCAGACTCTTTTCACTCGTTTTGTCTGGGCAAACAAGAAACCACGCATCCCCAGAGCACAATTAACCAAGCCTAAACATTATGGAGGGATAGCACTCCCAGACGTCCGAAAATATTATCTTGCAACACATTTAGGCAGAGTAATAGATTGGCACAGAAATAAGGAACACAAATTATGGACACAAATTGAGCAACATCAAACAAACATACCTCTACAATCTGCATTGTGGTGTTATGATTCACTTCCACTAGAACTGAAAACCCACCCCTTTATAGGTAACACCATACGGCAATGTCTCCATCCCACATTGCAGTCCTCAGTAACGACTACAGAATCTCCCATGACCCCGATTCTGGGAAACCCAAAGTTTCCCCCGGGGATAGCACCCGGACAATTTCAGACACTGAGAAATTCTGGATGCATTAGAGCTTTGCAGTTTGTAACACAGGACAGATGGCCCTTTATGACAGAATTAATAGACCCTGCTGGTACATTTAAACTTGCATTCTGGAATGCAGTCCAAATTCATCATTTCCTTCAAACAATCCCAAACCCTCAATCCTATACTAGACCCCTGACGGCGTTCGAGGATATATGCTTAGACACAGAACCAATCACACAAGTATTATCTCAGATGTATACCCTATTGAACACACCTACTCAACCACCCTGTCTACCATGTATCACAAAATGGGAAACAGACCTTCAATGTACTTTCACAGCAGTCCAGAAACAAAGCATGATAATTCTTTCCCTTAAATCCTCCATCTGCACTAAAATACAAGAGATAGATTTTAAGATCCTGACAAGGTGGTATTTAACACCTAGTCGCTTGCATTCTATGTTTTCTGAATCATCAAAATACTGCTGGCGATGTCAGAAGGAGGTGGGAACAATTCTGCATGTGTTTTGGTCCTGCCCTCGCTTAACAAATTTCTGGACTGCTGTTCGGTCCATCTCTCAGAAGTTCACTGATTTTCAGATCCCGAAACACCCGGCATTCTTTCTACTCCATGTATCCTCCATCCCGCTCAAAACTTACAAAAAATCTATACTAAGACACCTAACAAATGCAGACAAATCCTGCATACCCACATTATGGAAACAACAATCCCCCCCAACTACATCATTGTGGTTGAGGAAAGTGGAAGACATAAATAAAATGGAAGACCTAATCCTGACGTCCCAAAATAGACATGCAACTTATCAGAAAACATGGGCACTGTGGAATATGTTCAAATACTCGGAGGAAGGCAAGGCCCTATTTGGGAACCCGAATTAACAGATCCAATATATAACAGATGGTACACAGAACCGAAGACCTCAGTTGTTCGCCATGACATCCCGATGATTTCTCCCTCCCCCTCCCTGCTCCCCCCCCCCCAAATTTCCTCTCCCCCTCTCTTTTCATTTATTTTCTTCTACTTGCTTTTTCTATTTTTTAGTATTATACTCAGGTTGCTGTTTTTCGATTAATATATACTGATCGGTTTATTAAGATATTGACATAACGTGGGACATTTTAGATGTTGATTATTTTATATACCTACGGTAATTGAAATGGTGAGATGTAACAATATGGAAAATATGTTTGTATCGATAATAATACCACATGACAGAGTTTTCTTTTTGTTATGTCTGTAAGATGTATGATGTATTATAATGTTACAATATCGGGAGGTGGCAACCTTCTCCCCCCCCCCCCTACTGTTTTGTATTTTCCGGGCTTGCCCGATGTCTTTTGGAAAATTAATAAAATATATATTTGAAAAAAAAAAAACTGGACAGAGGTCCAATAAAATTGTAGTATGTAACATACATATGGTACACTTACAATTGATCAGCACATCAATAGAATAGACTCTATCCGAAAGGGCTGATGAAGGCTGCCCCCCAACAGCAGTGGACGGAGAGGACACAGCGTGGACCCCATGTGTGTCCAGTTTCTCTAGAGCCTTATCATAATGTCCTAATTCTTATTGGATTTCAACTGCTTTTATTCAAAGAATACCTCTTTCTCCCATGCACTGGCACTAACGCAGTGTCATCCAGGGTTCCCATGGACACGCAGGGGTGGTCCACGCTGTGTCCTCTTCATTTTCTTCAGCTTCATCTTCTCAATGTCAAAAAATGTCTTCTAGCCTATCTGGAGGCCACTAAAGCTTTTAGATCATCAGAAGCCATGTTTGTGCTATTTTCAGAAAAGCATGAGGGCAAACAGGTCTCAAAGGGCACAGTAGCCAGATGGATAGTCAGGCAATGCGAAAAGATACAGAGCTTTAAAATTGGAGCCCCCACAGGGTCTAAATGTGTACTCCACTAGAGCACTATCAACATCCTGGGCAGAAAAAGCCAGTGTCATCCTGGGGAAAATCTGTAGAGCCGCTACATGGTCAAGTTTTTTGACTTTCGTGTGTCGCTATCATTTGGACATTTTGGGAGGAAGGTCCTCCAAGCTGTGATCCCTCCCCCTCCCCAATGCGGTGAGTATTTGCTTATCCTCCCAAGGTCTGTCCTGGAAGACAACTGGGGGACTTACTGGTAACCCTATTTCCAGTAGTCTTCCAGGACAGCACATTCTCATCTGTTTTTTTTTTTATGCTTGAATTTGTAGTTTTTTGTTTTGTTTTTCAGCTCCATCCTTTGGTTCTGGGGTTGACTGGCCACGTTCCTGTGGGACCGCCTTTTTAAAGAACTAGAGGCAGTGTGTTTCCTGTCATGGGGGGAGACGTTCCATCACTCAAGTGCTGTACACACTGTCACTGTACACACACAGGACTATGACAGGTGCACTCACAGCAGAGGTGATCGTAACAACAGAGCTCTGCATGAGCTTCGCAAAGGAAATGCCCACACATTGAATTTCATGCAGAAGAAGAGCTGACAGGTAGTAATAGCACCAGAAGGATGTGAAGTATTGGGAAATCATTCAGCATTCCTTTTTACAATCAGATATAAGCATTAAACATGAATAAGTAGACCTGCAGTTAAGTTTTAATTGCTGGTAAGACTATTCATTTTAAGTTTTTATTTTTTAAATGAGGGATAAAGGATTATTGGGTCCTTTGTAATGTTGCAGCATTGTACCTATCTTATTTGAAATAAGTGACAAGGTCCTGTGCATGCTGACTTAACCCCTTGCTTACTGGGCACTTAAACCCCCCTCCTGCCCAGAACAATTTTTCAGCTTTCAGCGCTGACACACTTTGACAACTGCGCCGTCATGCAACACTGTACCCAAATTAATTTTTTTTCCACACAAATAGAACTTTCTTTTGGTGGTATTTAATCACAGCTGGGGTTTTTTATCCTTTACTAAACAAAAAAATATGGAAAATTTTGAAAAAAAAAAAAAATCATGTTTCATAGTTTATTACAAATCTTTGTAAACCGGTAATTTTTCTCCTTCATTGATATGCGCTGATGAGGCGGCACTGGTGGGCACTAATGGGCTGCACTGGTGGGCACTGATGGGCTGCACTAATAGGCTGCACTGATGGGCACAGATAAGTCGGTACTAATGGGCACAGATAAGTCGGCACTGGTGGCCCTGATGGGCACTGAAGGGCACCGATAGGTGTTACTGATGGGCACTGATAGGTAGCACTGATGGGCACTGGTAGGTGACACTGATGGGAAGCACTGTTTATCAGGCACTGATTGGTGACACTAATGGGTGGCACTGTGGGAACTGGTAGGCGGCACTGTTGTGCACTGGTAGGTGGCACTGGCAGGTGGCACAAATGAGCTGGCGGGAGCTCTCCTTGATCGGGACTGATGTCGCTCTGAGAGCCGCCAGTGATCAGCTTTTTTTTCTCCTCACGCTATCAGCGCGAGGAGAAAAAATAGCCGATTACCGGCTCTGTTTACATCACATGATCAGCTGTCATTGGCTGACAGCTGATCACGTGGTAAGGGGTTGGGATCAGGAGTCTCTCATACTCGCTGATCACAGAGTGCGCCCTGCAGGGTGCGCGCGCAGGCCACTTGGGCACGGGAGGACGTCAATAGACGTACTCCCGGCAAAGTAGGTCTGCAATGTAGCCATCATTCGGCTATAGCGCGGATCTGAAGCAGTTAAAGAATATGTAAATCCAACATTTCATATTCCTGATGTACCTGCTGTATCATGTACTTGTGTGAAAACATATCCTGTTCTCTTTGTATTCCTTTGTGTGAAATACCCGATGTTCCAGCCACCATACCCTCTGCCTTCCTATTAAAAACAGACAACACTGGGCATGTGAGCACAGCATGGTTAGTTTCCTAGCTGTGCTGAGAACCCGGCCTGCTCTCTTCCAATGATCAGACTTGTCCTGTGACAGGCCCCCTGTCCCACAAACAGCCATTCTTGTTCCCCAGCTCTGTTTTGCCTTTCATTCCTATTTTAAACTGGGTTGTTTTACAATTATTCCTAATTAACCAACTAGAAAGCCATTCCATCTGCTTGCTTAATTCTTTTGATCTGCTTGATATGCATAGCCAGTGTGGGTGATGTACCCATATTTTTATTGCACATCATGGTAGCTCAGCATAAACTCATGTTCTGTTTTCGTGTCAAGTAAAGACAACCATAGTTATTGCTCTGTACATTGTTTAGAAGATAATAAATGTGTTTATGCTTTTAAATCGTGTACACTGTTGCTTTTGCGGTTTGCAAAGAATTTGAAGCGTTCAAGCTGGTAAACCGCTCTCCTAAACACACAATTATTTTTGAAAATAGCCAATTTACTGAAAACAAGATGACCAACTGCAGGAGTCAGTTGTTGACAAAAGGTTAGACATGTTACCCTTTATCAGATGACAAGGTTGTTACTTGTTGTTCTACTTTGAATGTTGCATTTCTTTTGTCAGTGACAAGTGGAACACTACATGAATGCGATGATATGGTCACACTAGACTAGAAGCTGTGATATTTTGTGTGCCAGGAAAGTAATGATCAACTGCCAAATCTAATGCTTTACTCAAGCACAGTATTAGTTTCCTGACCTTTAAAAAAAATATATACATTTTTTTAAATACACGTAGGTACATTTATTTTGGCAAGAAGTAGAATTAGCCCTTAAGGAAACTACACCTTAAAGTGTGTTTGCATTAGAATGTACGATCATCAAAATACTTGTACCTACTCGATGTTGTTCCTACATTTCATAAGTTCTACAGTATATATTGACGATCCCCCCCACTTCTCTTCATACTATATAAATCTAATATGAGGATCATGATCCATAAAACCTCACATAAATATAAAATAATTTGTGATGCGTCCGAATCATAACGATTTGTTAAATGTACTATTACTTCCTACTACGATGGTAAATGTTGATCTTGTACTTGTTAAAAAAATTTCTGAATAAAAATATTGGAAAAGAAAATACTTGTACCTGTGCCAGAAGTATGAGCATAAATCATTTTTAACAAAGTAATTGCAGATTTTCTGATATTGTGTGAGAGGATAATTCAGCCGATGTTCTTTGAAACTACTAACCTGAAACACAAGATTATTGTTTGCACAATCCTAATTGTTTCTCATACTGACATATGTAGCGATAAATATAAACCCTTTTTGACTTGATCTAACAGAATTTTCATTGTTTTTTATTAAAGCGATAGTAAACTGTGGCTTAATAAATCATGAGCCACAAAGTCCAAACAAATGGTCCCTCTGGCAGAGCAGTGCTACTTATTGTATAACATGCTGAGAGTGAATCATTCTGAAATTTTCCCAAGAAAAAACAAAGGAGGTGCTTAAACAGCAGTTTGTGTTGGAAATCGTCAGATGTATGGGAATTACACGTTCACCACACCGCTTGACTCCGCTCCCTTAGGAGTTGCACTCACCAGATTTATATCAGAATATAGCCTTTTGGATATTTTATGCCCATGCGATCACTAGCGGGAAGCCGTCTGGTAATTCTTTTGGGATATCCGGACAAAGATTGGTTTATGCACTCTGGTCCTGTGATTCACTCCCGCTCCATATCCATAATCATTCCAGTGGGCTCAGACATAAGGAAGGAAACAATCCTCATAGCGTGAACCCATATAAAATTTTATTCCATAAAATAACCTCCCTTAACCCTATGCACTTACAGACAAAATGTTAAAGAATCACATTCTATGTAAACATATTGCACTGTATATTGTGTCTCGATACTCTCTCACCGCTTGTGTAGATCTAATCCTCCGCTGTGATTCCCGGAAGAAGATCTGAACGGGTGACAGATGCAGCAAGCTGTGTGGTCACGCCTAGACGCGTTTTGTCATTCCGTCTTTATCCATAGGCATGGCCGCACAGCAGGAACTTGCAGTTTTATAGCCTCTCTATGTTACACCTTAACCCCTTCAGAACTCGGGGCCAGGTACTCATCGGTTCTCACCCGAGACGATCAGAGCTGCAAAGCGGAACCAAACAATTTATCTCGACAAGCAACTTTGATCTAATTTTACCATGTATGGGGCCGACTGCGTCTAGGATCTCGGCATGAATAACCAGGAATGCCCTGCACAGGCACCATACATCACTGTCATGCAATTAATATATATGCATAAATCCAAAATATAATAATGCATGGTTAGAAACACTGACATATTTAAAATATTTGATCCTGTTACTGGTGTATACTACATCAACATCTACATAAAGATGGATATAATTGAATTCTCTGAGGCAATTGCCTAATGTGCTGGTATGCATCGCAATGCTTACATTGGAACGGAGCCTTCCAGCAGTGTGCTGTCACCGCTGAGAGGGCTGACTTCTTCCCCCGGTCTTTCTTTTGGGCTTGCGCAGACTGGCTATGTGATTGGCCGGAGCCGCAATTATGATGTCACTTACGCGAATGGGAGCCCTCGGATCTGGCACGAAGCTATAAAGGTCTGGGCCTTCAGAACACATGCGCCGGTGATGTAACTGGCTGCATCCTGGGTGAATATCTCATTGGTTCATTTTTGTTAAATACTCAGTGAAATAAATTGTTGCAGCATTTTGTTTTTTCATTTTGCAACATGTAAAACGTAAAGGGCTTTTTTATAGTCTAGAAACATTATTCTTACTTGGGCTCAAAACTTTCATTGTCTAGTAGCTGTTTGCAGGGATAAGTTACATTATTGAGGGGCAAAGATGCTGAAGTTGCCAATGGTAGCTAGTCAAAGTTCACTTTAAAGGGGTTGTAAACCCTCATGATTTTTCACCTTAATGCATTCTATGCATTAAGGTGAAAAACCTTCTGTAGTGCTGCAGCCTCCCAGCCCCCCCATTTTACTTACTTGAACGCTGTCATTCTTCGGCCGGGAATGAGCACACCAGCTCCAGCCGGTGTCTCGGGTGATGATTGGATAGATAAATAGCAGCCCAGCCATTGGCTCCCGCTGCTGTCAATCAAATCCAATGACACAGCGCCGGGGGGCGGGGTCGAGTCCTGCATTCTGTGTGAATGGACACAGATGCAAGACTCGGGAGCGCGCCAGCACGAATGTCCACCAAGGAGCACGCTTCTCTGACGTGCACACTCAATGCGGGAAGGAGCCAGGAGCGCTGCTGAGGGACCCCAGAAGAGGATGATCAGGGCCACTCTGTGCAAAACGAACTACACAGTGGAGGCAAGTATGACATGTTTGTTTTTAACAAAAAAACAAAACAAAAACATAGCTTTACCATCCCTTTAAGCACTTCACGCAAAACGACGTACCCGTACATCAGTACTTTGATGCTAAATACCAGGGTTATGGCAGTGGCTAGCTGCCATAACCCCGGTAATTTCGGGAACCCATGCGTTTCTCTTTAAGATAAAAGTGGTCTCCGCGGCTCGGTCCTCAAGTGGTTAAAATTTCATTTTTTTTAAATAAATTCTTAATTTAAATTTTGTCAAGCAAACAAAAAGATAATTCTTAGCAAGTAAGAATGACCTCTGACACACATAGGATCACAATATTTATATGAATAGCCAACATTGCCACCATCTGTGTAGCAAACTTTAACTTAGATTGAAAAAGAAACACAAAGATAACCGAGTATGATTTGCATCTTGAACAGCGTACATCTCTTGCATCTATTACAAAGTCAATCTTGT
The DNA here is from genome assembly GCF_042186555.1 of Aquarana catesbeiana. Classification (NCBI taxonomy): domain Eukaryota; kingdom Metazoa; phylum Chordata; class Amphibia; order Anura; family Ranidae; genus Aquarana; species Aquarana catesbeiana. Next base: position 147,456,999 of record NC_133331.1, read on the forward strand.
GTGTTCAGATGAAAGTGCTATTTCATGTATAACAGAAGAAAAAGTAGGCTATTTATGGATTAATGAGGAATAACTGTGTAACCATTGAATTAGTTATATCTCGGGCGGCAAATCGCTAGTGCAGTGAACACAGTGAGGGAAAAAAAAGTTGAGCAAGTTTTTATAGAAATGTTTAAATCATTCCAAACACATAAGGCGCTGAGGTTACAAAGTGCACCATGGTAGAAAACCATTTTTTGTTTAACTACATTTTGATTCAATTTTTGAAAACAATCCAAAAATGAGTGTGCCATGGTACAAAGCCAAAAAATAGGAAGGCGTAATCATAGGCATGACTGTGATGGTGTAAAGTGAATGGTGGTATTAAAAACCAGAGGGGAGATCCTCTAGGAATTAGATTTTACATGAACTTCTCTCTTTGGTTCCAAACATTTGCACATCTCCAGAATCACTGAAAGCTTCCACACAGGGAACTCTTTTTAATTTAATTTTTAATTTAATTTAATTTTTAAATCTCTCACTTTATAAGTTTCCTTCTCTAGAAGAATGCAGATTGTGTATTTCTTTTTACCCCATTCAAAAGCAGATGCAAAAACATCTACACCCTGCAGGCTTAATCTCTTTCCTTTTACCCAGCTCCTACTACTTCCACATATGTCTCCAAACTCCCATATATTAAATAATAAAGAATGATGTTGCGCTGACAAGTCAGTGTTTACTGTATGGGAATAAACATCCAATGAAAAATAAAGATAATAATTAAAAAAAAACTATAATCATAACAGCATTACATGTGCAGTGTACTCCCGTGCTTCTCCGGGTTTGCCGCTGTCATCAGCGAACCGGAGAAGGGATCCGCTGGCCCCGGATGCTGACCATAGATATTTCTGGCGCACCAGATGGTCCCCGGAGTCTCTATGATCGTTTGGAGGCCAGACGCGATGAAAGCATGAAATAGGTTTTTCCTCCAAAAAAGGTGTTTGAAAAATTGCTGCGCAAATACAGTGTGAGATAAAAAGTTGCAACAACTGTCATTTTATTCTCTAGAGTGTCTGCTAAAAAAACATATATAATGTTTGGGGGTTCTATGTAATTTTCTAGCAAAAAAATTATGATTTTTACATGTAGGAGAGAAATGTCAGAATTGACCTGGTAGGCAAGTGGTTAATCCGGACTCATAATGATCTTTTTGTTCGTCCTATATACTGTAATCCACAGCTGCATTCCAGGGCATACATTGATCCTTCTTTGTTGCAGCATATGAAATCATTAATGTCCTGTGTGTTATCAGTACTAGTTATTGTAGAATTAAACTTCTTTTCATTGGGGAGTTTAGTGCACAAACATGCATAGCATTGTTTACATGAATAAAAACCTTTTCCTGTGATAAAAGTAAAACCTTTTTTTTTTTTTGGGGGGGGGGGGGGGTCTATAACTTTCTTTACTACTTTGTCGCGGATAGTGGGCGCTCTTCTATAGACAAATTTAGGTTTAACAGGTAATATAGTATGCAAGAGTCAATCTGTCTGCAAAATATGCCAGTGGCACTGTGTGATATTTTCTATTTTCTTATGTTGTAGTCCAGGATGATAAGCACTTGATCAGGATATTGGTCATGCAATCTATTCTTATGAACTATTGCAATTCTGTCCATTTGGGCTACCTCCTGTTATTTTCTCTTCAATAAAGGCTTTATCATATCCTTTGTCTATGAATCTGTATCACATTTTTTGTGTTCTGCATAGTCAGTTATTCTGGTACAATTGCGTCTAAGTCGCATGAGTTGGCCTTTGGGTATGTTATAAAGCCAGTTGTCATGATGGCAGCTTTGCATAGGTAGCTGTTTTCTGGTCTACATTTACAAAATGTGTTTTTGTAATAAGTTGATTATCATTCTGTAAAATCTCAAGATCTAAAAAGGAGATACTGCTAACAGTAATTTCCCAAGAGAGTTTAATATTCTTATTTATATTTAATGATTCTAGGAATTCCTGTAATGAGTCTTGATTTCCTTTCCATAGAATAAATATATCATCGATATATCTTTGGTAGAATATTAATTCCGTCTGTCTATTCATATGGACAGATTCTTCCTCCCATTGGGCCATAAATAATACTGCCACACTTGGTGTAAATTTGGCCCCCATGGCTACCTCTGTTGGTAAAATTTATGTTGATACCAGAAATAACTATTTTTTAGACACAAATCTAGGCATTTAACAATTTATTTCCTTTGTTTACATTACAGTGTAATGTACGTTCTGAGCCCCCATTTTATGGCCCCACATGCCTGATGGTGATGGATAATCGTATATAATGAAGAATGCCGCTCGTCTTCTTGGATTTCTTCCAACACTTGTAACATATGTTTATTATCTTTTTAGATATGCCCTAGTATACTGGACTGCAGGTTGTGAGTACTTGTCTATATATTGACCCATCCTGGCTGTTATAGATTCTATACCATTCACTATTGGTCTTGGAGGTGGATTAACATTATCCTTTTCGGTATTGAATAAATGACTGGTGTCTGACACATTTCTGTTATTAGATATTTTGCTTCTTTTTTCTCCAAAATATCCTTATCGAGTCCTAGATGTACTACTTTTTTCAGCTCTTTTCTAAACTTGAAAATGGGATTGCTTTGTAACATCACATAAGTGTCCCTATCTTCCAATAATTTGAGCATGTTTTAATGATACTGTTCCTCAGATTGAATTACGATTCCCTCCTCCCTTATTCGGTGACCTGATGACCCGATCATTCCTCTTGGTCAGTGTACGGATATCCTTTCTTATGTACTTCGGTTCTTCTTTCTATTTAATTTTCATATCTCTAACTTCTTTTAGCACTAAATTCTTGAACACCTCAATAAATTTGTTATAGTTGATTTTAGGATTAAAAATAGATTGTGTAAAATTTCCTCGTTCCTTTGTAGTGGTTGCAATCCATGTTTAATAGGGTTTCTCAACATATACTTTTTGCTAAGTTTCCTAGTGTACTTCTGTTTTCCTATATAAGTTTGAAATTCATCAAGATTTTTGATACTTGCATATTTTAACCTTTTTATCGAGGACACCAATTTCTTGTGTCAAGGGTTTATTACTCAAATTAAAAATTCCCCAATTATTCTCTTTTTCGCTTGTTTTCTCTTTCCTGCTCTGCACCCTCATTTCTAAACTTCTTATTCCCCTTGTATCTCCTACTCTTCTTGGGTGATTCTCAGCTACTCTGCCTAAAAAAGACCTGTCCGGTCCTGGTTCTGGATAATTCTCATAATAGCCTCTATCTTGCCTTCCATCTCCATGTTGGTCCCTTAAAGGTGCACAATAGTTATATGTTGGAATTGGGCTCCTCTCGTATGGTCTATATGAATCTTGAGATGGGCCTGGTCTTTTCCTTGGTCCATTATTATGCATCGCTGCAGGGCTCCTTTCATAGTATCTATATACATCTTGTGGCGGGCCTCTATACGTAGCTTGTAGTGGACCTCTTGGCTCTCTTGGGCCATAGTATGGTCTGGTCCCATTGTTGTTGTTCGAGTTGTTATTATGATGTCGTCTATTATTTTTCCAGTGGGGTGGTTTCTTCCATGCATTTTATGGTGTATGGTCCCAATGTGGTGGCCTCTATTGGTTGGAAGTGGTAGTCTTTTTTCACCATTTCATCTGCCACTGATGTGTTTTCACTTGGACTATATTTTTGATCACTGCACATGTAATGCTGTTATGATTATAGTGTGAAAATATATATGAGAATATATGAGCTCCCGCGCTTATGGGGAGAATGAGACAAGAAGAATTGCAGCCTCAACCAATAAATCCACCAAAAGTGCAAATAGAGGAAAATGGGAAAAAAAGGGGGGTAGAAGTGGCGCTGTTCTGGTATGGAGAATTTTTAAAGTGTTTTAAAGCCCTGGCTTGTAAAGAGTGAGTTCATAGTGTATTGACTGTGCAGATACAAAACCAAGCCCAATAAAAGTTCAAATATGCAAATGATCTGAGTGATTATAGCAACAAGCTGTTGTGATACTACTGGAATGCAGATAGGTGTACAATCCAGCCCGTGATGAACCACAATACTAAAAGCAACTAACTGCTGTGGTGATAAAACGTGTATAACAACAAGCATAGAAATACTTGATATCCTCTGGTAAAAAAACTAGTGCGCTAGAAAGTCCATATGTCATAAAAACAAAGTGACAAGTGCTCTTCAAAAAAAAAAAGTGACTGGTGCTCTTCAGAAACCTCTATTCGGTGCTTCTTAAAAGTTGCCCCATAAGAAATGCACTCACCGGAACCATTCACCCCTCAAGGAGGTATTACGCCTTCACAGTATTTGCCACTGTGTAGCACACAGGAAAAACCCCTTTGGTCCTATTTCAGCTGTTTGCTTCCGTGTTTGCAGTGTAAGGCATAAAATAGTCTCCTTGCGGCTTGCCCTTTATTTCTCCCACATGCAGGAAAGAAACTTCCATAGTGTATTACCATAAAAACTTAACAGTTTATTAATACAGACAAAGACGTACTCACATTTAGTCTGTTAATACAGAGCTGTAGGTAACAACAGGAAGCCGGGTCGGGTTGCGTTTTACGGCTTGAAACCAGAAGTAATGCAATGACGCTCTTAGCATGCCCTACGCGTTTTGTCACTGGGACGTCATCTGGAGCGGTGCCATCTTGCTACACCATCCAGTTTATATAGTATGAGGTGTATCCTAATTGGTGGCCATGACCGCGGACCTTTTTGGTTAGTCCGGACTTCGATATGGCAGCGCTGATAGTAGTATAATTCAAACAGCCAATACCATATAAAGCTGGATACTACTCCGCAACATGTCGGGATATTAAATTTAAAAGGCCTGGTCTTATGTTCCTCATTGTTTCTAGGAACACCGCATACCTTTGCATTCATATTAAAAAACATACTAATAGTAGATCTTCAAAATTAAAAAATTAGCGAGATGAAAAAGTCTCTATTATTATTTTTTATTTTTGTTTGTATTTTAATTGTATTGAGGTCATCTGTATATATGTGGGGTCATACAGATACTTTTTCATCTCGCTAATTGTTTATTTTAATTTTGATGATCGTACTATAAGTATGCTTTTTTATATGAATGCAAACTACTACAAAATAGAGGATAGATTTATGGCATTTTTATTATTATTTTTTTTTTTTTTTTTTACTAGTAATGGCGGCGATCTGCGATTTGTTTTTCTTTTTTTCTTTATTGTGACATTGTGGCGGACAGATTGGGCACTTTTGACACTATTTTAGGACCACTGACAGTTATACAGCAAACAATGCTATGAATATGCATTGGTTACTGTATAAATGTCACTGGCAGGGAAGAAGTTAACACTAGGGGGTGATCAAGGGGTTAAATGTGTTCCCTAGGGAGTGATTCTAACTGTAGGGGAGGAGACCGATCAGTGTTCCTTTATACTAAGAACACACAATCTGTCTGCTCTCCCCTGACAGGACGTGGATCTGTGTGTTTACACACAGATCTACGTTCCTGCTCTGTAACGAGCTGTCGTGAGTGCCCAGCAGACATCATGGCCACCAGGCACGCGCATCAGCTCCTCTGTGATGCAGCGGGCGCCTCCGGCAGCACCCTCCTATACTGCCAGGAAGCCAAGGACGTCATATGATGCCCGCCCAGGATGGGAGATCCCACCTGTGGTCGTCATATGACTATGGGCGAGTAGGGAAGTGGTTAATAAGGTCTGGGGTCATGTATGAGGTGATTTTCCCCTCTGGTTCTCAGATGCGTCTCCATTCTCTTCCATCTCGATGATATTTTCAGTGGACCTACTAGCATGCTCTAAGACAGTTTGTGTTAAATTGCTACATTCTCCTCACTTAGGCTCAAGTCCTACTATATTGATCAGCCTGTTAAGTCTACTCCAATATCTAATTATAGTAATCAGACTTGCAAATGACTGTCACTATATCCTATTTGGAAATTATTATTATACATGATTTATATAGCACCAACAGTTTGCGCAGTGCTTTACAATGTTAGGGTAGACAGTACAGTTACACTACTATTCAATACAGGAGGAATCAGAGGGCCCTGCTCGTTAGAGCTTACAATCTACAGTGACTTTAAAAAGTCTACACATCCCTGTTAAAATGTCAGGTTTCTGTGATGTGAAAAAAATGAGACCAAGATAAATCATTTCAGAATGTTTAATACCTTTAACCACTTAAGGACCAGCCTCGTTTTGGATTTTAGGTGTTTACATGTTTAAAACAGGTTTTTCTGCTAGAAAATTACTTAGAACCTCCAAATATTATATATGGTTTTTTTTCTAACACCCTAGAGAATAAAATGGCGGTCGTTGCAATACTTTTTTTTGCACCGTATTTGCGCAGCGGTCTTAAAAGCGCACTTTTTTTGGAAAAAAGTTCACTTTTTTGAATAAAAAAAATAAGACAACAGTAAAGTTAGCCCAATTTTTTTTATATTGTGGAATATAATGTTACGCCAAGTAAATTGATACCCAACATGTCACGCTTCAAAATTGCGCCCGCTCGTGGAATGGCGTCAAACTTTTACCCTCAAAAATCTCCATAGGCGATGTTTAAAAAATTCTACAGGTTGTATATTTTGTGGTACAGAGGAGGTCTAGGGCTAGAATTATTGCTCTCGCTCTACCAGTCACGGCGATACCTCACATGTGTGGCTTGACCACCGCTTTCATATGCAGGCGCTACTCGCATATGCGTTCGCTTCTGCATGCGAGCTCGTCGGGACGGGGGGTTTTTAAAAAAAAAAATGTTTAAATTTTTATTATTTATTTTACATTATTTTATTTTTACACTTTTTTTTTTTTTTTTTTTAATTGTGTTACTTTTATTCCTATTACAAGGAATGTAAACATCCCTTGTAATAGAAAAAAGCATGACAGGTCCTCTTAAATATGAGATCTGGGGTCAAAAAGACCTCAGATCTCATATTTACACTAAAAGGCAATTAAAAAAAAAAGTAATTGAAAAAAATGACATTGAAAAAAATATGCCTTTAAGAGGTGTGGTCGGAAGTGACGTTTTGACGTCGTTTCCGCCCAGCAGTGTCATGGAGACGAGTGGGCGCCATCTTAGCCTCACTCATCTCCAGGCACACCACAGGGAAGGACGTGATCGCCTCCGCTGCTACCGACGGCTCCGGTAAGCGGCGGAGGGCACCGGATCGCAGCGGGGTGGCCCTCTCGCGCCACCGATAAAAGTGATCTCACGGTGAATTCGCCGCAGGGAGCACTTTTATCTGAAAGCTGGCCGCCGCGCGAAAACGGGGATGCCGGAGTTATGGCAGCTAGCTGCTGCCATAACAATGATATCCCCGTTCAAAGTTTGGACGTACATCGTCGTGCGGCGGTCAGTAAGTGGTTAATGTGACCTATAAACTGTGCAACTCAGTTCAACAACAAACTGAAATCTTTTAAGTGGAGGGAGGTAAAAATAAAATATGGTTGCATAAGTGTGCACACCTAAAAACACACCTAAAAACTTAAACTAATACTTTGTTGAAGCACCTTTTTGATTTTTTTTTTTTTTTTTTTTTTTTACAGCACTCAGTCTTTTTGGTTATGAGTCTATCAGCATAGTACATCTTGACTTGGCAATATTTGCCCACTCTTCTTTGCAAAAACACTCCAAATTTGTCAGATTGCGAGGGCATCTACTGTGCACAGCCCTCTTCAGATGACCCCACAGATTTTCAATTGGATTCAGGTCTGGGCTCTGGCTGGGCCATTCCAAAACTTTAGTCTTCTTCTGGTGAAGCCATTCCTTTGTTAATTTGGATGAATGCTTTGGGTTGTTGTCATGCTGAAAGATGAGGTTCCTATTCATGTTCAGCTTTCTAGCAGAAGCCTGAAGGTTTTGTGCCAATATTGACTGGCATTTGATTTGGAACTGTTCATAATTCCCTCTACCTTGACTAAGGCCCCTGTTTTAGCTAAAGAAAAAACGCCCCAAAGCATGATGCTGCCACCACCATGCTTCACTGTGGGTATGGAGTTCTTTTGATGTGCGGTGTTGTTTTTGCGCCAAACATATATTTTGGAAATATGGTCAAAAGTTTCAACCTTGGTTTCATCAGACCATAACACATTTTCCCACATGCTTTTGGGAGACTTCAGATGTGTTTTTGCAAAATTTAGTTGGATGTTTTTCTTAAGAAAAGGCTTTCGTCTTGCCACTCTTCCCCATAGCCCAGACATATGAAAAATACGGGAGATTGTTATCACATGTACCACACAGCCAGTACTTGCCAGATATTCCTGCAGCTCCTTTAATGTTGCTGCAGGCCTCTTGGCAAGCCTCCCTGACCAGTTTTCTTCTTGTCCTTTCATCAACTTTGGAGGGACGTCCAGTTCTTGGTAATATTGCTGTTGTGCCATATTTTTTCCACTTGATGGTGACTGTCTTCACCGTGTTCCGTGGTATACCTAATGCCTTGGAAATTCTTTTGTATCCCTCTCTCGACTGATACCTTTTAACAATGGGATCCATCTGATGCCTTGAAAGCTCTCTGCAGACCATGGCTTTTGCTGTAGGATGCGACTAAGAAAATGTCAGGAAGGACCTACTAGAACAGCTGAACTTTATTTGGGGTTTATCAGAGGCACTTTAAATGATGGCAGGTATGTAATGACTCCTATTTAACATGAGTTTGAATGTGATTGCTTAATTCTGAACACAGCTACATCCCCAGTTATAAGAGGGTGTGCACACTTATGCAATCACATTATTTTATAATGTGATTGTACATTGCCGCTTTAAAAGTTTTCAGTTTGTTTTTCAATTGAGTTGTACAGTCTATAGGTCACATTAAAGGTGGAAAAAGTTCTGAAATTATTTATCTTTGTCTCATTTTTTACATCATGGAAACCTGACCTTTTAACAGGGATGTGTAGACTCTTTATATCCATTATAAGAGATGAAACCATATTTGTTTTGCTTGTACACTCTGTGTCCCATTTGATTTCACACTCAAAGTAAAAACCAATATAACTTTTTTGAAAGAAAGAAAAAGTGGAGGGGATCCATCAAAATGCAGCTGCACTGCATATGTTATTGTAACTAAATGCACATGTAATGAAGTAGTTTTACCTGATTTTTAGCATTACTACATATTATTTTTTTATTTTTTTATTACAGATTTGGGCCTAGATCAGTTTATCGTAAAGCGTTATGATGGCAAGGTGAGTACCTCCTTAGTAAAACAGACAACTTAAATACAGCATTTTGCCTTCAGGTTTTTAACTTTTGCTGGTTCTGCTTAACGTTTCTCCTTTCATTCTTAAAACAAACCTTCATTTTGACAATGAGCTATGATCTAACAGAGAATTTGTGCAAGCTTATGCAACTAGTATATGTTTAGATGCTGTATGATTTTGTTTTGTTTTGTTTTGTCAGCCGAACAAATTTAAATGAGGGTAATACATTTAAAAGGCACACATTACTGCAGCCCTGTATTCATTCTTACATAATTCGATATATATATATTTTTTTAATGGAAACAGTGTAAGGACTGATGGTCCAAATGTATGGGTATTCAAAAAGGGTAAGCTTAAAGCATGGACTGTTTCTATTGGTTCCCCCCCCAAACAGTTTATTTTGATCTGATTGCCACATAGAAAATTCTTTATTCAGAAATAAAATTACACATTTTAATTCTTAATACATATAATGGAAGCCATCATTCTAGTATAAGTTGTACCTGCAGTTATGGTCCCCAAAAAATAAGAAAAATATTGGTGCATGGGAAATGTAAACTAGAAATATTTTTGAATATGCTTCATCCAGATGTGAGCTAGAAACTCTTCCACGATGCTACATGGAGGTGTGTGGTAAGAATTTTTTTAGAAATATTTTATGGAAGCATGAGGTAGGAACTCTTCCATGATGCAAGCAGGTGTGAGGCAGGGATCATTCCATAAAGTTGCAGGGAGTTGGCTAAAGAAGGTCTTCCGTGATCTCTTCCATGGTGCTACATGTAGGTGTAATGTTGAATTTCTTCCTTGATGCTGCATGGGGATTTGAGGTAGGAACATTTCCATGATGTTACATGAAGATGCTACGGGAACTTTCATGCAGATATATGAAGATGTGAGTGAGGAACTCTTAAATGTTGCTTCATGGATATGTAACACAGGAATTCATCCATAACACTACATGGAGACACAAGGAAAATAAATCTTCCATGATGATGTAAAAAGATGTAATGTAATAGGAACACTACCATGAAGGCTGCATGGAGGTCAGGGTTATAACTACTTTATGATGCTACATAGAGCCGTAATGTCAAATTACTTCTGTGATGCTATATGGAGATGTGTGGAGAAACCCTTCCGTGATATTTTTTTTCAGTTTCATCTTACGTCTTAGTTAACATACGCACCTGCCCCACAAATCTAGCACTGATCTTATGTAATCTGCCACTCTGCTTACCAGTATCCGCGCTGCCCTCTTCTCTCCTTATGTCATCTGAAGCCAACTGTTTGTCTGGGTTTTTGTAGCCACCTTTCTGATGACACAGCACCATGCCTTTACTGGGATATGTGCTGTAGATCCAAGGCATAATCAGGAGCAGGGCACAAATCATTCTTGCCTAGGCAAGAATGTAGGCAGGGGATGGGACTGGACTGTAAAAAAAAAAAAAAAAAAAAACCAAAAATGTCAGCATTTTGGGGGTGTGGATGGGGGACAGCAGGAAAAGTTGAATCAGATGCATGTTTATGCTCAAATTATAGCTCTCAAAACAGCTTAATATTTGTATCCCTTTTTATTGTGTGCACAAGTTTGTGAATATTTTTCTCATATACTGTGTTTTTCTCATTTACTGTACACCTTTCAAGTTTTACTTTTACAAAAGAAAAATTTTACTTGAAAACATATTAACATTTTTTTGTATGAATACTGTTGCCAGGAAATGATTGAATGCCATACGTCTTGTAAATTATTTGTCCCCGTGGTGTGTTACAAAAAGAATAATATTAATCAACTAACAAGGATACTGTGTAGATAAAAGCTGATGACATAATGCTGACAGCTCTTTATTAATTTGGAAAGACAAATTGTGTTCTATGAAACTGTTCCATCATCCAGGCTCTGCATTAAAGAAGTTGCACTAATTGCGTAAGCAGAGCTTTCAAAGGCTTTTCTTCCTCTTTCATCAGTATCTTCTTGGGTGTTGCCATACCTCTGTTACTAGTTAGCCTAGAAACATGCTTTTAGGGTAATTTGCATCTGTAATTTAGCCTTCATTTAATATATTTTTATATAACTGGACATAAATGCTGTCAATAGTTATTACTGCACATGATGTAAACTTTGTCTCATGGAGTGTTCATTGAGGGCCCTTTACTTATGAACAAACTACACTTTTCAAAGTCTAGATTAATTGTGGTGTACATATAGTTGTATCTGGTCCATGTATCTGGTATGGAGGCAGATGAAGGATATACGGTAAGGAAAAAAAGTATTTGATGCCATACTGATTTTGTAGATTTGCCCACTGACAAAGAAATGATCAGTCTATAATTTTAATGGTAGGTTTAGTTTAACAGTGAGAGGCAGAATAACAACAACAAAATCCAGAAAAAATAATTTAAAAAAGTTATAAATGTATTTACATTTTAATGCGCGAAATAAGTATTTGATCCCTTCACAAAATGTGACTTAGTACTTGGTGGTAAAACTCTTGTTGGCAATCACAGAAGTTAGACGTTTCTTGTAGTTGGCCACCAAGTTTGCACACATCCCAGGAGGGAATTTGTCCCACTCCTCTTTGTAGATCCTCTCCAAGTGATTAAGGTTTTGAGGCTGACATTTGGTATCTCAAACCTTCAGCTCCCTCCACATATTTTCTGTGGGATTAAGGTTTGGAGACTGGCTAAGCCACTCCAGGACCTTAATGTGCTTCTTCTTTAGGCACTTCTTTATTGCCTTGGCCATGTTTTGGGTCATTGTCATGCTGGAATACCCATCCACGACCCATTTTCAATGCCCTGGCCCAAGATTTGACGGTATATGGCCCTGTCCATTATCCCTTTGATGCAGTGAAGTTGTCTTGTCCCCTTAGCAGAAAAGCACCCCCAAAGCATAATGTTTCCACCTCTGTGTTTGACGGTGGGGATGGTGTTCTTTGGGTCATAGGCAGCATTCCTCCTCCTCCTCCAAACATGGCGAGTTGAGTTGATGCCAAAGAGCTAAATTTTGGTCTCATCTGACCACAACACTTTCACCCAGTTCTTCTCTGAATAATTCAGATATTTATTCGCAAACCTCAGACGGGCCTGTACATGTGCTTTCTTGAGCATCAAGTGCTGCTGGATTTCAATCCTTCATACCGTAGTGCGTTACAAATTGTTTTCTTGGTGACTATGTTCCCAGTTGCCTTCAGTTTATCGACAAGATTCCCCCGTGTAGTTCTGGGCTGATTCCTCACTGTTCTCATGATCATTGAAACCTCACGAGATGAGATCTTGCAGAGGGAGATTGACAGTTATTTTGTGTTTCTTCCATTTGCGAATAATCACACCAACTGTTGTCACCCTCTCACCAAGCTGCTTGGCGATGGTTTTGTTGCCCATTCCAGCCTTGTGTAGGTCTACAATCTTGTCCCTGACATCCTTGGACAGTTCTTTGGTCTTGGCCATGGTGGAGAGGTTGGAATCTGATTGCTTCTGTGGTCAGGTATCTTTTATAGAGGTAACAAACTGAAATTAGGACATTTCCTTTAAGAGTGCTCCTAATCTCAGCCCATTAACTGTATCGAAGACACGTGGGAGCCAGAAATTTTGTTGATTGATAGATGATCAAATACTTATTTCACTGATTTAAAAGGCAAATCAGTTTATAACTTTTTTGAAATGCGTTTTTCTGGATATTTTTGTTGTTCTGTCTCTCACTGCTAAAATAAACCTACCATTAAAATTATAGACTGTTCATTTATTTGTAAGTGGGCAAATGCACAAAATCAGCAGGGGATCAAATACTTTTTCCCCTCACTGCAGTATGCGCACATTGTGGTTACATGGTTACAAAATTAGGTTGAAAAAATGCACAGATCCAACTAGTTCAGCCAGTAGAAAAAAATGAATAAATAACATCCTCCATCTGCAGAACCCTATATACGCATTTGACCTAGAGGTAAACAATAAAAAAACCTATAAAGCATGGTCAAATTTGCTCAAGAGGAGGGGAAAAAAAATATTGCTGGTCCTCCAAGGCATTTGGCTATTCCCTGGATCAACATTCTCTGGCGTTTATTACCTGTACATATTAACCACTTGCTTACTGGGCACTTATACCTCCTTCCCGACCTGGCCAATTTCCAGCTTTCAGCGCTCTCACACTTTGAATGACAATTGCGTGGTCATGCAACACTGTACCCAAATTAAATTTTTATCATTTTTTCACACAAATAGAGCTTTCTTTTTTGTGGTATTTAATCACCACTGGGTTTTTTATATTTTGCTAAACAAACAAAAAAAAAAGACAGAAAATGTTAAAAAGAAAACAAAGCGTTTTTCATATTTTGTTAAATTTTTTCGCAAACAGGTCATTTTTCTCCACTGATGAGGTGGCACTGGTGGGCACTGATGAGGCACTGATAGGCTGCACTGGTGGGCACTGATGATGAAGCACTGATGGGCAGCGGTGATGGGCACTGATTGGCAGCCCTGATGGGCACGGATTTGCAGCAGTGGTGAGCACTTAGGGGACCGATGTCCCTCTAACAGAAGCTGGTTACCGGCTTCTGTCTACTTCTGTGATCATCTGAGCACGTAGTAAAGGGCCCGCTCTGATTGGCCCTTTACCCTGCTCTGTGATCAGCCGAGTCCCAAGAACGTGGGTGACACAAGAACGGGAGGACGTACATGGACGCCCTCCCGGAATTTGAGGTCCGCGCTGTAGTAGTCTTTCGGCTGTTTTGCAAATGTTTAGTGGTTAATATCCCGATATATTCTGGGCATTTATGAATGCATCCAGCTTTTTTTTTTTTTTTAAACAAACAACCAAGCTGCTCAAAACTATTTCCAAAGAGGGATTCCACATTTTTATATCTCTTACTGTAAAGACATTTTTTATATATTGAGGGAATGCCTCTTTTCCTCAAGATATTAAGCATGCCCACTTGTCCTTTGTAATGACCTGACGTTAAAGTGACTTTGCACCAAGTCCGCTATTTGGACCAATTATGTATTTATATATATACTGAGCAAAATTATAAACGCAACAGGCAAATGGTGGTCACACCAGATAATGACTGGTTTTTGAACCCCCTGCGCCCCCCCCAATGCAATAAAACTGCACATTTTAGAGTGGACTTTTATTGTGGCCACAGAAGGCACACCTGTGCAATAATCATGCTGTCTAATCAGCACCTTGATATGCCACACCTGTGAGGTGGATGAAGAAGTTCTAACACAGATTTAGACAGATTTGTGAACAATATTTGAGAGAAATAGGCCTTTTTTATACATAGAAAAAGTCGTAGATCTTGAGTTCAGCTCATGATAAATAGGGGCAAACACAAAAGTGTTGCGTTTATAATTTTGCTCAGTGTAGTAATCATGCCCCCTCATTCTTCCCAGGGGAGAATACGTTCAGTTCAGCTAATATTTCCTCATGGCTAGGGACCTCCATGCCTCAGTTTGCTCTTTTCTGTACTTTTTCCAGTTCCACAATATTCTTTTTGTGAACTGGTAACAAAAATTGAACTGCATATTTCAGCTGAGGTTACTAATGCTTTGTACAGAGGCAAAATTATGTCTCCCTCTCTGAAGTCTGTACCCCTTTAATTACAAGAAAAAATGTTGCTTTCTTTTGAAACTGCATGCTGTTTTTAAAGAGGAAGTAAATCCAGGATTTCTTTTCTTTTTAAAAAAAAAATATCATTCTACAATTTGTACAGATGCCATGCACATTTAAAACGTTATTAAAGCAATGGTTTCAAATACCTTTTTTTTTTACCTTTTATAAAATATATCTTCCGGGAATCGGCAGCTCCATCTTTACTGATGATTTCTGGCTCTTGTGTGGATGTGTAAGCCAAACCTCTGTCTCGATCGCTGTTGCTACGTCTTATACAGTCACAAGGGGTGAATCAGGAAGCAGAGGAGGAGGGCATACTATCGCGATGCTTGCTTTTTGGGCCATTTTCAGTGGAAGGACATGACCTGGCATGCTGTGGCTATAGAAACGCTGCACACAGCATGCCGTGCCTGAAATTGTGGCCTGCACAATGCGCTGGTGACGTCCTTTAAACCTTGCAGGAAGGATTCCGAGGAGACTATACAAGTAAGTTACGTTTCACAGACACTGATCAGCAGCCTTCTCAGTGTAGATTAGAATGAGCTAAAGTGTAACTTGAGTTTACAACCATTTTAAGTCTATGATCTATCAGAACACTCAGTTCCTGCTTGACCATGACCTCATCCAGTTGTACTCCAGTCTAGGGTAAGGACTCTTTGCTTCGTCTCTGCCCTATTTTGAAAATGACAAATACTTGCACAAATAATAATTTAATGGACTTATAATGGACATTTAGTGCCAATGTGGGGTAAATGGACACAGCTGGAGAAGAGCTACAGATTTAGGTCTGACCATTAAAATGTACTATGTACATAAAAACCCAAGACCACAGTACAAAATAAAAATGTACTATTCAACGCTTACAATGCGGTGAAGGAGATCTACTTGGTTGCCAATCAGTGCCACAGACATTATTCATGCAATAACTATTAACTGCAGTTACATTGGATTTGAGCTGTTAGTGTCGTCATAATCATTCAATTGTTATTCAGTGGTCATTGTGTTGGAAATGGTCTTCAGATCACCTCACTGTTTTTTTCCCAGTACTCAACACTTTAAAGATTTATTTGTATGTTTTAATTTTAAGTCTCCTCAGTCATGGCCTTACATGGCATTTGCGGTGTTCCAGCTTGTTTGCATCATAATAATTATTATGTTGTACTATCTTGTATAAAACAAATCTCCAATTCTATGATATATTGACACAATGTAGTTTTGAAGCATGCAGTCATTTAAAATGAAATGTACTAAGAACTTAAACCGTTTGCTATATAGATAATTCATAAATGATTGCATTTTTTTGTGCCTGACGTAAAACGAAGACTTTTCTAAAATCCTCATTCATTAAGTTGTTTTTATGGAATGTTTCAACACATTCTTTTCTAGGTATTAGTCACCTAAATGGCACTTTGTCTCAAGGTTGTGTACTAGGCTGTTGGTGAAAATAGATCTTGTTGTCCTAGGAAAGTTGAATTGATCTTCAGCTTTTTTTCTCAAAGACTTTGAAGCAAACTTGAGCTGTTAAATCTGTAACCCACATCTGACTCTGCAGTACCATGCAGAGATTGTCCTTGAACTAGCGCGAAGAATGCTTTGGTCCTCATTAACATTTACATGCTTCTCCTCCCCTGAGTTAGCAGGAGAACCTCAGGTTTCTTATTAGAAATGTAAGCTGCATCTCTTTTATCAGAGCGCATTACAGGCTAATTACTGATCTTGCCTGCTCAAACCTTTTCTTCCTTTGTGTATTATGTCAAACCAGTTGTTCAAAATACACTTAAAATAAAACTAAAGAAAAAAAATTTAGGAACTTAGATAAATATTGAATTATGTTTAAAAGTTACATTTTCTCTTGGGATTTAAATGCTGGTTTTCTAATAAATGCAGTCACATACCGCTTAAGAAATGGCAATTAATATTTATCTATTCTGTATTGATAATGGCACATGAAAGATAAGAAACCTTTGAATGTAGGTTTTACTAAAAAAATCGTTTTTTGGACTGTATTGAAAGTGTCACTATTGATAAATTCCCTGCTAATGGAAAATATTGTTTTTACACCTAAAGCTTGTTTTATACTGCTGAAAATCACTGTAAGTCATCAGCTGGACTTTGCTCTTCCGTATGTATGCCAAGACTCCCAAAGTAGAGAGCATCTGTTTGAACTGGTGTCCATTCCACTTTAGTTTACCAAGGCCAGTGTAAAAAAATCTAAATCAAGATTGCCACGCTGATAACTTGGGAACAGTATAATAACTAAATAATGATTAGTCCATAGTGTCAAAAAAATGAAGAATCCTTTTAAATCGTGTCTCTTGGGTGATAGATGACAGAAATATCCAAACTGAATCTTCCACCGTGAAAATAAAAGATGTGCCCTTATTGGATAGCTGGACTCCACGTTAGAGGAGCCTAGTAAGACATATATTTACACATCACTGAAGAGCCATCCATTGGAAACAAACGAAAATGTCATTCAAGTCAGCCTTGCTGGTTTCTCACTTTCCTTTAAATCTCTGACGGGAGGCCAAGGCGAGACGTACTGCTAAACCCAGGCCGATTCCTAGAAAATAAGCTTCTTTTCTTGGAGGAGAGAACAAACTCCTCAGTCCTCTTGCTTGGAATCGTGGAAGCTGTTATGTCTATAGCTGATACCTCAAGGCCTTCAGCTGGCATTGCCCTCTACTCCTCATATCTGTACAAACATCTCACTCCTATTAATTACTAGCTTATCTTTCTTACAACTCCAGCCAATCCCTCTGGGATGGATATCTCCTCTTTTATCCTTGGATATGGTTTTCCTCTCTCAAAAGCTTTTCACATGGACCACACAAAATAGAAAGGCAACTGCATAGTGCTCTCTGTATAAATCATTTATTAAAATACCCCCATAAAATTGCACTTACAAGAAGTTAAATAAAAAACAGCATTTCTTAATATATCGGTCTTGAGCTCACCACACCAGGCACACTTACACACATCAGGCTATCAGTGATCACGTAACGATTTAGGGCTGGGCTCCTCCCTCCTATACTGACGCATGTCTCCAATAGGATAGCTTCTTCATGTTGGTGAAATGTGTATAGGAGGGAGGAGCCCAGCCCTGAATCGTTACATGATCACTGAGAGCCTGAGTGATGTGGTGAGCTCACAAGCAAGATATTAAGAAATGCTGTTTTTTATTTAACTTCTTGTAAGTGCAATTTTATGGGGGCATTTTAATGAGTTATACAGAGAGCACTATGCAGTTGCCTTTCTATTTCATGTGGTTCATGTGAAAACCATATCCAAGGATAAGAGAGGAGATATCCATCCCTGGAGGATTGGCTGGAGTTGTAAGAAAGATAAGCCTGTGATAAATAGGAGTGAGATGTTTCTACAGAAATGAGTAGAGGGCAATGCAAGCTGGAGGTATCAGCTATAGACATAACAGCTTCTAAGATTCCAAGCAAGAGGACTGAGGAGTTTGTTCTCTCCTTTAAGAAAAGAAGCTTATTTTCTAGGAATCAGCCTGGGTTTAGCTGTATGTCTCGCCTCGGACTCCCATCAGAGATTTAAAGGAAAGGGAGAAACCAGCAAGGCTGACTTAAACACCATTTTTGTTTGTTTCCAATGGATGGATCTTCAGTGTTGTGTGAATCTGTCTTACTAGGCTCCCATAACGTAGAGTCTAGCTATCCGGTAAGGGCACATCTTTTATTTTCATGATGGAAGGTGCACTTTATGTTTTAGTCATCTATCACCCCAAGAGACGATTTCAAGGATTCTTCACGTTTGGACACTTTATGGACTAATCACCATTATTTAGTTGTATTGTTCACAAGTTATTAGTGCAGCAGTCTTTTGTTTTTTTATGTTTTTACACAAAGTGTTTTGTGTGATTGCCAGCTGCTTTTTTGATTTATCACAACTCTTCACCTGCGTAATTAATACATTTCTTTTTCCACAGTGAAAAAATGACCTACTCTTATTTCATTGACCATCATCAAAGAGTAAAAAAAAATCTAGTCTGACTGGCCATTTTCTTCTTGAATCAAGCAAAAATAAAATTGCAAGTGACCCAATAAGTTCAGACCTGGTTTTCATTCATCACTGTTTCCTACAGCTTATCTCTACCTAGTGGTTATTGTACTATTATATACTGTATCCCACAGTACATTTTCATTATAGTGATATTAACCCTTTCGCTTGCCAGGCCCTGTGTTCCATTTTTACCCTCAGGTGGCCAGGCCATTTTTGCAATTTTTCCTTTGTTTTTTATTTTTCACTTATAGCTTTCAAAGTTTGTAAAAGATCCCCCAAACCATATATATTTTCTGAAAGCACATGACCAGTAGAATAAAAAGAAGGTGCTACTGATTTCTAAGGTCCCACGATATTTGCGCAAATGTTTATCAAACAATATTTTTACTAAAAATGCACTAAAATCATTTTTAGCAGATAAATACACAGCAAATTTTACAAAATTCCTACTAAATATAAAAGCTTAACCTGTATTGAGTTAATAATAAATAACAAATATTTGTAATTTTTACATTGCACCTTTTTGCAAAATGGTGAAAATTGAACCTACTCAAAGATGTAAATATCCAAATTTCTCTAACAATCTGAAGGTTTTCATTTTTCCCTTACAGCTTTCAGAATTTGCAAAAGACCCCCAAAACCATATATTTTCTTAAAGCATTTGACCGCTAGAATAAAATGAATGTGCTACTGATTTTTTAGACCCCGTGGTATTTGTGCAAATGTTTATCAAACCAATATATTCTCAAAAAATACTCTAAAACCATTAGTAGCAGATAAAAATTTTTTACAAAATTTCTGCTGAATCCCTACTAAATATAAAAGCTTAAATTGAATATAAACCCACTCATCATTTCTAAATTACTTACATAGTGCTGATCTATAAGGATATACATGCCTCCTGCATGTATCCTTACCTGTCAAATATCTCCCCTTTAGCTGTTTGGAGCCCTGCAATACTCCAGATTCTGTGAGCGGGTCTGTTGTCCAGGTCTCGGTGGGTGGAGTTGTGATGTCAGTAGACTCCCCGCCCAAATCTACACTCCTCTTGGCCAGGCATTGATATTTCTTACACTGAACTAATGCTGGTTTTGTGGATTATGCCCCATGATCACTAACATCCAGTCAAAACCCAGGAAAGTCACCACATAACGTCAGCATGCCCCAACATGCTAACGTGTGGAGCAGCCGATTTTCGGAGAGCTGGGGGATGTGAAGTACACAGAATGCCTCTCTCACACTTGTGCACGAGATAAGGAAATCACCTGTCACACTCAGCAAGGGGAAGAAGGACACCTATTTCTCTGTGTGTCTGTTCTCATCTTACTGAAGAAAGATAAGAGGATTGCGCAGAGCTGGATTAACTCTTCGTGGCAAGACTGGGTACAGATGACACCCTCTCCTGTAACAGATATGAGTCTTAATTAAAAACATTTTTTGGGGTTTACATCCACTTTAACCTGTATGGCCTTAATGAATAACAAATATTTGTAAATTTTAAATTGCACTTTTTTGCAAAATGGTAAAAATAAAACGTACCCAAAAATTCTCTAAAAATCTGGAGGTTTTCATTTTTCACTTACAGCTTTCAGAATTTGTAAAAGACCCCCCAAACTATACATTTTCTGAAAGCACATGGCCAGTAGAATAAAAAGAAGGTGCTACTGATTTTTAAGGCAGCGCGATATTTGCGCAAATGTTTATCATTATCAAAATTTTCGCTAAAAATACACTAAAATCATTAATATTGTACATAAACACAACATGGGTAAGTGCGGGGGGGAGGGGGGTACCATCACCGTGGGGGGTGAGTGCGGGGGGCGGGGGTGGGGACAACCGTCAGCATGGAGAGGGAAGTGCGGGCAGACCCTGGGGGTCTTACTATTTTTTTTTTTTTTTTTTCTTTTTACATTTTATAGTTAGTTTTTTTATTTTTTATGTTTTCTTTGGGGGGGTCTTTGGTGAGATATCAGAAGTCTAAACAGACCCCCATATCACTTTTATTGAGACAGAGAAAGGGACCGACGAGAGTGCCTTTCTCTGTAGCACTTTACATGAGTGAATGGAATCTGTATAGAGATTCCATTCATTCATAAAATGTCAGTCTGATACATTGTAACACTCTTGGTTACAATGATCAGCTGTTAGTGGATATAGCAGCAATCGCTGCCTGTATCCATTGTACAGCTTGGTAAACACATGTTTACCAAGCCCCAACTTTGCCCCCTTGTGCCCCCCCCCCCCCGCGCGCTCTCCAAGCTGACAGATCACAGGAGGGATGCCCACTAATGATGGTGGCTGTGGGGAGCTGGTTTGCTGGGGGGGAACCATATCAGGTGGAGGGGGGGATAACCAGTGCTGTTGGTTAAGAAGGGGGGTTAAGGGGATAAGAGGAGAGTGGGGGGAGTAGTTCTAAGTGAAAGCAGCAGGGGACAGAGAGGCGGTTGCGTGGGTGGGAGGGTGGTCACATAATCTGTTAATAACTGATCAGTGGGTTGTAATTCGCTGATCAGCATTATAGAATTGTTCAGCAGAGTCTGCTGAACAATTCTGATATAAGCTTATGGTCACTGAAGTGACTATAAGCTTATAGGAGACGGAGATATGAGCTCCGTACGGCGCACGGACCTGGCAGTGAAAGGGTTAAAAGTTTTTCATTTTCTACAGGAAATACTGACTTAGTTACCTGTTTATTTTTCATGTCATTAATGCTTTACCCAACTCATCCTGAGCATGCAAACTTTTAGGTAAGATGAGTAATAAATAAGCTCTTTGTCATATTGAAAGTTTAATATGTGCAGTTACCTGTTTCCCAAAATGTATTATTCCATTTTGTGTTATACCCAAAGGGAATTATTCTCTTTTATTAACTCTACCCTCAAACATATCTGACGTTTTAATTTGAAATAATTGCCTTGCTACAAATTCTAGTTAAGATTGCAATCAACCAAACCTGGAATACATTGTGAATTGTTGCTGATAAGGTAAACGCCTGTCAAGCAGTCATATAGTGTTTAAGCCTTTTATTACTACAACCTTTAAATGGGGTTTCCTCTGTTAATTGTTTAAAAAAAAAAAAAGTAAAATATAATGCTGATCCTCAAAGAAGTGCTTTAATTAACTTTCATACTTCCCTAAATTTTCTGCATGTAGAAGCCTTTCTTTGTCCTGTAGGAGGGACCCTTCTGTGAAATTGTTATATTTCTATGGAAGGCCTCCAGTTTCTTGGTGAATAATGTTTGTGTGTGTGTGTGTGTGTGTGTGTGTATATGTGTATATGTGTATATATATATATATATATATATATATATATATAGTTTAGAGTAGTACTTCAAGAAAGGCATTGTGTAATGCCTGGAGCACTGTAAATTCCAGAAGTTACAGGTACTGTAAAAAAAAAAAAAAAAATGTAAGCAGGGAGGTTTCACAGGTCCAGGCCAATATGAATATTGCTTTGTTTACCTTTAGTGACCTTTTCAACAGGGTGTCTGCACAGTGAGACTGAGAACAGGAAGTATGTCTTTTAAGGATTCCTCTAGCCGTGCATTTTTTTTTTTTTTTTTTTAGTTGCCTGAGATCATACTGTATGGGTGTACAGGATGGAGTTAGCAAAACTCTCACAGGGGCTGCTTTCATCATGTAACTGATTTATTGCCTCCCATCATTAGGTGGTGAGAAGTTTAGGTGTGCAAGTATGTTGTTAAAATTGCAACATCTGTGTGGTCAGTTATCTTTTAGCTGAATTTACGCAGATCAGCTATGACATGATGACCACCCACCTGATATTGAGTGTCCCCATTTGCCATCAAAACAGCCCTGACCTGCTGAGATATGAATGGGTCTTTTGAAGGTATGTTGTGGTATCTGGCACCAAGCGACCAGTAGCAGAGCCTTTTAAACCTATGCCACTTGCTTTCTTTATGTAGTGCAGTTCTTATGCTCACGTGGCCATTGTAGGTGCTTTTAACTGTGGACACGGTTCAGCATGGGCACCCTGACCAGTCTGTGGCTACAAAGCCCCATTCACAAAAACAATTTTCTGTGTGTTCTATCGGAACCAGCATTTTGAGCTCTATTAACTCTTCTATTGGATTATATTGAATGGGCCAGCCTTCACCCCCCTACATGCATCAATGAGCCTTGGCCGCCCATGACCCTGCTGCCGGTTCACTGATTTTCCATCCTTGGAGCACTTTTGGTAGGTCCTGACCACTGCGGACTGGTAATATCAGACAAGAGCTGCAGTTTAATGCCCCGTACACACGGTCGGATTTTCCGATGGAAAATGTGTGATAATACCTTGTTGTTGGAAATTCCGACCATGTGTAGGCTCCATCACACATTTTCCATCGGATTTTCCCACACACAAAGTTTGAGAGCAGGATATAAAATTTTCCGACAACAAAATCCGTTGTCGGAAATTCCGATCGTGTGTACACAAATCCGATGGACAAAGTGCCACGCATGCTCAGAATAAATAAAGAGATGAAAGCTATTGGCTACTGCCCCGTTTATAGTCCCGACGTACGTGTTTTACGTCACCGCGTTCAGAACGATCGGATTTTCCGACAACTTTGTGTGACCGTGTGTATGCAAGACAAGTTTGAGCCAACATTCATCGGAAAAAATCCTAGGATTTTGTTGTCGGAATGTCCGAACAAAGTCCGACCGTGTGTACGGGGCATTAGAGTTGCTTGGACCCAATTTTCTAGCCATTACAAATTGGCCCTTGCCAAAGTTGCTCATATCCTTACGTTTACCCCTTTTTTTTTCTTCTTTCAACACACAACTTCAGGGACAATATGTTCACTTGCTGCTTAATATATCCCATCCACTTTTGGATGCCATTGTAACAAGATAATCAATGTTATTCATTTAATCTGTCAGTGACCTAATGTTATGGCTGACTGATATAGAAAGTTCATTTTTATGTGGTGCCTCTTAGCTGGTGACTAAAACACAGCCCACCACATCTACGACTATAACTTGGTGTTAGAGGCAAAGCAAAATAGATAGCAGTGCCATATGGTTATTTACTATTATAAATATGCATTGAATATAGTTAACCCTTTTAATTTCAATCCTGTATCTGTCATTTAAATAGCAGTAGTTAACCCCAGTGGTAAAGTGTGAGATGATATCCCTTTTAGACAGAATTATTTCAAATTGCAGTAGAATCTGCAGCATATCATTCTGTTTTTCTCCTGGCAACCACCACAAAGACCAGCTGTGTGAATAATCAATTGTATATGTGTTAATTGTTTTCCCAATAAACTCTTCATCTGACATTATTAGATGTTCCTATTGGCCAGCAATGTTGAATAACATTCAGCTCTCTGGCTTTGTGTAGCTGCAGGGAAGTTGAAATGGTATTGATTCTCTTGGTGGCCCATTACCCATGTTTAATCTGCCTTGTCACTCTGCTTCTGCATTTAGCACTGCAGTTTATTCTGTCTGCTCATGGATAGGGCATACATATGAAACACAGGAACTATATTTCCTTTTTCCTGGCACTCATTATCAAGGAATTTTAAAAACCACCTTTCTAGGTCTAGGCTTTGTCAGCAATTAAACAGGTTTATTTCTGTATTCTGTAAGAAATTGCATTTCATTGGAAAGCTAAGGTTATATATTTTTAGTCATTTTAACAATCTTCTGTAGAGGTGATAAAAGATCACTCAGGTAACTGAGAGCTACTTTGTTGGATAGACAAATGTATAGCTTTTCTTTTTATGCCATTGTGGTGAAGAGATATTTAGTGATTTTGGAGCTACCTTCTTTCACAATCATCTCCATCACAATAGTCACCAGGTTTAGTTTATCTAATTTAAATGGTGTGTAATCCACATCCACGTTTAAATTCTAGTTCGTGAGAGTTCCTTATTTATAGCCAAATGGGTTATTTCTTTACTTTGAGAGATAATATCAAATGTATGTGTTTGACCTAGCTTTATAATCAAAGCAAACTGCTATCTTGCAGCCACCCTGCCTTAAAACACTCAGTGAAAATTGTTGACATTTTCAGCATATTTAAACAGGCAAAGATTAGATTTTGTAAGGCGATAACCTTTTAAAGTGCAAAGTGAATTCAAACATTTATATAAAAAATAACATAAATATCAATGGATGACCTCAAAAGCTGGTATTGGCCCCTTCAACTAAGATGACGTATTGTAAGTGTTTTGCACAACTGCCCACCAATTATTAATAGTGACTGATTGCCTTCACTTGCACAATGTTTATGGGTTTCCTTTCATGAGTTGCTCCTTTGAAATTGCCCCACATCACTTCAATCAGAATCAAATCAGGGCTTTGACTAGACCAGTTTGTAACCCCCAATTTCTTCTTTCGGAGCCTTTCCTTTGTGGATTTACCATTGTGCTTCAGGTTAATTTTGTGTTAAAGATCAGTTTCTGGTTTTACTTCAACTTTCATAAAGATGTCCCCGCATTCTCATAAAGCTCACTTTGACATGACACAGAATTCATAGCTGACATGACTCCTCCTAAAGCAGCAACGCAACCGCAACCATTATATTTCAACTGCCTTGCTTTGGCATGAGGTTCAGTTTGGGTCATGCATGCCTAATGTTACTGTTATGTTAATGTTGTGACTAAGTAACTCCATCTTTAAACAATCCCCTGCACATTGTCCCTAAAGGCCTGGTATTTTCCTGGCTATTCAAAGGCAAACTGTAGTCTTGCTTTCATGGTTTTTTTTTTTTTTTTTTTTTTGGACCACAGTGCTTTTTTTTCTTGCACACCTTCCATGCAATTAAATTGGTGCATTCTCTTTTTGATTGTAGATGTATGCACTTTGAAACCAACTTTTGTAAGTGATGCAGATTCCCCATTGAAATTTTACAGTTCTTGGAGACTACCATTGCATTAGCTGGTTAGCTCTGGAGTTACATTTGCTGGGTTAGCTAGTCCTGGATATATTAGCATTCGCTTGAAGTCTATACCACTTATAAATAATGTTTCTTACAGTGGAATGATCAATTTCATATAATTTGGCCAACTTTTTTAAATCCCTCTCCAGACTCCTAGGCATTCACAAATTTCTTCTCGGGGCTTTAGAGAGCTACATTGAACCTGTCATAACGCCACACACTCAATAGCAAAGGGAGCACCAGACCCCAGATATCTGATTTAAAGAAGGTGGGTTCCACCTGAATGCTCCTTAAGAAGGTTCTAATTATTGTGCACAACCTGAAATAACATTTGGGCAATTATCACAATCACACCAGGGAGCAAGCTAGCACTTGGAAGTGATAACTTTCCACCTCAGTGTGCACCAATACCAAAATATAGGGCAGCGCCACCCTCACTAAACTCAATTCACCAAAATTAATTTGATCAAGTGCTATAGAAATGATGGTGAAAAAAACAAAATATATTTTCTGAAGAAGTAGTCCTGTTGCAAGACGATATGTGTAAATGGATGTAGAATGCGAATTTAGTGACGCCATCATGCTAATGAGTGCTCAGAATCCATAAGAGTTGTGGTGAGCTGTGCAATTAGTGCCATCCAATTGGTTCACATATAATAGGTTTAAAATGTGCTTGTGAGTGTTCTTAATACCTACTGCTAAATAAAGCATTCAGAGAACACTATGATTATTTTTCTCTTTCATGTGGGTGCATAGTTGTTAGTGGTAAGTATTATGCAGAGGAGTCTTTGTTCTGGAAGACCTAAAAACAACTCTTGATTTGGATGATTGAGCAGTTTTTCATCCCTGTGGGGATACAAGTGTGTTAGACCTCATTTCCCTGTAGAGGTCCTATTATGCAGGCGAGCAGGTTGGAGTGACCCTAGTAATCGGGCTGCACTTCACAGTGTGTAATTTAAAGGAGTGTGCGCACCTTGTGGACGTGCCTTGGTTGGGAGTCGGGACATAATTATTTTGTTGTGCACCTATATTTACGGATTGTTCACGGTATTTTGGTTATCTACCACTTCATATGTGAACTTTGTTTTGCACATTATTTCACTTGTTGGAATTATGATTTTTCCTTCATTTTCACATAATTCTGTTTACTATTTACAGTTTTTTTCACCATTATTTTTATATCTATTGATTATTTTTATGTGAATTGAGTTTAGTGAGGCTAGCGCTGCAAGTCATATTTCATTATTGTGTACAAACGCGACCTTGCCAGTGGTGAAACTACTTAAATGCACTCTTTTTGAATAAATTACATAATTTGACACTGTTGCAAGTGAGACCCCCTGACTGTAATGAATAAAGGATGTCCCACAATGCAAGTGAACCTTTTGTGACCAAGAAATAAAACACCACCACCGCACTGAAAACAGGAAGGCTTACCAGACAGTAGGACTTCGCAGTCTAGAGGTCAATATGTGCATATATATGTGGTACAATGCCCCATATAGATTCAAAAAAAGGAACACCGCCTCTGCTCCCAATGTGACATCATCAGAATCCATAAGTGATAGAACATACTCCAATAGTGAAATATATCTAAGTATTTTATTAAAAATAATGTGAAAGAAAACTTGATACATCAGACCAGGCCACCTTCTTCCATTGCTCTGTGGCCCAGTTCTGATGTTCATGTGACTATTGTAGGTGCTTTTGGCTGTGGACACGGGTTAGCTTGGGCACCCTGACCGGTCTGTGGCCACACAGCCCCAAATGCAAAAAAACTGCTGTTTGGACACCTTTCAGAACCAGCATTAACTTTTTTAGCAATTTGAGCTACAGTAGCTCTTCTATTGAATTGGACTGAATGGGCCAGCCTTTGCCCCTACATGCATCAGTGAGCCTTGGTCACCCATGACCCTGCTGCTTGTTCGCTGATTTTCCTTCTTTGGGCCACTTTTGGTAGGTCCTGACCACTGCAGACCGGTAACATCAGACAAGCGTTGCAGTTTTCAAGTTGCTGACACAGTGTTATATACTTTTGAAAAAGTTTAGTAAAAATTATTTTAAAAAATTTAAAAAAGTAAAAAAAAAAAAGAAATAAAAGAACACCATACATTCTGTGAAACATGGAAGAGGCTCAGTTAAATGTTGGTGCTGTTATGCTGCATCTGCCAGTCAGAACCTTTTTTAATCTGTGTAGGGCACAATGGACAACCAAGGAATTCTGGGGTGAAGTGTACTGCCCAGTGTCAGTCACAGGTCATGGGTCTTCCAACAGGATAATATCTCAAAATACAAGGATAAAAGCACCCAAGAATGTCTAAAAGAAAACACACTATTCTGAAGTGGGCTTTTTATGAGCTACGATCTGAATTACATTGAAAATCTATGTAAAAAGCTGAAACGTGCACTCTGGAGAAGGCACCCTGCAAATCTATAGCTGGGGCAGTGTGGTGCAGGCATTTCATTGTGAGCTGCAGAAATGTATTTTCTTATCATACATCATGGGATACAGAGCCATAGTAGTTACTATGTGGGTTATAGGCCACCTTCAGGTGATGGACACTGGCACACCCTAAGACAGGAAGTCCACTCCCTATATAACCCCTCCCACTACTGGGAGTACCTTAGTTTTTTCGCCAGTGTCTTAGGTGTTGGTCACGAGTAAAGATGTGCTGTGCTGAGCTCCACTGGAAAATTCCTTTGCTGGGGCAAGCTATGCAACCGAATCCATTAAAGTGTCTTTTGTAGGCCTAATTGAATGGTACCGGGGCCTCGTGTCTGAAGAAACGAGGTTTTGCCTGTAACGCTTCTCTTTTTAGAGAGCTGGACCCGGGTATACAGAGCTTTGTTTTTTTCAGCCATAAAGTTTTACTGGTGGGGTGCTTTACAGGTCCAGGAGTGTAGGTTCCCGAGGGTCTCCGGTTCCTGCAGGTTTGGTAACGGAGCCCACTGTGATGGGTGAAGAATTGGTTACCACAGAGAACCCTGCAGTGGGAAAGTTAAGCGGAGAGTTCTAAGAAATTAAAAAAAAAAAAAAAAAAGAAATAATTTTTCTTGTGAAATGCCTCCTTTAAAAAAGTTAATGTTGTAATGCCTAAGAGTTACCACTGGGGGCTGTATAGAGCACGTACCTTGCCATGCTTTCCTCAAAGATCACGCTGTGCAGCAGAAACAGCAGGCTTCCCTCCGGTGAGCAGCTCAGACCTCCGGTAAGATTGGGGGGGTTTTCTTCACTGAATCACCCCCACGTGGTCCAAGCTTCCCCTCTTCTTAGAAATGGGGAAGCCTAAAAACGTTCTGCGATGCCACTTTGTTTCTCTGCCCCTGCACGGCGGCCGGTCTCAGGTCTCCTCCTCGGCATTTCCCTCCCCACACAAAGACCAATCGCGTCCCATCGGATCAGTGGCCCGTGTTTGCGTGGGATACCCCTCTTTCGAAAAAAGAGGGGTGGGGGGCGTGATGTGATGGAAGGGGGCTGGGCTTAGCGCAGCATTGGTGTCCTGCAACGTTCAGCGCGGGAGTTTGTTTAAAAGCTCCATTTGGCTGGCTGCAGATGTCGGAGGGACAAAGAGCAAAAAGGGGTATCTAAGAGGTTGGTGACACAGGCATTCTCTTGGCACATTTACTAAAAGCATCAGGCTGAACGTTAAAAAGCACCAGCAGTGGCTGGACTTTTGCTCAAGCAGTAGATGCGATTTATTCTGGTAGTACCTCTGCATTTGTGCATTGGGCTATAGTCAGAAGAGGGCGTTGAAACGCCCCCAAAAAAGGGCTGAAAGGGTCTCCCTCAAGCTCTGGAAAGCCTACTCATCTCTACAATGGCATCCTCCCCTGAAAGGGGGTGGCTGGTCAGAGTGAGCATCGGGTCCATGAAATGTTAGCAATTGTTTTCAGCACTACAGCCCCTGTCTATTTTACTAAAAAAAGGTTTTTTCCCCAGCCATGAAATGTGTGGGGAAAAAAAAAAGGTTAGCGGCTTTAATCGCATCCCAGTGTGGGACAAAATGCGACAGGTTCCCCTCCATTACCCAGGACCCTCAAACTGAGAAACTGGGGGTGGGAAAAGGTTAATTTCCCTCAGGGGACCGTGGTGAGGCTGATGACTCCTCTTCTGAGGGGTCAAATGCCAGGGGATCAGCTTCACAATCTGTAAGATTGATGGTGCAATTTTTTACTGATAGTCCGCTCCACATTTATGTACCCTTAACCTTCACCCCTGAGTGTTTGAGTTCGCTAAAGCCTCCTCAAGCTGTGCATGCCTTTTCTGTCCATTCATTGCTGGAAAAGCTTTTTGTATCTGAGTGAGCATTTTTTCCCTCCTAAAAAGTTTTTTTACACTTTATCCTATGGAGGAAAAAAAAAATTCAAATGGGGATACCAGCAATTGACGCCGCTATATCCTCTGTGAATAAAAGTTTGACTTGTCCGGCAGATAATGCTCAAATGCTTAGGGATCCAATGGATAAAAAGTTGGAATTCCTATTTAAAAACACTTTTTTCTCTGGCAGGTTGAGTGTTTCAGCCTGCGCTGACAGTAATTGGTCAATCCTTTAGAGACCAGTTTAAACAGGTGCTCAAGATTATCCTGGATCTGGCAAGCTACTAGCTATGTTTGTAATAGTCGCTATGAGAGATCCTATCCTTCAGGCCTCACGCCTTTCGCTAAGCGCCATGCAAGAAGTTCCTGGCTAGTCTTCCTTTTTGCTGTGAAACGGCTGTTTGGGAGTGATTTGGGTAATACATCCAAAGAATTTCTAGTGGGAAAAGTACCCCCTTGCCATTAAAAAAAAGGAGTAAATGTATTTAATTTTAACAAGCTCCTTCTCCAGTGCCAGGGGCATCAGCCTCCAGGCAGTCACGACGACCTCCGCTGTCAAGTTCAAGAGGTAATCCTCAGGGTCAACCCCAGGGACAAAAGAAGTCTTGGGAGAGGAAATCTACACAATACTAAAGCCTCCTTATGAGGAGGCGCCCCCGCTCGCTTGAGTAAGGGGAATACTTCTACAGTTCTCAAGGATATGGCAGGAAGAGTGTCGAGACAGATGGGGACTTCCTCAATAGCTCCTGGGTACAAACTGAAGTTCCAAGAGTTCCCGTCTCCTCTTTCTCAGATCGAACATTCCTAAGGATCCAGAGAAAAAAGTCTTTCTTTCAAGCATTGGACCATCTTTTGGCAAAAAGTGATCATGGTGGTCCCCATGAAAGAGCAGGGGTTAGGGTTTTGTTCAAACCTTTTTTCACAGTGCCAGAACCGAATGGAGATGTCAAACCCATTCTGGATCTCAAAAATCTAAACTGAATATCCGCTCTTTTTTTGCATTGAGTCAATCCAATCAGTTGTCTCTATCCTACAAGTAGGAGAACTTCTGGTGTCAATCAACATCAAGGATGTATACCTCCATGTGACTATTTCCCCGCTCACCAGTAATATCTACTTTTCAAGGTAGAAAATCTTCATTTTCAGTTTGTAGCTCTTCTTTTCAGTCTAGCTACTGCACCTTGAGTGTTTACAAAGCTTCTGGCCCCTCCTCTAGCCAGATTAAGGGCCCAAGGTATAAAGATTATAGTTTACCTAGATGATCTGCTCTTGATAGACCAGTCGGTAGCCCGCTTAGACCAAAGTATGGTCACCACATTCGACTACCTGGAATACCTAGGTTGGATTCCCAACCTAGAGAAATCTACCTTAAAACCATGAAGAAGGCTAAAATACTTGGGTCTGATCATAGATACACCCAGAAAAGGGTATTCTTGCCCCAGGCAAAGATCAGCGCCATAAAGGAACTGATTCAGGTGGTTGAAGCAAGATGAATCCTTCTATTCAGCTTTGCATAAGGTTGTTGGGAAAGATGGTGGCTTCATTCGAGGCCGTTCCTTATGCTCAGTTTCATTTAAGACTGCTGCAAAACAGTATCCTATCCGCTTGGAACAAGAAGGTTCAAGCTCTAGATTTCCCAATGTGTCTGACTCCAAAGGTGCGCCGGAGCCTCAGTTTATGGTTAATAACCAAAAATCTGCAAAGGGGAAAATCCTTCCTACAGTTACCTGGGAAGTGGTAACAACATATGCCAACCTTTTTTGGGTTGGGGAGCAGTCCTGGAAGAGGCAACTGTCCAAGAGAAGTGGTCCAGATCAGAAATGACCTTGCCCATTAACTTTCTAGATATTAGGGCAGAGCTCTTGGTCCTGAGGGCCTGAATGTTCAGTTTATGGAATTGTCTTGTCAGGATCCAATCCGACAATGCCACAGCAATGGCCTATTAATCACCAAGGGGGCACAAGAAGTTGTGCGGCCCAGAGAGAGGTGAATCATATCCTGTCTTGGGCAGAAAACAATGTACTTTGCCTATCGGCAGTCTAAATTCTAGGATTAGAAAATTGGCAGGCAGACTACTTGAGTTGCCAGCAGTTGTTCCCGGGAGAATGGTTCTTTCACCCCGATATCTTCCTGTCAATATGTCAAAGATGGGGGATCCCAGATGTAGTTCTGTTTGCGTCCAGGTTCAACAAAAAAATCGACAACTGTGTCAAGAAGAAAGGATCCGCTAGCATGCGGAACAGATGCCTTGCTGTTCCCGTGGAATCAGTTCTCACTGATTTATGCATTCCCTCCTATTCTGCCTGTGTCCACAACGTCTTTGCAGGATCAAGCAGGAAGGGAAGTCGGTGACTCTTGTGGCCCAGGAGATCTTGGTATGCAGAGATCTTGAGGATGGCGGTAGGGGTCCCATGGACCATACCACCACGTCCAGACCTTCTCTCCTACCTGACAAACACTACATTTAACGGTTTAGCTATTGAGACCCACATTCTGAAGAAACGTGGGCTGTCAAGTTCAGTGGTATCTACCTTGGTTAGTGCAAGGAAGCCGGCCTCCAGAATCACATATTATAGAGTCTGGAAGGCATATGTTTCCTGGGATGAATCCAGGGGTTGGCACCCAGGAGGTATGTCATAGGTAGAATCCTTGACTTTCTGCAGATGGGGTTAGAAATGAAGCTGACCTTAAGTACTTTCAAAGGCCAGATCTCGGCCTTATCGGTATTGTTTCAACAACCACTTGCTTCGCATTCTTTGGTTCATAGTTTTTT
This sequence comes from Aquarana catesbeiana, assembly GCF_042186555.1. Classification (NCBI taxonomy): domain Eukaryota; kingdom Metazoa; phylum Chordata; class Amphibia; order Anura; family Ranidae; genus Aquarana; species Aquarana catesbeiana. The sequence continues at coordinate 147,489,843 of NC_133331.1, forward strand.
TTTTCAGAGGGTAACGTGGCTTAATCCCCCAGTTAGGTCACCCCTGAACCCTTGGGACTTTAATTTAGTTGTCGGCGTTACAAAAACAGCCTTTTTGAGCCGATACGACATATTCCCTTGGTCCTTTTGACAAGGAAACTAGTTTTTCTGGTAACCATATCCTCTGCAAGAAGGGTATCCGAGTTGGCTGCTCTTTCTTGTAAAGGGCCATATTATTATTCACAAGGATAAGGTAGTATTGCATCCTCATCCTTACTTTCTACCGAAGGTAGTGTCTGGTTTTTATCTAAACCAGGATGTTGTTCTACCTTCATTTTTTCCAGAACCCTGTTCTATGGAAGAAAAATCACTACATTCTCTTGATGTGGTGAGAGCAGTCAAGGTCTACTTAAAGGCGACTGCTCAGATTGTTTTGTTTGTGTTGTCTGAAGGTCCTAAAAGAAGACAAGCGGCATCGAAATCTACTATTTCTAAATGGATTCGACAAGTGATTGTTCAAGCTTATGGTTTAAAGAGGTTCAACCTTTTCATATTAAAGCGCATTCCACCAGGGCTGTTAGTACTTCCTGGGCAGTGCATCACCAAGCCTCCATGGCTCAAATCTGCAAGTCCACAACTTGGTCTTCAGTCTATACATTTACCAGTTTCTATCAAGTAGATCTAAAAGGCCATGAGGATATCGCCTTTGGGCGCAGTGTACTGCAAGCAGCAGTACAAGTCCTCTGATCTCATGGTGCCCTACTTTTGTTGTGTCTCTATCCCTTCAGTTGGCATTGCTATGGGACATCCCACATAGTGACTACTATGGCTCTGTTTCCCGTGATGTAGGATAAGAAAATAGGATTTTTATAACAGCTTACCTGTAAAATTCTTTTCTTTGAAGTACATCACTGAGGTCCCTCCCTTCTTTCTGGTATATATGTGTATTGCTTTGCTACAAAAACTGAGGTACTCCCAGTAGTGGGAGGGGTTATATAGGGAGTGGACTTCCTGTCTTAGGGTGTGCCAGTGTCCATCACCTGAAGGTGGCCTATAACCCACATAGTAACTACTATGGCTGTGTGTCCTGTGATGTACTTCAAAGAAAAGGATTTTACAGGTAAGCTGTTATAAAAATCCTGTTGTTTGCAATGATGTCCCCTTAGGGCTGTGGAACAAAATATTAGGTTAAAGGTTCATGTCATTTTCATTTGTTTTGTTAGTTATTTTAGTTGGTTAATATTCTCTTAAATCAAAACCCCAATGCAAACGTTTTCTTTTATTTTTATTAAGTATGGAAAAGAATGTTAGATGTGAGGTAGTTTTAATTTCAGGTTTTAAGTTAATTCAGAAAAATTGTGGTCTCATTAAAATAAGTAAACAGCATTTTTATCAAATATTCCTTAGCTATATTGCCTACAAGCTAGCCTTTTATAATATTATATCCACCAGATGCCATTAAGACATATCTCAGTCAGCCTTATAATGTTCTGTTTCTCAGCCAACATCTTTATACCCCAGCAACTTTAATACTGTATAATTCTCCAGCCTCCACTATAACCTACGATCCCTCTGCTACCACTATATTATCTAGTTCTTCAGTCACCAATAAAGTCCTTTTATCTACAGTTATAACTATATCACCCAGAGTTTAACCCAGTAGCCAGTAAAGCATGCGCTTCCTCTACCCCGTGCCACCAGTAGCAGCTGATTGCCTCTGAGATGTGCAGGTAGGTGCTACTACGTTGAGCTCCTGCTTCTACTCCAGGTGTTGAGAGTGTCTTGCCCACGTCTTAGAAAGCAGAGATCCCCAATTTTTACCTATGGGACTATGTGTGGTACTTTAGTATGTACACAATTTAAAAGCTGCAAATCTGTCATACGTTTTTGAACTTGAATGAGTTAAAGATAAGGGGGGATGTTAAATCTGTCTATCGCTATCCATAGTCTGAGAGTAACTACATTTATATATTACGCATGTACATCATTATATACGTTGCTGCTCTAATATATATGATGTGTCGCCCACCATCTTTTCACTATCAATTACTAAATGAATCCTCTTTGTCTAATAAAACTGACTGGTAAATGTATAAAATGTAATTTGCTGCCTACTAATTTGATAGATTTCTTGCTTGATTCTGAATTTTTCAAATTGCCTTTTTTATGCAGGTTTATACTACACAGCACCCTATTCTTTCCATCGCTTTGTATTATACTGAGTGTTATGTTTAACCAAACTGCAGTTTAACCTTCCAACTTATCCTTCTCTGAACCTTTGTCAGTCATGTTAGGAAATGTTGTGATGTACTTTGACATTGTGTTTTATGTAACCCAATGTTACCTGGTTTTTCTATCTTCTTTCTAACCTTTCCCACCTCACCATCTCTCTCATCAGGATTTCTGGCAGGTACTGATAACAATAGCATGTGTATGTTTCTGAACATCGAATCTCTGCATCATAATAAAGGGGCAGACTGCCTGCGCTCCATCAACAGAGTTGACCCCACTATATATAGACCATTATGCATTGGGTAGACACTGATAGTATTTGCTGACTGATAAGTAGTGGTTTGTGACATGGGCTATAGATCATTCTCATTTGCAGTCATTGGCCAGAATAGTTTGCCTGCTGAGGTTTGCTGAAAAATACATTGCTATGCTTGCATGTACTGCATATAAGATACCTAGCATAACAAGAGCCTGCTTTATTGAATTTTTGAGGATTTTTTTGTTTTTACTAAAGCTAACATTGAAATATGTTGGTGAAATAAATATATTCAAAGAAAGCTTGTAATAAGAAAAATATGTGAGCTGCCACTGCAGAGCTCTTTCTGAATATGCTAGTTGGCTGTCAAACATGCTGATACTCTACCTTCAACATTTTTGGAGCTATTAAAAGAGAAGTATGGCCAAGGTTTTTGTTTTTTGTTTTTTTTTTACATCATACTTATCTTGTGGGTCACAGGAGTGCACTTACTTTTGCTTTCCTTTGACCCAGAATCAGCCAATAACAGCTAAAGCCTGCTGTGAACTGACGTCACAGAGCCTTCCCAGGCACTGGAACAATCCTGACCATATTATTGGGATCCATCCAGGTGCCCAACAGCTGGCTCCTGCTCTCAGTGTGCCCTTGAGAGCTGAAGCCAGCTGCGCCCACCCCTTTTCCAGCCTGGTGTTCCAGAGAGCGGGGGAGGGGCTGAACAGAAAATGGTGACTGACTCTGCTCTCCTCTCATAAAAGAGCTAAGTTCTCATTGGTCATGTCGAAACAGTTCTTAGAGCTGGTGTGGGATAGCTGCAACATCAACATGAGGTGGGGTGAGTATATGTGTTCATATTTTTTTATTTACACCACACATCGCCACACTGACGAAGTATGAAGTAAGTGAAAGAACTGCTCTATAGTCTTCTGAGTTTATGATTTGAAGACAATATAGCAGCATGACAGCCAGGCAACCAGCATTTTAAGGAGAAATTCGTAATGGCAGTCTACATATTACTCTCAGCACAAGTTTCCTTTAATGTCTGCTTTATTGCTTTTGAATTTCCGGTTTCTAGCTTGGTTTAATTTTAGAGAAGTCTGTGGGGACAGCTTATGTATTTATTTCATGTACCTTGATTAAAGCTCATGAATTGTTCATCAGTTGTGCATGTTGGAGAAGTACCTCTCTGCATGGTATTCTTTTTTGCAGTGTTATAAAACCAGTAAATCAGAAATTCAACCTCATGTGAAATGATTTACTTTTACAAAAACCACAATAAATGTTTCAATTGCTTTTTTGAAAATAAAAGAGTGTGTATACTGAATAGTTTGCTATTGTTCTTGTTATTAATCATTAATGTGTGAAGAAGTGGCCTGTTGGGCCTTTCAATAAGGATTACTGAACGTATAGTCACTTATATGTAACAAATAAACACCCTCCAGTGAGGAAATGTAAAGGAATCCTGTTATGGAGAAATCTGTAGGCTGCCATTGCTGGCTTCCTTTTAAAAAGGCTAGTTGTCAACTAGATTCAAAGTCTAAAATATATTTTCTGAATTCCTGCTGAGGAACAGGCATTCTGACCTCACTCTATCACTCGCTACATGCCTTTCTAGGTCATTGACTGAAAGTTTTGAAACCAGAGACAACCAGTCGCCTAGCTTTTCCAGAAGGAGGTCAGTATTGGCAACCCACAGTTTCCCTCAGTGCCATATTTCTGCAAATAAAATATCTTTATTTTAGGTCTTAAACCGTTTTAACGATTTCAGGAATGCTATGTTGGTTAAGAAACTGGGAGGAGTTCTGTAGTCCTGTGATAGTGACAAAGCTGCTTCTCCGTAGATATAGTATGGTGAATGAGTGCTGTTAGGACAGGAAGTATATGGCATGAGGGAAATTTTTGGCATTTATAGGAATATTTTTCTGTTAAATGAAGACTTTTTTATACAGACTGAAATTTGTGTTGGTACCAAGGACAATTCCCCCTACCTACACCCTTGGTGCGCAGTTGCTTACATTTTTTCTGTGTCCATTTAGCTAAGGTTACATATCACAATGGAATGTTGTAATATAAACTTTTACCTATTGCAGTTCTGCTTTGAGCACTGTGGAGGACATTTATCAATTCTGACACACAGCATGGTATGCTGCACAGGAGCAGTGAATCAGATTGTGTGACGGCTTTACAGCAAGGCTACAGCTCAAAGAAGAATCTGGTTACAAATCATTACATCTCAGGCGGTATGTTCCAACTCCTAGATCGCTGCCTGTTAGGCCTTATTCACACAGGCGTACTTGTTTTATAAATACACTCCAAAGCATTCTCTGATTAGAGGAGAGGCAAAAAAAAAAGTCAGGATGTATACTGTATAGGAGAGTCTCAGGTCTGTTGTTGGCGCACCGGAAGTATAGTCAGAGCCATACTATTGACTCTCAATGAAAGTGTGAATAATAACGAACAGTGATCCAGAAGGTGGAATTTAACCTTGTTGTAACCTTGCTGTAAATCTGTCGCACAATCTGGCCCACTGCCCCTTTATTACTATAGCTTTCTGTGCAACGGAATTGTTAAATGTCCCCCACAATGTTGCATTTCAAAAGCAAAGCTGAAAAAGGTAAATCTTGATAGTGCAGCTCTCCATTCTCATATCTGTCACATCTAAAGTGGTAAATCTGTTGCACACCTAAGCAAAGCTAGCCCAATTGGCTGTTCAGGAATACACGCACAGGGGTGGCATATACACGCTAAACTCATTGGGGAGACCGCCTGATTTGCATTTGTTTGTGTTGCTAGTTTGCTTGATAAATATCCCCCTGTGTGTCCTAATCTGTAATAATAGGAGAATTACAGGAGAGTAAAGCCCCATACACATGGGCCGAATGTCTGGCAACATCGGCCAGTTCAGTAGAAACCGGTCATAATTCAGCCCATGTGTACTGCAGCTGGTGCGACAGAAGCTGGCATGACCAAAAAAAATCTGCCAATCAGCCCCGATCAGCGCTCTCAGCCAATGGCTAAGAGCGCTGGCCGGAGTGTTCTGGAGGGGGCTGCCCCCCGTCAGAACACAAAACAGCAGGGGAGATCGCTGTACTAATTTTGGATTGTTAGTTCAGCGGCTCCTCTGGGTTGAACGAAAAAAAAACCTAGCAATGTGTACAACACTTTAGGCATCTCTGTGCTGCTAAACTAATCTTTTAGCTTTGTTTACTGCCAAGGCCGCAAGTTAACATGGCTTGTGGCCATGTTCGTTCACACTGCTGCAGTTGTGGCATGGCAAATTTAAACAGGCGAAGTTTGGTAGGCAGTACTACCTCCAAACTCAACCTATGCAAGTGGTGAGTGTTCCACCCCACAACCGAAATGCTTGGCTTGGGGATGCAGTGCAGGGCTTCAGTAGAAATCCTCCTTCGCCTGCAAAAAAAAAAAAAATAGGATGTTTATACAGCTTACCTGTAAAATCCTTTTCTTGCAAGTACATCACGGGACACAGAGCACCACAGAAATTCTATGGGTTATACGCCACCTTCAGGTGATGGACACTGGCATAATTACAGACAGGAAGTCCCCCTCCCTATATAACCCCTCCCACACAGGGAGTACCTCAGCTTTGTAGCAAAGATATATATATATAGAGAGAGAGAGAGAGAGAGAGATATATATATATATATATATATATATATATATATATATATATATATATATATATATATATATATATATATATATATACACCTCTGTGTCCCGTGATGTACTTCAAGAAAAGGATTTTAAAGGTAAGCCGTTATAAAAATCCTTTTTTCTTTTTCGTACATCACGGGACACAGAGCACCACAGTAATAACTGTATGGGATGTCCCAAAGCAATGCCATCGGAGAGGAGGGAGACAAAAAAAAATGCAGACCGCCGTCAGACATGAGGACCTATACTGCTGCCTGCAGAACACTGCGCCCGAAGGCGGCATCCTCTTTTTGCATTAATCAGGGTAGTTATTACTGGACTTGAAAGCCCACAACGCTCTAGCACGAGGGTCTCAACAGCCAAACCATCAAATTTAGCGTTTGTAAGGCAGGAGGGAACACTGGCCCTTTCAAAAGCGTATCTGGGCAGGACGGGAGAGTCCAAGGCTCTCCTACTGCCACCCTCACAATTTCCACATATCAGGATCTCTTGGGCCAAGCCGGAACCACTAGGATTACAAGTTTCTGTTCCCCTTTGAAACTGCGTAGGGGACGCGGAAGCAAGCGAACTGTAGGAAACTCCGATCAGAGAAAACTGATCCCAAGGTGTTACCAGGGCATCTGTTCCGCAAGCCAGCAGATCCCTTGTCCTTGGCACAAAATTGTCCAACTTTTTGTTGAACCTGGACGCCAACAGGTCTACGTTCGGGGTGCCCCACCTTTGGCATATGGCCCGAAAGACGTCAGGGTGCAGAGACCATTCTCCTGGGAGCAACTGTTGGCTTAAGAATCTGCCTGCCAGTTTTCCACTCCTGGGATAAACACCGCAGATAGGCAGGTCACATGCTCTTCTGCCCAAGATAGAATATGGTTTACCTCTCTCTGGGCAGCACGGCTCCTGGTGCCGCTTTATGATTGATATAGGCTACTGCCGTGGCATTGTCGGACTGAACCCGGACAGGACAGTTTCGTAGCCTTCAGGGCCAGGCGTGCTGCCCAAATTTCTAGCATGTTGATGGGTAGGAACCTTTAGAAATCCGACCTTTTCCCCTGGACGGTGTCTTTTCCAAAGACTGCTCCCCAGCCCAAGCAGCTGGCATCGGTCGTCACTATCTTCCAAGTGATGGGTATGAAGGTCTTCCCTTTCTGCAAATTTTTGGCTGACAACCACCAATTGAGACTTTGACAAACACTTGGAGTCAAACCCATTGGACAATCCAAATCCTTGCTTTTCCTGCTCCAGGCAACCAGGATACTGTTTTGCAGAAACATTGAATGAAATTGGGCATAGGGAACTGCCTAGAATGAGGCTACCATCTTCCCTAACAACCTCATGCAAAGGCAGATGGAAGGCCTCTCCTTTGTCCTGACCGAGAGTACCAGTTCTCTTTTATGGAGCAAACCTTTGCCTGGGGTAAAAACACTTTCTTTTGGGTAGTATCTATGACTAAACCCAAGTACTCCAATTTATTTACTGGTCGTAAGGATGATTTTTCTAGGTTGAGAACCAAACTTAAATGTTCCAGATATCTGACCGTGCTTAACACATGCTGATTGGACTGATCTATCAGCAGCAGTTCGTCCAGGTACGCCACCACTGTTATACCCTGGGCACTCAATCTTGCCAAAAGTGGAGCCAGGACCTTTGTAAACACCCAAGGTGCGGTGGCCAACACGAAAGGCAAGGCCACAAACTGAAAATGCCGCTGTTCTACTGCAAATTGCAGGAATCTTTGATGAGCAGGAAATATTGGAACATGGAGATATGCATACTTGATGTCTATTGATGCTAGAAGTTCTCCTCCCTGAAGGGTGGATATTACTGAGTGAATTGTTTCCATGCGAAATGAACGAATGTTTAGGAATTGGTTCAGACCCTTGAGATCTAAAATGGGTCTGACACTTCCATTTGGCTTCAGCACTGTAAAGAGGTTTGAATAGAACTCCAACCCCTGTTCTCTTAAGGGAGCCTCTATGATCACTCCCTGAGATAGCAGCTGGTCTAGTGCCTGAAATAAGGACTTTCTTTTATTGGGTCCTTGGGAACGCTCGATCTTAGAAAGCAAGACAGTGGAAACTCCCGAAACTCTAGTTTGTACCCCAGAGGCACTGTGACGATGACCCATTTGTCCTGGATTTCCTCCCGCCGGACTCCTGAGAACTACCAGAGCCTTCCCCCCCACTCGATTGAGCGGAGGCCGGTGTAACGGTCTAGAGGCCGTTACCTCTGGCGATGGAGAGGCAGAACGTTTGAAAGAGAAACGCTTACTCTTCCTTTTTACTGGAAGAAGGGTACTTTTTTCACCAGATATCTTCTGGATATATTTATCCAAGTCATCCCCAAATAATCATTCCCTGTGAAAGGGAAAACCAGTCAGCAGCTTCTTACAAGGCAACTCTGCTGACCAATGTTTAAGCCACAAAACCCTGCGCATATGAACTAACAGAAGGGCAAGGCGAGACGCCTGATGAATAGAATCTTTAATGACGTCAACCGCAAAACAAAAGGCCCTGGGCAATTCTGCCAAATCCTCTTCCCCTTTGATGACTTGTTTTACTTTGTCATTAAGAGATTGACAGACGCCGATTGCCGCTAATGTAGGCTGTGCAACTGCACTACCCATGGAAAATTAGGCTTTAAGCAATGTCTCCAGTCTCTTATCTGCTGGATTCTTAAACATCTGAACATTGTCTACTGGACTAGTAAGACTCTTATTCAGAGAAGAAAAAGCCACATCTACTCCTGGCAAACTCAATTTTTTAGTAAATTTCTCTTCCATAGGATAAATCTGAGAGAATCTTTTAGGAGGAATAAAATGCCTATCTGGATGATCCCAGTCAGCATAAATAAGCTGTTCCAGCAACAGGTGCATAGGAAAAGTATGTGAACCCTGAGGAGGCTTCATTGAACCCAAAGAAGAGAAAGGTGCTTCAGCCGTCTCTGCTAAGGTTAATTTATAACAAAAACGCACAGTTTCAGTGAGTGATTCAGCCAACAACCTTTGAGACTTTGAAGCTGAACCCAAATCCTCTGAGATAGAGTCCTCAAATGAGGAACCATCCTCCTGCCCTTCTAGTGGGCCCCCCAGGGGCACATCCGAATCCTCTACCCACTCCTGATCTGCAGATGCAGAGTCCAGGGCAGGGGAAGGGGATCTTTCGCTTTTCCTCCCAGCCTGGGAGGAGGATGCAAGCAAACTAGCTATCTTTCCTTCCAAACCAGCTAGGGCTGTAGCCAAATCGTCTTTAGTGACATAGGCAGAGGCTGGAAAGTTGGAGGTAGCTACAATGCCTGACGGCTCCAATGGCTCAGCCTGCTCAGCTGCTTCAGGACTTTCAGGAGAGGATGATACTGTGGAGGCATGACTAGGGTGCTCAGACCCTGACCGCTGCGCTTTTGCGCTCCTTCTCCCTGATTTTGTCCCTCTCTTTTGGGAATACATAGTCCTAATCACACAGCAGAGGTACTATTACCATGCATCTATCACTGAGCTCAGTCTTGGCAATGGTTAATATGCCGCTATCAATGTCAGCAAGATGCTAAGTAGATGTGTCTGAATTGCCTGTAGCCAATTACCCAGTGCTTACATGCCATTGGGCTGTGCCTGTGTCCCTCCTTCAACCAGCACTCTGTACACGGCAATGGCTTATACAAAATCGCTGGGACGCACCTGCACCATGAGAAAGCATGCATGCCGATCCATGTGCATGCCCTGCGGCGCCAAGCCAGTCCCCTTGTGACAACCTCTCAATCCACAAACTGTGAAGGAGGAGCGTTTTGCGCAGGTACACACTGGCAATCCGGGGGGGGGGGGGGGGGTGAAGGGGGTGAGTACGCTGATGCCTGGATTCTCCCCCCTTCTACCCCCCCTACAAGTAGCTGCTGACAGGAGCCTAGGAAACAGACCCCTCCACAGGTACTGCTTGACATGGATATCCATAGGGACTAGCATGAGATGTTTAACACTATATATGTAAATAACATCCTCTAGTGGTTGAAAATACAAATACAGGCAAGACAACATCTACTTAAAAGAAGTCCATAGGAGTGTCCCAGGATCTTCTTAACTTGCCATTCCCGCCGCAGGGTACAAACTGGAATACTCAGTGACCCAATCTTCACCCATCACGGCGGGTTGGAGTCATGCCAGACCTTCAAGGACGGGGTCCCCTTTTAATGTAGGGTCAACTGCCTTGGACCCATATAGCGCCCTGCCAGAACAAAACCTGTGGTATGAGAATGTGACCAAGGTGCTGGATCCCAGGGCCCAGCTCTCTTAAAGAGAAGCGTTACGGGCAAAACCTCGTTCTTCTGTACCGAGGCTCGGGTACGATTCACCTTTAGCCTTTGATTGTGGCCCTTGAATGGATCCGATTGTGCAGCTCCTTGACCCTGCAGGCCTTTACAGGGACCTTCTTTAGCACAGACTTTAACCGTGACCAACACCCTAGACACTGACGAAAAAACTAAGGTACTCCTTGTGTGGGAGGGGTTATATATGGAGGGGGACTTCCTGTCTGTAATTATGCCAGTGTCCATCACCTGGATGTGGCGCATAACCCATACAGTTATTACTGTGGTGTTCTGTGTCCAGTGATGTACGAAAAAATAATTGGGCATTCAGGAAATGGCAGTATTGCCTCCTGAATGCCTGTCAGTCGCATCTCCACTGTGAGTGGCGGTTGATGCTATATATTTTGGGGGGCCATCAAACAAGACATCCCGTTGCTCTGCGCCCCAAGCCCACCTTTTTTTGAAGCCAGTTGGAGCCTCTGGCTCTAATCCTGTAAAAAAAAAAATTGAAATCCATGCGTCCGGCGCCCTGCATGTAGATTGGGGGCCGGGTGCATGGATTATGGACTGGTCCCGCCCCTTATGGACTGGACGCCACTGTCCACCGTGGATAGCTTTTTTGAAGTACAGTGCTGTAGAGAGGGCTTGTGTAAACAAGCCCTTAAAGGGAACCATTTAGTGACTTGATTGAACATCATAATTGCCTTTGAAATTGTATTGCTTTTACTACAGCAAGTGTTCATTTTCATACATAATCAACATAGATGAAAAAGAAATCATATGGTATTGAATAAACAAAAAGCATAGTTAATTTTTCTTTGAATTGCTTGCAGCCTGCAGCTTTACATCTGATATATTTTTATTTCATAATAACAAGTATTGTAATGATACAATTAACAAATGGCTATCTTTATAACCATTTAAATACGGTAGCTTTAACACTAGCAGTGTATTCTCTCTCGTGTTATAAATGTTATCAATCGCATATGCAGGGATGGTAAAGTTAAGCAAATGCTAATTGCATTCATCATAGTAGGACTAATGATGTAGATAGTGCATAGGAGGAAATTATTTCTGAGAATTCTGTTGCAAAGTGCTCACAGAATGCGGGCTGTGTCAGATTTATGACCAAATAGCAAATATAGAAAAACTCTTTTGTTATTGAGATCATTATGATGATGGAGATTCATATAGTTATTACAACACATTTCAACTAGTGTTTGGTTGTTATGGAGAAGAAATCCAAATAAACGTCCAAACATAATAATAAACACTTCCCCCTTATGGTCAAGAAAAAATAAATATTAGTTTTTTGCATGCATAGAAATGCTTATGCTCTTCCCGACTGCATCAGCAACTTTTTTGGCTAGTAGAGAATTTCTAGGCTGCATCATGAAAGTGCTTTTTCACATGATAAACTCAAGGATCATAAGTATGTGTTTTTTTTCCATTGCTAGTTGTAAGTCTGTGCTGAATTGCTATCACCTCTTCAGGAATGTTGAGTGCAGATAGAATTCTATTAAACCTAATGAGGACATAGCTGCATATACTTATTCAGTTCTTAACATCACTTTACATTTTTCTGTTCCTTATGAAGTTCAGTTGGATCCTCCCTGCCCTCATTTGCTAAAATTCATTCAGCACTAACGTTCTTTTGGTACTGGAAAGTTGCGAATTGTGTGAATCTTAGAGGTTCAGCTACATGGGTAGTTTGTGGCCATCTGAAATAACAGTTAAGTATTGTCTCTGATCGGTACATGCAACACAAATGCAACCTTCAGGTGAACTACCTGGTAGCATAGAGCTGCAATTAATTACTTGTAATCACAACTTTTGCTACCATCTAATTTAACTCTTTAACAGATATACAAGTCTATTAATCATTTTGAGGGAAATTAGTAGGATCTGTAATTGAATGAACCCAAGAATAAAATTTATCTGTAGTATTTCCCATGTATACCCTGCCAAACTGCAGTGTCATCCTTGTCCAAAAGCCAAAGCAGCACTCTATCCTTAGAACCTCCATCCCGAGTCCTCGGCCTGACTTATGATGTACTGAATATTCTTCTCTATAAGCCACTATTTTCTACATGCTGCACAATGTGGATTGACAAGGTTGGAGCACTGTTTGGGTTGCTAGTTCTGGTATTTCTGACACTGGTGTTTATCTCAAAGTGTACCAAATTTTACTATTTAATATTTTATTTTTATTATTTATGAAATGTTGAGCTATTGAAGCACAGCTTTACAATGTACATAGATATGTGCACATCAGTGACTGTGCCGTAAAATAAGTCACGAACGTCACATTTTCAAAGGTAGACCTAACAGGATGTTTTTGGATTGTGGGAGAAAATCAAAGCACTTGGAGGAAACCTACATTAACCTTGGGAGAACATTAAAATTCCATGCAAATAGAGTTGCAGACGGAACGAGAAATTAAGACTTATGCCGCGTACACACGACCAGTTTTGCCGCTGGAATAAACTCCGAAGGTTTCTCCGACGGAACTCCGACGGAATTCCATTCAAGTGGTCTTAGAGAAATATATAGATAAATATCGCGCTGTCAGAAATAGCAAATGTAGGTAAGCAGCTAACACATACAAGTGATCTAATCCTGTAGTCGCAACCAAATAAAGAAAAGTGTTGCGCTAACAAATATGATTGATACTCATGCACAGTGTATATAATACTTAGACATGATAATCCTTAGAAACCAGTACATAATATATTCATGGTGTAAAGAAAAGTGCTTACACTTATCATACAATCTTCAAAAAAGATAAGAAAGTCCTTAAAAAGTATATGTAGCACCAAAAAATGTGAAGGAAACTTGTTTGTGTGTTGATAGAAGATCCACCACCTCATAAGTTGGGGGCTTACCGGAAAGATTGGACACAGATGGGTGTACACCCAGTGCTGACACCACCAACATTGCCAAAGATCTATATTTACAAGCGCTGTTTTTTCATCTTAAATGTGAGTGTTTTTACCTTCAATAAAACGAATTTTAATCGTCTATACAGTATTACGCTATGTATCTTTATATCTTTCCTATATACACTTTGGATGCCTGAGTGGATCTATCCCCTATACTATATAATACTTACAAGCATCTGGGTCACCTGGATTAACGCTTTTGCGGTACAGATACCATCGTGGATCCCCACAGTTACAAGCTAGATTGACCCGGTGGGTGTACACCCATCTGTGTCCAATCTTTCTGGTAAGCCCCCAACTTATGAGGTGGTGGATCTTCTATCAACACACAAACAAGTTTCCTTCACATTTTTTGGTGCTACATATACTTTTTAAGGGCTTTCTTATCTTTTTTGAAGATTGTATGATAAGTGTATCACTTGCACTTTTCTTTACACCATGAATATATTATGTACTGGTTTCTAAGGATTATCATGTCTAAGTATTATATACACTGTGCATGAGTATCAATCATATTTGTTAGCGCTACACTTTTCTTTATTTCATTCAAGTGGTCTTGCCTACACACGGTCAAACCAAAGTCCGACCGTCCAGAACGCAGTGACATACAGCACGTATGACGGGACTAGAAAAAGGAAGTTCAAAACCCAGTAGCCAATAGCTTCCGTCTTGTACTTCAGAGCATGTGTCGTTCTTGGTCCGTCGGAACAGCATACAGACAAGCGGTTTTCCCAATAGGAATTGGTTCCGTCGGAAATATTTAGGACATGTTCCATTTCTAGGTCCGTCAGAATTTTCAAAAGTCCGATGAGGCACACACACGATCGGAATAGACAATGAAAAGATTCTGTTGGTCATTCCGCTCGTGTGTACGCGACTTTACGGTTGATTCACACCAGATGCGGTGGGACTGCATTGGACAGCTATTCCAGAGCAGTCCCCCTGCATGACTAGGCAAAATGCCTTTTTTTCCTCTGTGCCTGGTTCACACCACTGCCTTGTGCATGCTCTCCTTTTTTTTTTTTTTTTTTTCTTTGCAGTGCAAGGCAATCCACTGCCTTGCACTTCTTTGTGAACAGTTCAACTTTATGAAATATCTGTTTGGTATTTCAATAAACTTAATGTAAAAATAAAAAGGTGACCAGTGTGGAGATCCTGGACCACACCACATACCAGCTGCTGCATTAAAACTCAGCGTCCGGTGTGTCCATGTACGGGCTCCGCTTTGCTCAGCGGGGGATCGCTCCGTCGATCCCCGCTGAGCAGGCAGATGACAGGTGACAGGTCTGTCTCTGCACACTGCAGGGACCGACCTGTCAGAGCGCCGCTCTACTCTATGGTGGACCGGATGAAGATGGACCGTAGAGTCCGTTTCCATCTGATCCGATCCGCAGACGGATGGAAAAGTAGGGTTTCCTCCGTCATCAGAAATAGAGCATAGCGGAGACTGATGTCCGCTATCCCATAGTGATACATGTATGTCCGTACATACATGTCCGCCCATGTAAAAGGGGCCTTAGCCACCAGGCTGTACAATTTTAGTTGTAAGTGCACTTAAACTGTAAACTGTAGCTCATTTACATAAGCGAGCTTCATTCTGGAAGACAAAATGCTACATACAATCGACCTTGATTTATAGCAAATGAAATTAGTCTTCTTGGTGTGGATTTTTTATAGCTGGCAATAGGCTTTCAGGTAACAGGGTACTGGGCCTAGATCTCTTTTTTTGGGCCTTTGAAGGTGCATCGTTGAATGGCGCCTGTGGTTGTTCCTGAGCTATTCTGTTCTTTTTTTCATTTTTTAATTGGGTATGGGAAAGCAAGGATCAAAAGCCCTGTTGGTTGGTTTATGCTATTTTTTTTTTTTCTATCTGTGTCCCATTGGGTCAATTTACCTTCACTTCCTGTCCCATAGACACAACAGAAAGTGAGAGGAAATCCCTCCAATGTGAAGGAATCCCTGGTTCTCACCAGAACTAGTGTCTCTATTAGAAAGTTTCCCCTCCTATTCCTGTTCTGGTGACCACCCAAAATTTGAGCTTTTCTTTGGCTTTCAGTGATAATGGTAAACAGAACAACTACAGAGGATGAATCATCCTAATGGGGACACAGACAGCAATAAAATTGACAGGTGTTCTAAACCCCTCTACTTAATCCATACCTAAAAAGAGTTTTCCCTGTAGTTTTATTTAAAGGTTGGTCAATAAGCATATTTAAAAAAGACAAATAATGTTTTTGCAAGCTAGTGTATGCTAGGGGGCCTCAAGCATTTTTTATAAGCCCTGTAATAACTAATGTGATTTAAAGAATGTATTATCCATCAATCATTTTACGAGATCAGTTTTAAATTAGACCATTTAATGTGAAGCAGTATTGATGTCTGTTAGACCAGACCCCGCTGCTTTCCTAACCCCACAGAGCAGTTAAGACATGCTACTGTTGCAGTACAACTTATGAAAGCAAATAGCATATTGGTTGTGACTGAATTTAGCACTTTTATCCTCCATCATTTTCATGCTTGCACAGATGCTTGTGATATATAGCATTGTCTAATTAGGACATAGCTGGAAACCATGTGAAAAAGATGCTAGAAGATGCAAGGCTGAATGTGATTTATTTTACAATGACTCTTGCAATGAATCAGGGGCTCTCTGCTTTGCTTTTAATGCATTCAGATGTTTTGCTGCACTGTGCATGATCTTGAGGTACTACACAAGGTTTTACATTATTGGATTCCCAGGACAGATAAACTGATAAATCACCATGAGTCCAGTTCATTTGTTTTACACACTGATGGCTCCATTGTAAACCATAATTATGTGTTTTGAAACCATATGGGACCTGATTGATTTCATGTATTCAATCAAATGTGGGTGGTATTTAAAGGGTATAGAATCCTGTCATTAATTGTACCATCAAAACAAAAAGTAAACAGTGGCGTAACATGAAAATGAGTAAAGACTGTCAGACTGCTTGTTGCACTCATGGTCTGCTGTGAGATTGAATAGAGCTATTTGAATAGAACAGATACAGTATGTTTCTGCTTCTCCAGTGGGGTTTACTCTGTGCATGCCTATCCTCGGTGGCTTGGGGGTTTGAAAGCTTGCTATAAATTAACTGATATAGAATGCTTGAACTGAATTATGAACATGGGTAAACTAAGGGTGATTAAAATATTAACTAAATATAAAGGCCAAAATGTAAATTTCCCTTTCCAGTCCAGATGTAAGTCAAATAAGGTCACTCATTATAGTAAGTAGTGGATGGTTTTTCTATTTGTAATATTTATAATTTTTTTTTTTTTTTGTATGAATATCAGATTTTGTTTTCACATACTAGAATTATAGTGTATTTATCTTTTAGATTATAAGGCCTCTTGCACACGAGATTCCTGTTTGAGAATCTGCTTTTTCAGACTTTTTTTTTTATTTATCTGCGTGCATTTTTGTGCATATGCATTTGCACAATTTTCACGCAAATTTGTGCACTAAAACTTATTCTCACGTTTTTGTTCTGCACAATATGTAAATGGTCATTTGCGTGCATGAGGCGTAAATTACTGACCTAAAATGCAGATTTCTCTTTTTTTTTTTTTTTAACTGAAGAATGCACAGCTCTTGTTTACACGCCTGTGTGCATAGGCACATTACAATTAATGGGCTGTATTCTGTATTTTAGCTCAGTAAAAAAAAAATGCTGTACTGAACTCTCAAGCTGCAGTGTGCAATAGGACTAAGGGAGTAAAGCTGTTCACATCAATGCCCATAGTTTGGGAATAGAATAACGAAGACGCTTATAGTGGTAATGCACAGTTATTCACAAACTTTGAGCCATATAATGTAAGTGGGAGATAAATAGACACACAGTGAGAGGAGAGTCAAAGAGCAGATACAATATTAGTAATAACAAAATAGAAAACCAATGTGGAAAGGGGTTATCTGTGGATAGCAATTTTAGCAAGTTAAAAAAACAAAAAAATGAGATTCCTGTGATGTCATGTATCCATACTTCCATACTGATTTTTCTGCTCACAAATATTAGCCAATAGGTTATTGGGAAAACGTGATGTTTGTGGTTACAACTCAGGATCATAGCTCTGGTAATCAGACCACAGTACATCAACAGCATCATCAGGAGTAAAGCATGATGTATTCCTTGATATTATTGTGTAAAAAAAAAAAAAAAATCACTTCCTTTACGGCTGAAATAGCCTTCTACTGGTCCTAGATCCCATAATTGTTGCTAAGGAGGTTCCAAATCAATTATTTCATTATGATGAAGTTAAATATGAACATGGTAGTTATGTCACAGTTCATGCTGCTAAATTATATCAATAAATTGTTACATATGTATGGTTAAGGGATGTAATATTTGAGAACCCATGACTGGAAAGGGAAATTATTTTGATTTTATACAAATCTTAATCAGTGACTTGGCCTCTATTTGTTTAATTGAGATAATTTAGCCAGCCATTTTACTTTTCCTCAAATTTAAAATTTAGTGCATGTTGCCTGGTTTGCAGATTACATTGTTTGCAATTAAAATTCATCCAAAATTTTGTATTAATGGTTTTTACGTTGTAGAGTCACTGATTAGGATAAGCTTTTCCAAGCTTCATGAATGATGCACCATTGCCTGACATGACTTTAAAAAGTGATTCTGAGTTTGCATGTGTTTTAAACTGGAATGATATCATGACTCTTTGCAGAATGGAATGTTACTTAATGTATGCTTGCACTAGAAGGGATGTTCCATTTTAGGATTTCACCCAATTGTTTTGCATTAGTTTTTTTTATTATTATTATTTATTCAACTTGAAATATTAAACAGCCTCTGCCTTCTCACTATTAACTGAAAGTTTTTTATCACTTGATGAATACTTGATCAGAAAATACAACTGTATGCATAGACACTGTGTAAACAAATTGTTGCTTTGAATTATATATGTGTTGTGTTGTTTTTAACTAGCCACATACAGAGTTTTACACAAGAAAACCACTAGTCACCAAGTGTTCTTTTTCTTATGGGATATACAAATAGTTATAAAATGAGGGTGTTTAGCCATAGTTTCCCATCATATTCCTTGCTTTATCTTCCCTCAAAATAGCAGTTGAAGACTTACTGGTCTCTGTGCCAGGTGCCCCACTCAGTGTTGCCAACCCCCCCAAGTGAAATTTACTGGCAGGATGCCAAAATTTACAAACGGCACCAATCTTTTACTGGCACTGCAAAAAAGTACCTAAATTACATTTTTCAGTGCAAATATCAGTATTTAAACAATAAACATATAGCTAATGCTATTAGCAATGTGTTTAAGTTAAACAAAAGTAAAAAAACATATTTCTCCTTTTACATGAAGGTCAGGTTACTATAACCCAGCCAGCACAGAGTTCCCTCTTACATCAGAGTCTGCAGGATTCCCCCTTACAGTGAAAGTAAACTCTTATGTAAAGGGGAACGCTACAGATCATGATCTAAGGGGGAACTCTGATGTAGAGGGGGGCTCTGGTGACCAGAGACCATCCTATATCGGAGTCCACTGCTTTATTTTTACACCAGAGTTCCCACTTACATCAGGGTCTGCAGACTGAGTTCCCCCTTGCACTGTAAGTGGAATCGTGCAGACTCTGATGTAAAGGGGAACGCCAGAAACTCTGATGTGGGGGGCACTCTGGTGACCAGAGACCACCTTCCGTAGAGTAAATACACTAAGGTAAGGGGAGATCACTTATTTAGGGGGGGACCTTTTATATCAGTGCCCCTTACATTATTGTATTCACTCCCCCCTTACATCAGCAACCCCCCTCAGACTGGCCTGGCGATGCTGCCACTGACCTCCTCTCAGGTGCACCATTCAGGGCTCAGTCAGATGGCTCCAGCTTGGTGGCTCTGTTTTTTTTTATCCTATAGTCTCCTCTCCATAGTCCACACGTCTGACTTCTCCCATGACCCCCATCCTGACAGCACTCCCACTCTTGACTCCTCTTCAGACTCCCCCTCAGAGACTGTAGACCTGATAAAAGGAGATGGTTAGAGGCCGTGGACATGATAAAAGGAGATGGTTAGAGGCCGTGGACATGATAAAGGGGATAGATAGAGACTGTGGACATGATACAGGAGATGGTCAGAGGCTGTGGACATGATACAGGAGATGGTCAGAGGCTGTGGACATGATACAGGAGATGGTCAGAGGCTGTGGACATGATACAGGAGATGGTCAGAGGCTGTAGACATGATACAGGAGATGGTCAGAGGCTGCGAACATGATACAGGAGATGGTCAGAGACTGTGGACATGGTAGTTTCCTCCTCTGCCCCCCTTCATATTACCATACTTTTCTACATCAGTGTCCTTCCTTCTGTGCCCCTTTCACTGTGCTGCTGCAGTCCACCACCTCCACCCCGCTCTGGGAAGGGATTGTTGGCTGGGGCTGCTCCTGACTGTCTCTGAGACTGATTCACTCACTCTCATATTCTCCCCCGGGCCAGGCCCTTGCCCCTGTCTGACTCTCTCTGAGACTGACTCAGAGTCACTCTGTCTATCCCCCCGCCCCGAGTGAGCACACTGAGCAGCAGAGGAGAGCACTGTGACTGTCCGAGGCAGGGAAATACCACAATTCTGCAGCTGCCTGTGGTGAAGCTGTGCTTTGTCTGCATTGCTGGACTTTGCCTTTCGTTCATGCTTCCTTCCCTCTCTCTCCCCTACTCTGCTCTGTCTTTTTTTTTTATTTCCTTATCTTCTATTCAGGAAAAAAAATGTGTGGTGGTGGGCACTGCAAGCTTACCTATTAATCAAGTTAATGATCTGAAGAAAAAAACAAAAAGCAGCAAGGGGAATAGAATGAGAGAGAGAAGAGGGTTGCAGCAAGCAAGGTAGGTGGGTGTACAGAGCCAGCGGTGGGGTAGGATGCTGCCAAAGAGAGGAAGTAATAATATACAAGCCAGCATCCTTCCCAGCCAGCACACTTCCAGCCCTGACATATGAGCTTGCTGTGGGAGGCTAGGAAAAGGAAAAATCTTTAGAACCAGAATGTCTGAGTCTCCCCAACGTCCGACCTCTTTGTTAAATCTGCAGTGCGCAGCCACTCACCGTCCGACACCAACCAGGGCACTCTGTGTCTCTGTAGTGTACTGGCTGGGCAGGTTACAGGCTCACGTCAGCAGTCCAACTCCGCCGCACTGTCCTTAGCTGCTGTCTGCTGCTCTGTCCACTGACTCAAACACGAGGCTCCTCTGTCCATCCGCCCTCAGCTCCTGCTTTTTTTTAAGGTGGGCGGCGCGGCTGACATCATCGCGTGGCGCCGGCGGGCAGAGGCAGCGCTCGTGGATCGGATCTTCTCGGCGATTTCCGCAAACTGCAGTTCTGACCCGCCGTCACCACCATTTTTTTTAGTGGCACATATCTGCTGCTACGGACATTTATGGGCGGGAGAAAATGCCCTGTTTTTACGGTCTGCCCATAAATCTACGGGCGGTTGGCAACACTGGTCCCACTACAATTAGTTATCTAGAAATCCATTCTCCCAAATATATTGCAAAATAAAAGACAAGTGCTGCTTTTCTATAAAAAATAAATAAGTCATAATGATAAACTCTGTATGATGTAAAGAATACCTGCAGGGCCTTTGATACCTTTACAAATCATTCATAAAAATACTTTTGAAGTGTGAGTGGGTGGCTGGGTTCAAACTAATTTCTATGGTCCCCTTAGCTTTTTACATCACATGTACATTACATATACATACAAATGATGTGAATTAATATATAGTGTTGTGGATAACCTTAAGCATCACAAAAGCGTAAAGGAGTTAAATACACCTCAGGGAACACCCCAATAGAAATCCTAACCATTTTATGGATTCACGTTTAGCAGTTTGTATGGTTAAATCACTTACTTTCCTCTCTTCATATTATTACAATATTTCCGCAGAGAGATTTTGGCACAATAAAGCTTTTGAAATAAAAGCAGTATAATTTTACCTAACGCCTGGATGTACTACCCAAAGTCTAGCATTATCCCTTGGTAATCGAAATTCTTCAATTTAGAAACAGAACTAGGCATGGTTTGAAAGCTGGGAACAGGTTTTGCATAGTGTAAACCTAATTTTACTTTACAATAGTATAAACCGTCAATTTTGTAACAACTAATTTTTCTGTAGCTTGATATATAAGAACTGTTCTACTTTACTGTGCACACCATTAATCTCAGCACTCAGCTAGAATAGCAGTGTGAACATTACTTTTGCTTGGCCTATGAGAAAGAGATTTTTTTTAAGGTCTTAGCTGGGGCAGGAAAAGCTTATATGCCTTGCAGGTAGGTGGCAAGGGAATATGGCAGATGCAGGCTACTTTTGCAGCAGTCCTGCTACAGTGTCCACCTGAAACCTTGTTTGTGAAATATAGTTGCATGCCATATTGCAGAAAAAATGTTGTGCAGTGGTTTAAAGAATTTGTTAACCTAAGATTTCATATGCCTGAGATGTGCCTGCTGTACTGTAATTGTATGAAAAAGTATCTTGTTCACTTTATTGCTTTCTTTGTGTGAAATATTTGGTGTTCTGCTAGTTCCTCTGCTTTCCTATTAAAATGACCACAGTAGGCATGAGAGCATAGCGTGGTAAGCCTGCTCTCCTCCAATGATCAGACTTGTGCTGACACACATCCCCCCAATCCCACACAGCCATTCACTAGGAAGTTTAGTGTGCCACTGTTTCACCTCCCCCAGATCTCTAAGCTCCTTATTCAGTTGCAAACAATGCTTCTACCTGCTTTGGTTTTGGATGTTTCCATAAGGAGGTTATTTGGTTTGAACTCATGCTATAATACTAGCTAAGGGAGGAAACGTTTCAGCAAGAAAACTTCCTATAGCTAAATGTTCACTTTGGGTCTGTGGAAGTTTGATTTTATGCACTAGTTATCTCTATAGTTAAGAAATAGTTTTAGTTAGTAGTCTTGTTTAAGCCTCGATTCACACTAGAATGCGGTGTGGGAAACCTGTGATCTGTGCATGTTTCCTGCACCGCATTTAAATTGCATTGACCTTGCGATATGCAGCAGGTGTCAGTACAATCCTAACGCCGCAAATGCAGGTCACAAAAGCAGGGTGTTTGCCTGCACGGGATTGCATGGTACAAAATAACCCTGTGATCTGGTTGCTTTGTGTTAACAAAATTGCTGCATGCTCTACTTTGGTAAGGAAGCAGTGCAATTTAAACCCATTCAAAATGAATGGGCTCAAATATCACTGCACTGAATCGCATGTGAATTGTACAGGAATGTGGTGCGGCTCTTGTGTGATTCATATGCGATTTAGAGTGGGAACCTAGGCTAAAGAGACTCTGTAACAAACGAAAAACACTGTAGACAAAAGCAAAGTGTTTTACATGCCTATTTTTAGTATTTATGGAACGAAAAGAGAAAAAAAAAACTTGTCTAAGGAGCAGACAACCAGTTTAATATTAGTTTCCTGTTGGATAGGATACAGATACTATATTAGAAAGATAAGATATAAGTAATGTTGCTTTTTTATACACCAGTGTTTTAAAAATATGGCATTCTGTGAACTAGTTTCAGAATTCTTAGTTTTGGATTTTTTTTTTAAATTCTGCTGTGCTATCTTTGAACAGTTTGAAAGGGCAAGCCTCTTTTTCAGATCTGTAGCAAAGCTGTGGATCAAAGGCTTTCCTGTAATTCAAATAGTGATAACCTGCCGCTTTGTTACAGCGGCTTCTCTTGGCTTACAATAAATAGCCTGAGCAATAATGAAACTGATTGGATCAGATTGCCTAGAGTGTCTAACTATTGTACAGAGCGTTTGTTCAAATGCTTGTTATTCCAAGCTGACTAGCGATGCTCATAAGTTTCTCAAGCTGATTTTATCTTGAGGATGGGAGTGAACTAGTTTCATATTAGCATAGCAAAAGAAAATGTGCTGCCTAGTTCTTATTTTAAATTATATCTGTTCATAGAAATAGCAACTGCGTGAAATATTTTACCGGAATCGATGTGTGATTTATACACAAATTTCAATTATAACAGTTTAATGCTGTTTAACATTTCAATAATGGGCACTTTCACCCCCCTCTTTCCCAGACCAATTTTCAGCTTTCAGCGCTGTCACATTTTGAATGAGAATTGCGCAGTCATGTAACACTGTACCCAAATTACATTTTTATCATTTTTTTCACACAAAAAGAGATTTGTTTTGGTGGTATTTAATCACCGCTGGGGTTTTTATTTTTTACGCTACAAATAAATTAAAAAAAAAAAAAGTGAAATTTTCAAAAAAAAGCATTTTTCTTAGTTTCTGTTATAAAATTTTGCAAATAAGTAATTTCTCTTGATAAATTTTGACCAAAATGATGCTGCTCCATTTCTTTGGTAAAAATATCCCAAATCAGTTTTCATTTGGTGTTGGCAGTGATGGGGGACAGACAGATGTTTTTTGGGGACACTGAAATGTGTATAGGGACAGGGGTATCAGTGGGGCTTGGTGTACTGTTTGTGGGGTGATCTGTAACAGCTCTCTGTGTAAAATCATCCTCACACAGAGAGCTGTCACAGATCTGCAGATTCCCCCCCCCCCAATACCCCCCCCCCCCCGACTGAGCTAGGCTGGGAGAACTGTCACAGAGACACGCGTCTCTGTTTACATTGTGATGGCTGTGATTGGACACAGCCGTCACGTGATCGGGAGGACCAATCACAGTGCCCATATCCCAATCTCTGCTCAGCTGGATTCTGTGATCATAATGATCACAGGATTGAGCCGTGCTGCGAGCACTCGTTCTGAGGGACGTTCCTTAACGTTCACGCAGAATGAGGAAAGGACCACCTGGCCATTTATGTACAGTGGCCGGGTGGAAGGTGGTTAATGCATATTCCAAATTCTATTCACTGGCCTAAATGTAAGGTAGGGCTTAAGACAGTTATGCTTTTTAACCTACTTTTACAACTAAAACTAAAACGCTGAAATAGCTTATTCACTTTTGCAAGTGAAACAAAAGATCTCGACTTAAAACGTATATAAAGGCAAGACATATTAGATTTGGATAGAGCAGAGAAGGTTTAAACCCTCTGTCAAGTTGTCTCATATATTAATATACAGGCACGTTTTGGGGCCTAGGTAGGTTGGTTGTGGGAACTGCATGGATTACTAACCTGTCTGTTTTTGCTTAAGATTCACAGGTATTTTATTAATTTTAATGTTTAAAGCCGACTTCCAGGTATGTCTATTTTTGCATAGTTACATTGATCAAACTTGTACCAATGTAACTATGCATACCTGGCCGATTCCTGTGGAAGGCGGAAATTACTGTAGTAAGCACCACTACTACAGTGATTGCTGCTGGCTTTCAAGTCTTGTGCCGAGTGGCTGCCCTGCTGCTTACTGAATTAAGGAAGTTGCTTGCTCAATACAAGTGTTGTTCAAAGAACACTGCTTGTTCTCAAAGTGTTGTCTGATTGGACAAGGCAGAGAGGGTGGGCGGTGACATTACAATCTCCATCTTGTCCAGTTGGAGAATGTTTGGCCACCTTTGTGAAAATGCTAAGTGTTCTCTGAATGGCACCTGTGCTGAGCGAACAACCTCCTGTGTTAACTAGCAGCAGAGCAGTCACTTGGCATGGTGCCCAGAAGCCGGTAGCAATCACTGTAGTAGTGATTCCTGACACTGATTTACATCTTCCACAGTGATTGGCCATAGTTGGCATATGCATAGTCACAATGGTCCCAGTTGGACCATTATAACTATGTAAAAATAGCAATACCTGGAATTCAGTTTTAAAGCGGAGTTCTGCATATTTTAAAAGTCAGCTGCTGACTTTTAAAATATGGACAATTACCTGCCCAGGGCGCCCGCAATGTCCTCACCCGAAGCCGATCTGTCCCTCTGCCCTCGGGTGGAGGTGTCGCCATCTTCGGTAAGGGAATCAAGAAGTGTAGCCTTGCGACTTTACAGCCTGGTTCCCTACTGCGCATGTGCGAGTTGCGCTGCACGTCCTCACTGGTCCCTGCTGTCTTCTGGGACCTGTGTGTCTCCCAGAAGACGGTGGGGGGGGTGTGGGACGGAGGAGGGGCCGGACTGGCGTAGATCACCGCGGAGCCTGCGGTGATCTATGCCCGGAAGTGGGAGCAAATACCTGGATTATGCAGGTAACTGCTCCCCCGACCCCCCCCCCCCCCAACTCCGCTTTAACTAGAATGTTTGTTTCAATAAGTTTAAGTGGATGGCTATATAAGGCTTTTTTGATTACTTCCTACACAAAATGTGCATGTTCCCACTGGGAAAGATTTACCCTTCTATTATTTGTCATGGTGACCATTGTTATTGAGACAAAAAGTGGGGGGAGTTGTTGCCAAAGCAACAGACTAGGGTAAATTTTCCAATGGGGACACATGTTCCAGTAACAACTGTGTAAGAAGGGTATTCCCCTCAGGGTAAGTTGGTTTTCATTTCCTGTTGCATCTCCAGGACAGAAAGTGAAGGGAACTCGCCCTAGGGGGTTTATCAATAACCTGGGGTCCAAACCGTCCCTACTCCAACCCCCCAAAAATTGCCTATATGTTTTTAGACGCAACTGCCAAGATCATGCTTGTCTGTCGAGATTATCTGTTGAGACTGCTGTAACAATCTGTCCGAGGATTAGTCTTCTGCTATACAGGCCAAAACTTAAAGGATACCTTCACTTTCCTGGGAAAAAGATAGGAAAAAACAAAAAATATATATGACCTTTCCTTGTCAATCTGCAGCTCAGTAATTTTCTGTTAAATATATGGCTACTTGAAGGTGTTCTGTATACAGAATGTGTACAGGATGCCCCACAGAAACATAATTTGCCGCTTGTGTGATTGGCTCATTAGTTTTACCAGAAGTCTAGACTATGATAAAAGTCAGATATCAGGCATACCCTGCAACAAAAAAAGCCATTTTTGGTGAGACACTTCCAATAGGAAATCACAGCTAAAGGGATGCAGTCCCTGCAAATGCAGCAGCTGATTGACAATTAATTGATTAATTAATTGACGATTTAATTATTAATTAATCTGCAGATACAGACTGTTCTGTGCACAATGTGAAATACGATGGTGAAAGGTGATGGCAGATCTTAGATTAGCCTGCAGAGTGATAGAGAAGCTAACGTGTCCTCTAATTGGAATCATACAAAGCTAGTCTCATCTAATGCTTTACTTCACACCTTACACATTTTAGATAGAACACATCTTTCTAGTTGTTTATTAGTGGATAATGGTCAGTTAGAGCTAACTGCTGTTGAAGACATCACTAAAAAAAAACCACTAGCATCTTGTCAGGAAATAACCATGTTAGTGTGGTGTGTACTGCAATCACTTATCAGAACAAACATTTTATTTTTTATTAACTGCAGTTCAAATATCACTGGAAACAAACTTGGAATACAGTGAGAACCTCTGATATTTTGCAATTTAAGTAATGAGGACGATTTGTGCATCTGATGTACAGATATACAGTATGACAGAGGATTGACATCTGTCTACAAACATGTAATTTGGGTACTGGATTTTCAGTTGCATAAGGAATCTGTCAAGAAACCTCAGTGAATGAGTGCACCATAAACAAATCTTTTTTTTTTTAATTTTTTTTATGAACCAGTAAACCGAATAGAAAATTGCTACTAAAAAAAAAAAGGTATTGATAATATTTACGATTTTAGTTAAAGCATTCCAGGAGCTTGAAAAGATATGTGGAATAAATGTGTAAGTTGGGTGACCGATACATTGCTAGACATAAGCAAGTTACTATCCAGTAATCCCCATATACAGAGGGGACGGAAAGTATTCAGAACCCCTTAAATTTTTCACTCTTTGTTATATTGCAGCCATTTGCTAAAATCATTTAAGTTCATTTTTTTTCCTCATTAATGTACACGCAGCACCCCATATTGACAGAAAAATACAGAATTGTTGACATTTTTGCAGATTTATTAAAAAAGAAAAATTGAAATATCACATGATCCTAAGTATTCAGACCCTTTGCTCAGTATTTAGTAGAAGCACCCTTTTGATATAATACAGCCATGAGTCTTTTTTGGGAAAGATGCAACAAGTTTTTCACACCTGGATTTGGGGATCCTCTGCCATTTCTCCTTGCAGATCCTCTCCAGTTCTGTCAGGTTGGATGGTAAACGTTGGTGGGCAGCCATTTTTAGGTCTCTCCAGAGATGCTCAATTGGGCTTAAGTCAGGGCTCTGGCTGGGCCATTCAAGAACAGTCACAGAGTTGTTGTGAAGCCATTCCTTCGTTATTTTAGCTGTGTGCTTAGGGTCATTGTCTTGTTGGAAGGTAAACCTTCGGCCCAGTCTGAGGTCCTGAGCACTCTGGAGAAGGTTTTCATCCAGGATATCCCTGTACTTGGCCACATTCATCTTTCCCTCGATTGCAACCAGTCTTCCTGTACCTGCAGCTGAAAAATACCCCCACAGCATGATGCTGCCACCACCATGCTTCACTGTTGGGACTGTATTGGACAAGTGATGATCAGTGCCTGGTTTTCTCCACACATACCGCTTAGAATTAAGGCCAAAAAGTTCTATCTTGGTCTCATCAGACCAGAGAATCTTATTTCTCACCATCTTGGAGTCCTTCGAGTGTTTTTTTTAGCAAACTCCATGAGGGCTTTCATGTGTCTTGCACTGAGGAGAGGCTTCCGTCGGGCCACTCTGCCATAAAGCCCCCACTGGTGGAGGGCTGCAGTGATGGTTGACTTTCTACAACTTTCTCCCATCTCCGACTGCATCTCTGGAGCTCAGCCACAGTGATCTTTGGGTTCTTCTTTACTTCCCTCACCAAGGCTCTTCTCCCCCCGATAGCTTAGTTTGGCTGGATGGCCAGCTCTAGGAAGGGTTCTGGTCATCCCAAACATCTTCCATTTAAGGATTATGGAGGCCACTCTGCTCTTAGGAACCCTAAGTGCAGCAGAATTTTTTTGTAACCTTGGCCAGATGTCATGGTTATGCAATAGAGTTTGTTTGTCAGCTTACCTGTCTCCATGTGTTCATCTCCAAAGACCAGCTGTCTCTCACCTGACTGCTTTTATTAACTCTCCTCTAGCATGGCTCCACCCCAGCTCCTATCAGAGAACTCTATATTAACCTCTGCACTGCAGGTCAGCCCTGCTGATCAACCTTTGTGTGTTTGGCTTCCTCTTCCTGCCTGCCGTGTGCTCTACGTTTATTTCTGTTACCGACCTTGGCGTGTTCTATACTATTCTTGTCTGCCCGTGACCCTGACCTTTGGCGTGTCCCCGACTATCCCTGTTTGCCTGTGACCCTGAACCTTGGCGTGTACTCTGTTGTCCTTGTCTGCTTGTTGCCCTGACCTTGGCTTATTTCTTTACTATCCCTATCCTTCTGTTGCCTACTGTGGGTGTGAGCTGGGGGACCCTGGGGGTTGCGACCTGGAGCCAGTTGCAGCCCAGTCCACCCTTACCACTAGAGGCTCTGGTGAACACCTGCTGGCTCTTAGACTCCTCGCCCCAGGAAATCCTACGCTCTAACCCCGATGGGATCCGTGTTGGTGTTCCGGGGGCCCTGCCTTCATTATACCCGGACTCCCATCCGCAGCAGTCAGCCGTAGGGTCCACTGCCTTGCGGTGCACTCCTGATCCCAACGGTGTGCATCTGTCACCTAGCTTCAAGGTGACCTGACACCAGATCTGTGTCTTGCCACAATTCTGTCTCTGAGCTTTTCAGGCAGTTCCTTTTGACCTCATGATTCTCATTTGCTCTAACTGTGAACTGTAAGGTCTTATATAGACAGGTGTGTTGCTTTCCTAATCAAGTCCAATCAGTATAATCAAACACAGCTGGGCTCAAATGAAGCTGTAGAACCATCTCAAGGATGATCAGAAGAAATGGACAGCACCTGAGTTAAATATGAGTGTCACAGCAAAGGGTCTGAATACTTAGGACCATGTGAGATTTCAGTTTTTCTTTTTTAATAAATCTGCAAAAATGTCAACAATTCTGTGTTTTTCTGTCAATATGGGGTGCTGTGTGTACATTAAATGAACTTTAAATGATTTTAGCAAATGGCTGCAAAGAGTGAAAACTTTAAGGGGGTCTGAATACGTTCCGTCCCCGCTGTATTCTGAAGACCCAATGATGTGAAAATGTAGTTTGCGCTCAGCCACCCAGAAAATGTCACTGGCAAGTAAAATATCCAAATTTAGCATGAATATTTATATATGCACATGTGAATGTTATTAATAGCTTTTTTTGTTGAGAACTCAAAGTGTTTGTAAACATTCAGGTTTTTTTTTAAATAAAAATAACAAACGTGCCTATACGTAGCTGCTCTGTGCAATAGTTTTGCACAGAGCAGCCGGATCCTCTTATTCTGGGGTCCCTCGATGGCGCTCCAAGCCCCTCCTCTTTATCGGGTGCCCCCACGGAAAGCTGCTTTTCCTTGGGGCACCCGTGCAGGCTGACTCCGGAGTCCCGCTGCTGTATCCATTGACACAGACAGTGGGACTTGGCCCCGCCCCCCAGTCCCATGTCACTTGATTTAATTAATAGCATCAGGAGTCAACTGCTATTACTTGTTTCAATCTAATGAGGACAGGGACAGCGGCTGAAGCCGCTGCGCTCGTGCGCATCGCTGGATCGGATCAGACTCAGGTAAGGCAAAGTGGGAGAGGGGGTCTGGGGGTGAGCTGCAGCATAGAAGGTTTTTCACCTTAATGCATAAAATGCATTGAGGTGAAAAACCATAAGGCTTTAGAACCACTTTAAGCCTTTGGTTTGTTGGCCCTTTGGGCTTGATCACAAAGAAAAAAAATAAATGGGTAATGCTCTGTAACTACACCTTAACGGCACTTGGAGAATTTATGACGTATTACTGAAGTATTTATAAAGTGTTAATAGGGCATTGGGGGAGAGGCAGTAGACACTCCCATATCACAAAATGTACTTGGAAATAATAGAGAACTAAGACATAGCAACTCCAGCCACTTTGTTTGTCCAGGGCAGCTGTGGAGTAACACCATTTGCTTCTGTGTGAAGGCAAAATCAGCCAGTCAGCCAGCAATACTGACAGTGCCAGGCAGGAGCAGAGGCATAGAACATTATTGGCAGTAGCAAAGCTTTTTATTTCAGCAGTCGAGCTGGACCAAGCCAACTGTCGATGAGATCAAAGTATACAAATTAGTCTTGTAAAGAATAAACAAAAATGTCTGCTATCACACCACAACCCAACCACTCCACAAAGCAGATAATTTTCACTACATCACTTCCCCTTTAAGCACTTCACACTAGAAAAACAATACATACCTGAAGCATTTTAAATGCTTCATAAACACAATGAAAATGTGTCTCATAAATGCTATAGGAGCGTTAATGAGCATTGCCTCATACTTCATAATCAACTCACATGTGAACAAGCCCTTAGTCAACAAAGCACTGTTGTAGATTATTCTTTAAATCTAAACATTGCAATTTTTTTTTTTTTTTTTAACCATTGCAGTGTAGTAATGCATTTCTTTACTAGTTTAAAACATGTAATTTGTACCATTGCAAACCTAAAGATTTTGGTGCAGTATTGACAAGTCAAACTGATGGTCCAGTCTTGTTGAACTTGGTCACATATAAAATTACACCAGTAAATGCAACCAGTAGGTTCCTGAATTTGACTTGGTATTAGCATTCAGGGCCCATTCACATCACTTGCATTTCCTTAAGGCATATTACTTGCTGTGGTTCAGCTGCAGTTCTTTGCGAGTGGCTCCCCGGTACAGTGCTTTGTGCTGCCTAGATTTAGCCTGCCTCAGATTCTCATGCATTTTAGCTCATTCATTTTCAGTGCATTGTCTAAGGCAACATGCTGGAGTGTGCATTGCAGCACACTACATTCTGAGAGGTATGCACCCATAGAAATTCCAAGTCCATAGTTGGGGGCGGGAGAATCGGGGTCAGTCAGCTGTGCTGCATGCACGTTTAGTGACAAGGAAGCTGCTGACCGGAAGATAGAGATAAGGGGTAAGCTCATCATTCTGATACTCCCTTCTTTTCCAATTACAGTCTGTGGGCTTGGGAGATGACCAAGCTGGCTGTGTAAATAATTTTTTAATGAATATGTTAGAGCTGCACGATTCTAGCTAAAATGAGAATCACAATTTTTTTGCTTAGAATAAAGATGACGATTCTCTTACGATTCTCGCAGCGTAACATCATCTTCACATTATTCAAAAAAATTAGGCTAATTTTACAATTTAGGTTTTTTTTTATCATTAAAGTGTATTTTTTCCCCAAAAAATTGCATATGAAAGACCGCTGCACAAATATTGCAACAGCCACCATTTTATTCTCTAGGGCCTCTGCTAAATATAGATAGATAGATAGATATAGATATAGATATAATGTTTGGAGGTTCTAAGTAATTTTCTAGCAAAAAAAAAATGATTTTAACTTGTGAGCAACAAGTGTAAGAAAAGGGCCTGGTCTTTAAGTGGTTAAACTGACCTAATTTACAGATGGAAGTTCATTCCTTTGATCTAAAAGAACTAAATGTTACTTTGTTTATAGTTATCTCCCAGCACTGACAATGTTGTGATAAACTTTTTTTTGTCAGCTGTGAGCAGAGAGCTCTCTGCACTGAATTGAGGAAATGCTGTGTTAAGATCGTGAGGAGGGTTTAATCGAGATCCCATTTTTTTAACTTTTAATCGCGCAGCTCTAGAATATGTTACAGAAAGTGATTATTTGTAATTGTTTGAAGTTCTTCTTTTATGAGGTTGATAATATGTAAATGCTTAAATATCCATATCCTGGCCACAGGTTAATTTCAAAATTAGTAACTAGAATGGCTAAAACCAGTCTAGATTTGGAACAGGTAACAATCTTTTCTTCTGTGTGTTTTGTGGTTATTACATACAGCATATATACACAGCAAAAAATTATGTGATATCAATAAAACCATGATAAGTACATGTACTTCTGTCATCAGTGATATACGAATGCTTACTTTCAAATTAAATGTACATGTGCAAATTTGTGAAATTGCCTTTGGCCGCAGTAACACAGTAACATCGATCAATTTGGTGGTAACTAACACAGTACCCTGTGAAACAGAGCCATCTGGTCTACACAGCTGTAACCATAGTGAATTTATTATGTCCAACAACTCTGTTTGTGTATATATAAAAATAAAAAAATATTTATATATATATATATATATATATATATATATATATTATATTTTTTTTTTTTTTCTGATATTGTGTCATTATTCACTTTGTACATATTTAACCAATTTTCTTTCCTTTATCTTGTATATGATTGGATCTTCGCTAGACAGAGGTAACCAGTGGGCACAGCAAAGTCTATGGACTGGGCCCTAGTGTGGTGGTGTTTCCCCCCCCCCCCCCTCCCCTCGTGTTCTTCTATTGGATATCTCTGTGCCTGTTCACAAATCCTGCTCTGGCAGATGCATGACCTTTCATTTTTTGTTTGCAAGAAATTTTTTTACTTTGGTAGACCTTTTTTCTTGTGTATATACGGTGTTTTTTCTAAATAAATATGTGTACACCTAGATTCTTGTTTGAAACTACTGTTATAATTGTAGCATTCATAAACTTTCTAATCTGTAGTGCTCTTTCAGCTTTTTTGAAGCTTTTGGAATTAATTTTCTTAATATGCCCAAACAATATGAGGAAAAAAGCATGTAAAAAATGTTCTCTTATTTGAATATGGGAGCATTTCCAGCTGTAGAATTGAATGCATTTTATAATGTACATGCCATGGAAGGCAATTAAATCTATAATCCACAAGACTAAAAGCATCAAAAACTGAGAAAGTTGTATAATTCGTTATTCTCAGATAAAATTAACACTTGTTGTTTGTTCTCTTCTAATACTGGGCTATTCTGTTTTTATTATTAACAGAAATTTTCCCAAGAGCGAGAGAAGTTTGCCGATGAAGACAGTATCTTCTTTGCGCTAGGTGAATGTGGACTTATCTCATTCTCTGATTACATTTTTCTTACCACAGTTCTTTCAAGTGAGTATGGCAATTTCAAAAGTGTTGTAGAAAAAATGCAATACTAGCAATGTAATGTCTTTTTAAGTCCATACTGTACATAGTGACATTTTTATAGTTATGCTGCCAGTGCCTAAAAATCTTAAGAGAAGTATGGAATTTTTTTTATCCCTATATTCATACGTACCTAGGTGGATGTAGCATCGGACCCATGCTGCATATGTCCCCCGCTGCCTCTTTACTGAGAACCGAGTGATCGAAAAATCGCCAATGGCTCGGTTCTCTCACCTCCCCGAGCGGAAAGCCGCTGGCTGTCAGTCAGCATCTCTCCTGCTCTGCTCCTCCACGCTCATTGGAGCGCTGAGCTGTGAAGGGGCAGGGAGCGGCCATCTCAGTGGCTTGCTGAGACGCCTATCAGTCCAGGCACCTGGCGGATCCAGACTGCCGAAGTTGGGATGACGCAGTGCCTGGACTGATCCTGGTGATGTCGGCAGAGAGTGGACTTCAGACCACTCTCTGTGAAAACGGGTCACAGGAGTGCAAAACGAATTGTACTGCTGTGATCCAAGCTTGACTTATCCTTTTAATCCTGGTACACACTAAAATTAAAGTGAAAAAAATGCGCTAAAAAGTAACCTCATAGACACATAAATTGAGCAGCACTTCTCCTATGGGATAGAGACAAAAATATGTAAAAATATACAGAATCGCGCTAAATAATGGAAGATGTGAACACATGATAAACTGGCCTAAACCAGAGTGATTATTTAAACAAAAAAAAGTGATGTAATGGTGGATCTTGAATATTTCTAGTAATGATCTTCACCATCCACCACCTCAAAGTGATCTTGTGCGTCAGTGCCTCCACGAAAAGCTGAAAAACTTTCTTACCAGCTGCTGTGGACCCCTCATTACAAGGGGTCGCTTGCGCTTATGGCTTAAACTCAGCTAGGGCCTTTCACCGAATAAGGGAGCTCTCCTGGAACGTCACTTGTCACTGTGTTAAGTATAAATACTCCTAAAAAGACAAAAATGCTCCACATAGTATAAAAACCTTTTAGACATTTATTGTAGTAAAAAGTATTGCACTTACAGCATCAGCTGAGCAAATGGGCATTAGGTTTGGTGTGTCAGCCGCCACACAAACAAACAAGCCGTCCTTCCGTAACACGTGGGAGTTGGTGACGCCAGCGTGTCTCTCCACCCTATGCGTTTCGTCGTAGGTTGATGTTTTCCAGGGGCACGATTTTTATACTGGTACACACTAGCAGTTTTTTTTTTCTTTCAACCCAGCAGGCTGAACAAAAATAAAACTAAGCTGCTCCAGAGCAGCTGCTATACTAATGATCTGATGTTAGTACAGCAATCTCCCCCCGCTGAGGTTTTGTGTTCTAGCAGGCGGACTACCCCCCGCCGAAAACACACTGGTCATCGCTCTGTCATTGGCTGAGAGTCCTGTTTGGATGCCGATTGGCATACCTTTTTTGGTCATGCCCCTTGAACAGAAGCCGGACCGGCTGACATACACCTGGACCAAATGTTGGCCAGTTTCTTGTTGAACTGGCTAATACCGCCCAATATTCGGCTTTGGTATGACCTAACATAGATTGCCAGTCAAAGTCAGATCAGGGAATCCCCACTGCCACTACTCATTTTAATTGCTTTATATCCTTATCATGTGAACCCACCCTTTTATAACCTCTAGCCTTTACCTGTAATTGTCCCTAGGCCAATGTCTCTGTTCTTCTCTTGATCTACTTTTGAGAGAAATAACAGCTGTCAACACTAGAAATAGACTATGAAGACACAATTGGGCTAAGGATACCTTCTGATTGTTTTGTTTACTAATATAAAATATAGAACGCACATACATTTATTGTTTCATTGCCTGACATTTTTTTATTAACAAAACCAGTAAAAAATATTTAAAACAAAATCTACTCAAGTTTATGTCGGGTGTCTGTGTACCTTTTGTAGAAGTTTCCCAACAGCATTAAACTTCTCACATAACCCTTAAATTTTACCCTGACCTGAAGAACTAAAAGCACAAATGCTTACCTTAGTTGCATTGGCCCAATGCCCTTGAGGTCCTTCGCTGGCATCTTGTCCCCAGGTTCTTCCAGGTACTGGTCTTTGGCTGGTGTGGGATGACATCAGTGTGCTGGACTATAAATTGCATGCGAAA
Source organism: Aquarana catesbeiana (assembly GCF_042186555.1). Taxonomy (NCBI): domain Eukaryota; kingdom Metazoa; phylum Chordata; class Amphibia; order Anura; family Ranidae; genus Aquarana; species Aquarana catesbeiana. Next base: position 147,525,413 of record NC_133331.1, read on the forward strand.
TGTAAGTTGCATGTGCAGCTCAGTGTACATTCTGGGGAGGATTGAGGATAGGGAGGTAGGATCTACTTTATTGCAGAAGAGACATTGCATGTCTTGCATTTATTACGTTTAGTTCTGCTTTAAAGCCCAAGTTCAGTCAACACAAAAATCGGCACAAGGGACATAACTTTACAGTCAATAGAATGTGTCCCCCGTGCTTATACCTCCTTTTCTGCCCCTCCTCCCTGGTGCTGAAGTCTTCCAGTGCTGCATGGGTTAATCGAACTGTGGTAGCTGACACCCTCATAGAGAGTGCCTGGCTTTTCCCACCCTCTCCATTCATAGATTGTGTTTCATTCATAGAAGCTGTAGAACCAGTTATGTCCCTTGTGCTGATTTTTTTTTTTTTTTTATCTTGACTGGATTTAAGCTTTAAAGCTTAACTTTAGTAAAAAAAAAAAAAAAAAAGTATGTTTTCTCTAAAGCTTTAATTACATTACTTACCTGTAATATATTATGTCCTGTGATGTACAAGTGGCTGTATTCTGTATAAATATTCAGTGCAGGGCTGCCCTGTACTCTTCAAGCTGCTGAACTTCCAGCACTCTGGGGGTTCATAGCTTTGAGTCACTGGGCTCAGCTGCACTAAATATGGACCGACGGTGACACGTCCCCTTCTGCCCTCTCCCCCACACTTATGACCTTCTTAGCCCTTACAATTAAATTAATTCCTCTAACATTGAATGCTAATACTGACCTATCTTAAAGAAGTTTTAAACCCTCTTTAACAATTTTTATATGTAGAATGTTACCCTAAGTGCAAATACTGAGTCTACTGTTACATAGTTGGTGAGGTTGAAAAAAGACACAAGTCCATCCAGTTCAACCTGTGTGTGTGCGTTCACGTTAATAGTACATTGTATACCCCTGTATGTTGTGATCGTTGAGGTACCCATCTAATAGTTTTTAAAATTATTGATGCTCCCTGCTGATGCCACTGCTTGTGGAAGGGAATTCCACATCCTTATCGCTCTGACAGTAAAGTACCCTCTACTCAGTTTGAGGTTAAACCACTTCTCTTCTAATTTTAGTGAAGGGCCGCGTGTCTTTTTAAACTCCCTTTCACTGAAGAGTTGTTTCCTTTTTCTAGGGTCACCAGTAGGGTATTTGTACATTGATATCATATCCCCTCTCCAGCGTCTCCTCTCCAAAAAGAATAAATTCAATGCTTTTAGTCTTTCTACATAGCTGATATCCTCCAGTCCCTTAATTAGCTTTGTTGCCCTTCTCTGGACTCTCTCCTATTCCAGCACGTCCCTCCTGAGGACTGGTGCCCAGAACTGGATGGCATACTCCAGGTGCGGCCGGACCAGAGTCTTATATAGTGGGAGAATTATCATTTTATCTTTGGAGTGAATCTCCTTTTTAATGCATGCTAATATTTTGTTGGCTTTGCTTGCAGCAGCTTGACATTGCATACCATTGCTCAGCCAGTTTTCTACTAGGCCCCCCACCGGTCCTTTTCCATCATAGATTCCCTCAAAGGTTCTCCCCCTAGTGAGTAAATTGCATTCATATCTTTGGCACCCGAATGCATTACCTAACATTTTTCAACATTAACCTCATTTGGCATGTAGTTGGCCATCCCATTAATTTGTGTAGGTTTTCTTCTAAGGTTTCCACATCCTGCGTAGAAGTTATTGCCCTACTTAACTTTGTATTGTCTGCAAATACTGAGAGTAAGCTGTTTATCCCACCCTCCAGATCGTTTATGAAAAGATTAAACAGAATTGGTCCCAGGACAGAATTCTGGGGGACCCCACTTTCCACAGCAGACTATTCCGAGTACTCCCCGTTTATCACCACCCTTTGAACTCACCCCTGTAGCCAGTTTTCAATCTGACTCACCCTATGGTCCATGCCTACATACTTTAGTTTGTACAGTAAACGCTTGTGGGGAACTGTATTGAATGCCTTTGCAAAATCTAGATACACCACATTCGCAGCCCTTCCTTTATCTAGATGGCAGCTCCCTTCTTCATAGAAGGTTAATAGATTGGTCTGGCAAGAACAATTCTTCATGAATCCATGCTGATTACAGCTAATGATAGTTTTCATTACTGAAATCTTGGATATAATCCCTTATCATCCCCTCCAATTGCTTGTCCTTCAACATTCCTAATCAATATGCAGAGTGCCTTCAAATCATTGCTCTTGCCTTGAGCACATCTATGGTTTTCAGAGACTCTTCCTTTGCCATGTTTTCATGCTGGCAACCATAGAAGTACAGTTCTCATAAGCACTAGCATTAGAAAGATGAGCAGAGAGTAATATGCTAACAAAGCTCATGTCCGGCACATTGTCTTATCGTCCATCTGAAGGCTCACATACATGGATGACAGCGCTGCTTGTGGCGACAACTTCTGTATAGTTTTGGTTCTTAACCACACCTTTAAATGAATGCATGATGTTAAAAAAAAAAAGTTAACAGTCCCATGCAAAAAACTTCGGGATATTCGCAACCCCCTCCCAGCCCTACCTCCCACCAAACTCTAAGCTCTGAAATGAAAAAAAAACTGTCCAAATGCCTATCATGTGATGATCCTTCTCTCATCTTCTGTTTACTTCCTGGGGTTATTTTTTGAGTGGCCACATCACTGCCTGGTTGTTGTAGACACTTCCTGTCTGGTGGAGGTGATGTTTCCAGCGACCAGGTATTCTTTCATAGGCTCCAGAAGCAGGAGGACTCATGGAGGCACTGAGGGTACCAGTGCCCAGCAAGATAATGGACAGGGAAAAATGCCTGGTCCCCAGGGCAGGAAATTGGCTTGGCTCATAAAGAAAACTGTGACTTTGATCCATTACACTGCAGGGTGGTTTAGGAAGAGTTGTTTGAAATCAAGACTGAGCAGTAACGTAATTGATGCACAATGCACTGTTTAACACCTTCCCACCCGGCCACTGCACGTAAACGACCGGGCGGGCTCTTCCTCCTTCTGAGTGGACGTTTCTGAACCTCCCTCATAAGGCTTGGGATTGTGGCTCCACGTGATCCCGATGAGCTCACGTCACCCGGACAAGGCGCATCTCAGATCGGCAGGAGGGCTCTGTGATTGGCCCTCCTGATCACATGATGGCTGTGTCCAATCACAGCCATCATGTGATGTAAATAGATAGCCGGTTGCTAGGCGATCACCTCTCCTCATCACATGGATCTTGTCAGTGAGAAGGAGAGCAGATCTCTGCAGCCGGCCAGTGATCAGTGAGTATAAGCTGTTTTTTACAACTTTTTACATACTTATCACTGGCCTAGTGTTCCCAAAACAGTGTCCCCACACAGTAAAAACATCTGTGCCACATATGTCCCAGTAAAATCATCTGTCCGTGATCATCTGCGCACATCTGTACATGATTATCTGCGCACATCTGTCAGTGATCACACAAACCTATTATACACTTATCAGGATATTTTTTTTTACCAAAAAACACATAGCACAATACATTCTGGCCTAATTTTATGTCAAAATTTGATTTCATTGTATTTCTTTTAAAACAGTAGAATATATTGTTTTTTTCCAAAATTTTCGCTCTTTCCGTTTATCGCAAAAATTTAAAAAGAACAAATGATGAAGAAATAGCACCAAAAGAAAGCTCTATTTGTGTAAACAAAATTATAAAAATTTAATTTGAGTACAGTGTAGCATGACCGTGCAATTGTCATTCAAAGTGTGAGAGCGCTGAAAGCTGAAAATTTGTCTGGGAAGGAAGGGGGTAAAAGTGCCCAGTAATGAAGTGGTTAAAGTTGTTTGCCCGAAGTTGGATTTAACCTTTAAATGTATTATTTTATTGGTTATAATTTATTTTTTACAGGTGCCTATATAGTTCCATAAATTTATGCAGCGCTTCACACCTATATTGTACATTCACATCAGTCCCTGCCCTCAAGAAGCTTACAATCTAAGATCTCACATTCACACTTACACATACTAGGGCCAATTTAGACAGGAGCCAGTTAACCTACCAGCATGTCTTTGGAGTGTAGGAGGAAACCGGAATAACTGGAGGAAACCCGCACAGGGAGAAAATGCAAACTCAAGCAGGTTTTCCTGTGGCTGGTATTAAAACTGACGACCCTAGTGCTGCTTGGCAGAAGTGGTAACCACTTAGCCACTGTGCTTTTAAATGTACGTTTTAGGCCTGAAGATTTCCTTAAACACCCAAAACATTAAGTATTTTTTGAAAGCAGAGACTTTGCACAAAAAATGTTGGCACCTGCAGCTTTATATGTTGCATGATAGCTACAATATTGTTTATCAACAGCATTAGCAACAATTAAACTCAAATAAATGTTAGTGCACACAAACACAAAATAATATCATTTTTTTAATACAATATAAAAAATGAAGCTATGTTAACCACTTCAGCCCCGGAAGGATTTACCCCCTTCCTGACCAGAGCACTTTTTGGGATATGGCAATGTGTTGCTTTAATTGACAATTGCGCGGTCGTGTGACGTTGCACCCAAACAAAATTGACGTCCTTTTTTTTCCCCACAAATAGAGCTTTCTTTTGGCGGTATTTGATCACCTCTGCGGTTTTTATTTTCTGCGCTATAAACAAAAAAGTAGCAACAATTTTGGGAAAAAAAAATCTTTATTTTTTACTTTTTGCTATAATATCCCCAAAAAATATATAAAAAAATCTAATTTTTTTTTCTCAGTTTAGGCCGATATGTATTCATCTACATATTTTTGGTAATAAAAATCGCAATAAGCGTATATTGATTGGTTTGTGCAAAAATTATAGCGTCTACAAAATAGGGGGTAGAGTAATAGCATTTTTATTATTCATTTTTTTTATTCGTAATGGCGGCGATCTGCGATTTATATCGTGACTATGACATTATGGTGGACACATCGGACACTTTTGACACCATTTTGGAACCATTGTCATTTACACAGCTATCAGTGCTATAAAAATGCACTGATTACTGTGTAAATGGCAGGGAAGGGGTTAAACACTAGGGGGCGATCAAGGGGTTAAGTGTGTTCTAACTGGGGGGATGGAATGGGCTTCCACTGACATGGCAGCAATCACTGCTCCCGATGACAGGGAGCAGTAGCTCCCTGTCATGTCACTAGGCAGAACGGGAAAATGCCTTGTATACCACAATGCCACGATTTAAAGTGGACGTACCTGTACGCCCATTTGCCCAGCCGTGCCGTTGTGCCGACGTACATCATTGTGCGCTGGTCGGCTAGTGATTAAATAAAAATGACAAATGTATCAAACCTCTGTGCGCACAGAGAAATAATTCAAACGTTTTTACAGTTCATCCATTTAGATTACATAGTAAATGATGACCCTAGAATTATTGCTCCCACTCCAGCATCTGGGGTGAGTACCAATAACCATTTTAATAAGGATTTGCCTTTTGTATGTGTATGTACATGGGGACTTGTAACCTTTTTTTTTTACGTTTATTTTATTTCACTGTATTTTTATAGTTCCAACAGCTCTAAGCTCCTAGCTGAGCACTTCTGTGTTCATACTACTGAACTCCCAGCTGATTCTCCACCTATCTCCATTCTGACACCTGCCTTTGAGATCCTGACCGGTGAGCCTAAGACACATAGTGGGAGAAGGGGGAAAAGGCTGCTCCTTCACACAGATGTAGTGCTTTACAGCTACCCAAATAACTTTTAAAAAAGCTTGCAGAGAAAAGGTAAACAAACTCCTGACTACTATAGTGGCCCAGTGCTGCCACCAACATGACTATTATGATGATGACAACAAGGGGTTAACATATCATTGAAAACATTTTGTTATATTTGGTAAGTGCAAAAAAACCCGTTGCTCTTGTCTGCAATTTGGGGCTGTCCTGTGTCCTCTTCAAACTTGCTAAGAGTCCCTTAGTTTTTGCATAGTTTAACAACAGAAAATGGGTAGGGCTGACAACACTCAGTCCATGAAATGTTGTCGGCCTACAAAAGAATTTGAGCTAAGTGCATTTCTGGCAGAAAAAATCCCAACCAGAGTCCACCCCCCTCACCCCTTACATCAGTGTCCCCTTTGAGCCCCCCTCTTACATCACTGAGTCCCTTCTTACATCAGGATCCCCATCCGATTCCCCCTTACATCAGAAGCAGTGACCATAAATAGGCTCTGTTGACTTTAATTCTCAGAAGCAACCCAACCATTTGCTTTGGGATGAGGGTTCTGGGACTAATAGAAGATTATGCCAAGGCTGTACCATTTGCCCACTTTCACTCCAGATTTAAACTCCACTTTCTGGCACAGAAAGTGTTGAATAAGCAGACTCAATCTGCAGATGGCCCCTTTTGCAGGACCAGCCAAACCAGGTTTGCCCTGATGTTATGGATTTCCTACCCAGAACTGGATTCAGGGAAAATCCCTTCTCCTGATGACCTGGAATGTGCTCAAAAAGGATGCCAGCCTGTCTTTGACACTGTGAGATCTTAACCTGGTTTTGTTGATCCTTCAGCAACCACCTTGTAAACCTGTTGGGGATATTCCCCTTTTTAAACTCACTTCTTCATTTCTTTCTCATCTGCAAGGCGAGTCCCTGTGTTAGCGGCTTTATCCTTTAAAGATCCCTTCCTAGTTTTACATAGGAATAAGGTTATCTTAGCCCTCGTTTTGTTTTGTGGCTGCTTCCTTCTTCCACCTTAACCAGTACTTTTCCCTCTCTCTGTCCTGCTCCAAAACATTCTAGAGCGATTTCTCTATTGTCTGGATTGCGTATGTGCTGTGTGTCTCAGCTACAGCTTCTCTTAGACATTCAGATTTGCCCTTTTGATTACTAAAGGTCCCAGGATAGGACATCCTGCCTCTCGTTTCACTGTTGCTAGGTGGATTAGACAGCTTATCATTCAAACCTTTAGTCTATAGGATAGGGTTCCACCTTTTCCTGTAAGGGCATGCTCAACCAGATCTGTTAGCGCTTCGTGGGCTTTTCAGCATCTATCATCTGTCTGGAAAATTTGTAAGGCTGCCACCTGGTCTTCTATTCACACATTAAAGTTTTAACCAGGGATATTCAGGCCCCAACTGATGCCAGTTTAGGTTGTAAGGTGCTTCAAGCTGCTCTTTGTATATTAGGGCTGTCCTTACAGTTTTGTTTGCCAGTGTACAGTCACCTGAAGACAGCTGCATAACCCATGGTCTAAGACTTTCTGATTCTGTGTCTTGTAATGCACTCCAAGAAAATTATTTTAATGGTCAAAAATCCTATTTTTTCTTTGTAGAGTCTTTAAAGAGATTAAATATGGGGAATGTGCATGTATTGCAGAGATGTACTGCTTTTTTTCTTTGGCTTGACATACACTTTAAAGCGGCATACTCCCATTACTAAGAAATAGGGGTCTGAAAAAAATTGGCTAATAATTTCTGGGCTCAAAAACTGATATGATCTAAAAATATTTTTTTTTCTGATGATTTTCATATGAAATTGCAGCTCTTTGCTAAATAGCTAATATGTTTTTATCAACCAGATTTGGTAATATACTATAGTATAAAATGTACTTGGTTGTTACTTTTAGCAAAAAAAATGTTTTGTGTCCCCATTACCCTTTTGCCCTTGGTAAGAAAAGTAATTGCAGTCTGTGATTGGCGTTTTCAGTGCATAGGCAGTTCACTTAGTAACAATTTAAAATTAGGTTTCCATTAAACCTCCAGTGCTCTGTAGTGCTTGACATAATCTACTTAATTTAAGTCATGACTCAGTGGTTCAGTAAATAATCAGCAGTCCTGGCTAGAAATATTTGGGAGAGTAAAAAAAAGAGAAGAATAAAACAGTTTTAGAAAATTATTTTAAGATGTTTTGGCTGTATTTTTGCAAATTTTAAATAGGTTACCTTTTTCTTGCCCTGAAAAAGTCATTCGGAGAGAAGCATGATTTTCTCATTAAGAAAGAAAGAATGAAAGCAATGTTTAGAGAGGACAGTGGCGGCCCGTCTATAGGGGGCGCTCGCCCCCCCCCCCTTCCTGTAGTCACAAAAAAAGATTAAAAAAAAGGCCCTTTAAGAAAAAAAAATGAGAAAAAAAGTCCTTTAACTAAGTGCGCTGTGGCTGGGTGCCGGACACAGTGCACTATGGGAAGCGCCACGTCAATGCAATCACGAGATTGCAGACATGGCGCTTCATTTGCAGGATTTCAGCCTGCTTTGCGGCGCAAACCAAAGCGCTGGTCAGCTTCCGCCCACTGGCTGGAGCTGTGTTGTTCAAAGCTTTGTGATATAGGTTACTTCCGGATTCCCTGTTCCAGGGAACCCGGAAGTGACGTCGGCAGCGCTGTGCTTCGCATTGCCCGAGCGCAGCTGTAAGATAAGGAGAGGAGAGACTCACTGAGGCTCAGCACATGGTTTACATTTTGTAGAACTTTTGCACTGTTCAGACAGTTACCATACCAAATATCTTTCAATGCAAGAGTTCTCAAGAGTTCAGCCCACATAGCCAGCCCAGCCCTGTGCAATACTCTGCAGAGTTCTCTGATCACTGATATCAGCCCACATAGCCAGCCCAGCCCTGTGCAATACTCTGCAGAGTTCTCTGATCACTGATATCAGCCCACATAGCCAGCCCAGCCCTGTGCAATACTCTGCAGAGTTCTCTGATCACTGATATCAGCCCACATAGCCAGCCCAGCCCTGTGCAATACTCTGCAGAGTTCTCTGATCACTGATATCAGCCCACATAGCCAGCCCTGTGCAATACCCAGCAGAGTTCTCTGATCACTGATATCAGCCCACATAGCCAACCCTATGCAGTACTCTGCAGAGTTCAATGATCAGGGATACCAGCCTCTTAAGAAAGCTCTGTACAATACTCTGCAGAGTTCATTGAGCAATGATGCCTGCCTCCTACAGAAAGTTATCTGTGTAATACTCTGCAGAGTTCCTTGATACCAGCCCCCTCATCCCCCAATAAGTCCTGTGTAATACTCTGTAGGTTCTGCAATCAGTAGTACCAACCCCCGAAACCCAGTCCTGTAATACTCTTCAGAATTCTTTGATCACTATGCAATAGACTGCAGGATTCTCAAATCCGTTTGTTATACTCTGCACTGCCTGGTAGTCCTGTGTATAATGTAGAGCCTGGTATATGATGTACAGAGTCCTGTGTATAATGTAGAGCCTGGTATATGATGTGTAGAGCCCGGTGTATAATGTAAAGCCTGATATATGATGTATAGAGCCCGGTGTATAATGTACAGCCTGTTATATGATGTACAGAGCCCTGTGTATAATGTAAAGCCTGGTATATGATGTACAGAATGGTATATGATGTACAGAGCCTGGTGTATAATGTAGAGCCTGGTGTATTATAGGGGTGCGCATCTTCACTGGCCTCACGATTCGATTATCATATCAACGATTCGATACCGCGATGCATCACGATGCATCACAATTACAGCGCAAGTCCGCAAGTGCACATGGTTTTCATAAAAAAAAATTCAAGTAGTCAGGAGAACTCCATTTTTTTAATTCTATCTGTTCTTAAGAAAAAAAGAGACAGCAGAGGAGCTCCAGAGCTCTAGACATACTACAGGAGATGGTCAGAGACTGCAGACCTACTGCAGGAGACGATCAGAGTCTGCGAACATGACACAGGAGATGATCAGAGACTGCGGACCTGCTACAGGAGATGATCAGAGACTGCGGACCTGCTACAGGAGATGATCAGAGACTGCAGACCTGCTACAGGAGATGATCAGAGACTGCGGACCTGCTACAGGAGTTGATCAGAGACTGCGGACCTGCTACAGGAGATGATCAGAGACTGCGGACCTGCTACATGAGATGGTCAGAGACTGCGGACATGCTACAGGAGATGGTCAGAGACTGCGGACATGCTACAGGAGATGGTCAGAGACTGCGGACATGCTACAGGAGATGGTCAGAGACTGCGGACATGCTACAGGAGATGGTCAGAGACTGCGGACATGCTACAGGAGATGATCAGAGACTGCGGACATGCTACAGGAGATGGTCAGAGACTGCGGACATGCTACAGGAGATGGTCAGAGACTGCGGACATGCTACAGGAGATGGTCAGAGACTGCGGACATGCTACAGGAGATGGTCAGAGACTGCGGACATGCTACAGGAGATGGTCAGAGACTGCGGACATGCTACAGGAGATGGTCAGAGACTGCGGACATGCTACAGGAGATGGTCAGAGACTGCGGACATGCTACAGGAGATGGTCAGAGACTGCGGACATGCTACAGGAGATGGTCAGAGACTGCGGACATGCTACAGGAGATGGTCAGAGACTGCGGACATGCTACAGGAGATGGTCAGAGACTGCGGACATGCTACAGGAGATGGTCAGAGACTGCGGACATGCTACAGGAGATGGTCAGAGACTGCGGACATGCTACAGGAGATGGTCAGAGACTGCGGACATGCTACAGGAGATGGTCAGAGACTGCGGACATGCTACAGGAGATGGTCAGAGACTGCGGACATGCTACAGGAGATGGTCAGACTGCGGACATGCTACAGGAGATGGTCAGACTGCGGACATGCTACAGGAGATGGTCAGAGACTGCGGACATGCTACAGGAGATGGTCAGAGACTGCGGACATGCTACAGGAGATGGTCAGAGACTGCGGACATAGTACAGGAGATGATCAGAGACTGCAGACATAGTGAAGGAGATGGTCAAAGACTGCGGACAATAATGCAGAGTTGTGGTGTGAAGGCACATAGAAGACAATTCTATAATATGGACTTGTGTTGGGTGGGTTATGTAGATCAGCTGAATGGTGATTGTGACACAACCTGGTAATGCTGTAAACACTGAGTTGCCTAGTGATAAGGGGGCGTGGCCAGGCAGGCGCACATTTTGTAATTTGTAATCCTACTCGGGCGATAGAGAATCATTGGAGGGAACTTACTTGAAGAAACATGTCATTGCTGTGACTGTCCCTCTGACCATGGCAGCCTGAAATGAGCAGGGCGATCTGCCTGCTCACCATCTCCCCCCGATCTCCATTCCAGCCGTCGGTGTTCTCTCCAGAGGTCAGCAGGGAATTCTCCCGGGAGAGCGCTCCGTGCGTATAGCTGTTACTTAGTGTGTGTGTATATCCCGGTCATGTGACTCCCGGCCCGCCTCTCTCCTCTCACGTCTCTCCTGATGTCAGCACCGCCCGCCTCTCTTCTGACCTGATAGCTCCAGTCAGTGGGCGGGGCTGACATCAGGAAGACGTGAGAGGAGAGAGGTGGGCCGGGAGTCACTTGACCGGTATATACACACACACACAAGTAACAGCTATACGCAGGGAGCGCTCTCCCGGGAGGGGGCGGGGCAAGTAATCTATTTTTTTGGTCGCATGCATCGATGCCGCATCGGGGACTCTCGAATGGCAATGCATCGATGCTGCGATTAATTTCAGCACCCCTAGTATATGATGTGCAGAGCCCTGCCTGTGTATAATGTAGAGCCTGGTATATGATCTGCATAGCCCATGCGTACAATGTACAGCCTGGTATATGATATACATAGCCCCATATACAATGTACAGCCTGGTATATGATGTCCTGTGATCTGAGCTATATACTCCTGAAACTATGGGTGGAAGCAAGTGGAATACAGGGGACGGAGTGGGTGGATTCTATAAGGTGTGTGGTTTATGAGAAGTGGGATGGGTCAAAAAGGAAGGGCGGGGTCTGGCGCCCCCCATCCAAAAACTTCACCAGCCGCCACTGAGAGAGGATGTAGGTAAAAGACAGCAGTTTGCACAGTTTTAATGATATAATAATGTGTTCTGAATATAATTTAATTTAGAATTCTGCAACATTTTCTGTTTCAATATGTTTATTAAAATTTTACAACCTTAACAAAGAAATTGGTAATTCTCAAGATCACAAATCTGTATAGCGGTACTGCAACGTAAGTGGAGAATATGGTCGATATCAACATAACAATAAGGCACAAGTGATCAGTAATATCTCCAATGTTATATCATGGTACCCCCCCTCCAATTCCATAACAACTACTTGATGTCCACAAAGATGATATCAGTATCACAATCTTGAACAGATGGAGTACAGTTTTGTCCCTGAGGGCCTATTCAAAGGCTGCCACTGTAAGGTACCTGTGGTAGGTAGTGTCCGAAATGGAGCTTGTATACTGAGGCTTCAGACGAAAACATAGGCAGGTTAAGACAGCAACAGATCCAACAAAGCGGTACAGAATCAAAATCCAAAGGATTTTCAGGCAGGCGGAGGTCATACATGAGCTGGCGGTGAAGTACCAAATTAGCAGGCTGGAGAATGGTCAAGAATTCAGGCAGAGGTTCAATACACAGTAGTAAAAATCACAGAGCTAACAATACACCCAGAGAGCAAGTCCAAACAAATGAGCACTGAGTAACAGGAAGTTCTGCTATTGATGGGCTGCTTGCTTGGAATGTACATTGTCCTACATTGGCAGCAGGTGGGGCTAGTGAGTCCAAGGCAATGCATTGCAGAGCTCCTCCGTGGCACAACAGATAAGACTGCAGCTGTGGCACCAGAAACATCCTGGTTCGAAGACACTCAGGTACATGACAGCCACCATGCCCTTACAATGTAGGAATTTGAAAGAACCATAACCAGGGGTTCCAAACGTTCTCAGATCTCGCAGTGTCTTTCAGAATGATAACCATCTCTTCGTTGATCATTATCTATGTCAATTTGCGTTTCATCATCACCAGGTCTACCACCATCCTTTTCTGGGTGGCTGCTATTGTGTTTTTGGCCAGGACCCGGTACAATTTGAGGTAGTACGTTGTAGCTGGCCTTAATGAGGGTGATCCTTATATGGTCTGAGGGACCACTTCCTCGGCTATCTCTGTTCTCAGGTCTCGCTCCCAGGCAAGCATATGAGTAGCTTAGCTTTCATGTTAACAAGCTGTTTATACAATGTTGAGATGCCACGCCTCTAAACCTTGCCATGGAAACATCTGTTTTCATAAGCTGTTCATGTTGTAATATTAGTGGTTCATTGAGGCATACGCAGAAAGGGCAAAATCTACTGTAAGCTGTAGAGGTCAGAGGTAAGAATCTCCAACTGTTAGATAATATAGGAAGATGGACGTATGCCTTTACAGGAGTGTGCGGAGACTGAAGTAGGGTTGACCTACAAGAAGAATCTCATAACTGCAGAGAGTGGGAGAATGTGGGGCACAGGATCGCTTTCCATTGTTGAGGGGGGATCCACAGGCAGTGGAGGGCATGCCTGTGCTTCCTGAGTGATTGGGGAGGTAGGATATCTTCCCACTGGACCAATACAGTCGTTTGATGGCCAGGTTTAACAAATTCCCTACCGGGCCAATTCTGACATTCCTCTCCTACATGTAAACTTTTTTTTTTTTTTTTTTTTGCTAGAAAATTACTTAGAACCCCCAAACATTATGTATTTTGTAAGCAGAGAAAATCAAGAGAGGAGAATAGCGCCATCTAAGTGTAGCAACAAACACTTTTATTCCTTTTATAAAAGAGCAACTTACAAGATGAAGAAGAACAAAATGCTTGGTTTAGCAGGTGATCATCCGCTAGTGGAGCTGGAGTCCATGCTGCTGTGAGTGTGAGGTCGATGGTGCCAGCTGCCCTGGTGGCTCCCAGCGCTTCCAGTGGGTTTTGGTACACTCTGATGCAGGGATGATGGCACTTCCGGGTCCGAGGTTAGTAGGTGGGACACGTGTTCGGAGCATGTGCATGAGCATGTGCTCCTTCCTTAGGCATTACTGTGAGCCATCTTTGTTTAGGCTTATGTAGATAGTGGTGGAGATGGTAGCTATGCCCTCAGCACCATGGCAACCAGACCCACTACAAAGTGACTCCTAATTCTTGCATACTCAGCACTTATAAACATAATAATAGTGACTAAAAGACTGTACTTACTGTTGTAGACCTAAGTAATAAGTAAGACCATAAGTGTCCTGCCTAAATAAATAAAAGATGTGCATTTATAATACCTAAAAGAATAGAAGGAATATCTATTAGTATATTAGCTATATATTTGCTGTATACTGTGCATTATATATATACAATTATTAATAAGAGATCATTATTAAAATATTACTTTCATATAATCTCAGATCATATAAAACTAAGCAAGGATTAAAAATTGAAAACGTGCTTACTAGCCTTACTGGGGACTGGACACCGGGAATATTTTCAAATATTGTTTTATATATTTTCTGTATATATTCTCATGGTGGTACCCATAGGATTAAAATATATTTAAAATATTGATTTTATCATACCATAATAGTGAAATCAAATCAAATAAAGGTAAGAGTGTCAACTATGTGGACAGAATCAATATACTGGAATTAACTGATAAATCTACAGTTGAGGAACCCCTTCACTGGGATAATTATAGAAGGGAACCAATCTCTAGTTCCTCATTCAACCCACCTGGGGCCAAGGTATCTAGGGTATAGATCCAGTACATTTCACATGTAAAGAGGCATTTGTAGTGTTCAGCTGTGGGTAAGTCTTTTGGCATACTCTCAATCCAATTCCTAGGAGGATTTTTCACAAAACTCTAGAAAGTGTCTGGGGACACTGTGTTTGTCCGATCCACCTTCTACAAAAGGTCAATGTTCCTCAAACCTATTTTTGAGAGTTCAGATGATGCGACCAATGTAAAATTGGCTACATGGGCACGATAAGCAAGAAATCCCAAATGCAGAAGAGCAGGTAAAAAAACCTGGGATGCTATAATGTTTACCCTTACACGTAAACTCCTTTTGTCCATGAGTGACATGTTTACAGGTGAGGGCACAATGGTTTGCAGCATTGAAGCATGCCTCTGATGTTGAAAAAGGTTAGAGGACCGTTGGTGACTGGACGAAGGGGTTTGAGTCTACTGGGTGCTATTTGGGTTTTGATGTCCCTAGCCTGTCTATAGGAAACTTTTGTTTGATCTGTAAGGGTGGCCTTAAGGTGGGGGTTTTCATGTAATATGGACCAATGTCTTTGGAATATCCATACCATTTTCCTAAATGGAGTGTGGAGTTCTTAGCGGTTGTGGATATCGAGTGGCGGTGTTATACCAAGCATTTTGTTGTTCTTCACCTTGTGTGTTTTATATATGGAATAAAAGTGGTTTGTTACTACACTTAGATGGCACTGCTCTCCTCTCTTGATTTTTGTTCTTCGAGTTCCTTCTAGCTCTTTTTAGGGCTGGTAGCCACTGAGATCAACAACACCTTCGGACCATCTTATCCACTTATCCGATATTGAACTTCAAAGACTGTTCATTATCTACATTCATATACCAATGCAAGTCTCTATATGAGCCGATTCCACCTATCTCCAGTGTGCCAATAATATGTATTGTTTCCTAGAGAATAAAATGGTAGGTGTTGTCATTTTTTATGTCACACGGCATTTGCGCAGCATTTTTTTTTAAATGCAATTTAACCACTTGATGACCAGCCGCTGTTATACTGCAGCAGGTTGGCACGATCCCGGAAGCCGTCGTAGCTGTACGTCGGCTCCTTTAAGCGGGATAGCAGGCATTTGCGTGCCCACTGCACTGCGGGGGCGCCGATACTCGTGACCGGCGGCCGCAATGACCGCCAGCCACACGCAATCACTGGTACGAGGTGCAGAACAGGGACGTGTGTGTGTGTACGTGTGTGTGTGTACGTGTGTGTGTGTGTGTGTGTGTGTGTGTGTAAACACACAAATCCCTGTTCTGTGAGGAGAGGCAGATTGTGAGTTCCTAATAGCTAGGAACCACGATCTGTCATCTCCTATAGTCAGTCCCCTCCCCCCACAGTTAGAACACACACTAGGGAACACAGTTAACCCCTTGATTGCCCCCTAGTGTTAACCCCTTCCCTGCCAGTGACATTTACACAGTAATCAGTGCATTTTTTATAGCACTGATCGCTGTATTATTGTCAGTCCTCCTAAAAATGTGTCAAAAGTGTCCGATATGTCCGCCATAATGTCGCAGTCCCGATAAAAAAAAACGCAGATCGCCGCCATTATTAGTAAAAAAAAAAAAAAAATCTTATAAATCTTTCTCCTATTTTGTAGACACTATAACTTTTGCGCAGTCTAATCAATATACGCTTATTGCGATTTTTATTATCAAAAATATGTAGAAGAATACATAGCGGCCTAAATTGAGGACAAAATTTGCTTTTTTTTAAAAAAAAATTGGGGATATTTATTTTAGCAAAAAGTACAAAATATTGTGTTTTTTTTTTTTTTCAAAATTGTCGCTCTTTTTTTGTTGCGCAAAAAATAAAAGCGGCAGAGATGATCAAATACCACCAGAAGCTCTATTTGTGGGGAAAAAAAGGATGTCAATTTTGTTTGGGTACAGCGTTACACAACCCCGCAATTGTCTACAGTACCTAAAAATCTCCATAGGCGATGCATTAAAAGCCTTTACAGGTTACCAGTTTAGAGTTACATAGGAGGTCTAGTGCTAGAATTATCGCTCTCGCTCAAACGTTCGCAGCTATATCTCACATGTTTTGGTACAAACATTGTTTACATATGCATGTGGGACTTGCATATGTGTTCACTTTGCGCACGAACAGGAGTGACAGGGGAGGTTTAACTTTTTTAAATTATTTTATTTTACACTTTTTTAGCAGAATGACTGATTGAACCTCTGGTGCCATGCTCTTTGGCTGGAAGGTGCTTCTACTGTCACCTGTCTGTTTGGGTTCCTATTTTTTCCTGTGGTCCTTTTGCTGTTATTCTGTTCCCCACACCTTGGCTTGGGTACATCCCATTGTTTATGAATTCAAGATAATGCTTAACCACTTCCCGCCCGCCGTATGTCAAACGACGTCCTCGGCTTTGAGCTGGCATATCTGAGTGATGCCTGTAGCTACAGACATCATCCAGATATCGTCTTTTAGAGCTGGTGAATCTGCACAGCATAAGAATGATTATAGCAGCTGTTCCGCCGCTTGATCGTTCTTACGGGAGGCGAGAAGGGACATCGTCCCCCCCCCCCCCCCCCGCCGCCCTCCGGTGCTTGTACCGACTCACCGCTACGATTGGTGAGTTGGTCACAGGATCCATCAGCCCTGGATGTTTAGCATAGAGATTTCTATGATCGTTCGGAGGCCGGGCGCGATGTTATGACGTCACGCCCGGCCTCTGTATTAAAAAAAACGGCGCCGCTTCGGCTGTGAAGCGACGATCCTTTTTTTTTTTTTTTTTTTTTTTTTATTTCAGGCTTCTAAGCCTAGAGGTGAGATGTGGGGTCTTATTGACCCCACATCTCACTGTAAAGAGCACCTGTCATGCTTATTCCTATTACAAAGGATGTTTAGATTCCTTGTAATAGAAACAAAAGTGATCAAAAAAATTTTGGGGGGAAAAAAAGTGTCAAGCTAAAATAAAAAAAAGTAAAATTAACAATAATAAAAAAAAATTTTTTAAAGCGCCCCTGTCCCCGTGAGCTCGCACGCAGAAGCGACCGCATACATAAGTCCCGCCCACGTATGAAAACGGTATTTAAACCACACATCTGAGGTGTCACCGCGAATGTTAGAGAGAGAGCAATAATTTTGGCCCTAGACCTCCTCTGTAACTCAAAACATGTAACCAGTAAAAATTTTTAAAGTGTCGCCTAAGGGGATTTTTAAATAGCGAAGTTTGGCGCCATTCCACGAGCGTGTGCAGTTTTGAAGCATGACATGTTGGGTATCTATTTACTCGGCGTAACTTCATCTTTCACATTTTGCAAAAACATTAGGCTAACTTTCTTGTTTTGTTTTTTTTTGAAAGCCCAAAACTGTTTTTTTTTTTTTTTCCCCAAAAAACGCATTTGAAAAATTGCTGCGCTAATACTGTGCTAGATAAAAAGTTGCAATGACCGAGATTATATTCTCTAGGGTCTCTGCTAAAAAAACATATATAATGTTTGGGGGTTTTATGTAATTTTCTAGCAAAAAAAATATGATTTTTACATGTAGGAGAGAAATGTCAGAATTGGCCTGGTAGGGAAGTGGTTAAGATGACATGCCTGTAAATTCCATATTTTGAAGTACAATACAGGAACTTTCATCCCCTTACTACTGCTAACAAAGTGGAGCCTCACAGACTGGGGGAGGTTGGGGGTTACATGAATACTTTTAGGTGGCAGTCCCGCTTTTGCCAGTGTCAAGTCATTATAAGCTAACGCTATATCGCTATATAACTCATGATTTAGGAATCTATTCCCATGTCCTGTACTGTTCTCCAAGGTATGGCTTGGTGTGTATATATATATATATATATATATATATATATATATATATAATTTTTTTTTTTTTTTTTTTTTCCACATAAATATTTAAACAGTGTAAAGGTTAAATTTCTCTTTTAACTGCCTTTAAACTTGTAGAATAAATGCCCGATTTATGTGTTCCTCGTATAGCTTTAGGCTACTTAAAAAGAAAAAAAAAAGAGCTACATTCATATTCCTGGGCTGTGTATCATGGAGCAGGCATTCAAACAGATACCACAGAGGCTGACAACGAACAAGTGGCTTGAAAGCAAAGATTAGCACATGTGGATACTTGGCAGACAGATGAATAAATGTACTTACTTGATTGTGTATTGGTTTGTAAATGTAGTCTGTGTAAGTTTTATTAGGAAATCAGTTGTTTACAGTTTCAGTAAATATGCAATGCTTTTCAAATTTTTTTTTTTTTTTTTTTTTTTTTTAGCTCCACAAAGAAACTTTGAGATTGCTTTCAAAATGTTTGATCTGAATGGAGATGGAGAAGTAGACATGGAAGAATTTGAACAGGTAGGGAATGTTTTACATATACAGAGCATGCGCAATTCAAGTGGTTCTAAATCCTGGACATTGTAACCTTAATACATTCTCTGCATTAATTTAAAAAAAAAGGTCCCAGTGTTTGTACCGCTTCCTCACCGAGAGAGCGATGAGACAGCAATGGGAGCCAGAGAGCCTGTGAGCCACGCTGTTTGTGTCAATAGACGCACACAGCACATCTCGGGATCTTGCCTCCAGGTGTGCCCCCATAGGAAGCCGCTTCCTATGGTAGCACACCCAGAAGAGGAGGAGCCAAGCGCGCCAACAGGGGTACCCAAGAAGCGGAGGTAAGGGGCTGCTCTGTGCAAACCCAGGTAAGTATTTACTCTGTGCAAAGCAGGTAAGTATTTAATGTTTGTTTTTTTTAATTAAAAAATTTACCTTTTACAAACGCTTTTACTCTTGTGTAAAATAAAAAAGGTAATAACTGGGGGAACTTCCGAATTTAAAAAAATCCGTAGTAAAAAATAGCAGGGCCATATCTCATAATAAAATAAAATTAAGTGATTTTATTACTTCATATGTACAGTGGGGAAAATAATTATTTAATCCTTTGCAGATTTTGTAAGTTTGCCCACTTATAAAGAAATGAAGGGCCTATAATATTCATCATAGGTGTATTTTAAATGATAGAGACAGAATATCAACCAAAAATGCAGAAAAAACACGATACAAATTGAGTTGCAATAAAAAGTATTTGATCACCTACCAGCCAACAATAATTCTGGCTTCCACAGACTTGCTACAGTATGTGCTCATGTGGTACACAGATTAGTCCTGTCAATTTAAGACGGTGCTCCTAATGACAACTCGTTATGTGTATAAAAGACACCTGTGCACAGACTCTTTCTTCCATTCAATGTCACCATTGTGGGCAAGACCAAAGAGCTGTCAAAGGATGTCTGGGTCAAAATTGTAGACCTGCACAAGGCTGGAATGACCATCAGCTAGAAGCTTGGTGAGAAGGAGACAGCTGTTGGAGCAATTATTCGTTGATGGAATAAATACAAAATAACCATCAATTGCCCTTGGTCTGGAGCTCCATGCAAGATTTTGCCTCATGGAGTAAGGATGATCATGAGAAAAGTGAGGGATCAGCCCAGAACTACACAGGAGGAGCTTGTGAATGAGCTCAAGGCAGTTGGGACTACAGTCACCAAACAAACAATTCGTAACACAATACACCACCATAGATGGAAATCCTGCAACGGCCGCAAGGTCCCCCTCCTCAAGAAGGCACATGTACAGGCCCATCTGAAGTTTGTCAGTGAACATCTAAATGATTCAGAGAAGGATTGGGAGAAAGTGCTGGGTCAGATGAGACCAAAATTGAGCTATTTGGCACTAACGCCGTGTTTGGAGGAAGAAAAATGCTGACTATGACCCTAAGAACACCATCCCTACAGTCAAGAACGGAGGTGGAAACATTATGCTTTGGGGCTGTTTCTCTGCTAAAGGCACAGGCTGACTTTGCTGCATTAAGGGGCCAAAGGATGAGGGCCATGTATTGTAAAATCTTGGATGAGAACCTTCTTCCCTAAGCTAGAACACTGAAGATGGGTCTTCCAGCATGACAATGACTCAAAACATACTGCCAAGGCAACAGAGTGGCTCAAGAAGAAGCACATTAAGGTAATGGACCTTAATCCTATAGAACATGTATGGAGGGAGCTGAAACGTCGATTTGCTAAGCGACGGCCAAGAAACCTTAAAGATTTAGAGAAGATCTGTGAAGAAGAGTGGACCAAAATCTCTCTTGAGATGTGTGCAAACCTGGTAACCAACAACAAGAAACGTCGCCTCTGTGCTTGCCAAGAAGGGTTTCTCCACCAAGTACTAAGTCATGTTTTGCTTGGCGATCAAATACTTTTTTTACTCGCTGAACTGCAACTCAATTTATGACGTGTATCGTGTTTTCTCTGGATGTTATGTGGATAATTCTGTCTCTATCATTTAAAATGCACCTATGATAAAAATTATAGACCCTTAATTTCTTTGTAAGTGGGCAAACTTACAAAATCTGCAGGGGATCAAATCATTTTCCCCACTATATTTGTAATACTGATTTCCCCTTAAAGAATCTGATCATCTTCATCTTTTTCCCTGAGGAAAACCTGGGTTGCACGTGCCCTAAAAATCCAATGGAAAGGGCTGCATAGGAAATTAATAAAAAAATATTCATACATATCCTAATGAAAAGATGTTTTTATTAGGTTGTTTTTTAGCTAAGAATGTAACGTTTTAAAAGAATATTAACATAGAAGATTTTTGAGATTTAATTGGCATGTTTGGGAGCCTTAATGTCCAATGCACAGCTGATTTCCTGCCCAGCAAATCCCTTAAGCTGGGTATACATGATCAGTGTGGGGGGTGCAGTCCCCCTGTCAGAACACAAAAGCATAACAGGGGAGATCACCGCACTAACCTCACTTCTCTCGCATCTCACAGCCTGCCGGGTTGAATAAAAAAATAACTTAACGTGTGTACCTAGCCTTTGCACTAATTACTGACCATCATTATGTTGCCCGGATGTATGGACTTTAAGAAAAACTGCTGTTAAGGTCATTGGAAACTGGATGCAGAATATGATTTTAGCAGTTTGAAGTACGCAGATTGCTCGGAGTGGAGCAGGGTGGAGTATAGAATAGGGCATGCATTACCATGTCATTTACATCAATTTTTATGGAGAATACACTGAACTATGCACCCCAATACTGTTAGCACATACACCCATCACATCGCATCAAAGCCCCAATCAGCAAATGAGAAGCCCATTTTCTTGCTTAGGTGTTGCAGCCTCTGGGGCCTTTCAAAAAGATATGTATATGTAATGACAGATCATGTGACACTTAGATTGCACACAGGTGGACATAATTTCACTAATTATGTGTCTTCTGAAGGTAATTGGTTGCACCAGAGCTTTTTATGGGCTTCATAACAAAGGGGTGAATACAAACGCACATGCCAATTATCATTTTTTTTATTTCTGAAAAATAGTTTTATGTATATATTTTTCTAATTTTACTTCACCAACTTAGACTATTGTGTTCTGATCCATCACATATAATTTAGATTAAAAAAAACTTTGAACTAAAGGCTGTAATGTAACAAAATAGGTAAAAAGCCAAGGGGGAGGAGGGTGAATACTTTTTCAAGGCACTGTACCTCCTCTGTGGAGTTGGTTTTGTACAGGGCAGCCCGGATCCTCCTCTTCTCGGATCCCTCTTCGCTGCTCCTAGCCCCTCCCTCCTTTGAGTGCCCCTCAGCCAGCAGCTTGCTACAGGGGGCACCCAAGCCAAGTTAGAGTTCCATGTATCCATTCAGACACATAGCCCCGGCCTGGCCCCTCCCCTCTCTCCCCTGATTGGCTGACTGACTTATTGACAGCCGCGGGAGCCAATGGCGCCGCTGCTATGTCTCAGCCAATCAGGAGGAATGTCCTGGATAACTGAGGGGATTGTGGACATCGCTGCAGAGAGAAGGTGCTCAGGTAGGTAATTGGGGGGGTGCTGGGGGGCTGATACACACAGAAGGTTTTTTATCTTAATGCATAGAATGCATTAAGATAAACCTTCTGCCTTTACAACTCCTTTTAAATTTGCATCAGGTACAGCTTGTTATATCTACTAGAAATCCAGCACTTTCATGAGAGAGAAAATGTAACTTTATATTAAAGTAAAACAGAATTTGGAACATTATCTTTTTTCCCCTGTATCCATTCCTTGGAGAGTATTTCAGCTGCCATATAAAACAGAAAATGACCTTTTGTTTTAAGCAGATGTTATGACCCAACACATAAAGGTTTTTATGATTCGTTTTACTCTTCGGCAACATATACTTTGAGGGAGTTGTTCAAGAAGTTCAAGTTGCTCATATACTTGAAAATGTCTATTCCTGCTCGACTGCTGAGGGACACAGGAATTCTTAGACTGTTATGTTACGCTGCTGCCTACAGTTTGAAAGGACACTGACAACAGAAAAGCTGTTGACCACAGTATAAACCCACCCACAACTGTCATTGCTTAGTTTTTGCTAGTGTCCCCAAGAGTGAATGTGTTGTCTTCAGCTCTGCTGTTCTCTGATATT
The DNA here is from genome assembly GCF_042186555.1 of Aquarana catesbeiana. NCBI lineage: Eukaryota > Metazoa > Chordata > Amphibia > Anura > Ranidae > Aquarana > Aquarana catesbeiana. The sequence continues at coordinate 147,548,298 of NC_133331.1, forward strand.
TTGTAAGATTTTTCTTCAAACAGCTGCTGGTAGACTTCTGCTGGATAAGGTAATTCCTGGAAGCGTTTCCTGTCGGCCATCAAGCTCAGGTTTTTCCAGTTTATTCTGGTTTTCTCTTTGTGAAAGCCCTATGTTTGTGGACATTTCTTGAGTCATCTACAGCTACTTGTAGATGCAGGCCAGGAAGTGGAAATTCTATAAAGTTTTCAATTTACCCAAACAGCACAGGTTTCCAGTTTATTTTCCACACTGATACTCTTAATGCAACAATGCTGTGGTTGGCAATGATTACTGGTCTGTGTTACAATTCACACAGGGCTCCTCTCTTGAGATCAGGTCAGTATATCTGGGGATTCTCTATGAAGTTATTGGCCCAGAGCTGAGGCCATTTTTCTGTCCCTGGCTCTGCAAATCCATTATGAGTTCTTAGCAGGTTTATGCTAGGTTGAAGTTTCTCTTTATTTAAGCATATGCTATCTTTTACAGTACTTACCTGTAAGGTATTCTCTGCAGTTGCATGTGTAGTTAATTTGTCTTGGTGTTAATTTCTCCTTTCTGGATTTGCATATTTACATTGCAAGTTGGCCTCTAGCAGAGCCCCCTTTTTATTTTTTTCTCCGAGTCACTCTAGGCAAATGTTTTTACTTTCCATCCCATTCCTGAGCTAGAGCTGTTTGATGACACAGCTCTAACACAGGAGCACACATGCGGACGTGCAAGTGAGGGCAAGTGTACACTATTTGGTAAGGTAATTTTGAAGCGCTTTTGTTCATTTCCATGGCGTTTTAACTGCCAGTTATTCCACCAAAGCCTGCAGTGACTCATTTGGCACATGTTCCAGCAGCTTCTCTGGGCTTAGAGAGCAGAGGCCCCATGATTATTCAGACCATAATGTTAGTCAGTTTGTAATTGTGGTATCTACATTTCTCTTTCATTCATCGATGGTCACAGCGCCTCCTTAATCTTGGCCATTGGGCTATATCGCCTCCGCAGGAGTAGGACTAGGCAGAACAAAAAACACCTGGCTACGCCCATGGGGTGTCCTCAGTCAGTATTTAACCCCCTCCCTGCTCTAGGTATTCCGTTTATTTCTGTCTAGTCAGGAGTAATGACCTAGCTCCTTGCTGGGATCTTTTGGTCCTAGCAAATTTTACTTTTTGTCTCGTTCTTCCATGCATTTTCTCCTGGAAGATCAGCAATCTGGGCGATGGGCTGGATAATCTATATCCAGTGGTCTCCCCAGTCCAGCCAGCGAGCGCATGCAGACCGCAGGTACACGCAAGGTCGGCCGTGACAAAGCCTCAACGGACGGAGGCTGGCCCGCGAGTTAAACATCTCGCAGGGTCACATACGAGCGGGCTCTGGTCCCCCCACTTCGGTGGGGAGGAGTTCTGTCTGGAGGGTCACCCGCACCATAGATTGGTAAGTACAGTCCCCTTTTTCCCCCTTTGTGTGGTTTGGGGTGGACACGGGTACCCTCCAGGGATGGTCGGACCTTCCTACAGGATCGCTCCTCCCATCCTAAAGTCCCTTGGTTAAATTGGGCTTTCCCCTCCCCCCATGGATTGGTGGGAGTCCCAGGGTAGGCAGCAGAGACCACTGGGGGTCTCCCCTGCCATTCCCCTTCTGGGTGGTGTGTGTCCTGCCCTGGCGGTATGGGGGGGTTCCAGTGCAGAGGGTGCAGCGGAGACCCCTAGGTGCATGCCCTGATGTGTGTGCAGTGTAAGGTAGTGTGCAGTTTGTGGGTCCCAGTGCAGAATACGCAGTGGTGTCCCCTTAAATGTTCACCCTGCCTGGTGGAGAATAGTACTTTTTTGGAAGGGGGCCCCCTTGCAGAGGGTGCAGCCTTGTTGAAGGCACAGGGAGGATGCTGGCAGCATGCTTCCGCATGTAAAACGGCCGGCGGCCATGTTTGGGTGGTCCGATGACATCACGGCTGCCATTTTCCCTTGGTCTGGCCGGTCTCTGACCAGCGGCCATGTCTGTGTAGCCGATGTCACGCCAGCCATTTTTCATTATTCTAGTGAGACGCTAGAGACGGCCGGAACCTTGTGGAGATGCCAGAGCTCCTCCTCTTCCCCCTATGCTTCTCTTCCTGTCCCGGGATATATGAAATGGACGCCGACATTGGTGTTGCTGGGTCCGAATTGCGGCGCTCCTCCGTTTGGTAGGGTGAGTCTTTGAGAGTCTTTGATCCCCCTCATGGAGGTGGCAGGTCCCTAGGAACCCCAGCTTCCCATGGTTGCGTTGACGTCAGTTTTTGAGTCATTGGTATCCCGGGTGGAAGTAGCGTGTGGGCAGAGAACCAGGAGGAAGCGTCCCTTGCCTTCCCCTGCTCAGTCTGTCTCATCTGATTCTGAGCCTAATGCCGCTGGGTACATGGCCCATCCAGGGGGGTTTAATATCTTGCCCCCTGACCCATCCGATAGTGGGGATGAGTCCTCTGCGGTCTCAGCAGCCAGTGAAAAAGCGCTGGTGGACGCACTTCTTACTGCGGTGCAGGAGGCTCTAAAGATAGAGGAATTGGCTGACAGGGCCACAGATGTGGCTATGTTCTTTGGTACGCACAAGTCACCCGGCTGACAGGAAAGCGGAGGCTGTGGCACGCAGCATGTTTACTGTGGCTGTGTCAACATTGCATCCAGTCTTGGCCTCGGCCCTGGTGTTGCAGACCCTAACTGAATGGGCCAAGCTTTTGGGCTAGTGTCTGGGTAGTGAGCAGGTTCCTGCTGCTTATGTTTTAGCGGACCAGTTGGTCCATAGGCTACAGTATATTTGTGATGCAGCCTTGGATGAAGCTCCTATGCTGTCCAAGCTTTCTGTTTCAGTGATGGTGATTAGATGTGTGCTGTGGCTTAAAAATAGGTCGGCAGACCAATCCTCTAAAAAAAAAAAAAAAAAAAAAAATGCTCTCATTGATCTACCCTTTCATGGCAATTTCCTGTTTGGGGCTACCCTGGATGACATCATTAAGGGTGTCACGAGGGAAAAAGAGTACCTTCCTGCCTCAATCTAGAAAAGGGAAGGAGCCTCGTTGCAGACGGGGGCCTTCCTTCTCAGCCCATAAGATAATGCTGACCAGATTAGCAGTTTTTCTTCTCAAACGTCGGCCCCTTCAGCAGGTTCAGTTCAACGGGAAGTAACTGAGGCTCGTGGTAATCTGAGTTCCTCTGGTAGATGCCGCAGTTGTCCTAGTGCCACTGCGGGGCCAACACCTTCCTCTTCTGCGGTGCCTGCGAAGGACTGAGGGCAAAAGTCTTCTGGTGGCCATAAACGTCCCTTGGAAGCTACCTCTCAAAGAAGACCAGTTATACCGAGGGCTGAGCTTCCATCCTGCTTTACAGTAACTGTTTTTAATGGCCTAGAAAGCCAGGTACTGAGAGATAGAGGTCTGTCGAGATCATTGATCCCTACTATTGTGAAGGCGACTTCTAGTAAGACATACAATCGTACATGGAAAGTGTACATTTCTTGGTGTGAGTTGATTGGCGTTCACCCTCGATCATTTTCAGGGCAGTTGTCCTAGTGCCACTGCGGGGCCAACACCTTCCTCTTCTGTGGTGCCTGCGAAGGATCATTTTCAGGGCAGTTGTCCTAGTGCCACTGCGGGGCCAACACCTTCCTCTTCTGTGGTGCCTGCGAAGGACTGAGGGCAAAAGTCTTCTGGTGGCCATAAACGTCCCTTGGAAGCTACCTCTCAAAGAAGACCAGTTGTACCGAGGGCTGAGCTTCCATCCTGCTTTACAGTAACTGGTTTTAATGGCCTAGAAAGCCAGGTACTGAGAGATAGAGGTCTGTCGAGATCAGTGATCCCTACTATTGTGAAGGCGACTTCTAGTAAGACATACCATCGTACATGGAACGTGTACATTTCTTGGTGTGAGTTGATTGGCGTTCACCCTCGATCATTTTCAGGGCGTTGTGCAGAAGTTGGCTATGAGCACCATCAAGGGCCAGGTGTCTGCATTAGCAGTCTTCTTTCAGCGACCCCTAGCCACTCATTCTTTAGTTCGTACCTTGATTCAAGGTATTCAGGTCTTTTTTGCCGCCATGGTATTTAAACTTAGTGCTATCGGTTCTCCAGAAACCACCATTCGAGAATATTCGGGAGAATCAATTACCCCCAGAAGGTGGCATTTTTGGTGGCTATTACCTTGGCCCACAGGGTTTCGGAGTTTGTGGCATTATCCTGTCGTCGTCCCTTTTTTTTATTTATTTTTTTTTGTATTTTTATTGGAATTTCAAAGAAGAAAATGTTAGAGTATACAAACATAAATGCTACTTAAGGTATGATGCTTCAAAGAAAAATGTTCACATATGCAGAACACAGGGGTAAACTGCACGGCATACCAGGAGGTAGGAACAACTCATAGGCAAAAACAAGAGGCAAAACAGTGGTCATATATGTATGTAGGGGCAATCATGGGGTATACAAGTAGGAACAAGGGGCTATAAGGGGTACCATTCAGTATGCATCAGAGATAAAACCGTTCAGGATGTAGTAGTTGGCAAAGGCGTCCCCTATTACGATTGATCCCAAGGTTCCCAGATTTTATTAAATTACATTTTATTTAAATTATAAAACTCTCAAATATTCCATCCTTCGAATTTCAGCTATTGGAGGAGTCTGGACCAAGGAGGGGGGAAGTGTTGGATAGCCAACACAATGGAATAAGTCTCTTGCCAGCTAAAAGAATATATGAAATCAGCCGATTGCCATTTTTGGTAATACCGGAGAAAGGAAGGCTCAATAGATAATGTAAGGGATCAAGCGGAAGGGACACATCCACCACCTTTTGAATTAATATCATTAACTCATACCAAAAGGGCTGGATCATAGAACATTTCCAGAAAATGTGGAACAAGCCTACATCTGTCCCACAGCGCCAACAGTTTGCTGAGATCGAGGGATCATACTTATGAATAACTTCAGGAGTCTCACACCAAAGCATAAGAACCTTGATGGACGTCTCCCTCTGGAGTATGCATTTTGAGGACTTGAAAGTAGAAGACCAGATCCTATCTCGCAACTGAGAGTTAATGGGCTGACCTATCAGTTGAGCCCATCTTCTCATATATAGATGGGTGATCTCAGTGAGGGAGATGGACTCATTGAGAATATGGTGAATAGAGGATATCAAGTGTAATTGGTGAGGGCCCTGAGCGCATCGATATTCAAAGGGGGTGGGTTTATCTAGGGTCAGAAGCGGGGAGTGTGAATGGGAAAAGTGCCTAATTTGCAAATAAAAATGGAAGAGATGTGAAGGAATGTCAAATTTCTCAGAGTGTGTCAAAATTGTGGCTCCTACAGGAGATTGGGTGGACTAGGTTCCAAAGTTGAAACAAGGAGGCATTCACCCATGGGAGAATACGTCATAAGATTAGGCTGTCTGGTATAGATTGGTTGCATAGCATGTTCATGGGGCAGGGTGAAGAGAGAGAAAAGTTCTTGAGGCATTTACGCCAAACGGTTAATGTGAAATTCACTGGGGCAGGACATTGGCGTCTAAAGATAGGATCTATGGGAGGAGAGGGAGACCGAACTAAGGAGCATGGGTGAACCGGATATAACACCCCTTTTTCTATGTCTGACCAGTGATTAGGAGCCTGTAGGGTAGACCAAGAGGCAATGACCCTTAGATGTGAGGCATAATAATATTTAATAATGTCTGGTGCCCCTAGTTCCCCCCCCCCTAGATCTCAAGGCAAAGACCACCGAACTCTCTATGCGGTGGGCCTTGCCATTCCATATGAACTTTAGGAAAGTCCTCTGGATGGCTTTAAGTTGAAAAAGGGCTATGGCAACATGCAATGTTTCAAAATAGTATAATAGCCTAGGTGAAATTAACATTCTCAGGGGTTTACCCTGCCTAGAAGGGAAAGGGGATATTTTGTCCAATTTTACAGGGATTTGTTGATTTCCAATATAAGGGGGGGGGGATTCACAGAATATAGGGAAGAGTTGGTGGGGGTAAGATGGATTCCTAAATATTTGAGGGAGGTAGTGCACCACCTGTAAGGGCAGGATTCAATAAGCTGAGATAGCAGAGGAGGTGGAATATGTATAGGGAGAGCCTCAGTTTTTATAGTGTTGACCTTATAACCCGCAATGGTGCCAAAAGAGGAAAGTAGATTGTGTAATGAAGGGAGGGACAATAGCGGGTTAGTGATAGTTAGCAATATATCGTCTGCAAACAGCAAGGGCTTATATTCCCTCTGTCGCATCACCACCCCACGAATATCCAGATATATTCGGGTGGACTCAGCCAGGGGTTCCAGACACAGGATAAAAAGTAGTGGTGATAGAGGACAACCCTGCCGAATACCATTAGTCATGGGGAGGCCAGGCGACAGAAAGGAGGACATCTGAACCTGGGCTGTGACTCATGAATATAAAGCCTCTAAAGCTTTAAAGAAAAGGCCTTTAAAACCAAATGCCATCAAGGTGGAGAACATATAAGGCCAGCTCAACCTGTCAAAAGCCTTTTGTGCGTCTAGACTCAAGACAAGAACCTGGCGAGAAGATCTGTTTAGGAGATCATTCAGGTCTATGGTACGGTAGTTATCCCCAGCATGTCTGGTGGGGACAAATCCCACTTGGTCCCTGTTAATCAATTTAAGGATATGCTTAGAGAGTCTGGATGCAAGGATTTTTGTAAATATTCTGTAGTCCGAATTTAAAAGAGCTATGGGCCTGTAATCATCTGGGATGGGAGGGGTCCTTGCCAGGTTTTGGAATAACGGAGATATAGGAGTGGGAAAATTGGGGATTGACCTTTGAGCAGGGAGCCATAAAGAGTCAGCATATGGGGGGACGAGGTTTTATGATAGAAGTAGGGCAACCCATCTGGGCCTGGTGACTTATGTAGTGGGAGGTCTTTGATTGTGTTTAGGAGTTCTTCTGCAGTTATGGCTGTGTTAAAGCTAACTAGATCTGTGGATGACAATTTCAGAAGCTTAAGGCTGGAGAAGAATTTGTAAAATTTCGCTTGGGTGAAATTAAAATGGTTATCAGGGGTTAAGCAATTGTACAGCTTGCGGTAAAAGTTACCAAAAATTTTGGACATCTCTTGGGGGCAATGGGTTCTGGTCCCGTCGGCCTGGAGAAGGAAGTTAGGAAAAGAGTTGAATGGGCGCGAGCGCAATTTGTTGACAAGCATCCTATGGGGCTTATTAGAAATTTCATACATTTTTTGTTTCGTCCAAAGTATGGATTTAGCTGCCTTATCAATATGTACTGTTTTTATTTGTTCTCTAAGAGAGGTGAACTTGCGCAGTTTCAACACTGTGGGTTTGCACATTAGCTGTCGTTCTGCAGTATCCAGGGCTGCTGCCAGGGACTGTAGAAGTCTATTTCTGTCCTTTTTCAAGCGAGAACCCTCCGCTATGCATGCTCCGTGAAATACCGCCTTGTGTGCCTCCCACAGTGTAGAAAATTCTGGAACAGACCCCACATTCAGTTGAAAGAATTCTTTTAAGTCTGCAGCCAATTTAGTACGAGTGACCTCGGACTGAAGGAGATGGTCATTGAGACGCCAATGACATGTCCTGGTGTGGGAAAGTATAACGTCTATAACGTTGACTCAGCAACATAAGGGATAAGCGAGGCTGAAATAAAAAGTGGTCTAGGCTGGAATAAATTTTATGGGCCATGGAATAAAAAGTGAATCGCTTAGCGGAAGGATGTTTGATCCTCCAGGAATCAAACAGTTGGTGGGATCTGACACATTTGCGGAATGAATTGGCTTGGGAGGCGGTCTTCCGCGAAAGAGTGTCACTCAATATAGTTTGCCTATCTCTAGTGGGGAACATGACCAGATAGAAGTCCCTTCCAACAATCATGAAGGGTTGGGAGCGGTATTGAGGTGAGTCAAAGACCTTGTTGAGGAAGTCAATCTGGCCCGTATTGGGAGCATATATGTTAACTAGGGTGAAGGAAGAGGCCATATAGTCACATTCCAAGATAAAAAGCCTCCCATGAGGGACAGTGTATGCTTTTTACCCTAATGGGACAGGATTTCCTAATCAGGACTGCCACTCCAGCCCTACCTGTGGAGTCAGAGGCAAGGTAGGAGGTGGGAAAAAACTTTGAGTCAAATTTCAGCGAGCCACCTGCACGAAAATGCGACTCTTGGAGCATGACCACATCCGCACCTGAGGATCTGAACTCCTTCAGAGCCATCCAACGCTTCCGAATGGAGCCTAGACCCTTTACATTATATGACATGATCCTCAACGCCATGGGTGCAAAACTTTCATAATGGCTTGCGTAAGTACATAAAACTTAGGAAAAAAACCATAAAAGGCATGCAGATAATTATGAGATTGGGTGTAAGCATAGATGAAGGGACTAACCCAACGGTACATGAGCAAAAACAAATATACCACATAGGAAGAAAAACAACAAAAAACAAGGAAAAGAAAAATTTGTGACCTCATCCTACAGAGCTGGCATATGACCATGGACATGAAGAAAAAAAAGAAAATCAAAGTCATAAACCTACAAAAAAAAAAAAGAAAACCTGGATTTGAAAGCCTCCATATCTCAGGGGGCCCTGAACAGTGTCAAAGGCCAGGTAGGGACACAGGACCTAAAGCAGGGGATTCAGGGGAGAGATAGGGGAACCGTCTGCTCTCCTTGAGAACTTGGCAGTAGCAACAAAAGTCAAGCAAGAGGAAACCTGTTGAAAAACAGTCAGCAAAAACGACTGTCAAAACATTGACAGTGACATTAACATTAATACCCCATGGGTTGGGAGAAAATTACCCCGAACAGAATGTAGGGTAACTTATAAACCCGGAGTCCAGAGCACTGAACTGTGTTTCTCATGGACTACAAAGGAATGGAGACATTGTGAGTCAAAAATATCCATCCAGGGACATCAAGGAGGTTGCTTGGAGGGTCGTAAGCTTTGAGGTGTGGAAAGATGCTTCTTCAATTCCTCCTTTCCCTGTCACGGCGCATTCTACTTGGGCGCTTACTACTTTGTGGGCCTTCTGTCATCAAGCGTCAGTATCACAGGTTTGCAAGGCGTCTACTTGGTCATCAGTGCATACCTTTACTAAATTCCCTAAAGTAGATATTTTGGCATCTGTGGATGCTTCTTTTGGCTGCAAGGTTTTGCAGGCTGCTGTTTAAGGGGGGTTCCCTCTTGAGGGGTGTTTTTTCTTTAAAATTTTTTTATTACTGATGGGGCCGGTTAAGGCTCCTGTGTCCTGGTTAGGGCTCTTGTAGTTAGCTTTGGGTTATTTTGCCCACCCCTCATTTTTCTTTGGCACTGCTTTTGGACGTCCCAATGGTCAAGGTTAAGGAGGCGCTGTGTCCGTCAAACGAAAAAGAAAATGGGATTTTTGTACTCACTGTAAAATGCATTTCTCTAAGTTCATCAATGTATACAGCACCCACCCCTCTATGGAGTTTTTGATACTTCTACAACCCCTAGCAAAAATTATGGAATCACTAGTCCCTGAGGATGTTCCTTCAGTTGTTTATTGTTGTAGAAAAAAAGCAGATCACAGACATGGCCAAAAACTAAAGGCATTTCAAATGGCAACTTTCTGGCTTTAAGAAACACTAAAAGAAATCAAGAAAAATAATTGTGGTGGCCAGTAACAGTTAGATTTATAGAACAAGCACAGGGAATAAATTATGGAATCACTCACTTGTGAGGAAAAAATTATGGAATCACCCTGTAAATTTTCATTACAAACACTAACACCTGCATCAGATTAAATCTGCTTGTTAGTATGTAGGTAAAAAGGAGTGATCACACACAAATGGGAGGAAACTGGAGTCAACATCTGTGACCTAACTGTAAGAAACCGCCTAAAGGAAATGGGATTTACATACAGAAAAGCTAAAAGAAAGCCATCTCTAACACCTGAACACAAAAAAAACAAGGTTACAATGGGCTAAGGAAAGGCAATCGTGGACTGTGGACGATTGGATGAAAGTCATATTCAGTGATGAATCTCGAATCTGCATTGGGCAAGGTGATGATGCTGGAACTTTTGTTTGGTGCCGTTCCAATGAGATTTATGCAGACGACTGTCTGAAGAAAACATGCAAATTTCCACAGTCAATTATGATATTTGGCTGCATGTCAGGTAAAGGCACTGGGGAGATGGCTGTCATTAAATCTTCAATAAATGCACAGGTTTACATTGAAATTTTGGACACTTTTCTTATCCCATCTATTGAAAGGATGTTTGGGGATGATGAAATAATTTATCAAGATAATGCATCTTGCCATAGAGCAAAAACTGTGAAAAAATTCCTTGAAGAAAGACACATAAGGTCAATGTCATGGCCTGCAAACAGTCTGGATCTCAATCCAATTGAAAATCTGTGGTGGAAGTTAAAGAAAATGGGCCAAATGGTCCATGACAAGGCTTCAACCTGCAAAGATGATTTGGCAACAGCAATCAGAGAAGGCTGGAGCCAGATTGATGAAGAGTACTGTTTATCACTCATTAAGTCAATGCCTCAGAGACTGCAAGCAGTTATAAAAGCCAGAGGTGGTGCAACAAAGTACTAGTGATGTGTTTGTTGGAGTGTTTTTTTTTTTGTTTGTTTTTCATGATTCCATAATTTTTTCCTCAGAGTTGAGTGATTCCATAATGTATTCCCTGTGCTTGTTCTATAAATCTAACTGTTACTGGCCACCACAATTATTTTTCTTGATTTCTTTTAGTGTTTCTTAAAGCCAGAAAGTTGCCATTTGAAATGCCTTTAGTTTTTGGCCATGTCTGTGATCTGCTTTTTTTCTACAACAATAAACAACTGAAGGAACATCCTCAGGGACTGGTGATTCCATAATTTTTGCCAGGGGTTGTATTACTGCTTGCTACTAAACTGAATACCTAGAGCAGGGAGGGGGTTATATACTGACTGAGGACAGGCGGTGGGCATAGCCAGGTGTTTTTTGCCTAGGCCTACTCCTGCGGAGGCGATATAACCCAATGGTCAAGATTAAGGAGGCGCTGTGTCAGTCGATGAACTCAGAGAAATGGATTTTACGGCGAGTGCAAAGATCCCATTTTTTAGGCTTGCTCTGTTTGTTGTAAAGCTGCTGTGCATTTTTTTGTGTATCTGTACTTTATGCTGAATGTAGGCTGTGTAACACACCATGTCAGAATGTACTTTACAGAATTTAGTTAATTTCGTTTAGTTAATTTCTACTGGGTAATTACTATTACCATTGTAGATTCCTGTGTGCAGTTGTAACATGCAACTCTACCTACCCTGACCAAGATGTTAAAAATGTTTTATCCTATTAAGTATAAAATTGATGCGCTTTAAATAAATAGTGCACAATATGCTGCTGCGACTAAGCTTAAATCCAGGAATAAAAAATGCATACATGTGAATAAAATAAATACATAATTATGGTGCTAATACATGTGTTAAAATTGCCACAAAAAAAAAAAATTGCCAAAAAAAAAAAAAAAAATGCCAAAAAAAATCTTCAAATTGGTGATGTGACGGTTAGTATAAATAAAATAATAATGACACTCTGAGTACAATGTCCAGGCAGAGATAAATAGTGGGAGAAAGTAAAAATAATTAAACAGTTCCTTCCCTTAATCCAGATTGATTGACTCACTGGGTTAGATCGTTTGTATCAGGATATTTAGTTTTTCTTGCATCCCACTTCAACAATTATACTACCGGTGATTCGGCTCTCAGGATAAAGGTTTTATGCAAAGCAAGCAAAGAAAAAATAGATCATTGTGCAGTGAACTTACTAGATAGTACATAAGCAAAACAGAGACAAGAGATACACTCACAAACTCCCGGTGTTGAAGTGGGATGCAAGAAAAACTAAATATCCTGATACAAACGATCTAACCCAGTGAGTCAATCAATCTGGATTAAGGGAAGGAACTGTTTAATTATTTTTACTTTCTCCCACTATTTATCTCTGCCTGGACATTGTACTCAGAGTGTCATTATTATTTTATTTATACTAACCGTCACATCACCAATTTGAAGATTTTTTTTTGGCAATTTTTTTTTTTTTTTTTTTTGGCAATTTTAACACATGTATTAGCACCATAATTATGTATTTATTTTATTCACATGTATGCATTTTTTATTCCTGGATTTAAGCTTAGTCGCAGCAGCATATTGTGCACTATTTATTTAAAGCGCATCAATTTTATACTTAGTACTATTTGTTTGGTTATCTGATCACCCTATATTGATAGCAGCTTTAATTTACTGATTTTTTTATAGCACTAACTATATTGGTATATATATATTTTTAAGCACAATTTATTTATATCACACATATCTATCCACATCAGCGCTTGGTTTTTATTCATGTTTTATCCTATTACCTTCAAGTGTTTTTCTGGGGTCACTATGTATTTTTTTAGTGGGCACAGTGCTAATTGGAAGTGTACTGCAGGACTTTGGCTCTTATGTGAAGGGGGATCCCTATGATCTGGTTCAACTATGTGCTCAGGACCACCTTTGACCCATGGCTTTTTAGTTTCTTTTTTACCCATCCTCTGATGAATCCAACAAAAACACTGGATTTCTCTGGTTTGGGTCAAGATCCCCCTGCAGATTCATAGTAGATGTGGACTGTAAGATCTCTGTGAGAGAAGAATCATTCAGACTGATTTCAGCCCACAGCTATTATGTCCACATCTGAAAGCTTTTCTCCTTATTCTGATGTACCCTTTACTATAGTAAAACGGATTCTGCTTGTTGATTGTACTTTGTCAAACCATGGAGTATGCATAGGCAGATGGCTGTCATTTTTTTATTTCAGCTATGCCACTGTGCAAAAAGCTTTATGGGTCTCTTGTTGGTACTCACACGTTGGCACCCTGGTTAAAGTGGCTTTAAGGGCAGAATGTTTACCTTAATGCGTTCTATGCATAAGGGCACTTTCACACTGGGGTGTTTGGGACATCGGCAATAAAGCTCCACTATTTTCAGCGGTGCTTTACCGTCATTTTAGCTGCGCCTTTTGATCGCTAGTGGGGGGGCTTTTAACCCCGCTAGCAGCCGAATAGGGTTAAAAGCACCTGCAAAGCAGAAAGTGTATACACTGCTCCTAAAGCACTGCAAACATGCTGTTTGCAGCACTTTTTTGAACGTCCCGCAAGTGCACCGCTATAGTGTGATAGCCCTCAGGCTTTCACACTGGAGTGACAGGAGAGGCGCTTTGCAGACTCTATTTTTAGTGCTATAGTGCCTATAAAGCGCCTCAGTGTGAAAGTAGCGTTAAGGTTACAAAAAAAACTTTTGCATGCTGTTCCACCCCTTCCTGTCAAAATACACTCTTCCAGATCTGTGAGTGCTTCTCGTTCTTTTTGGTATCAGGCATTTTCCAATTTAGAAGATTGCCACCTGGTATTGTTTCCACTTTTTAGTTTTACCAAGTGGATGTTCAGGCTTTGTCTGATTCCTGCTTCAGGAGTTGTGTCCTTTAGGCAGCTTGGACTTCTTAGCCTTTGCTGCTATGTTGCCCACCTCTCCATGGGACTGCTTTTGGACATCCTGACAGTCAAAGAATTTTAATAAAATCTTTGTCCCTCAACGGACGAAAATGAAAATATGATTTTAGTACTCACCGTAAAATCTTTTTCATAGGGTCCATTCGGGGACACAGATCCCACCTCTCTGTTTATTTTCATGCTACTTTGCTACAAGACTGAGACATGATGGCAGTGGGTGGGGTTATCCTGTGCTGGCCAATGGCTTTTTTGTTGCCAGTGTCCATTTCTTCTGTGGGTGCCAGTATGACCTCACAGTCTCTAAGAATTCCTGTTTCTCTCAGTGGACTATGTACAAAAATCATATTTACTCCAGGTAAATTGGCAAAAAAAAAATGTTTTTGTGTAACTATTTCCTGAGTTGTATAATCCTGCCTATGAGGAATTTGTCACAGATATCTAAAAATTTGGACGATATATCGATTTACTTTCAAAAATATTATGTTTGCGGCTGAGACCCTAATATCAGCTTTTAAAAGCAGAAGTGAACAGCCTTAATTAATGGGTAAGAAATACTTTATAATGATTTTTATAGGGATGTCGATGAAGGCTGAATAGAAAACTAAAATAACCAAATAATTATAATAAAGGTATGAACATCCAACAATAGAAGTGAGTAGAATAAGCTAAGATCGTATGGCATGGATTTAGGATAAAGATGAGAGAAAAGACCGAAGAAGATTTTTGAAGATTTATTTATTTTTTTCTTATGTGACTGGCCTGTCCTGTCTCTTATGCCTAAGTTGAACCCTTTCAATCATGTTACCAAAACATTCAGATATTAACCTATTAATAACCTCTACCATAAATTAGTTCTCTTCAAATTGAGTGGAAATTTCATTCCAAGCACAAGGACTGGGCACAGACAAAACAGGAACATTTTGCCTGTGTCTCTATTAAGTTTCTTGTAGCTAAAACACCAAGCCTACCCAGTACTCTGTCCTAACATCCCTTGGTTGGCATATTGCTCAGTGTATTTCGTAACATGTGCAGATGTTACAAAATAAGCTCACTTAAAACACTCCAAAAAGATCAAACCAGGCTGATCTCTAGACATACTAAGAATCTGACAACCAGTTCCTTTAAGATGGCTCATTTCTAAATAATCAAACCCTAAATGCTAGGTCAGACAAAGTGGCAATCTTTCTGTAATAAATTTTAAATTATTTATAAATGTGACCTTTTATGAATGATAAAAGAAAATTAGTTTTTATATGGGATAATGTCTTCTGAAACGAATAACCCTCAACATGTGCATGCAAGGAGGAAGGGAGGAGGGAGCAGAAGGAGCCTGTGGGGGGGGCATGCTCAGATCTTCGGCCGTTCTGATATCCTGTGCCTAAATGATTGGGGTGACTGCAGCATCACTCCTTTTAGAAGGAGCAGGAGCCTTGATATCTGCTGGAGGGAGGAATCTACTCCCAAAAAAACCCTAAGTCTCCTCCATCCTTTAGAGCCCTTCCAGATCTCTTTTAATTCATGCACCCCACAGAGCCCAGCTCCCCCCCCCCCCTCCTGTATCCCAATGACATTAATACCAAATCAGTCCTCTTCAGACTGGCATCACTGATGCTGGGGCATTTTTTTCTTTTTATTGACAACACCAATGCAGGAACATATTTTTTGTAGGAACATCACTGATGCTGGGACATTTCCTTTGCCATTGTTAGCCCCATAGCTGTTCACTAATGTTAAATTGTCCAGTTCACTGTGGTGTACCACAGCTATTGGTATTATTTTAAGAGCGCCCACAAACATTAGATACATTTCAGCACAACACACACTTCGCGCTCACCTCTGTTAGCTCCACCCTCTTATACACTCAGGAAGTGTGTACTGTAGTTTTTGCTTGCACCACTTCCAATACCGTCTATCTTAATTTAATGTATCTACCTTCATAAGTGGCCCATGGAACGTTGATCCCCCCCCCCCCCCCTCCCTCCCCATTACATTTCATGGGTCTGTCCTGCTATCTGCTTAAATATTTCTGCAGTTACATGGTTAATAAAATGTTTACTTGCTCCCTTTATCAAGGTGAAAAATGTGTAAATGGCAATAATTTTCAAATACATTTTATAATTGATTAATCCCCTTACATAATTTTTAATAGTTTAACATTCTGTCTCATTTGGGTTTGATATGCATGGCTTCTGGTAATCATAAATATTTGAATACATTTTGCTGGAGCTGCTGAGAACTTTGTGTATTTTACAGTTTCTGTTCAGCAGAATACTATGTAGGTATATAATGTAAAATATTTTTCTTGTCTGCACTTTTACATTAGCCAGGTTATAAAATGATTTGATATATGTAGGAAACCTATAGACATGAAGTGTTTGTGAGTTGTGTGGAAAATGGTTAACTCATGGAAAAGTTTATTACACCGACACCGTTATACATGTAAAAATATGCGTGACCCATGTCTCTGCTCTGACACTGGAGAACCATGTAATATGTGAAATTTTCTAATGGTGGCCAAAAGCCTTGTGCAGCAAAGTTAATTTCTGTGGTCATGGGTTTTCTCTTTCTATCTATATATTTATATAGATATATAAATGGAGATATACAGTATCTCACAAAAGTGAGTACACTCCACACCTTTTTGTAAATATTTTATTATATCTTTTCATATTTTTTCATGTGACAACACTGAAGAAACGACACTTTGCTACACTGTAAAGTAGTGTACAGCTTGTATAAGAGTGTAAATTTGCTGTCCCCTCAAAATAACTCAACACACAGCCATTAATGTCTAAACCACTGGAAACAAAAGTGAGTACACCCCTAAGTGAAAATGTCCAAATTGGGTCCAAAGTGTCAATATTTTGTCTGGCCACCATTATTTTCCAGCACTACTAAGTCTCTTGGGCATGGAGTTCACCAGAGCTTCACAGGTTGCCACTGGAGTCTTCTTCCACTCCTCCATGATGACATCACAGAGCTGGTGGATGTTAGAGACCTTGAGTTCCTCCACCTTCCGTTTGAGGATGCCCCACAGATGCTCAATAGGGTTTAGTTCTGGAGACATGCTTGGCCAGTCCCTAACCTTTACCCTCAGCTTCTTTAGAAAGGCAGTGATCATCTTGGAGGTGTGTGTGTGTGTATATACAGTGGGGCAAAAAAGTATTTAGTCAGCCACCAATTGTGCAAGTTCTCCCACTTAAAAAGATGAGAGAGACCTGTAATTGTCATCATAGGTATACCTCAACTACGAGAGACAAAATGTGGAAACAAATCCAGACAATCACATTGATTTTTGAAAGAATTTATTTGCAAATTATGGTGGAAAATAAGTATTTGGTCACCTACAAACAAGCAAGATTTCTGTCTCCTCACAGACCTGTATCTTCTTCTTTAAGAGGCTCCTCTGTCTTCCACTCATTACCTGTATTAATGGCACCTGTTTGAACTTGTTATCAGACACTTGTCTACAACCTCAAACAGTCACACGCCAAACTCCACTATGGTGAAGACCAAAGAGCTGTCAAAGGACACAAGAAACAAAATTGTAGACCTGCACAAGGCTGGGAAGACTGAATCTGTAATAGGTAAGCAGCTTGGTGTGAAGAAATCAACTGTGGGAGCAATAATTAGAAAATGGAAGACATACAAGACCACTGATAATCTCCGTCAATCTGGGGCTCCACACAAGATCTCACCCCGTGGGGTCAAAATGATCACAACAATGGTAACCAAAAATCCCAGAACCACATGGGGGGACCTAGTGAATGACCTGTAGAAAGCTGGGACCAACGTAACAAAGGCTACCATCAGTAACACACTACACCGCCAGGGACTCAGATCCTGCAGTGCCAGACGTGTCCCCTTGCTTAAGCCAGTACATGTCCGGGCCCGTCTGAGGTTTGCTAGAGAGCATTTGGATGATCAGAAGAGGATTGGGAGAATGTCATATGGTCAGATGAAACTGTAGAACTGTTTGGTAGAAACACAACTCGTTGTGTTTGGAGGAGAGAGAATGCTGAGTTGCAACCAAAGAACACCATACTTATTGTGAAGCATGGGGGTGGCAACATCATGCTTTGGGGCTGTTTCTCTGCAAAGGGAACAGGACGACTGATCCGTGTACATGAAAGAATGAATGGGGCCATGTATCGTGAGATTTTGAGTGCAAACCTCCTCCCATCAGCAAGGGCATTGAAGATGAAACGTGGCTGGGTCTTTCAGCACGACAATGATCCCAAACACACTGCCCGGGCAACGAAGGAGTGGCTTTGTAAGAAGCATATATATTCAAAAAATGAACTGTTATATTCTTTTATGGTTCTCAGCCTATAACCTATTCTGATAATGGGTATGAAACCTGCCTGCTACAGGTTGCTTATTATTCCATAATGGAGCCCTCCAGATTGCATTCTTAATGCATTATACTATTATTGAGCAATGTAGACTCAGCATTGCTTCATCTCTTTTCAGCTTCGATTAACTTAAAAAGCATTTTTTTATATATGAGAAAATGTATTATTCCAGGACCAGATGCTTTAGTTATCAATGTACTTACAAGCATCAGAAGAACAGCTCCATTTTCAAATGAATATTTAGCACAAGCTATTTTTTTTAACATAAATATACTCATTTACAGCTATATTTGCTGCATCTTCCCTGACTTTTTTTCCCCTTGACTCCATTTTTCAGATATTTTAGTATGGCAAAAGGTTTAAGCTGGTCGTAGACAGTTGAAATTTGGCCGGCTCAGCAGGAACTGGTTGAAATTTGATCCATCTGTGGGCAGGCTGGTTTACTGAGGTCAATCCATTGATCGACTTCAGTACAACCAGCCTGTCGGGTATGCCATCATCCGTTCACTGGTGGCGGCTATAGCTGCCAGCAGTAATCGTATTCTGCCAGTGGGGAAGACAGTGGCGCTGTGGGAGGAATTCCCGCCAACACTGACTGTGATCATTCTGAGTGCAAACAATTGGGTATGCTTCTACCTTGTGAATGGATCATTAAAATGTATCTATTTTTAGTTTTGGATACAGCGGTGAGGAGTTAAAGTGGAAGTCCAGTCAAAAATGAAAAATGTTCTACCAAATATATGTAAAATATCTTTATCTTTGATATTATTAATTTTCTGTATAGCAGTTTGTGTCGCTTAGAAAGTCTAATCAATGCTAGACAATCAGCTTCTTCCTGTTCTTCAGGAGCAACCTTATTTCTGAATTCTGCATGGGGCCTCTCACTTCCTGAAAAAGTTGTCCTTCTCTTCTACACACCCCTACCTCCATCCCTCCTAACCTTTTTAGACAGACATGCCTAGACCTGCCCAACCCATCCCTTCTCTGATCTCCTCCTGTCCTCATAGCCTCATCATCTGATGCCATCTCATCAGTCACACTGCAGGTGAAAATATTGCCACTGGAGCTGCACATGTGGAATCATAGATTGCCATGCAGGCTGCTCCAGCGGTGCTAATTTCAGTTGATGCTTGTTTCGTCTGACTGGTTGAGTTTTACTTGTGTACTGCAAGGTTCTATGCTATGCTGCCAGGGTCTCGGGAATTAGATATTGGGAAAAGACCCCTTGCAACAAGGACTGTCCTTGGGAAATATACATAATACTAAATTACAAAGAATGATGATCAGTCAGATATCTGCTCATCCATAGCATTCATTGCTCAAGTCATCACAATCTTGCCTCTGAAAACTCAATTTTTTTAGCTTGAATTTTCAATGCTCCAATAAGCTATAAATATATATACATTTTTTTAACTTTATAGAACTTCATTATTGCGAGCATTACTGAGTCATCCATGTACAACGTTACTTATGTAAATTCTGTAATGAATATCAAAGTGCCAAAAAGCATATACCAAGCGCTCACAATTGTTGCTAATTAGTAGATGAACATGTCCATGGAAGTGGCAGTAAATAGGTGGTGGAAGATCTGCAGATTGTCTAATTGTCAATAATGGCTGAGGGTCAGACCTACAGGAAAAATAACCCAGGGAGAACAGCAGGGATGATGATTTTCAGCTCCAGTTATAATGGATCTGAAGGGAATCCACAGTGCATGCAAAACAAAGAAACTACCAGGGCCCTGAATCAGTAAATGTAGAAATGATTTTGTTGAAATAAAAATGTAGTGACTTACATGGCAGTCTGCAGTAAACCACTTTGGCAAAGGAAGTGGATACTGAGAAGCAAGGACCTACAAAGCTGGATGGTGAAAGCCTGGCCTGCCAGGAGTATAACTTTTTGCAGTTGAAAAACGTGTGCTGAAAACAAAGTGTAGACCTGAAGATGCCAGGAGAGCAGAGCCTGACGTACGCTATTCAGGACCCAGCCCCTTTGTCAACGTCATGTTACTAGCAAAAAGCCCAACTTTAAAGCTGGCGGGCAGAGGAAAGATAGGGCAATGACAGCTTCAGTTATTAGATGGCTCTAAAGAGAAGCCAACAGTGACAAGCTAACAAGGCTGCTTAAATAGCCGATACAAAATTATAAATCTTCATTACATAAAAGAAGTTGAAAAAAAAATGTTTTATCTCAAACGGGTAAAAATGAGAAATAAAAAAGCAAGCAGAAACTGCCGCTACCAAGCCAGCTCTGCATGCCTACACTCAATCTACAATACAATATTGATGACAATTATAAATGAATAAAGCACAAATTGAATATATCGAAAAACACCCAAAGAGGACACAACAGAGGCAACTTGTAAAAATGGACACTGTTTTGTATCAATATTAATGCCTGCACCAGGACTGAATAATAAATAAAACATAAATTAACTATTTTTATTATTAAGGTGATTATATTAATCATCAAAACATGTAAATGTTTAAGAATGGTAAGATACCAATTTTTTTAAAATTCTATTGTAGTATGTATCTGTTGTTAGCCTTGGATATAAGTGGTACGAGAGGGTATAGCTTGCTTAAATTCGTTTTAGTTTGCCTCTTTTGTTTTGGCACTAACTATTGGTTTTAAATGTCTTCTCCGAAATGCCAAATGAAGCTGGGGATACACTTTTATTTCCACGCAGCAAGGCATTAATTGCTGAATAATGATAAACCCACAGATGTAATTAACGTAAAGTTGAGTGTGATTGTACAAATTAGATTGTAATTAGTTGGCTAAACTAAAAATAGCTGAAAGACTGAGGAAAACACTCGGCTTGCTGGAAAAATCCATTAGTTCTAAAAGGTCCATAATTACAGTGTGGATACCCTAATAGCTGTCTATTGAGTATTTATTCTATGAACTACAAATACACACAAAGTATAAAAACATGTCGAGGAAGTGCATGATCCATCCTTGAGGACCCTGCATTGCCAATAGTGTAATTTCAAAAAGAAAAAACTAAGAAATGGGTGAAAACAAAGTTGGATTTTAGATGTACCTCTATGGTGTGTTTTTTTACGGACAATAATTTCTAACAATGAAAGCATCATTTATTGTATCTGTACATTAAAACCACTTTGCATTGTTAAAAGAAAAAAAGCAACCAAACTTCATATAAGATATATTACAACAGTTCACAATCTACATGTGCCATCATACATGTGAAAAACATACCTTAAGATATAAACAGGGACTCCTCTACCATCGCCATAGTAGCAGGGTACTATAGTGTATTGTGTAGCATTCACTCATCCATGTATAGACTGGTAGAGCAGCACTAGGGGCAAAAAATCAGGCAGTATTCAGTATTCAACTATACAATATCATAAATGTTAATATCTTACATTACTCCCTACCTAGACGCTTACATTAATTGCACCTTTTGCAAAGGGGCAACCAGAGTGTACTCCCACCCTTCAATACCTGCATTCTCTATTTTTGTTTGTCAAGCCTCCTTGTTCAAATAGACACATATACCATGATCCCCAGCTGATAAGTGTCCCCACTGAAAAGTCAAATATAAAGAAAAACCCCTTGGTAAGTTTGATAGTGAGGACTCAGTGGGAACTCCAGGCATCTATTTGAACAAGGAGGCTTGAAAAAGAAAAAGGTGAGTACAAGTTTGGATGGGAAAGTGTACCTTCTGAGTGCCCCTATAGCAAAAGACACAATTAAGAATCAGATGTTTACATTTATAATATTGTATAGTTGAAACGCTGCCTGCTTTTTTTTTTGCCCCTAGTACTGGTCTACCCCTGTCTATACATGGACCAGTGAATGCTACACAATAAGCTATAATGCTCTGTGGGGTTATGGTAGAGAAGTCCTTGCTTGTATCTTGAGGTATGTTTTTCCGATGTATGATGGTACCATTTGTTAGCTTTTTGTTACAATATCAACCGTTTGTTCTGCACATGCCCCAACATAGGTCAGGTGGCCTCACTCTACCTTACCAGTGGTGTGTTTTTTTTTTTTGGGGGGGGGGGTCACCTTCACATATTATGCATTTTGTGGACACATTCATTATCTCTAATATTGTGAAAATTTTTGTTGCTTGATTTGTTTTATTGTACTTATGGATATATTTAAAACTATCTGAAATATTTACTTGCAGATATGTTTGCAACCTCAAATTGGATGATGTGAGTAAGCTCATACTGCAGCAACTATCTATCGCAAAACATATCTGTTGAGCACTGTGGATTGTGAACTGTTGTAATATATCTCACATGAAGTCTGTTGCGCATATATTTTGTAATGTTGTAAAGTGGTTTTAATGTATTTATATAGAAAATTATGCTTTTATTTATAAATTGTCTGTGTTGAAAACACACCCCAGGGGTACATCTAAAATCCCACTTTTGGTTTCCACCCATTTCGTGGTAAATGTTTTTCTTTTTGAAATTTGAAATATTGGGATGGCACCTGTGAGGGTCCATTATTATTATTAAATATTTGTGGCTCCACCAAAAATATTTAAATCCAATGCCAGTGGTGTAGGCAACATGCTGTTTGCCCTTTTGCAGTTAGAAATGTATGGCTTGTTTTCAACTCATTTGGCTATATGTGCCCATTCTTCATAGATTCTATAGAGAGAATATTATGGGAAAAATAATGGATTATTGCCACATTATGCATTTTCTTGTCAGTGATCTAAAATTGAATCTCTGGAACTCTTATGCCCCGTACACACGGTCGGATTTTCCGACGGAAAATGTGTGATAGGACCTTGTTGTCGGAAATTGCGACCGTATGTAGGCTCCATCACACATTTTCCATCGGATTTTCCGACACACAAAGTTTGAGAGCAGGCTATAAAATTTTCCGACAACAAAATCCGTTGTCGGAATTTCCGATCGTGTGTACACAAATCCGACGCACAAAGTGCCACGCATGCTCAGAATAAATAAAGAGATGAAAGCTATTGGCTACTGCCCCGTTTAGAGTCCCGACATACGTGTTTTACGTCACCGCGTTCAGAACGATCGGATTTTCCGACAACTTTGTGTGACCGTGTGTATGCAAGACAAGTTTGAGCCAACATCCGTCGGAAAAAAGCCTAGGATTTTGTTGTCGGAATGTCCGATCAATGTCCGACCGTGTGTAGGGGGCATACGTTTTCCTGATATCCAGACAGATACAATGATAATGAATGCAACTCTGTACTTATTAAAAAAGAAGTATGGGATTTATTTTTTTTCGTCATACTTACCTAGGTGAATGCAGCATCGGTCCAATGCCGCATCTGTCTTCCGCCAGCTCTAAGGCTGAGAACCCTGAGTGGAGAGACGGTGACTGTCAGTCATCAGCTCTTTGCTCTGCCCCTCCATGCTCACTGGAGCATGGGGCTGTGGAGGAGGTGGGACCAGCCAGCTTAGGCTCTCAACGGTTTGCTGAGAGGCTGAGCTGGGTGGTTGGATCCCGACCAATATGGTCATGGTCTTTTCTGAGCCTGAACCAGCTCTGTGACATCAGCTGACAGCAGGCTTCAGCATCCCTGTCAACTGAAAACGGGTCACAGGAGTGCAGAATGATCTGCATTCCTGTGATCCACAGGAGAAGTACAGACAAAGGAGCTTTGGCTGTACTTCTCCTTTAATACATTATTAATTGATTTTTTTTAATGCAAGCAGCATAAGTAGCTTAATATGACTTGTTAACAATCTCTTGCTGCCCATGTAAAGCAGAGCTTAAACTGGGTAAAGGAAAAGCCGCACAAGGAGCCAATCATTTGTTCTGTAGTGCAGGAGCATAGGAGAGACAGCAGAGTAAGAGAGAAATAACTTTTTCTGTGTACTGCCTTTCCTTTTACTGTGTAGTCATAGGCAGGGGAAGGGACAAAATCTGTAAGTGTTACTAAACTGGAGCAGAGAAAAGTCAGATCTCCTGTCTTGCCAGGCAGGGCTGTTTAAACCTCACAATTGGAAATTCGAATTCTTTGGCAGGTAAAACAAATCCCATATAAAACATTATGCTCCACATAAAACATAATTTGAAGGATTCTAAATACCTTTTTAAGATTATACAGTCACGTAATAATTCTAAAGGTCCTACGTAACTCATGGGCAGTATGAGGGTGAAGCTCACTCCCTTCGCACAAATCTGATTGCCACTTTGGCAGTCACATGCCTATAAAGAAAAGATCTAAATATGAATAACATTTTTAATAATAAAAAAAAACAAAACACTATACATGTAAAGCTTGCTTGTTCTAACTATGGTTATTAGTGTTGCTTGCTTTCCTGATGTATGCATATTACAGTAACTGGTGACATGAATCTGGTTTATCTTTGTATAATGTACAATGTATGTGGTTGGTTATGTTCTTTTGCCCAGTATGTAACCAATAAAGTTTTTTTTCTTGGCTAAAAAAAAGATGTGGGTTAAAGAGCATAGAATAGAGCAAGATGGTTATCCTAGTAGTTGAGATTACAAGGTCCAAGGGACAGATGGGCTTCTGAGAAGAGTTGGGCAACCTGCTCTGTAGTAACAGAATCAATAGAGGAAAGTATTGAATGTGGTGGTAAACATGGCATGTTAGGTGTGGAAGATATATAGATATCTGAACAGTTAGGATCTCATCATGAATTGCCTCAGTCTTAACCACTTCCCGCCCGGCCTATAGCAAAATGACGGCCAGGCGGTGGTTAATTGTTCTGACTGGACGTCATATGACGTCCTTCAGAACAAGCCGCTCATGCACACCCCAGCTATTGGTGCAGTGTGTTGCTCGGACACACCGTATCTCCGATCATGGTAAAGAGCCTATGATGTAGGCGCTTTACCATGTGGTCAGCTGTGTCCAATCAAAGCTGATCACAGTGTAAAAAGAAAGTGCTGTTATTGGCATTCCTTTACTCATGCTGACAGCGCGTCATCGATAAGCGGCCTTCCTCATGGGGGATCTGCACTGATAATCAGTGTAATGATTATCAGTGCAGCCCCATCAGTGTTGCCCACCAGTGATGCAAATCAGTGCCTATTAGACCTGCTTTTCAGTGCCCATAAAGGGTGCCCAACAGTCCCACCTATCGGTGCCCATTAGTGCCTCCTCATCAGTGCCCGTCAGTGCAGCCTCATTTGCGCACGAGAAAAATTGCTTATTTACAAAATAATGTAAAATTTACAAAAAACCCTTTGTTAAGCTAAAAAAATAAAATTTCAGTGGTAATTAAATACCACCAAGAAAGCTCTGTCTCCAAAAAATGATCATTTTCTTTGGGTACAGCATTGCATGACCGCGCAATTGTCATTCAAAGTGTGACAACGCTGAAAATTGGCTTGGGCAGGAAAGGGGTGAAAGTGCCCTTTAAAAAAAATGGTTAATTTATAAATGATTGCCAATCTCCTGGGCGGTGAGTAAATAGGGAAGGTAGGGGACAAAGAATTTAGTCAACCACTTAAGCTCCGAAAAGGTTTAACCCCTTCCTGACCATGCTAATTTTTGTGATATTGCACCGCACTGCAATGCTTTAACAATTGTGCGGTTGTGCAACACTGTACTCAAATAAAACTGATGTCCTTTTTTCTCCCACAAATAGAGCTTTCTTTTGGTGGTATTTGATTACCTCTGCTGTTTTTCTTTTGTGCGCTATAAACAAAAAAAAAAACAACAAGTGTGAATAAAACATAACGATTTTTTACTTTCTGCTATAAAAATCTAATTTCTTCCTCAATTTAGACCAATATATATTCTGCTACATGTTTTTGGTTAAAATAAAAAAACAAAAACAGTAAGCGTATTTTGATTGTAAATGCTATAACTTTTGCGAAAACCAAACTGTGGGCTAGATTTATGGACTATTTTTAGCACGTCTGCGACATTACAGGGGACAAATCTGGCACTAAGTGACACTTTTTGAGGACCAGTGACACCAATACAGTGATCAGTGCTAAAAAAATGCACTGTCATTGCACGAAAGACACTGGCAGGGAAGGAGTTAAAATAAGGGGCAATCAAAGGGTTAACTGTGTTCGATGGCAGTGCTTTTTTACTGTGTGGGGGATGGTTTAACTGAAGGAAGACAGAGATCCATGTTCCTGCTTAGCAGAAACACAAGATCTGTCTTTCTTACTAGCAGACTGCCGTTCTGCCTCTCTCGGGACGATAGGCGGACCCACTGATTGGCTCCTGCTTTGTCCAATCACAGCTGGAGCAGGGCTGCGATTGCGCGTGTGCACGCCCCAGAGCGGAAGAAATAAATCGCGTACAGCTGCATGATTTTGCACTTAAGGGCTGCCCTGCCACAGTATATGTACGTAGGGTGGTCCTTAAGCGGTTAAAGGTAGAGAAGAGTCGACTGGATGAAGAGGGTTAATGTGAGTGACAAAATAGGTTTGTTTGGCACAGAGGCAAGAATTGCATTTTTGGAGGGTAGATTTGTATAAGATCTATAAGTCCTGAAAGGATTTAGTTTTAAGGCACAGTCGCTCAAGAGCACAGTTATGTCTCTCGAGATTTCTGGTATTTTCAGTTTACCAAGGTTGTAGGGATTAGGGCTTAAATCTTTGTGTAGTAAGGGGAGCAAGTGTGCCCAGTTAAGATAAGAGTTCTAGACAGAAGTGGCCAGGTCAGGGCAGGAAAGGGGTGATATTTTGTATAGAGGTGGTCAGCATAAAAAACAGTGTTTAAGTGGCCAAAGTTTCTACTGGTAATCGTTTGCTGCTTGGAAGGATAGTTAGTCGGAGACAGGGACACTATAAAACCAATAAGGTTTTGATCAGAGAGAGGAAAGAGGTGTTCAAGAAGTTGCAAGGATTGCAGAGGTGGGAAGGTCAATGGTGTATTAGTTTCAAGTGAAGTGTATGACCATTATGTTAGGTCACAAGATGAGGTTAAGTTGAGAAACTGAGATGTATCTGGGCTTTTAACATTAGCAGGGATGTTAGCGTCACCAAGAATGTCAGCGTGTACTTAAAGTGATTGTATGTCAGTGGGTGATTGTGAATGATCAAAAACCAGGTAAAAACTGCGTTATCTCCCCACATATAGTCAATTAGGGGAAAAAAGGGACATTGACTCAACTATATCAATCTCATTAAGGTGGTGTCCTCAGAACTTAGTAATACCTACACCAACAAGAGACAGAAAACCCCCTTAACCATCTAAAGAAGTTCCATATAAGAACAGCTGCATTTTTTCCCAACAAGTTAACTTTATTAGAAAATGACACAATAAAAAATAGTAAATTCGTAGCAAAAAAAGTTCAACTGTTCACCATAAAAACAAGTGAGAATGCCTGGGCTCACAGACACACCATCCTCACACCACTTGCCTATATCAGCGTAAAAATAGCAGTCAGAGATTAAGCCGGAAAACGCTATTGCATGTTTAATTGGAGAAGCTTTGGGAATCAATATATTTTCAAAATAAAAAAAGTGTTACTGCGCTAAAGTGTAAAGAATAACCCAAAAGCTGCACCTATATATCACCCAAATGCAAAAAGTGATGTAAAAACATACACACACAAATAGTGTGCCTCTTGTTATAAAACAAAATTAAACAGTACTAGAAATGTACTCAATATGCAAACAGTGATATAAATAGTTCATAAGAATGGTTGATTCAGTAAAACTGTAATTAATCCATATGCCAAAGACAGCTAAAACATAAAATGTGGTGAAAGTAATACTTATTCTTCTCAGAATAAAGATGCATTCCACCAGGTATCAAGCCACATGAAAAGGTTGAGAAGTATACCATACACACGTGCCCTCCACCACAATAAAGCCTCTTACCAGATGGACATGATCCCCAAGTAGAGATCAAACACACATAAGCCTCAGACCTCTCCTGGTGTCTCCAAATTAGGTAAGTATGATCCACTGAGTCCCGAAATGTAGTGTTCACCAATATAATCGCCACAACCCTGAAACAGACTCAGATAGCCATCATAAAAGGAAAGGAATATAGGACGCATATAGTGTGAATACTGTTAATACATGTTTATTAATAAAACACCAAAAAGATACTCGTATTGCTCAGAACAATAATGGGCAGTCAGGTATTGTATAACTTTGCCGTCAGCCGGCATCGGTGAGCGTGGTGACGTCACAAGTTTGTGGCCCCGCCCAACAGTTTCACGTCACAGTGCGTCGTCAGGGGAACAGGACCGTTCCATCAGCAGACTCATAGGTCTTACACCCACGTAAATCATAGAAGTATCATGAATAGGGATATGTAGTCCATATTAAATGCAGGCAGTACTAGAAACCACCAATTGCCTCAATATGAGGTAAGTACCTTCTGGACAGTCCCTATTTTTGTTATCTTTAAATACTGATGGTCAGTTGCCTAGAAGTCCGCTGGTTTCCCCATACAGCAGCTGACAGGCAGATGATTTTCCAGCGACAGTACAAGAAGGCAGCACGCACGTAATGAAATAGGAAGTGGCAATAAGCAGCAACAGGTTGACAAGCAGCAGCTGTTCAACCAAATACTACACACGCTGCGCTTATCAAAAGAAAAATGTAAGAAATTTCTACTAAAATAAGTGATATTGTGCTTAACATACAAAATATACAAAATCTATTAATGCTATACATTAATGTGCAATAAACTTCAATGAATGAATAAATAGGTAAAAGTGCTCCAATCAGCCTGTGTATTGCAAATATTCCACAAAGCTTGTGCAATTTTCAAACATTAATAGATAATTCAAAGCAAACATCCATGCGATTTAGTTTTGCATCCATGCATTTCAGTGCTGCATCTATGCAATATGGGGTTAGTGCAATGTTCAAACAATAAAAAATACAAAGAAATGCATCCATGCAATTTGGTGCTGCATCCATGTGATTCTATACAATTCAGTGCTGTGTTGCTATGCAATGATCAAATTAACAGTCCACAGATCTTCCACAATCCATTCATGTGTTATTGTGAACACAAACTAAAGTGCTGTGTGCTCATACAAGTGCTCCCCCCCAGGTGATAGCCCTCACCTTAGGGCGTGTGACCTTGCAATTAAGCTTGGTCCGAATGCGCCTTAGAACCTCTATGGGTTCGATGTTATATGCAGGGTCCTAGATAGATTTGCACTGGTGCCTCTGTTCCTCACAGCAGTCCCATTTGCACTTCAATATATCAACACAAAAAGGACTTCATGGTGCAGTATGTACTAAATTTATTAAAATCATAAACAAATCCCGCAGTGGGTACTCACAGTAACAAGGCACTTAAGGGCGCCACACTAAAACAGCAGAAATGAACGGGCAACAGCGGCCGGTATGTGGTGGCGTGCTAATCTTTCCCAACAGGTTGTAGAACGTTCTGTCCTGTCCCCTTCCCCTACGCATGTTCGATACAAGGGGTATTTCGTATCTTCATCAGGGGGTGATTTGATTGGACTGTGAACCTGTCAATTAATATATCCTCTCTGCGGCCATTTTGTTGTGGCCTGCTGACACGCTAGTAAGCAATCAATGTGATCCTATGGGAGAAACGTCTATATGCAAAAATAGATGGATACAAATGGCAAAAGATAATAGCCATGGATTCCCCATTTTGCCTGAGATATATATATATATATATATATAGTAAAAACATTTAACGATGATATCACTACGTTAAACTACTCAGTACGGATGTGGGACGATTAGATCGGCACCCCCTATGTAAACCAGTTGCTGTGAGAGATATAACATAGTAGATCTACAAAACGACAATATAATATAGGATTACATGTAAAAAAGTTAAAAATAAAAATCCAAAGCTCATACGAAGCAGCAGCTGTTCAGCGGCATATGTGTAACCATCCAGTCCCGCACTTACAAAGGCTTTTCGGATAGGACCACTCCACCATTGCATCACAGTAACGGGGTTCACTATACAGTGCCGATCATACCTGAACTGCTCTAATGTGTATATCTCGCCACTCCTGTCAGGATCAGTTGTCCTCATACAGTCTAGGCTGCCATTCCTCCCTTGAGACTTGTATTAACATCCTTCCCGTCCGAGAAGCTGTTCATCCTTCTGCTCAGCTACTGCAGCTGGAGTGGAGCGGCATGATGGAAAGGCAACCTGACATGGCCTGAGCGAAGGCGCGATGATGTAAGCATGTCAACCTGTTTCGGTCACATGAATCGCAATCAGAGGCGCAGATACTATCCATCATGACATACCATCAGGGAGGCGTGTGTTTGGCCCCAAACTTATTCTGCATCAGGTCAATGACCCCAAACATGCAGCATGTCATTAGGTGCTATCTTCAGCGTAAAGAAGATCGAGCAGTCCTGGAAGTGATGGTTTGGCCCCTACAAAGCCCTGATCTCAACATCATCGAATCTGTCTGGGATTACATAGTTAGTCATAGTTAATCTGGTTGAAAAAAGACACAAGTTCGTCCAGTTCAATGCACAGAAAAAAAAAAAAAAACCCACAAAAATCGTAAACCTCCATACACACAGTCCTAAACCCACAGTTGATCCAGTAGAAGCCTACATTAGGTTAAGAAAAAGTGTGTAGCGCCAAAAGTAAATGAATAGCAATGAAATGTGAATACTGTGTTATAAATGGACAGCACATTGAAATAAAGTCCAAAAAACTGTGAAAAAATAAATTATATACAGTTGCGTTCATAGGTTTACATACCCTGGCAGAATTGATTTCTTGCCATTTTTCAGAGAATATGAATGATAACACAAAAACATTTATTTCACTCATGGTTAGCTTTTGGCTGAAGCCATTTATTATCAATCAACTGTGTTTACTCTTTTTAAATAATAATCACAACAGAAACTACCCAAATAACCCTTAATAAAAGTTTACATACCCTGGTGATTTTGGCCTGATAACATGCACACAAGTTGACACAAAGGGGTTTGAATGGCTATTAAATGTAACCATCCTTGCCTGTGATCTGTTTGCTTGTAATTAGTGTGTGTGTATAAAAGGTCAAGAGTTTCTGGACTCCTGACAGACCCTTGCAACCATGAGTGAAAAAAATGTGTTTGTGTTTATCATTCAATATTCTCTTAAAAATGGCCAAGAAATCATACATTTTGCCAGGGTATTTAAACGTATGAGCACAACTGTATGTAAGTCAAATCTTAAATGAAAATCAACAATGAAAAAACAATATAGTGAAAAATATCAATTTAATTTCACAGTCCCACAAAAGGATCAGCAATATAAACTTATTGGTGAAAGGACAATAGTTCAGTGCAAAGATGTGCACAAAAAATTGGTGGTGACTTGAAAAGTTAAGAGGTGATCCAGTACAGTGCTCCAGAATCATCCATCACACCCCTGTGAAATGGACACTCACCGAAAAAGCTGTCTGCCATTACAGCAGCAAACACGCACTCAGTGCAGATCCGCCATCTGTTTTGGGGAAGGCCGTTCAGCAACTCGCACCATCCAGATGTAGCGGTAGTAAATAAAGCTCTCCCGGGGCCAGATGAAGTCTCCATAGTGTAATATTGGATTTATATGTTAAAAGTCAAAATAAAATGAATCTTAAAAACACGCCACTGCCGACCCGGTATTGGACCGTGGCCTGACTTTAACACCAGTGTCTCCTTCCAACGTGTTTCGTCCAATAGGACGTTATCAAGGGGTCCTGCTTTTAAGATAGCAGATCTACACGGAATGCATGTTTACTACCTGCCAAGTTCCTTCAAAAACTGTGTGCAAATGTCCGTTTATTTTATATTTATTATTTTTTTTTTTTACATACTGTCACTAGAGCAGTGCCGTGTTACCATTGTGACACACTACTACTCCAGGGTGGGGGTTGATCAGGATTTTGTTTTTCTTTTTAACGCTGTGATTGCTTATTACAGTGATAATCACTCTAATAAGCAGTTGGTAAAAGGCTGTGTAAAGGTTTCATTCATGAAATCTAGTGTACTACTGTAATTCTGTGATTAGTCACACCTACCACATGGTACAGGGTGGCTGTGATTGGCCCTGGTACCATGTGGTCACTGTAACCAATTACAGAGCTCACACAGAAGTAAACAATTGCTTTGTTTATTACTGTTCATGTGCTTGCTGTGATTGGCCCCAGCAATCACATACATGATACAAGGACCACTCACAGCGGCATGGTACAATGATCGGTGATAGCCTGTGTCCAGTGGACACAGCGGGTCACCAACTCCCCACTGCATGCTCTAGAGAGCTCTCACGAGCAGGCAAAGCAGAAGCATTATGGGTACGTCCACTTGCTTCGGCACTGCTCCTGTCCAGCCGTTTATATACTATGGCCGGACAGGAACCGATTACGTTTCTTCACGATTACTATTTGCTTTTAATTGGGTTTCAGGATTGTTACAATGTTGAAGTAGCCATTTTCTGCTACTTCTATCAACAGTAGTGCCATCACAGATTTGTATCCCTTCTGTAAACTTCCTATAAATACTTTGATGACTGAGGTCCTAGGTTTAGATACCTGTACAGTTAGGATCAGTGTAATGATATGTCATTTGAGAGCTTCCTGCTTTGCAAAATAATACTTTTTTCCTGTTTTTAGGGCTTATTGAAATGGGAATATGTGTATTTTCTGTAATGAATGCAAGTTCTTTCTCGTAGAACTAGCAAAAGATCCTGTGTAAAATATACACTAAGATCTCGCTTCAAGTGATAGAGCTTTTAAGGACACAGCCATTATTATTATTTTTTTTTATTATTTTCTTGCCCAATTTTATTAAAACAAATAATGTAAGTACTGTACTCCACAGGAACAATATATTTCGTCATATTTTGTTCCCAAAATCAGAATCAATGGCTTTCCCCCACAGGTTTGTAAAGCATTCCTCTCTCTTTCAAAGAAAATACACATTCAGCCTTCTGACTTAGGCCCCTTTCACACATACGGACCGTTCAGGTCCACCTGTCAGTTTTTCAGGTGGACCTGAACAGAAGCTCTATTCACCTCTAAGGAGCAACGAATGTCAGCGGTGACATATCTGCTGACATCCTCTCTGATGCGCTAAATGCAGACGGAAGGAAACCCTATTTTCCATCCGTCTATCGGATCGGATGAAAACGAACAAGCGGTCCGTTTTCATCCGATGCCCCATAGAGGAAAGCGGAGATCTGACAGGTCCGTTCCTGCACAATGAGCAGAGACGGACCCTTCATCCGCCAGCTCAGCGGGGATCAACGGAGCGATCCCTGCTGAGCAAGCGGAGTCCATCAAAACCGAGTTTTACCAACCAATGAGGAAGCTGAAAAGCCAGTTTCCTCTGAATGACACAAGCCCCCTGGAGCCCCTCAGCCTTCCTGGATGAGAATTCTGGGTCACAAACTTTACATTGTAGCAGGGCACAGCAGTGCCACAACACTTAAAGTACTCAAAGTTTAGACATGGTCAGCATTTAGATGCATGCAATTCTAATGATTTTACACATATACACACAAAAAATCTACAGATACAGTATCTCACAAAAGTGAGTACACCTCTCACACTTTTGTAAATACTTTATTATATCTTTTTATGTGACAACACTAAACAAATGACACTTTCCTACAATGTAAAGCAGTGGGTGTACAGCTTGTATAACAGTGTAAATTTGCTGTCTCCTCAAAATAACTCAACACACAGCCATTAATGTCTAAACCGCTGGCAACAAAAGTGAGTACACCCCTAAGTGAAAATGTCCAATTTGGGCCCAATTAGCCATTTTCCCTCCCAGTGTCATGTGACTCGTTAGTGTTAAAAGATCTCAGGTGTGAATGGGGAGCAGGTGTGTTAAATTTGGAGTTATCGCTCTCACTCACTGGTCACTGGAAGTTCAACATGGCACCTCATGACAAAGAACTCTCTCAGGATCTGAAAAAAAGAATTGTTGCTCTACATAAAGATGGCCTAGGCTATAAGAAGATTGCCTAGACCCTGAAACTGAGCTGCAGCACGGTGGCCAAGACCATACAGCAGTATAACAGGACAGGTTCCACTCAGAACAAGCCTCACCATGATCGACCAAAGAAGTTGAGTGAATGTGCTCAGCGTCATATCCAGAGGGTGTCTTTGGGAAATAGACGTATAAGTGCTCCCAGCATTGCTTCAGAGGTTGAAGGGGTGGGGGCTCAGCCAGACAGTGCTCAGACCATACGCCACGCTCTGCATCAAATTGGTCTGCATGGCTGTTGTCCCCGGAAGGAAGCCTCTTCTAAAGATGATGCACAAGAAAGCCCACAAACAGTTTGCTGAAGACACGTAGACTACGGACATGGATTACTGGAACCATGTCCTGTGGTCTGATGAGACCAAGATAAACTTATTTGGTTCAGATGGTGTCAAGCGTGTGTGGTGGCAACCAGGGGAGGAGTACAAAGACAAGTGTGTCTTGCCTACAGTCAAGCATGGTGGTGGGATTGTCGTGGTCTGGGGCTGCATGAGTGCTGCTGGCACTGGGGATCTAGTGGGAACCATGAATGCCAACATGTACTGTGACATACTGAAGCAGATCATGATCCCTTCCCTTCGGAGACTGCCACAGGGCACTATTGCAACATGATAATGACCCCAAACACACCTCCAGGGCGACCACTGCCTTGCTAAAGAAGCTGAGGGTAAAGGTGATGGACTGGCCAAGCATGTCTCCAGACCTAAACCCTATTGAGCATCTGTGGGGCATCCTCAAACAGAAGGTGAAGGAGTGCAAAGTCTCGAACATCCACCAGCTCCATGATGTCGTCATGGTGGAGTGGAAGAGGACTCCAGTGGCAACCTGTGAAGCTCTGGTGAACTCCATGCCCAAGAGGGTTAAGGCAGTGCTGGAAAATAATGGTGGCCAGACAAAATATTGACACTCTAGGCCCAATTTGGTCATTTTCACTTAGGGGTATACTCACTTTTGTTGCCAGCAGTTTAGACATTAATGGCTGTGTGTTGGGTTATTTTGAGGGGAGAGCAAATTTACACTGTTATACAAGCTGTACACTCACTACTTTACATTGTAGCAAAGTGTCATTTCTTCGGTGTTGTCAGATAAAAAGATATAGTAAAATATTTACAAAAATGTGAGGGGTGTACTCACTTTTGTTAGATACTGTTTACACAGCCCTGGAGACAGTGTTTTTTCATATGCTGTAAACATGGCACGCATTTTTCTTAACACACACAACTTTGTGTACTGCATCAGTTATTCCTCTAGCGCTGCGTGCAGATGCACACAAAACCCCCCCGGCCAAGCGCTTTCCAGGTTGGAGTCGAAGGCCACAGGTTGAGCCCCCTTGCCTTAGAGGAACAGTTTTTCCAGCACAATACCTTTCCAGGACAGAAGCATGCATCTCTATTCTTAAGGCCTCATTCCCACGAGGCGGATCTGCTCAGCAGAGTCCGCCAGCTCAGCAGGAGATCTCTCCGTTGATCTCCGCTGAGCCGGCGAATGACAGGTCTGTCTCTGCTCACTGAGTGGGGAGGGGCCTGTCAGAGCACCGCTGATTCCTATAGAGGGATCCGACAAAAACAGACAGCATGTCCGTTTTCATCAGATCTCAAACAATCCGATCCGCCAGAACAGATGTGAATGTATCGCCATACGTCCGATTTTAGCGTATCGGATGTCAGCGGACATGGTAACCGCTGACATCCGTTGCTCCATTGACCTGCATGGAGAGTCCGTTCAGGTCCACCTAAAAAAACTGACAGGCGGACTTGACCGTTGTGAAAGGGGCCTAAGACTTAGTGCTGGACTTCAGAATCTGATTTTAAAGCTCATGCTTGTCAAAGAATACAGCAAAAATACAATGAGCGCCCTTAAGACAATTTACTGAAACATTCAGTTTCAGTTGTTTTACATAAGGCAGATCAAATTTGTGAAATAAATGAGTGGCTGTTGTTAAAACCAGTTTATCTTCTTGTATAGGTTCAAAGCATCATTCGATCTCAGACCAGCATGGGTATGCGCCACAGGGACCGCTCTACTACTGGGAACACTCTGAAGACTGGATTCAGCTCTGCACTCACCACCTACTTCTTTGGTGCAGATCTGAAGGGGAAGCTTACTATCAGCAATTTTTTGGAATTTCAACGCAAACTTCAGCATGATGTGCTGAAACTCGAGGTAAATCATATATTTTTGTTATGTCCTAGGTTGATGAAGGCTTTTACCATCTTTTTGACCATATAAAAATATTAAAGTTTGGCCATACAAAAGCAATTTAAGTTTAACTAAACAAATGTAAAGAAATGAACACTGTTGAACATCTTTAGGAATTTGAATCCTGTACAAACGGCTGCTTGACAAATAAAAAGCTTGTATGTAATGTTTGACTTCTGTTAGAAGCCATGAGGAAGGCGGTATCTTTTTGTATGGAGATCTGTACTCATTCCTTAAAACATTCACAACAAAAGACGCATCAATAATAACATTTTTGTTTAAGCCCTTCTACTCTACTAAAAATGTGTCCATATTAGAGAGAGTTTTCATCACTTTCTATCTTGACGGGAGGTGTAGATAATATAACAAAAGGGCAATCAGCGCGAACTAAATAATTATGTACTATGCAAGCTGAACACTAAAGGTAACACCAACCTCAAAAATAAATCATAAATAGTAATAAGTGCAGTGCAAAATATATCAAGACTAAAATGTATGCAGAGTCCAATAATCATGGAGCAGTAATAAAATAATTAAAATGATAAACTGAAGTCCATAAAAACTGCAAACACAATTCTTCTGGGAACTGACAGATAGCTCTTTCCACCCGATGGATAGGGAGAAGTAAATTAATGTATATGATTGTGCTTACCAGCTCCGGTGGACCCCTTAATTACAGGGGGTCAGAAACAGCATGAAAGAACTCAAGGCAAAACAGCTGGGCTACTGGCCATCAGCCAGGAGATATCCATCCAGAGAGCGGGGAATCCCGTCAGGTAGAAGGTGGATCCGTAGTAAACTGGCAAAGTGCTCAGCGGTGGTTTCACATACAGAAAGTGAAAGTAAAAAGGGAATCTCGCTGCACAGGCCCGCTCCTGGCCTCCAAACAGTGTTCTCCAGCTCCTTCTTCCAGCAGACTTTCTCCACCCCCCTGGACCCTCTAGCCACCTGTGATGGTCTCCCAGGTCAGTGTAGCTGTCCCAACTTTCCCAGTCTTTTGGGCAAGAAGTCTCCAAATGGCAGCAACTGTGTAGATACACATGGCAAAAAAAAAACCTTTTGAGAGGCTCTTTCCAAAACGAATATTTTCTGGAGCAAGGTTTTATACCTAAAAAAACTGACAAGTCTGGATGGGCTGCATTTTGCTTTGCATCGAAGCAGGATTTGATTTTAATAGCGGTCTCTGCATCCAATTTTATTTCTATTTAACGCATGCAACAAGCGGCCTATCTGGTTAAGGCAGATTTTTCTACAACTATGTCACAGTTATTTGGACAACTAATGTCTTTTTTATCGCTATTACTCTCCATTGCTCCTAAACACCAAGCCCCTTTGCCAGCACCATTTTCTTTACCCGAGTCCCAATATGCCTGGCCTAGAAGAGTTGGCCATAGAAAGGAATAAAGAGAATCTGGAGGCTGTGTTAAAGGAGGCTGTGGAAGAGTTCTCACTCCAAGACTCCTATGCACCCAAGGTTGCAATTTCATACAATACAATATGCTTGCCAGTGGTGATATGCTCACTTGTGCTGTATGCAAAAGCCTTGGCATTGTAACTCTTGAATCTCTTCTGTCTTGCCATGTCTCTTTGGGTACAAAGAGAGCTGCTGAATCAAAATAGACATTCCTTGTTCATGATCAAATAGAATGGATAATTTATAGCAATTGGGTCAACTTGGAAAATATTTTTACTTCTCCGAAAATATTTGCTGAGCTCTGTCCAGTGGAAAGTGAAAGAATTCAATAAAAAATAGTCAGTTATGGTAGTTGATCCTGCCATTTCAGTCTTAAACACCCCACTGTACATATTTAAAATGTTCCTTCATTTATAGAATCTGTAGATGGGAAGCTTGAGATGCTCTTAAAAGCACTTTTTACACTTGCAGGCCTAGCTCTGCAACCAACTGTTGCTATGATTTCTACTTGTGAAACTGCAGCTAACTGGAATAGGGCAATGAACAACCGTCACAATCCTGTATACCAGGACCATATTCTAACTGAGCAATTACAGCAATTTTTTCCTGATCTGCTCTGTTTTTGGATGCTCTAGAACATGTAATAAAACAAATTTCTAGAATGGCTCTAGTCTCAAATCACACGTGTAAAATTGTCAGGAGGCACAAGCCGCCTCCGTCCGCCGGACTCCAGGGCGCATGCGCGGAGGACTTACGCTGCGCCGTACACCCGTTCGCGGCCCGATGGTGCGGCGCGCGCGGGTGCACGGCGGTCCCCGTGTGCGCGCCGTGGCCGTGCGGGTGCCGGGCAGCGCGTCACGCTGACGCGCTCGCCGGAGGGCTACATCTGACGGCTCCAGCACCCAGTCGGGTTGCTGGTTTGTCGTCAGCTGTACCCTGGTCCCTGTCCCTGCTATTTAAACCTGTATATCCAAGTGTCTTGTGCTGAACCCTCTGCCTGTTAAACGGACTACTCTCTTGCCTGCCTGATACCCTTGATTCCTGCCTGATTAAACGGACTACTCTCTTGCCTGCCTGATACCCCTGACCTCTGCCTGATTAACGGATTACTCTCTCTGCCTGCCTGATACCCCTGACATCTGCCTGATTAACGAATTACGGACTTTGCTCTGCTTGATACCCCGGTTCTGACCTCTGCCTGAATTACGGACTTTGCTCTGCTTGATACCCCGGTTCTGACCTCTGCCTGAATTACGGACTTTGCTCTGCTTGATACCCCGGTTCTGACCTCTGCCTGAATTACGGACTTTGCTCTGCTTGATACCCCGGTTCTGACCTCTGCCTGAATTACGGACTTTGCTCTGCTTGATACCCCGGTTCTGACCTCTGCCTGAATTACGGACTTGTGCTACCTGATACCCCAGCTCAGATCTAACCGCTTGTCTTTGCAGTTCCTCAGTATCCAACGTCTACCCGGACCTCCCTCCGGCCTTCAGGAATCCCACCACTACCGGAAGTCCGTGCCTCCAACTCCTGTATCACTTCCAGGGGTCGGGTGCGCGTGGTCGTAAGGACGAGCCGCTCTCGGCATCTTGGCCTCGGTGAGTATAAGTTCTGACAGTACAAACCAGCCAGATGTCCGAGGCCGACAGAGCGCGCTCTCCTTTGGAGATCCTGTGCCAGCAGGTTTCAACGCTGGCCGACTCAGTCCAGAAACTACAAGAGGGGTATATTCAGATTGACAACCGCCTCCAACAAATTACTGGGTTACTTCCTTCCGCCGCTGCTGCTCCCGTACCCAGCAATGAAAGTCCGCCTCCCCAGGCCACCACCAACCCTACAGTGGTTATGGCGCTTCCCGAACCTAGGGTCCCTACACCGGAACGGTTCGCAGGGGACCGCAAAAAATTCAGGGCGTTTAAAAACGCATGCTCTCTTTACTTTGCTCTTCAGCCCCGGACGTTCGCATCGGAAATCGTCAAAGTAGGGTTCGCAGTCTCATTGCTGTCAGAAGAACCTCAGGCTTGGGCCCATGGCTTAATGGAACAAGGAAGTCCTGTGTTAAATTCCATAGATACCTTCTTCGAGAGTATGGCCCAACTCTATGACGACCCTCAGCGGAAGGCTACGGCTGAAGCCATCTTACATCATCTGTCCCAAGGGAGGAGACCAATTGAAGACTATACGGTAGAATTCCGTAAATGGGCAGCTGACACAGATTGGAATGAGGCGGCTCTGCGCTACCAGTACCGTCTAGGCTTGTCCGAACTCCTCAAAGATGAACTAGCCAGAATGGAGACTCCTGATTCCTTGGAAGAGTTAATCCAGGCAGCTACGAAATTGGACAGGCGCTTGCGGGAGCGTCGCTCAGAACGGTTCCAGGGTCCACGCCCTACGTGGACGCCATTCAGAGCCTCTCCCATGCCGTCACCATCTCCTACACCACCTCCCGAAGCCGAACCCATGCAGTTAGGCCTGGTCCGGGCCCCATTAACTTCAGAAGAAAGGCAACGCAGACGGCAGTCTAATTTGTGTCTCTATTGCGGGGGAGCTGGACACTTCCTGCGCAGCTGTCCAATAAGGCCTAGTAAGTCTTTTCAGCCTAAATTGATGAATTACCAAGATAATACTGCTCCAAAGTCTTACGTGATGTTGTTTGTTTCCTTGCAGCTACCGGAAGGGGAGTCTCGCCTACCCGCCATCATTGATTCAGGAGCTTGTAGCTGCTTCATGGATGCAGCCCTGGCCCGCAGCCTCCGTATCCCCTTGCAAACGAAAGCTCAAGGTCTACAGGTGCATCTGGCTGATGGCTCTCTTCCTAGTTCGGGTCCAATCACCCAGGAGACTCGGCCTATCCTAGTAACCACCGACTCCGGGCATCAAGAGCT
The DNA here is from genome assembly GCF_042186555.1 of Aquarana catesbeiana. NCBI lineage: Eukaryota > Metazoa > Chordata > Amphibia > Anura > Ranidae > Aquarana > Aquarana catesbeiana. The sequence goes on from NC_133331.1 coordinate 147,588,530, forward strand.
CCTACGGCTTGATCTCATCCATTCTCCCATTTTCCCAGTCATCCTAGGCCTGCCCTGGTTGCAGGCTCATGACCCACAGATCCAGTGGAGCACTAAGTCAGTATCTTTTTCTTCTCCATATTGCTCTGAGCATTGCCTCCCTTCGATTCCGAGGGTTTGTGCTACGGTTACGGTTCCATCAGATAAACTTCAGCAGATCCCCTCCGAATATCTTGAGTTCCAAGAGGTCTTTAGTAAACAAATGGCCGACCGCCTACCACCTCATCGGCCTTATGACTGTCCGATCGATCTGCTGCCGGGGGCAGTGATTCCGTTCGGGCGTATTTTTCCCCTCTCAGAGACTGAACTAGAGGCTCTCAAGCAATACATCAATGAGAACCTGGAAAAGGGTTTTATACGTCCCTCATCCTCACCTGCCGGAGCAGGGATATTCTTTGTTGGGAAGAAGGATGGGTCCCTTAGACCTTGTGTGGACTACCGGCAGCTTAACAATATCACCATCAAGAACCGGTACCCACTGCCGCTTATTCCGGAGCTATTTCAACGATTCCGATCCGCCAAGGTCTTTTCCAAATTAGACCTCCGGGGTGCCTACAACCTTGTTAGAATCAGAGCCGGGGACGAATGGAAGACAGCATTCAGGTCCAGGTTCGGACACTTCGAGTACTTGGTGATGCCATTCGGGCTGTGTAATGCTCCTGCCACTTTCCAGCACCTAGTCAATGATATATTCCGAGAATACCTGGACGACTTCCTTGTTGTCTATCTAGATGATATACTCATTTTCTCCTCCACGATGGAGCTACACAAGGGGCACGTCAAAAAGGTCCTTACTATATTGAAGCAGCACAAGCTTTATTTGAAAGTGGAGAAGTGCGAATTCGAGAGATCAGTGGTGCAATTCTTGGGATTCATCATATCGGCAGATGGGATCGCAATGGATCCCCAGAAGATACAAGCCATTCAGGAGTGGCCAGCTCCGTCCGATAAAAAAGGGGTCCAACGGTTCATAGGATTTGCCAACTTTTACCGAAAATTCATTATCGGATTCTCGGCCATAGTGGCACCCATCACCCAGCTAACCCGCCAGCACGGTTCCTTCCGGTGGTCTGAAGCCGCACAAGAGGCCTTCCTGAAATTGAAAAGCCTGTTTAGTTCTGCTCCAATTCTTTGCCACCCCGATCCTTCTCAACCATTTGTACTGGAGGTGGACGCCTCGGAAATTGCAACAGGAGCAATTCTTTCCCAAAGACAAGGGCCCAAAGCCATCCTTCATCCCGTTGCATTCGCATCTCGGAGACTCAGCCCACCGGAATTAAACTACGATGTGGGGGACAGGGAGCTGCTGGCCATAAAATTCGCTCTAGAAGAATGGAGGTATCTGCTCGAAGGCGCTTTACACCCAGTGATGATCTTTACAGATCATAAAAACCTCGAGTACTTACGGACAGCAAAGCGGCTGAAACCTAGACAAGCTCGTTGGGCTCTCTTTTTCTCTCGCTTCAATTTCCACATATCCTATAGACCTGGCACTAAGAACGGAAAAGCGGATGCACTTTCACGGATGTTCTCAGCAGACTCCCAAACTCCGGAACCTAGTACAATCCTCTCTCCCCAAAATTTCCTTGGGATGGCACAGGTGGACCTGATGTCATCCATTAAATCATCGTCTAACTCCTGTATAGAACCAGTGGTACAATCCTTGAAAAGAAATGGGAATTTTTTCTGGATCCGTGGGAAAATCTTTGTACCTCGGGAGACACGGTCACTAACCCTTAAAATGTGCCATGATCACAAACTCGCAGGGCACTTTGGAATAAGGAAAACGTCCGAGCTGATCTCTCGCTCTTTTTGGTGGCCTGGGTGGAGAAGGGATTGCAAGGAATATGTGGCTTCTTGTCCTCTATGTCAGCGGAACAAAGGTCAAAGTGCCAAGTCTTGGGGTTTACTAAAACCCCTACCCATTCCAGAACGGCCATGGTCTGACGTCTCCATGGATTTCATAGTGGACTTGCCAGCCTCGGGGGGTTTTACCACTATTTTTGTTGTGGTCGACCGTCTCTCCAAAATGGCCCATTTTTTGCCCATGAGGGGCACTCCTTCGGCCTTGGAGACGGCTAATATTTTTCTGAAAGAAGTCATCAGGCTCCATGGTGTACCAAGGAGTATTGTGTCAGACAGGGGTGTACAATTTACGTCCAAGTTCTGGAGGGAGCTCTGCAAAGCTCTAGATATCAAGGTCTGCCTCTCATCAGCTTACCATCCGCAGAGTAACGGCCAAACGGAGAGGACGAACCAGACCCTAGAGCAATACCTGCGGTGTTTTTGCTCAGGATCCCAGGATGATTGGACAAGTCTTCTCCCATACGCGGAGTTCGCGTATAACAATTCCATCCACTCTGCCACCAACCGCCTTTCTGGGCAAATTGCGGATTCCACCCCACATTTCTGTCCAACGACGTTCCAGAGATAACAGTTCCTGCAGTGCATGACAGAATAACCTCTTTACAAATCAATTTCCAGAGGATTCAAGATATGTTGCAAAGAGCTCAAGCGGATTACAAGAAACAGTATGACCGGGGCAGGAGGGAGAATCCAACCTTTAATATAGGAGAGGAGGTCTGGTTGTCCACCACCAACCTCAAACTGTCCGTGCCTTCTCGGAAACTGGGGCCCAAGTTCATCGGTCCTTTTCCCATCAAAAGGATTATCAACCCTGTGGCTATGGAGTTAGCATTACCAAAGACATACAGGATCCATCCTGTTTTCCATGTGTCCTTGCTGAAGCCCGTGGTGGACAGCACTTTTCCAGAGAGAGGTGAACTTCCTCCCCCACCAGTTAGGGTGGATGGGGAGAATGAGTTTGAGGTGGAATCCATCCTTAACTGTAGGAAGAAGGGCAGACAACTGCAGTATTTGATCCAGTGGAAGGGATACCCACCTGAAGACAACTCTTGGGAACCCGCAAGGAATCTGCATGCACCACGCTTAATTCAAGCTTTTCATCGAGACCATCCGGAATTGATGTCCAGCCTGGGCGTCCAGTGTCCGCCCGTAGGAGGGGGGCACTGTCAGGAGGCACAAGCCGCCTCCGTCCGCCGGACTCCAGGGCGCATGCGCGGAGGACTTACGCTGCGCCGTACACCCGTTCGCGGCCCGATGGTGCGGCGCGCGCGGGTGCACGGCGGTCCCCGTGTGCGCGCCGTGGCCGTGCGGGTGCCGGGCAGCGCGTCACGCTGACGCGCTCGCCGGAGGGCTACATCTGACGGCTCCAGCACCCAGTCGGGTTGCTGGTTTGTCGTCAGCTGTACCCTGGTCCCTGTCCCTGCTATTTAAACCTGTATATCCAAGTGTCTTGTGCTGAACCCTCTGCCTGTTAAACGGACTACTCTCTTGCCTGCCTGATACCCTTGATTCCTGCCTGATTAAACGGACTACTCTCTTGCCTGCCTGATACCCCTGACCTCTGCCTGATTAACGAATTACGGACTTTGCTCTGCTTGATACCCCGGTTCTGACCTCTGCCTGAATTACGGACTTTGCTCTGCTTGATACCCCGGTTCTGACCTCTGCCTGAATTACGGACTTTGCTCTGCTTGATACCCCGGTTCTGACCTCTGCCTGAATTACGGACTTTGCTCTGCTTGATACCCCGGTTCTGACCTCTGCCTGAATTACGGACTTGTGCTACCTGATACCCCAGCTCAGATCTAACCGCTTGTCTTTGCAGTTCCTCAGTATCCAACGTCTACCCGGACCTCCCTCCGGCCTTCAGGAATCCCACCACTACCGGAAGTCCGTGCCTCCGCGTGCCCCCAACTCCTGTATCACTTCCAGGGGTCGGGTGCGCGTGGTCGTAAGGACGAGCCGCTCTCGGCATCTTGGCCTCGGTGAGTATAAGTTCTGACAAAAATCTTGTGACTCAAAGCCTGGTCAGCTGAAGCTGCCTGTAAAAGAGTCTTCAAATGCATGTCTTTTGAAGGAGGATATCTCTTGACAGATTCATTAAAGATGTCATAAGAGGAAAGGTTCTTCTCCACAGCAGAAAATTCAACTAACCCCTCCTCAGAAGCCTATCCCTTTTCAAAACACAGCAATATTCTTATACCCAAGCTTCAGCTTAAAACCTAAGTGCAGCCCATCCTTTCAGTGTAAGACTTAGCCCACAAAGCCCACCAAGAATTCCCCAAAGCCCTTTTCCTAAATGTGGGGGAGGTCTATTAGTTTGCTTCTCCCTGAGTCACAGACGTTCCAAACCTATGGGTATAATTGGTGATTTCAAATTGGTTGTTGCTTACAAAATAGAGTTCAAAAATCTACCTTTTCACAGCTTTCTTCTCTGAGATCAACCAATATTTGCTCAAGGACAGTTAGTTTTGCAGAATGTCCTAAACCATCTCTTGTTCCACGGATTAGTTGTTCCAGTACCCTCACAAGACAGTTTCAAAATATTTTTTTCAAGCTCATGCTCATAGCTTGGTAGCTCTCCAGCCCAGCTATGATGATGGGGAAGTCTTTGGGGAGAAGAGTTTTAGGTCCTCATGGTTCAAGGAACATGATCATTGGTGGAAGCCAAGTTCCCCATAAGCATTCTGTAGCTCAGAGCAGTAAGGATGGCTCTGCAACACTGCCCCCCCCCCCCTCCTTTCTGCCTAGACACCCAATTGGGATGCAGTCAGACAACGCCTTGGTTGTAGCCTGCATCAACCATTAAGGGGGCACCAGCAGTCATACAGTCTTGAAGGAAGCAAGCCAGATCATCTCAGAGATTCTCTGTCCAACGATCTCTGCTGTCCATGTCCCAGGAGTGAATACCTGGAAAGCGGATTACCTTACCTGCCACTACCTGGACCAAGGGAAATAGGCCCTTCACCCCAACATCTTCAATCTTCAACCCAATATGCCATATAATGGGGGGCCTGGATGTGGATATCCTGGCCTCCAGGTACAACAAGCTATCTCTGTTTGTGGACAGAACAAACAATCCAGTAGTGCTGACATTGAATGCCTTAATGGTCCCCTGGTCTCAGTTCAGGCTAATCTATGCCTTCCCTCCCAGTGTGAATTCTACCTTGACTGCTCCACAAAACCGAGCAAGAGAAGAAACCTGTGATTCTCTTTGTGATTCTCTTTACACCAGACTGACCCAAAAGAACCTGGTACACAAACATGCTCAGACTACAAGGAGATGACCTTGGCCTCTTTCCAACAGGCCAGACCAGTCTTGGGGCCCTCTGTTCCTCCCTACTTCTAAGTCACTAGCTTTAACAGCTTGACTGTTGAAGCCCAGAGCTTAAGGGACAGGGTGAGTCTGTGATTTCTTCCTTGCTTAAAGCAAGAAAAGCTCTTACAGAAAGATATATTGTACCTGGAAATCCTTATTTGCCTGATGTGAACACGGGCAATACAGTCCCAGAGATTACTCTGTGCCTTGTATTCTGGCCTTCTGACCCTTTGAATCCTTGAGGGAAATTTCCTTAGATTTCTTTCCTTCAAAGTGGCCTTCCTGATTGCTGTCACATCTGTCAGGCTTGGAGGATGTAGGCGTTTAAGCTTGCAAATGTTTTGGGCTTGGATCTGGTGGACTGAGAGATATGAAAAGAACTCTACTTATGAGAAGTAGTGGCATTATCGAACTGATTTGTCTCAAAGCTGGTGAGTCACTTGTAAGGAGCCATTCCTCTTTCTTCACAAAGACAAGGCAATCTTATGCCCAGTACTATACAAAGACAGAAGGAGAGCAGCTCCATCCAAGTGCAGCATTATTAAGACATTTTATTCTATAGAAGACAATTGGTAACTCACAAGATGTATGAGATGTCTGCGCATGTGGCATTAATAATGTGATTCATCTGCTGCCTTTGGAGCATGCGTGCTCCTTCATCATGCTATGACTGTGGCCATTTTGGAGGAGATATATATATAGTCTGTTGTGGCCAGGACTAATCAGGTGTTACCTTGGCAACCTTTCAAGGTAGTAATTAGTGGATCACGTCAGATTAACTAGTTAGATACCATCAAGGTAATCTAATAGCAATTCTGATAAAACCGAGTGTGTACTGGATGGTTGCGAATGAAACCAGGTTTTACAATTATGACTAGAAACTATGAAAAAAATCAGTGAGTATCGAGACAATAATTATGGGCAATATATATGTATATAAAGGTGGAGATAAAAATAAACTAAATATAAGGATGAAAACAATAATTATGAATTGGAAATTAAAATAAAAATTAAAACTAAAGAAAAAATAAATATGAATGAAGATTAAAAATGGACTTTATATGTTGAATTTTTGATTTAAGATTATTACACAGATGGATCGCACTGTGTTTGTTTATTAGAATACACTTTTTGGTTTATTTAGTGCTGTTAATAAACAGCTATTATATAGGTATCACATTGAGCAATCACTGTAAATTTTTTCTTTCAGGTTCTTTTAGCAATTTTTAGCGCTGCTATTTGATTACACTATAGGTGAGGGCGAGTGTATAGTGTATCATTTATTTTTATTCACAGAAGATTAAAAATGGTTATAAATGTGGAATATAGTTACATGGGATGGATATGGACAGAAAGGGGGGATAAGGGAGAGAGGGGAAAGAGGAGGAAATTAGGAAGGTGAAAGGTAGGGAGGGGGCGAGAGGATGCAGGGAAAAAAAAGAAAGAAAGAATTGGGGGGAGGGGGGGGGGGTCACTAGGGAAATGAAGTGAAAGAATTGAGGACAACCAATTTGACAATGGGGGTAAGGTACATTGGGTACTTACTGTTGGAGGATATCAAGAGGAGGAATAAGACCGTAGGGGTCCTTATTGCTAAAAATGATTGATGAAGGTTGTTAGCCAGAACGAATGAAGGATTATAATAGAGCAAACATAATATATGGTGATATATGGTGGTGCATGTTTATAGCAGGGAGAAATGTTGTGTATATATAAATAAAAGTACACATTTATACAAGAAAGAATGGGGCATGGGATTAGAAGTTAATTGGTATTATTCTAGACCAGGGATATGCAATTAGCGGACCTCCAGCTGTTGCAGAACTACAAGTCCCATGAGGCATAGCAAGACTGACAGCCACAAACATAACACCCAGAGGCAGAGGCACGATGGGACTTGTAGTTTTGCAACAGCTGGAGGTCCGCTAATTGCATATCCCTGATCTAGACCAATATTTAAAGTAAAGGGTTAATTTCTAGTTCCTTATTCAGCCCACCCAGCGCAAGGGTATCTAATTGGTTTCCAGTAGGATTCTCTTGTGAAAAGGCGCCTGAAGCATTCAGCTGCTGGGAAATTATTGGGTATTGCTTTGATTACCCAAACTTTCAGGTCAAGGCAGGAGTGATGGTGGGTGAATGAGAAAATGTTTGGGGACACTGTTGGTCTGACCCGGTGTCCACTAGGCGCCTGTGTTCCCCAAACCTTTTATGGAGTGTATGGATTGTGCGGCCAACATATTGTAGGCCACTCGGACAGGATAGGCAATACACCACAAACTCTGATGAGCAAGTATAAAAGTCGGATATGGGATATTTTTGACCGTTGGACTGTAATTATTTTTGTCTATGAGTGACGTGAGCAAGTCAGGCACTGAGGCTTACGACATTGATACGTGCCTTGAATGTTGAAAAATTTCCAGGGGGCACTGGTGAAGGAAGAAGTTGGTTTCAATCTGCTAGGTGCAATTTTGTTTTTTAGGTTTCTGGCTCGTCTGTAAGATGAGGGGTCGGGCTGAGATTGTGGATTTAAGGTGTGGGTCCTCTTGTAGAATCGACCAATGCTTTTGGAATATGTGTTCCATATTTCTAAATATTTCTAAATTTAGTATGAAAAATTGGTCGTGAATCTCAATGGTTGTATGGATGAGGTGTTTTTATTATTTTGTCTCTGTGGTATTGCTTATTTGTGTGTAAAACGAAGGCTTCATCTATGAGGGTGGGTGGGTAACCTTTCTCTAGGAATTTTTGTTTAAGGTGTTGACCAAGGGTAGCGTAATCTTCATCTCTAATACAGTTATGTTTAAGGCAGCAGTATTGGCTTTTGGGACACTAAATTTAGTGTCCCCAAATCTCAGCCCGACCCCTCATTTCATACAGACGAGCCAGGAACCTAAAAAACGAAATTGTACCTAGCTGATTAAAACCAACTTCTTCCTTCACCAGTGCCCCCTGAAGTTTTTTTTTAACATTCAAGGCATGTATCAGAGCTGTAAGTCTCAGTGCCTGACTTGCTCACGTGTCAGTCCAAGGGCCAAAAATATTCCATATCTGACTTTTATACTTGCTCATCGGAGTTTCTGGTGTATTGCCTATCCTGTCTGTGTGGCCTACAATATGTAGGCCGCACAATCTGTACACTCCGTAAGGCCCCGTTCACACGTATGCGAATTAGATGCTCGTTTCCCCGCATCTAATTCGCATAGCAGGATAATGTGACTGGCTCCCTATGCAGCCAGTTCACATATCTCCGGGCCGGCTGCGGAGCACACTGCACAAAAACGCTGTGCGTCTTTGGCTCAGTTTCAGGGCCAAATTCGGGCATAGAATCGGCCCTGATTCGTCCCTGAAATGGGGAACAGAGACGCACAGCGCTCCTGTGCGATCCGCAGCGTGTTATAGTGTGAACCCAGCCTGAAAGTTTTGGGGAACACAGACGCCTAGTGGGCGCTGGGTCAGACCAACATAGTGTCCCCAAACATTTTCTCATTCACCACGAACACTCCACCCTTGACCTGAAAGTTTTGGGTAATTCAAAGCAATACCCAATAATAATAAAGCGCCTTTGCTCAAGAGAATCCTACTGGATATACTGATTAGATACCCTTGTGCTGGGCAGGCTGAATGAGGAACTAGAAATGTACCCTTTTTTTTTATGGGGGCGGAGCTAGCAGCGGACATGTGAGCAGCTCTTCACAGGAGCTCCGGCCGGGACGCAACATTCTGCCTTAATCCTGAGTGTCAGAGACACGGATCCTGTAAGATACCGGCACCCCCTTACTCACCGGACCCTACAGATCGCTTGGGTATGGTTAAATATGGGCCGGCTTCTATGGAACCGGCTGCGGAGCGTCTGTCCCGCTATGCCTGGGGAAGCCAAGGTGGCAGCGCACACGAGGCGGCAGAACAAGGCCCCAGCAGCACACAGCGGAGAGGAGCTGACAGGACATCCTCACAGCCTGGGAAGGTAAGCCCGCTGCCACGCAGATCTCCGGGTAGAAAAAGAGGATTATCCCTGGATAGACTCCCCTGTGATGATATAGCCACAGAATCAGCAGTTAATGCGGAGGAACCCTCTTTAAAGCAAATTATGGAGGCCATTTACACATGCCAAACTACTTTGACTGAGCATATTGATGGGATGAGGGCAGAAATGTCCTTTCTGAAGCAGGATGTGCAGACCATTAGAGAGAGGGCCTCTGAAGCTGAGCAAAGAATCAGTGACTTGGAGGATGTGGTGCGGCCTATGGAGGGTAAAGTACAATATCTACATAAAGAAATAAATGCGCACACAGATAAGCTGGGAGACATGGAAGACAGACAAAGGAGGAACAATGTCCGCTTTGTAGGTTTCCCTGAAAAAGCTGAGGGAACACAGCCAAGTTTTCTGGAACTTTGGCTTAAAGATAATATGGCTGACACTACATTTTCCAGATTATTTGCTATAGAAAGGGCACACAGGATTCCTTCCAAACCCCCTCCTCCTGGAGCACATCCGCGCCCTATGATTGCACGCATATTACACTTCAGAGACCGTGAAAGCATACTCAGAGCAGCACGCACTGGAGGTGAATTGCAATAGAATGGGAGCCGTATATCCATTTATCCCGACTTTTCTGCGGCTACGCAAAAGCAGGGAGCTAGCTTCATTCATGTAAAAAAGAGACTCCGAGACTTACAACTTCCCTACAGCATGCTGTACCCGGCAAAACGAAGAGTAGTAGATGGGGGGGAAAGTCTTGTTCTTTAATAACCCCACGGAGGCCTCGAGATGCCATGGCATAGTGTCCCGCCAGATGTAGCATACAATTTATAACATCACTTACGTGAACTGTTCCTGATATCAGAGTGAGAAGAAACAAGAACTATTGGAAGAACAGGAAGAGGAAAGAAGAGAGCACAGAGGTTTTGGCTCATATCCTGAGCAGTTATATTTTTTTATTGATATAACCTTTTTTTTCTTCTCCTCTATTCAATCATATCACCTTCCATTGCTATCAAATACGGAGATACCCCCTGGTTGGACTGTATCAGGGTTTTTTCTTTTTCTCTCTTTTTTGTTGTGGTTTTTTGTCTCCTTTCCTTTCCCCCTTTTTTTTCTCTTTAAAAGAGGGGAGAGAGGGGGCGGTAAAGAAAAGAGAAGGGGAAAAAATTTTTTTTTTGGTTGAATATAGGTGACTTTGTTCTTCTCAGAGAACTGTGACCCCCTGAGGTCACTTTAATTCTTCTGCCTTTTTTTGTTATGGGAGACAGACACACAACAAGTTGGGTGTGTGTGCAGGGAGGGGGGAAGGGGCTCATGTTACTGTTTAACCTTGGTTTGTGCTGTGTGCTGCTGATGTGTTTTGTTCTCTCCTCACAGGGGATCTGTCCAATAGGAATGAGACTGACTAACAGTTATTCTGTGTTACCCTGCAACAGTTCCTTTATACATGTAAATGGAGGGTAAGATAAAGTTGCTGTCATGGAATGTGCGTGGTATGAACTCTAAGATTAAGAGATCTCTCATCTTTGACTTCATAAAACGCTACAAACCTCATATCATAATGTTGCAGGAGACGCATTTACAGGGATCTAAGGTTATGGCACTAAAAAAACCGAACGTGATGAGAGTTTTGCATGCTGAATACTCAACATATTCTAGGGGCGTAGCTATTCTAGTCACCAAAAATGCAGCAGCGCAAATTTTGCAAGTCAAACTAGATCCGAATGGCAGATATGCTATCCTGGTATGTCGAATGTATAATGTATTTCTGACATTGGTATGTGTGTACATTCCACCCCCATTCTCCTTACCAATACTAGACAAAATTATTAAAGAAGCAATATTGATTGCTCAAGGCCCATTATTTTTCTTAAGAGATTTTAATGCAGTGTCGGATGGAGCTCTGGACAGGCATGGGAATGTTTCCAGGTCCAGACATAATTTATTTTCCTGGTTGGCGAGTTATTCACTCACTGACGTTTGGAGAGAGAGGAACCCTGGAGTTAGGGAGTTCTCATGTCATTCTGAGACCCATAAGACACTATCCAGAATAGACTTGGCGCTGTCATCTATAGATGGCCTTCCATACATAACCGCTGTCAGATATCTCCCTAGAGCTATATCAGACCATTCCCCTTTGGAGGTCACTCTAGATCTGAGGGCTCCGCGGGGAAGGAGACAATGGCGGATGAATACAAAATGGCTCCAGGAAGATTGTTACAATAAAATGCAAGGAGAGTATTGGGCACTATTGGAAGGAGAATGGGAGGGAAACAACATTAGCTATTCAATGGGATGCCTTTAAGGCAACTATGAGAGGGGTATTTGCATCGGAAACAAGAAGTTTCACTAAAGCACTTAACTCAGATATGAAAGATGCAGAAATTAATGCCTCGGAAGCTGAAAAAGAATATATTCTTGATTCATCTCCAGATAGATATCGACTTTGGCAGGAAAAAACACGGCAGTATACCTTGCTATTAACTGAGCACACTGAAAAAACACAACTACGGCAGGCTAGATCATTTTTTGAGTTTGGTGATAAAAGTGGACGCCTATTATCCTTTTTGGCAAGCCCGTTTTATGCACCGGTCTCAATAGGCAAGATTAAGAAATTAAATGGTGAGGTAGTTGAGGAGCCCCAAGAGATTCTAAACACCTTTCTAAACTTTTACGAGAATCTTTACCAGACACAAACCCAGCACACTAATCAGGAACTGGAAAGGTATATTGACAATTTAACACTCCCATCTCTACCCCAGGAAGATAGAGAACTTTTGGAACAGCCGATATCCCTGGAGGAGATTGGTGGCGCAATCTCATCCTTCAGGCCGGGTAAATCACCTGGCTTGGATGGATTTCCAGCTGAATGGTACCAGTTGCATAAAGAGCAGATAGTGCCAACACTACAAAAAGTCTTTATAGCTGCAGAAAAAGAAGGCATATTACCAGAGTCTATGAGGGAAGCATTAATAATAGTGTTACCTAAATCAGGAAAGGATCTACAGGAATGTGAGTCATACAGGCCAATATCTTTGATAAATACCGACGTCAAGATACTGGCCAAGATTTTGGCCAGTAGGTTGAAGTCGGTGATCCTTAAACTAACTCAGACCAAACTGGATTTATACCCGGACGTTCCACTCAAATGAACCTACGTAGACTATATGTTAACCTCCAGACGCCTCATGCTAATAAAGGAAAAAGAGTTGTGGCATCTTTAGACACCAAAAAGGCATTCGACTCTGTAGAGTGGAACTATTTATTTTTGCTTTTAGGTAAGCTGGGTTTCGGACCAAAATTTATTTCATGGATTAGACTTTTGTATAATGACCCCCGAGCAAGTATTAGAGTGAATGGCTCTATTTCTGCGCCTTTCAAGATCTATAGGGGAACGAGGCAGGGCTGCCCCCTGTCTCGTCTTCTGTTTGCTTTGGCCATAGAGCCACTGGCGGCTACTCTTAGAACTAATGTCGCGCTACAGGGGTTTTTGGTTGGAGATCTGGAAGAGCGTGAGAGATCCAGAGCTGTCGTTGGCCACGGCAGTCTCGTTGATCCGGGAATTCGGGAATTTCTCTGGCTTCAGGATCAACTGGACCAAATCAGTCCTCTTTCTGCTAGACCCACAGCCGGACTTAATACTCCCAACCCAGTGCCCTCTGGCTATTGTAGAGAAGTTTAAATACCTGGGAGTAGTGGTCCAATTACCTGTAGACTCATTCATCGAGGACAATTTATGGCCTATAATCAGAGCATTTAGTGACAGAATACAGAAATGGAAGGATCACCCACTTACACTCTATGGCAGGGCTAGCATATTTAAAAAGATCTTCCTTCCGAAATTTTTGTACATCCTTTCTAACGCCCCAATATGTATCCCAAAAAGAATTTTCAAACACATAAACTCCCTTTTAACATCTTTTTTATGGGGCAATAAAGCAGTAAGAGTCTCTCTTGAGGTATTGCAGTTACCTGTTCACAGAGGTGGTCTAGCGATACCTGACCTGAGACTATACTATTTAGCATCCCAATTAGTATTTATTCATTGGAGAATGTTCCCACAATTAAATAATGCCGCTGTTGCAGTTGAAGCAGCAACGGTGACATCATATGAAACCTTACTGAACTTTTTTTTCAGGGGAGAAGTCCCCACCGAAGGGGGCAAGGAGATACTAAAATCTGCTAAAAAGGTATTGGGGATTTGTATGAAACATATAAAAGATAACCCCCTTCATTTATCCCCTAATGCGCCGTTGTGGTTCAACCCCAGCCTGAAAGAATTCTTTAATTTAGAAGACGGATTTAGATGGTCTAAATATGGGCTCACATACTTGCACCAATTGTATATCAATGGGGAACTGAAAACCTTTTCGCAGCTGCGAAGAGAACTGAATGTTCCAGAGACCTGGGAATACAGATTTACTAGATTGAGACACACTGCTTATGTTCAATTTGGGGTTAGACCGGTGACACTGGAAAACTCTACGATAGAAAGACTACTGGCTACTCCAGATCCTACTAAACGAATTTCTACATACTACAATACACTTCTGGCAGAGGAGAATCCTAGAGAAAGTAAACTTAAAGGAAAATGGGTGGAGATCATACCAGAAATTACAGATGGTCAATGGGAAAATGTTCTGACATCATACTTACCCACAGTTATATCTGCTAGAGACAAATTAATACAGCTACGGTACTTACATCAAATGTACTATACCCCTTTGAGACTATAAAATGGGAAAGAAGGCGGACCCCATTTGTCATAAATGCTTGAGGGAAGAAGGCTCTTTTATACATATGGTATGGGAATGTGACAGAGTTAGGCCATTATGGTCTCAGGTGACTCAATTTATTGCTGATACTTTAGATATACCAAACATATGCAGCCCTCTGCTGGGCCTTTTAGGGATCATAGAAGATGAAGTTATGAGTAATAACATGAGAACACTACTAAGACTACTGTTTTACTATGTAAGGAAACTAATTGCACTTCATTGGGTCAGGAGAGACTATCTTACATTGAATGCCTGGAAAGGTTTGGTTAATGCCAATATCACCATGTATAAAATGACATATGAGTCTAGAGGATCAAATAAAAAATGTAATAAAGTATGGGGAAGATGGATTAACTCTGAAAGCACGCTACAATCCACCCAGTAATTCCGTAGGATACTAGAGAATCAATGGATAATAATTAAAAGATCTAGTGGGGAGTTGAATCACAGCAGCACACGGCACAAAAAAGTTTTTTTTACTTTTATGAGGGATTATTCCTTCTGATTGCTTTATTTGAATATTGCATAGTTTTTGTTCTATACTATTGCTTAGACTGAGTTCAATTAGTCTTGAGTTTCAAAGAAAACAGCCAATGATTTAACCAGTAATGACAAACGCAACATAATACATATAATATTTCTTTATTTGTATGCAGGATCTGCTTTTGAATACATTCTGGACTGTAACATGTATACCTTTGTCTATTATATTTTGCTAATATGATGTATAATTGTTTGGCAAATAAAAACCTTTAAAAAAAAAAAAAAAAAGAAATGTACCCTTTACTTTAAATATTGGTCTAGATTAACACCAATTAACTTCTAATCCCACACCCCATTCTTGTATAAATGTGTACTCTTATTTGTATATACCCAACATTTCTCCCTGGTATAAACATGCACCACCATATATCATATATATTATGTTTGCCCTATTATAATCCTTCATTCGTTTTGGCTAACAACCTTCATCATCAATCATTTTTAAGCATAAGGACCCTTACGGTCTTATTCCTCCTCTTGATACCCTCCAATAGTAAGTACCCAATGTACCTTACCCCCATTGTCAAATTGGTCGTTCTGTATTCTTTCACTTAATTTCCCTAGTGACCCCTTCTATTGTTTCTAATCATAATTGTAAAACCTTGTTTCATTCGCAATCATCCACTACACAATCGGTTTTAGCAGATTTGCTATTAGATTACCTTGATGGTATCTAACTAGTTAATCTGACACTCCAGTGCCACGTGATCCACTATTACCACTTTGAAAGGTTGCCAAGGTAACGCCTGTTTTAGTCCTGGCCACAACAGACTATCTATACCTCCTGCAAAAGGGGCCACTGTCGAGCCTAATGAAGGAGCATGCATGCTCCGAACACGCGCTCCACCCCGCTCTCTCTCCAACCAGAAGTGATGTACAGAGCTGTCTGTGAGCTGTCCTGAGTGTCTGGAAGCGCTGGGAACCACCGGTGTCCCAGGACCCATTAGCTGCCTCTTCACCAGTGATGGTCTTTCCCATGAGCAGATGAACCACATTATTAATCCTGCAGACATCTCCTACATCTTGTGAGTTACCAATTGTCTTCTATGGAATAAAATGTCTTGATAATGCTGCTCTCCTTTGCCTTCCACAGAATTACTTCTAGCCTGTCACAAGCTGGCAGCCATCCACAGTCAGCTTATCTAAGAACACTTTAACTGTCTGTGTGCCACAAATGTACCCCTCCACATAAACTCGATGTGAAAGAGCGTTCTAATTACCCACTCTCTTTATTCAGCTGATCAAGTGCACATGATCAAATGTACTTTCTTATGCCCAGTACTATCCTAAGGTTATATCAGTCTTCCACCTTAATGAAGACACAGTCCTTTCCATCCTTGTGCCCTACTCTAAAACACCCAAAGGAAATTGTTCTTCATTGCCCGGGCATAGTCAGAGCCCATAGATTTTTTGCCAGCTCCCTGCATGGTCCAGGGTGCTGCCTCCCTGCTGCTGCCTCTCAGTGATATGGTCACAGATGGTCATTTAACCCTTCCTGCTTCAACAGTTGGTTCGTGAGTATCCCAATTAGATTTTTCTCAATTCTTGTATTGACAGTGTAAGGCAGATCATAGTTGCAAGGGAAGGGGTCCTGCAGGCCTTTTCAGCTCTTGATTTGACAGCTCCAGGATGGCTTGCATTATCCAATCTAAGAGGCCCTGACACCAAAATCCTGGAACACTGTCCTCTGCTTGAGACCACCCCCTCCTTGGAGTCTTCCTTGGCTCTCTTAGGAATGTCCCTCTCCTCCATGTTATCCAGGGAAGGATTTTCTGCAACCATGTCAATTTTTTTTTTTTTTTATAGCAAAGTCTCTGCGATGATAACTTACTCAGAACATAAGGGATGAAAGCGTGATTCCATGTTCTCTCCATTGGAGTGTCTCTGATTTGCCTTTAGCTGTGACTAATTCTTCACGCTCAGCTAAAGAGGAGGAATCTGTCTTTTTTGAATGAGTTTATGCTCATGGAGGTTCAGTCTGCTCATATAGTTATTGGGCTTAAGGCTACTGTTTGATCCTTGCGCTGTACACACATTGACTTGATCAGCCTGCGTTAGACTTTTCCTAGGGTTACCAGTTTGTGTTCCCTTAAGAGTCTCTAAGCTGTAAAAAACCTTCCCAGGTCACTTGTTACTGCAACCTATTTTGTACAGTGACTGGCTTAATCCTGAAAAGCTATCTCTCCTCCCTAGTGCTTGCTCAGCAAAATACAATTGAGAAGATGCCAAGATTGTCAAGAGGTGGGCTGTTCCTATTGTGGATCCAGAAATTTCTTACCACAAGAAACTAACCGTTCCTGTTAAAGATATTCCATTGTTTAAGGATCCTGTGGATTGGAGCTTAGAAGCCCTTTCCATGGCCTTATTCTCATTGACAGGCCTTGTAAACTGTCATTGTAGTCATGATCATCTGCTAAACCTTGGTTGTTCAGTCCATTGAGAATTGAGCCTGATGATGGCCTCTTTTGTGACAGGCTTGTTTGTCCAGTTCCACTCCAAACCAATGTGACTCAGAATTCTGGCTGTGTGGGACAAAGATAGTGCTATCTCTGGATTCACCATTTCGTCTGACACACAGGATCAGGTTGTCTCTGGCCTGGTTGCCCACACAACCAGCCCTAAAATTGGGGAAATCCTTCCTTCCAGCCTGAAAGATTCTCTCGATGGATGCTAGCATTATGGGCAGTGGGTTTGGGGGGGGGGGGGGGGGGTCCTGGAACTCTTTTGGTGCAGAGGACTTTGGGCAGTGACATACATCAACCATCAGAGATGTACCAAAAGTATGGCAGTCTAAAGAGAAGCCATCAAATTTTCTGTTTTAAAGTATTTTATTGGTTTTTCCAAAGGATAACAGGATATACCATTACATTCAACATGTCTACTGAAAAATAGAAACATTATACAGAATAATAAATCTCCTGATCAATAATCTAGTCAATGGAATGACAGTCTTCAAGAAATCCTTGTGCGACCTGAGGAATTTAGAGAAACCGTTACTAAACCGTCCCGGACCCTTATATGTCTAGAGACCTGATATATCACCTCGTCTCCCAACACCCCAATAGGGAACTCACTGTGTAGGAGAGGAGAACAACATCTCGCTTCTAGAGGCCTCGAGTCAGATAATGAGCTATATCCTCAAGGTTTCTAGTGTGAACTGTCTGGGTTATAAACATTCAAAACCAGATGCAGAGAACACTCTAGCATTAACTCCAGATAAGATTACTGAATATAATGGAACTAGTATACAATTAAAGCATAGAAAATATGCCCTGTAATCAACTTGACACACGTTCTGTTACAGGTCGTAGTTACCATGGGACATAACCCGAATCATCCCGTAAGGGGATAAGGAGATAAGTGGGGGGGGGGGGGGGGGTGAGGAGGTAAAGAGGTGAAAGAGAGAGCAATAAGAGTTAGCCGTCTGCCCGTCCATTCCTGGATTTACTTAGTGCTATGAACTTGAGTGTGATGGAGCACCTACTCCTATGTATTTAGTCCATGGTTCCCAAGTCTTCTCAAACTGTGCTGAGGTGTCTAGTATGGAACTCACCATCTTCTCTTGGGTCATTATCCATGAAATTTTCAGTTTCGCCGCTATAATAGAGACCTTGGGGAGCTTCCATGCTTTGGCCGAAGTGAGTTTGGCACCAAGCAGAATAAAAAATATTAGTTTTTGCGTGTATTTCGGGACCCCTGGAATTTGGTGATTGAGTAGAGCCGTTAGAGGAGACTTGGGGACTGTCAGGGCTGTGACTTTAGAAATGATGTGAAAAATTTTATTCCAAAAGCTTCTGATTTTGGGACACTCCCACCAAATGTGCATCATGGTACCCTTCATATGACAACCGCGGAAGCATAGTGAAGAGACCGAGGGATACATGAGGGAAAGCCTGGAGGGGGTTAGGTACCATCTTGTGATGACCTTCAAGCTAGCTTCGATTAATGTAATATTTAGTATGCCTTTAAAGGATCTAAAGAAGGTTTTGTGCCAGTGTTCCAGGTCCCAGGATTCCTGAATATCCCTCTCCCACTCCAGCAAGAATTTTGTTTTCCTACCGCTTGTTGCAAGCGAGGAGTAGATTATGGAGATCCCTCCCCTCTGCTCCAGAAGCTGCCCACACCACTGTTCATATGGGGTGAATTGAGGTGGATCCGGTTTAGAGACCCAAATGGAATGAAGAAAGTGTGATAATTGCATATATCTGAACCTCTCCGAAATGGGTAGGTCCAGATGTTTAATGCAATGGGCTAGAGAAATTGGTCCAGCTGAGGTAAAATAGTTCCCGATCCGGTACATTCCCCTGTCTAGCCACCACTGAAATGCTTTGATATCCAGGCCCGGATGGAAATCCGGGTTACGGAAAATATGGGCTAAGGGTTTGCTTTGTGATACCAAAGAGGGGTCCTTCCTAAGAGAGTCCCAAATCCTCATTGACTGTGACAAGGAGGGAGATAGGATGGGAGGCCTTGACTGTGGAGGGCACCAGAGGAGGAAATCTATAGTGAAAGATGGAACTGCTTGCCTCTCCATTTCTACCCAATCAGGTCTGGCTGATTTAGAATAAACAGTTGATAGCTGAGCTAGTCTAGCAGCTTGGTAGTACCAAAAAAAATTTGGAAGGCCCAGTCCCCCCCTATTTCTCATATTAAATAAGGATTGTCTCGCAAGTCGATGGCCAGACTTTCCCCAAATAAATTTGACCACCTTGTTTGGGAACGCCAGGAGATGGTCCTTTCTAATGGCGATCGGGAGTGAACGAAATATATATAAAAGTCTTGGGAGTAGGGTCATTTTGATAGAGTTTATCTTACCTAGCCAGGATAGTTTTTGCGGGGACCATTGTTTAAGATCTGATTCCAATTTTTTGTAGATGGGGGGGTAATTAGCCTGGTATAGTTGTTCAAATTTAGGTGTGAGATTGATACCAAGATAACGTATGGAGGACTCACTCCACGAAAAGGGCAATAGGTGACTCTGAGAGTGACACATTGAGTGCTAGGGATTTAGAATAGTTGACATGTAATCCTGAAGTCTTGGCAAATTCCTCCAGGAGCTTACAGACGACAGGGAGGGATGTAACCGGGGACGTAAGGTAGAGAATGAGGTCATCGGCAAATAAGCCGCATTTGTGAATTTTAGGGCCACATCTGACCCCTGCTATGTATGGGTTAGTGCGGATATCAATCGCTAACAATTCGATTGCTATCGCAAATATAAGTGGCGATAGCGGGCATCCCTGGCGGGTCCCTCTTGCTATTTTAATAGGTTCTGATAATTGTCCTTGTAATTTAATCCTAGCCTCGGGGTTAGAATATAGTGATTTAAGTAGTCCGGAGAATCGGGGGCCAAAGCCCCATCTTTCTAGAATAGAGAACAGATATGACAAGGAAACGGAGTCGAAAGCCTTTTGTAGGTCTAGCGACAACAACATACCTTTTTGATCATCACCGCCATCCCAGCCCGACTGTAAGATCGAGACCACATCAACTGTTCTTCTGATTTGGTCAGGGCCCTGCCGTCCAGGAATGAACCCGACCTGGTCCTTATCTATATAAGACCCGAGGAAGGACGCTAAGCGGCCAGCCATAATTTTAGTCATTATTTTAAGATCGTTATTGATCAGAGATATGGGTCTGTAGTTAGACACTTCCTGGTCTCCCTGGACTCCCGGGTCCTTGTCCGGTTTTGGGATGACGGTGATGAATGCAGCATTCATCTGCGGGTCCAGAGGTTCCCCTTCTGATTTTAGAGTTAATAAATTTGGCTAGGTACGGTGCTAAAGTGTTCGCAAAAGTTTTATAATATGGTGTGGAGAAGCCATCTGGACCCTGAGCTGAACATCTCTTTAGGTTTTTTATTACTGCTATGACTTCCTCAGTAGTTACAGGAGCTTCAAGTCTATCTGTGTTCTACTGACAGAGTGGGAATCGGCAGGTCATTCAAGAATTTGGTAACATCCCGAGTCCCACTCAACTTATGTTCACTATAAAGATCGGCATAGAATCCATGGAAGGCTTCCATGACCTTCAGTGGATTTGCGGTGTGTTGTTGGCCTGCTATTTTAATTCTAGGGAAGGTGTACGAGTGAGTACGTGGTGTGAGTCGGGAGGCCAAGAGAGACCCAGTTTTATCTTTTTGGTAGTAGTATTTCGCTCCTTGCCATAAAATGCGTTTTTCTGCCTTGACTGTAAGAGCTAAATTGAGCTCCAGGCGTGCTGCATCCAGCCGGGACACCGGAATCCGGGCTGGATCTCTCTTGTGCTCCGAACATAGTTTTTGGAAGGTCTTTTCAAGATTGTCTATGTCCACCCTGTGTTCCCTTTTAATTTGGGAAGATATTTGGATTAGTTTCCCTCGAATGGACGCCTTATGAGCAGCCCATAAGGTTTTAACTGAGACCTCAGCAGTGTCGTTTAGTGTAAAGTAGTCAGAGATAGCCTTTTCGACTTTCCTAATAGGGTCAGAAATAATTGTTTCTGTTAATCTCCAGAAGGCGGGTTTGGTTTGTGGGGCTTGGTTGTTTATTGTAACACTCAACAAGGAGTGATCGGACCACACTGTGTCTGTAATCTGTGCTTTTCGGGCTAACGGAATTAGGCTATTGGAGACCAACAAATGGTCCAGTCGGGCATAAGATTGGTGAGCATGGGAGAAATGAGTATAGTCTTTTTTGGTTGGATTTAACTCCCTCCAAATGTCTGTGAGACCTTGTGAGTATATCAATTTAGCTATCTTAGAGCTGGTCCTAGTTGGGCGAACGGTTTTAGCATGGGGTGGTTTGGATCTATCCAAGCCCTGGTCAAAGGCAACATTAGAGTCTCCGCCAAAGATTGTGGAGCTTTCCAGTAGGGGATCAAGAGTCTTAAACAGATTGCTGAAGAATTTGAGTTGACCCGCATTCGGGGCGTAGTAGGATACCAGAGAAAATAGTCTACCCTCTATAGAACCCTTCACAAGGATATATCTCCCCTCTGGGTCCCGCAGCACCTGTTGTAAGGTAAATCTACAACTCTTGGAAACGAGGATAGCTACCCCCCTAGTTTTATCTTCCGCGTTAGCTAAATAGAATAAGGGGAATTGGGCATGAAGGAAAGTGGGATTGTACCGGATCGGGAAGTGTGTTTCTTGAAGAAACCAGATATCAATTTTGCGGGACTTCATATAGTCCAGGACCTTCCTTCGTTTAGAAGGTGAGTTTAGCCCTTGGGTATTATGAGTCGCCACCCTTAGTGGGGAAGACGATAAATTATCAACAGCCATGGAGCAGAGGGGGTGGACCTACCACCAATCCATCAACGCTTACCTGATCTAAGGAGCTGAGGGGAACCGCATCCAGTGCAGAGAAGGGAATCCTTCGCTTCTTGTGTGAAAAATGGACATCGACAGGCAGACGACCGACTGCAAAGACAAGATTAGTTAGAGAGGAAAGAGGAAGAGGGGAAAAAGGGGAAGGTGTGGAAGGGTGCTTCAAGCCGCCTAGGGGCTTGAGAGAGTAGTGAAGGCATCGGAGCACATCACTCATTGGAGAACAAGACACGTCCAGTCCCTGCGTACAGGGCGGACTCCTAACCCAGGGAGAAGGAACAACCTAAACCTTGGGGTAGGGGGAGGCGCGGCATGACTGCCCCAGCCTCGGCGCACCTTAAATTAAACAACAAAACTATAAAAATAGAATCACTCTGATTTGGGGGATCAGGGGTCCCCAACCGTCCACCACCCAGTAATCCCCCCCCGGGGAAAAAAGAAACCGGGGGGAGGGGGGAAGGACTCGTCATTATCCAACCCAGGGGGAGCAGAACTGGACCCATCTAGCAAGCTTTTCTACGGCTATTATTAAAGGATAAACTTCCACGGTTATTAACAGTAGTAACTAAATGCCTAAAACCACCGGGAGGCAAGTGCTAAACGGGGGAATAATATTAAGTCCTGACCAATATCCATGAGAGCCCACAGCAACGTTGTAACCCTGTAGTTAGCTCTCCTGAGAAGGACCTCTATAGGCCGCAATGGGTACAGATGCTGGTAATCAATTAACTAGAAATGATAAGACAATAAAAAAGGGGAAAAAAAGAAAAAAAAGGGGAAAAGGCAACTGAAAACAAAACCCTGAGAAACTTTCCCTTTTCTCCCCTCTTCCCCCCCTCGTCAGGGAGACATTTGTTCCAGAGTCTCTCTGAGCTCAGACTGAACACCGAGGAGAGAGTCCAGGTATAAAGTTAGTGTGAAGAAAAATTCTTGACTCGCAGTGTCATGGAGGTCTGGCCTCTTTGGAGCGTTTGTATTTGGGCTTGTCCCAGACCGGCTGAAGAGGGCTCGCTGGAGAAGGGCGTTTGGAAGATCCTGCAGACGAATTCGTCATGTCCATTGCTAATTCTTGTGAAATTAGGCGAAGATCTAGGAGTAGCCCTTCACCATCTTGTAGGCTGCGGAAGGAGTGTGTCTTGCCTTTGTAGTCAAACTTCAGTGCAAAGGGGAAGGCCCATTTATATTTGATTTCACGTTGAGATAGAACCATAAGCAGGGGTTTCAGCGACCTCCTTTTTTGTATTGTGGTTGGTGAGCTGTCAGCAAATACTTGTATGGTGTGACCTCTGCACGTGAGAGGGTGTTGATATCTGCATTTTTTCATAACTTCTTCCTTCACCGAAAAGTAGTGAGGTTTGACCACTATATCCCTAGGTAGGCCGTCTTTCCTAAGGGGTCCCAATGTCCTGTGAGCTCGGTCTATCTCCAACTTATGAGAAGTAATGTCAGGGATAACCAGTTTGAGAAAGTCTTGATCAACCGATATTGTGTCCGTTATCGATTCTGGGAGCTCCCTAATTCTGAAGTTCTCCCTTCTAGATCTATTTTCAAGATCATCGATACGAGAGAGCGCAATGTCCAGCTGATCCTGTAATACTTGGATGTGGGCAGAGTTCTGTCTGGTTTTAGAAATGGTCTGGTCAAGTTTATCCTCAATTGCTTCCATCCGGGAGCCTAGTACCTGGAAGTCTTCCCTGATGTCTCCCGTGATTTTAGCTGCAGTTTGAGCTAGGCCTCTGTCTAAAAGGGCTGGCAGTTGGGAGAAGAGGTCCGGAGCTGAGAGCAGTGTGTGAGAGGGGATGTCAGCCATTACAGGCCCTGTACCTGTATTAGGAGAGGTAGGCCCCATGGACATGTGCTGAGGCTCCTCCAGGGACTTTGAAGTAATGGGCTCTGTAAATGCTGGGGTGAGAGTAGCATGTTTGATAGTACTCACTGGGGTCCCAGGATGAGAAGAGCGGGTCACTGCCGCATAAGACAGCTTGTCTCCCTGTCTCTCCTCAGCGTTCTGTGTAGTCTGCAGCATGGCGTCCGCCATCTTGGATTCGGCCCGTCCCGCCGAAGCTCTGAAGAGCAGCTCTAGGTCCCTCCTGTACGATCCTGCCTTCATGGGCTTGTGCCCCAGCTGTTCCGCTCGCGGAGTGGGTGTTTTTTGCGGGCCCCGGATCCCCCGCTAAGTGCGCCGAGTGGCTGAGGCAGTGCAGAGCTCCGGACTTAAGCAGCCATCTTGGAGCAGACCGCGCATGCGCCCCAAGCCATCAAATTTTGACTGAAATTCCACATTTTGCTCATTCCAGGTGTGAAAAATTAGCAGGCAGACTACTGAAGTAAACAATGATGCTACCATGCTCTGCTTTAACATGCCTTAAAATGTAGGTTTTAATGGACATTGACGCGCAAATTAAGGTGCGAATAGGTCCTTAAAGTGTTACTAAACCCAGGACTCTGAATTCACTATCTGGTCTCCCGCGGTACACAGAACATGGAAATGCAATTATTTTAGTAAATATAAACTGCTAAATACTTTTTCCTATCAGCAGTATATAGCAGTCTTGTGACCTCTATCAGTGTCTAGTTAAAGCTTGTAGGAGTTTTCATTCTCCTCTTCCTGTCTTATGAGGCTGCAGGATCCCTGACCCTCTGTCTAGACAGTGCTGATTGGCCCTGTGCTGATCACATGCACCCTCCCAAGAAAAAAAAAAAACTCTTTAGCAGTACACACCGAACTGAGCATGTGCAGAGTGTCTCCAAGGCTCTGTACTGTTAGGAGAGAGATTGGGGACTGTGGAAGAAGGGGAGGATGAAAGAAGACAGGGTCAAAACTGCCTTTTTACACAATTTACAGGATTAACCCCCTTAGGTTCCACAGTGAGTATAACGAGCATGCTTTACTGCATATACAGACTGATTTTACAGTTGTGGGTTCAGTAACACTTGAATCTATGATTGCCAAATGTGTGGAGTCTTCACAACAGGCCAAGGAATCTTTTCAGGCCATAATTATTTTTACCTAAAGGTACTCTTTTACTCATGAATGATAATTCAACTTTACCATAAGCATTTCTGTGCAAGTGTTCCAAACATTTTTTTATAGCCTCAGTGGGTTCTGATATTTGATTATATGGCCAGATGCCTGCTTCTTTTCATATTATGCCTATTAACGAATAAGCAGTTGTATTAAATAAGAAGGAAGCCGTCCACTGAATGTTCTTTAGAAGACCAAGGTCTCTTAGTATGGTTTAGCAGACCTGCCCAATATAGTATTCCAAAGTAAGAACAAAAAGAAATAGAGTAATGGGACTTTAAGATGCTGAAACCTCCTAATGGAAGAATATATGACACAGTGATGTATAAAAGTAACAAAATTTTATCAAATACATAAAAATTTCTTATCGTTTAAGACATGTGTAACAGAAATGTGAAACAGCAAACTCTAACACCTGTAAAACAGCCCCTACAACAAGGTGAGCAATTTTCTCAATAGTCACAAAAATGTGTAATCATGAACTATGAAACACTTAGGACCAAAGTATGAGAAAAGAGAGACAGCCCAATGTGTTGCGCGTGGTAGCTTCTTCAGGGGGGTTCGTTATCAGAGAAGTCGGTGCAATAGAGTTGATTCAGGATTATGGATCCTCATTTGGAGATTGCTTTCCATAAAGAATGTTGCTGTTATTGTGACACCAGGAAGGGAGGCTTTTTTGGGGTTGGCTTTTTGGTGTTTTCTGCCATGATTGAAGATTTAACATTGTGGTGACTATATCAGCATTTGGAAGCTACTCATTACCTTTGCAGTTGTTTGGGCCTATTCTTTGGAGAGACATATGCTGCATCGGGACATCAGTGACTGCAGAGAGGAAAACAGGAGCCCAATTGACAAACCCACTGCCTGAGGGTAGGGGGGGGGAGACACACCCTTCAATTGTAATGCGATAAAATGTATCCTACAAAGGGAAAAAGGGAGGATCATACCTCAACATGACACAAATTAATGAAAAATCCAAAGAATACTTGAGTAGAATTCCAAAATCTACGTTTGAAATCACTATCGAACTTTGTTGATTCAAGAAAGAAGTTGTAAGTATGAAACAAACCAGAGATCTCCCAGTGGTGCTAAAACTAATGCATTAGCAGAATATTAGGTGCAATATCCCTTTAAAATACATTATGTTGCCATCGAAAAGATTTTCAAAACTCGGACTCATTATACTTGGTGTACTTGGATGTGTCACCCTCAAGGCAGAGCTGCAGCATATAGCTGCCATGTCCAGATACCCCTTATATTCCCCTCCACCCCACCCCTTGCGTACAATGGTGGCATGAGAGATGCGGACGAGAAACAATTGCTACTGCACATGCGCAGTCCTCGCCGGAAATTATGTATCGTGCATGGTCAGTTGGCACCATGATGGAAAAGGGACTGATGCCCATAGCTGGCATAAACGGGAAATCCTGTCAGCCAGCCTCGGCATCCACTGTAAAGGAGCAACAGGATGGGCACCAGTAGATGGAGTAAAGTGGACACACACTACTGCAAATGGCAGCATACAAGCACCAGCAGAGAGATGCAGGGCAATACGGCTCCCCCCAGTGGCGCCCTGGGCGTCCGTACGGCCACCCATCCATCAGGCAGGTAAATTATTTGGATAACTGCCATCTAGTGAACAAAAGACAATATGAAATAGTAAGTTGAAGTGAATATAAGCGTTCTGAATCACTTTATGGGTCAGCAAGGACACCCCCAGATGACCCTTACTTCAAAATTGTATGTGTACTCATTAAATCAAATGCCAAATGGAGGGCATTCAAACAAATACAGATATGAATAGAAATTCTATCAAGATGGCCAGATAAAAAGGATCCATTTTGTTTCACATTGTAATATCATTTTATCTATGTCACCCCCTTGTTCATGTTTAGCTATATATTCAAGTTCAAAAAACATAATTTTTGTCGGGTCAGAGTCATGATCCGCTTTAACTAAGTAATG
Organism: Aquarana catesbeiana; assembly: GCF_042186555.1. NCBI lineage: Eukaryota > Metazoa > Chordata > Amphibia > Anura > Ranidae > Aquarana > Aquarana catesbeiana. The sequence goes on from NC_133331.1 coordinate 147,615,356, forward strand.
TAAAGTTGTAGGTCAAAAGTTTCAGCAACATCTATACAATACCATTGTGTTAGTGCAGATAATGAAAGATGTGTAAACCTCATGAAATGAACAGCACGACATGCCGTGAATGTAACTGTTTTGGGAAGCACGTAAAATTAATGGATTCAATTCCGCTTTACCGATCTCACTGTTATTTCGCTATGCCTGTAGTGATGGGGTTGAACACAAAGGGTTTTATTTACTAAAACTGAAAGCAAAATCTGGTGCAGCTCTGCATAGAAACCAATTGGCTTCCAGCTTTTTGTCAAAGCTTAATTGAACAAGCTGACTTTGGAGGCTGATTGGCTACCATGCACAGCTGCACCAGATTTTGCACTCTCCAGTTTTAGTAAATCAACCCCAAAGTTTAAATAAAAATACTAAATGTACAGTTAACACAGCATATAAAAGGGAGAAAATTCAACATGGCGCATTTCTGTAGAATTTAATGCATACTAAATATTTATTTGCTGAAATGAATTATGAATAATTGAAACTCTCTAGGTAGATGCCAAACATGCAGTGCATTCAGTATGACTTAAGAATATTTATGAACTAGCAGCTTTCTGCATGGAAGAGTTATCTCCAAAAATATTTGGAGGCTGTGATCTCTGGGAAAATGTGTTACTTACTATAGAATGACTTTCTTATTTCTTTTTAGGATAAGAATAGTGTGGTACAGAACTATATAGCGTTTTTTCCTTAACCACTTTAATACAGGGCACTTTCACCCCTTCCTGCCCAGGACAATTTTGAGCTTTCAGTGCTGTCGCAATTTGAATGACAATTGCGCGGTCATACAAAACTGTACCCAAACTAAATTTTTATATTTTTCTTCCCACAAATAGAGATTTCTTTTGGTGGTATTGGCTCACCTCTGCGTTTTTAATTTTTTGCTAAACAAACTAAAAAAGACTGACATTTAAAAAAAAAAAAAAAAAAAGTTTTTCTTTGTTTCTTTTATAAAATTTTGTTGTCTCCTTCACTGACGGACACTGATGAGTCGGCACTGATGAGGCAGCACCGATCGGCACTGATCAATTGGCACTGATAAGGTGGTGCTGACAGGCGCCACTGATGGGCACTGACAGGCAGCACTGATTGGGCAGGTACTGACAGGTGTTAATGCTGGGCACTGTGGTGGGCACTGATTGGCACTTTATTGAGTGCTGGCAGGGGGTTATGATGGGGCACTGACTGGGCATCGATTGGCAGCTTATGGGTACATTTGATGGGGGCTGTTCTGATTATCAGCACCGCCGATCGGCTCTCCCTGTCAGCGCGAACCAAGGCATGCCGTTTACCGGCACTTCCTGGTTCTCGCGATGATCAGCTGTGATTGATCACGTGGTAAGAAGCCTCTGTCAGAGGCTTCTTATCACAATCGGAGATGCAGCATGTCAGACTGGCACACCGCACTCGCGTACGCCGGCATGTTATCCTGCTGGACGTCATATGAAGCCCAGTCAGGATAACAGAACAACTTCCCGGCCATCATTCTGTTATGTTAACTTTCTTTTTCATACATCATGGGACACAGAGTTAGGCTAATATTCATTACCTACTGGGTTATATGCCATCACTAGGTGAATGGACACTGGTAGACAAAGTCTTAGACAGGAAGTGATTCCCCTATATAACCCCTCCAATGCAGAAAGTACATCAGTTATTTACTAGTGTCTGCAAGGTGGATGGACATGCTTGTTTGAGCTCTCTGAGCTGCACGTCTCTAGTCCCACAAATGGTTCTTAAATAAATCAAGGGATTGACTGATCGGATCCATTTGACACAGGCTTAATATGCTTAGATAAATGGTACCCGAGCCTCGCAAAGAAGACACAAGATCCTGCTAGGTTTTGCCTGTAATGCGACCTCCGGGGGCTGGACCCTGCAAAAGGGAATCCTGGAAACCACAGTGCTAAGGCATTCCTGCAGGGTGCTGTACAGGTCCAAGTGAGTGGACCCTAAACATGAAAAGGGTTACCCAGTCCTTGAAGGTCCTCAAGTGACAGGAACCTGCCGTGATTGGTGAAGATTGGGCTCTTAGTTTCTAAGCTGCCCTGCGCCTGGATGGGTAAGTGAAACCCCCTTATTTACTTATTGTGGGGTGTCCCAGTGATTGTAACAATAAGTCAAGCTAGCTAGAGGCTGGACATCTGTGTGCGGTGAGCATACGGGGGAGTTTTGGGCTAGCTGTGGGTGTTTGCAAAGTGTACCTTTTTTGCTTGTGTCAGGCTTTTTTTTTACCTGTATGATGGCGCACAACGTTGCGCCATTTCTCTTTGGTTTGCCATGGCGCATGTGCATTCGCAAGAGCGCTGCTGTGCTCATCAGTTTGTTTGGCAGCCATGGCGCACGCGGCTTTGCCATAGGCATTGTGCGCACTCGGAGCCATGCATGCACCGTAGCCTAATCTGGGCGCACAGAGATTCGCATCATATGCGAATACAGCCGCACTCGTTTGCCGGGACCACGCACGGAGCGTCCCGGCTCTCAGCCAGCTTATTTAAGCGGTGTATGCTAGGCATGCGGTGCTTCCAGAAGGCAGCTGTGGGACACAGAGTAGTCTCTGAACCAGGCATTTGCAGAGGTTCATTTCTCCTTACCCAGGTCACATGAGTCACCAGGTGTTTGGCAGGCTAAGGTGCTTGGCAGGATTGTTGCATAGGGGCTTGGTGAGCCCTATTAAAGGGTCTACCTTCTGAGGTGTGTTAATACTACACTCAGGTACTCCCTTTTTGTGGCTTGTAAATGTCTTTAAAAAAAGTGGCGCCTATTTGGTATTGTGCCTACAGTCAACGCTGCTGCTTCACCCTTTATCACCAAGGATGAACTGTCCTCGGCCCTAGCTGGGTTAGAGCACAGAATTGCTGGCATGATTGTCTCCGTCCCGCAGGGTGGCAAGAAGCGTGACAGATCCCCCTCCCCTGAGCCTCCTAGTTTGGAGCAGGAATGGGTTGAGGTTGGGGAAGAGCTAAAAGCTCGGGATTCTGTTGAGGGCCTGGCGGATGAGTCTGCTTCTGAGCAATCTGGACATGAAGATATCCAGTTGGTGTCTGCCTCTCAGTCGCAGAGGCTTTTGATCCAGACTTTTTGCTGAGATGGTTCATTCCATCTTTAAGTTGCCTCTTGCAGAGGTTACTGAGCCCCCCTGGTCCTCTTTGGGATCCCTGAGGCCTCTTCAGGCTAAATAGACTTTCCCCTTACACCCACTGTTGGAACATGCGGTGTATGCTGATTGGGAGCATCCTGACGAGACTTTTCTTCCTCCTAAGGGGTTTTCCCTTTTATATCCCATGGATGAAAAGTTTAAGAAGTGGAGCATGCCAGCCGTAGATGCAGCAGTCTCTTCCTTAAACAAGAACTTAACTTGTCCGATGGATAACGCACAGGGCTTCAAAGACCCTGTTGACAAGAAACTGGAGTCATTTTTAAAGGCGTTCTTTAATTTGGCTAGTTCAGCTACTCAGCCAGCTGTTGCAGCAACTGGTATCTGCCAGTCCATAAAGGATCAGGTCAGACAGCCTGACAGGCCTAACCAGGAGAATGGTCTTGCTGAAAATAAGACCGATATTCCTGGAGTGCTGTGTTTTTGCTGTTGATGCCTTAAAGGATTCAATACAGCATGTTTATCGTTTGGCTCTCTTGTCTGTACATACGCGGAGACTTTTGTGGCTTAAGAACTGGTCAGCAGAGCTTCCTTGTAAGAAATTATTGGCAGGTTTCCCCTTTCATGGGGAACGTTTGATGATTTGGACAAAATATCCAAAAGATTTCCGGTGGGCAGAATTCTCTACTTCCGGTGAAGAAAAGCACCAGGCGTCCCCCATTTAAAACCTCAGGGACTGCTTCCCTCAGTGCCAAGGCAGTTACGCTGCCAACAGAGCGCTAAAGCCGCAAGGCCAGGGCCAGAAAAAGCCTTGGGTCCAAAGCTCTTCCAAACCTGGTACCAAGCCCTCTTTTTGAGGGGACGCCCCCCCCTCTATCGGGTGGGGGGGGCAAAGGGCAAGGCTTCTGCACTTTGCGGACATTTGAAGAACAGTGGTTCAGGATGAGTGGGTCACCTCGACTATATCCCGCGGTTACAAGCTGGAGTTACGGGGGGTTCCCCTTCAGAGGTTTCTAAGATCCAGTGTTTCCTCGGATCCTCTAAAAAGAAACCTACTGTTTCAGGCACTACATCATTTAGTACATCAAGGAGTGATTGTACAGGTTCCTGTATCCAAAAGGGGCGCAGGGTTTTATTTGAACCTGTTTACGTTTCAAAAACCAAACGGGGACACAAGGCCCATATTGGATCTAAGATCCCTGAACCAGTATCTACTAATCCAGTCCTTTTGGATGGAGTCTGTCCGCTCAGTTGTAGCCTCGCTCCAGATGGGAGACTTTCTAGCCTCCATCAAAATAAAGGACGCGTATTTACATGTACCTATCTTTCAGCCTCATCAGAGGTTCCTGCAGTAGAGGAAGGTCATTTTCATTTTGTGGCTCTATCCTTCGGGCTTTCCACAGCTCCCTGGGTTTCACAAAGGTCCTAGCACCAGTACTGGGTCTTTTAAGGGCCCAAGGGATCTTGGTGCTCGGGTATCTGGACAACCTCCTACACAGAGATCACTCACTGCAGGCTCTAGAACAGAGCATAACCTGCACAGTGCAGTATTTGGAAAGCTTAGGCTGAGTCATAAATACCGAAAAGTCAGCCGAGAGACCAGCTCAAAGTCTAAAGTATTTAGGTCTGATCGATACGGTCCAAGCAAGGGTGTTTTTGCCACCCGTAAGGATCTGTGCCCCGAAGGATCGGGTGCGTCAGATAAGGGGCACCAGACAACCCTCCATTCGGCTCTGTATGAATCTTCTAGGAAGGATGGTGTCCTCCTTCGAGGCAGTGCCCTATGCCCAGTTCCATTCCAGGCCTATACAACAAGACATCTTGCTGGCTTGGAACAGGAGAGGACAAGCCCTGCATTATCCAATGTTCTTATATCCTCGGGCACGCTTAAGCCTAAACTGGTGGTTGCAGGATCAGAACCTGCGAAAGGGAAGATCCTTCCTCCCGGTAACTTGCAGAGTACTGACTACAGATGCCAGTCTCTCAGGCTGAGGAGCAACCCTAGTAGGGCTCACAGCTCAGGGGAAATGGTCAAGGACAGAACATATCCTGCCCATCAACGTCCTGGCTGTACGCCTGGCCCTACGATCCTGGACGGGGGAGCTTCAGGACTGCCTTATCGGTGTTCAGTCCGACTATGCCACTGCAGTGGCCTATATGAACCACCAAGGCGGCACCAGAAGTCGTTCAGCTCTGAAGGAGGTGAACCACATACTAGCTTGGGCAGAGGGACATGTGCAGATTCTATCGGCAGTCGATATCCCGGGAGTAGAGAACTGGAAGGCAGATTATCTCAGCCGCCAGCAGATCTGCCCGAGGGAATAGTCCCTACACCCAGGGGTGTTCCAGGAATTTCGCCAGCGTTGGGGATGGCCAGAGGTTGACCTATTGACATCCAGGTTCAATAACAAGCTACAGCAGTTTGTGTCCCGAACAAGGGATCCTCTGGCAATCGGAGCAGATTCTCTGGTAGTTCCGTGGAGTCAGTACTCCCTGGTTTATGCTTTCCCCCCGATCCCTCTCCTTCCACATTTGTTGCACAGGATTTGGAGAGAGGGGGTTCCAATGATTCTTGTGGCTCCAACCTGGCCCAGAAGGCCCTTGTTCCCGGAGATTGTAAGGCTGACAATAGACGGACCATGGACGCTTCCACGTCGCCCCAATCTACTGTCTCAAGGTCCTATATTTCACCCCAATTTACAGTCTCTAAATTTGAAGGCCATGGCTATTGAAGCCAGGGTGTTGAAGGACCGTGACATCTTGGGACCAGTGGTGTCTATTCTAATGAATGATAAAAAAGCTGCTACTAGGAAGATCTATTATAGGGGTCTCGAAGACTTATATTGCTCGATGTGAAGCTAGAAAATGGCATCCTTGGAAATACGTGATTTGGAGAATTCTCTCTTTTCTACAGTCAGCTGTGGAAATCAGAATGGCTTTGAGTACAATCAGAGGTCAGATTTAGGCCCTGTCAATATTCTTCCAAAGGCCTTTAGCCTCCCATTCGCTGGTCCGAACCTTTATGCAGGGGGCAACTCGTTTCCTTCCCCCAATAGGTCACCTATGTGTCCTTGGGACTTGAACTTGGTGTTGTCTGCATTACAGAAACATCCATTTGAGCCTACCAAAGACATTCCATTAGACTTGCTGTCACGCAAGCTAGCCTTCCTGATGGCCATCACCTCGGTTAGAAGCCTGTCGGAGTTGGCGGCCCTTTCGTGCAGGGAACCATACTTGATCCTTCACCACAACAGGGTCGTGTTAAGACCTGCCCCATCCTTTTTGCCAAAAGTGGTGTCAGCCTTTCATTTAAATCGGGACATTATTTTACCTTCTTTTTTTCTCTCAGCCTTGTTCGGCGGAGGAGAGGCGACTGCATTCCTTGGACGTTGTCCAGGCAATCAAGGTTTATTTGTCTAGATCTGCGGAGATCCAAGGATCAGCCTCCTTTTTTGTTTTACCAAAAGGACTAAAGAAGGGGCAGGCAGCTTCCATTGCCAGTTGGGTCTGTCAATTGGTTATTCAGGCCTATGGTCTGAAACGTAAAGCTCCTCCCTTTAGGGTGAAAGCTCATCCTACCAGGGATGTAGGAACCTCCTAGGCTTTTCACCATCAGGTATCCATGGCTCAGAGAGATAAAAAGAGAGAAGGGCGCACCGGCCATGTGTATTATCTTTTGTAAAACATTTATTTAAGTAAATGATAAAGGAAATTTTTTTTTTTTAAATATTGGTACCTATTTTGGTCTGCTAAATCTCTAGAGCTGCTTTTCTCAACTAGGGTTCTGTGGAACCCTAGCATTCTGCCAGAGATTGTTATTGATTCCTTGAGAAGTACTGGATTAAACTCCCACCTGCTGGTGCCTGCATAGTTCTGGCACCAGTGCCACGTAACATGGAACAAGTAAATCCTAAAATTTACAAAAGATAATACACATGGCCGGTGCGCCCTTCTCTCTTTTTATCTCTGTGTCTGCCAGGATTCCCCATCCTTGAGGGCAGCAAGGCCAGTGTATCCCTTTTTGATCTATTGGGTCGACCACTTGTGCGCAGGAGTCATTTTCTGTTTTTCTATCGGTTAATCCATGGCTCAGATTTGTAAGGCTGCCACCTGGTCTTCAGTGCATACGTTCACAAAATTTTATCAAGTGGATGTTCTAGCAGCCAAGGATTCGGCTTTTGGCCACATTGTACTGCGGGCTGCCGTATAAATTCTGATGGCTATTGTTTGGCAGGGTGTCTCCCTCCCCTCAAGACTATTGCTCTAGGACGTCCCAGTAGGTAATGAATATTAGCCTAGCTCTGTCTCCTATGATGTATGAAAAAGAAAATAGGATTTTTTGGTCATACTTAGCTATAAATTCTATAAAAGCAAGTGATCCCCTGTATAATCCCTCCCATAAAGGAAGTACATCAGTTTTGTAGCAAGCACTGCATCCTCAACAAAGAGGGGAGGCATCTCTGTGCCCCGTGATGTACTCAAAGAAAAGGATTTTACAGGGAAGTGTGACAAAAAAATCCTCTTTCTTTACGAAACTTACTTAAATGCATTTAATTTGATCATAGATGGCCAAACTTTTGCATACTAAATGGAGATTAGAAATCCTATGTAATAATAGAAGAACAAGTGTGCTCACTCTTGCAAATGCTTGACTGACCCGCATTATGGCAATTGCCAGGCACATAATACACAAGTCTAATGACCTGTTATTATTTCTGTTATTATTTTTAGCAGCAAGAAAGGATGTATGCATTTATTGAAACTCCTTGTATATACTATTTAAGAGTGCAATTGCATTACTTCATGTGCCTCCACTCTAGAAAAAAATGCCAAAGTGTGCTGTTCAACAAAGAAAGTTACATTGGTTGTAAAGGCTAATGCCGCGTACACATGACCGGACTTTATGGCATACTTTGTCCGGCGGACTTTTCGACGGACTTTACGACGGACTTTCCGAATGAACGGACTTGCCTACACACGATCAACCAAAGTCCGACGGATTTGTACGTGATGACGTACGACCGGACTAAAACAAGGAAGTTCATAGCCAGTAGCCAATAGCTGCCCTAGCGTCGGTTTTTGTCCGTCGGACTAGCATACAGACGAACGGACTTTTCGACAGGACTCGAGTCCTTCGGATAGATTTGAAACATGTTTCAAATCTAAGTCCATCAAACTTTTGAAAAAACAAAGTCCGCTGGAGCCCACACACAATCGAATTGTCCGAAATCCGGTACGCCAGACCAAGTATGCCGTAAAGTCCGACCGTGTGTACGCGGCATCAAGGTTTTTTTACCTTAATGTATTCTCTGTATTAAGATAAGAAGAACCTTCCAAGATTAATTCCCCCCACCCCTGACTGTCCCCTGCCAGCATGCTGTAGATAAGGACCTTTGCTCTCTGTGTGGAAGCAATGGTCTCTCTGCTGACATCTGACACTTCCCCTGCTGAGTCAGACCTATAGCTCTCCAGTCAACAGGGAGCCTGAGATTTGCTAACTGCAGAGCTATAGGTCTGACTCAGCAGTGGATGTGTCAAACATCTGCAGAGAGACCACAACTTACACACAGAGATCAAGGGTCCTGTTCTGCAGCATGCTGGCGGAGGAAAGGCTTTGACTGCTCTCTAAAGAAAGTAAACTGTAAGCCAATTCCTAAATCTGTATTAAACCCAAAAATAAAATGAAATGTATTTCAGCTTACAAATGTTTTGATGTGGTAGCTACATTATTTTTTTGCCTTTTTATTTTCACCTTCTAATATGGCCAGTAACTTCCCCTTTATGTCTACCCCGACATGTTCCATACCTGAGTATATTTTACAGTATCGTGGCCATTATAAATGACTTGTTCAAGGGATGGGGATACAGTATGCTTTTGTATATTTAATAATTATTTAAGAATAGGCTAGGAAGGCAAGCCAGATCAAAAGTAGAGTGGGAAGAATATAATAGAACGTAATTTCTGAATTATGGATTTTCAAAATGTGCTAGCTCAAAGAGAAGTTAAAATGAAAGCTAAAATGTAGTCTTGAAAAATTTCCAGAATACAATTACTCATTTTGATCCCATATTCTGTGTTCCAGTAATAGCTACACAGCCCAGGGACCCATAGGAAAATCTGCATTTAAAGCACGCATTCCATTTAGTTTGGAGGACGACTGAAAATGTGATCGAGACTATAGGCAGAATATTTTGCCAGTGGCCTTGCTCACAACTCAGATTTCACATCTTTACATAACCTCTTTAATTGCTCATTAAGATGGTGAAAACTGCCAGAGAGCTGAATTAATTTTCTTCTAAATTCATGGCATTGCAGTGCAGGCTCAGGACTGCAGTGCCAAGCTAAGAGCAGCAGTTAAAAGAAGTGATTTTTATACACATTGTGTACAGAAAGTAAGATTCTTTGTGTTCTGGTCATGCTTTTGTTTTTTGCAAGAATGTGTACAATGTTTATAAGTTCAAACCTGTCAGATGCCTGTGCAATTTAAACGGAATGTGTGTGTGTATGTATGTGTATATATAAATATGCACTCATTTATTTTTTTTACATGTACTATTAAGAGATTTCCTTCACTAAAAACTTTTTTTTTTTTTTTGTTTTGTTTTTTTAAAGATCCGAAGATTAGAGATATTGGCAGCTGAAGTTGTATTTATCTCTCTTTAGCTTCTGTAAAAGTGGATCTTGGTCCTGCCCCCTTTCATTGGTCTTGCCACCCTATTTATTCTTTAAAAGTCCACTTTCATAGGAGATTAATAGCAGCTACTATTACATTTTTTTTTTTTTTTTTTTTTTTTACAATCGTTTTTAAAGCATTTTAGAAGTGTATTACAAGCGTTTTACAGCTTCAGGTATTTTTGTTTAGCCAATAGAAAGCACTAGGGGGAGGAGATGAAATTAGGGGTGGAGAGGTGCTGTTTGAGCAGAAAATGAGCGACAAAACGCTCAAGTCAGGCATCTCAATTGAAGTCTATGGGGCCTGCAGTAATGCGAACTAGGTTCATTGAAATGCATTCATTTATTTATTGTTTTGCTTATGTGTACTGTGTTTAAGAATGCATTTGCATTGGGTGTACATGGACCCTGATGATTTGACTTGCTGGCCTACAACACTGATATACAGCATGCTTGTTCTGGGACTTAGCCAAAGTCTGACAGTCCGAGGCTTTGGCTGTAGAATGGTGGTGGGTCAAGTTCAGCTTTCACAGGAAAAGTCAAAATGTTTTCATCACAGTATCTCTTTTGCTTTCTGCTGACTTGCCTCTGCTTTTATCTGTCCTCTTTCTGTTCCTTTTTTTTTCCCTGCAAACTTTTTTTTTTATGTCTTGCTTTACTATTTTTTTTTCTGCAGCCTGCTTTTTTAAAGGGCAAATGGAGCTCCCATTTTTACCTTTATTTTTGATACCATTGCTTGTTTATAAACACAAGTTCAAAAGAATTACTGATTCCTCTGTTGGGCTTGGTCAGCTGGTTTAATTTGTGTAACATCTTATTGTACCTTATTGCTTTCCTCCTTTAAGTGAGTGGTAACTGTGTTCCATCAGGCCTGTTGGCTGCGTCTGTACTATGCCATGTATGAAAGCTAATACACTGTAACTTTAGCTTAAATCTTCTGATACCTATATCTCTGAATCTGCTGATCAATTTACCACAAGTAAGGTAGACTCTGCTTATGCATTTTAATTCATCAAGTGTTAGGTTTGAATTGCGCAGGTTTCTAGCAGGTTTACTTTACAGAAACCATTTAAATGTAATAATATGCAAATGTTTATTGCGAATACAACCCCAATACCAAAAGAGCTGTGTAAAATCTACACAAAAGCAAAATTCATTGCTTTACAAAGCTCATAACCTATATTTTATTTACAATAGAAAACAACATATCAAATGTTTAGAGACGTAATGTTCCTTAATGTAAAATTGCAAAGGCTTTAAATATATCATCATCTACAGTACATAATATCAAAAGATTACTAAAATCTGGAGAAACCTCTATGCACAAGGGACAAGGCCAAAACTCAGTTTAGGATACCCATTAACTTTAGGCCTTCAGATGGCATTGCATTAAAAACCCATGTTTGTGTGATGGACATCACTGCATGGGCTCAGAAATATGACCAAAAATCACTGTCTGCGAACACAGTTCACCATGCGATCCAAAAATGCAAGGTAAAGCTTTATCATGCAAAGAATTAGCCATATCTAAACATGGTCCAGAAACACAGCTGTCTTCTTTTGGCCGAGACTCATAGAAAATGGTCTGTTGCTAAACATGCGCTCTTATGTACCCCTAAACTCGATGGTGGCAACGGCTTACAGGACTTAAAGGTTTATCATGCCTCAGCCCTATTTTATAGATTACGTGATTGGTCTCCTCACCCATTACCAAATCTTCCATTGTAGTTGAACAAGATATGGCTCCAGTGGACCTTTGGTCAGTATTCCAACATAACTCCAGACACACCTCCAAGATGACTACTGCCTTGTTAAAGAAGCTGAGGGTAAAAGTGATGGACTGGCCAAGCATGTCTACAGACCTAAACCCTATTGAGCATCTGTGGGGCATCCTCAAACGGAAGGTGGAGGACTGCAAGGTCTCTAATATCCACCAGCTCTGTGATGTTATCCTGGAGTAGTGGAAGAGGAATCCAGTGGCAACCTGTAAAACTCTGGTGAACTTCATGCCCAAGAGGGTTAAGGCAGTGCTGGAAAATAATGGTGGCCATACAAAATATTGACACTTTAGGCCCAATTTGCACATTTTCACTTAGGGGTGTACTCACTTTTGTTGCCAGCGGTTTAGACATTAATTGCTGTTTGTTGAGTTATTTTGAGGGGAAAGAAAATTTACACTGTTATACAAGCTGTACACTCACTACTTTACATTGTAGCATAGTGTAATTTTGTCAGTGTTGTCACATGAAGAGATATAATAAAATATTTTCAAAAACGTGAGGGGTGTACTTACTTTTGTGAGATACTGTATGTATTTTTTTAAACTAAATTTGGGCTTTAATTAATAATCAAAACTGGTGCAAATCACCAAGAGTCAATTATTGTTATTCAGGTTATAGCTAAAATGAGTGAATCAGCAAAACGTTAGTTACAGCTCTAGCAAAATCAACTTGCACAATGATCCCTTTGCAATGAAAACAAGCTAATTTTTGGATATTGTTATCCATGTACAACTGTTTCCCATTTGCCTGCAAGATCATATTTGACTTGCTGACCCTAAAAAGGTTGGGCCTGGTTGTGACATACTTCTATTAGTGTTGATCAGACCAGAGCAGCTATGTTAAAGTCAGATAATATATTCGGTTAAGGTTAAGCTAGCCTTTTACATGGTTTCTGGGTAGCAATGCAGCCTTGTCCTGTGCTTTGAAACCTCACTCTCATGCTTCAGTATGTTTAGGCGAGGTGCATTGGCCTGGTGGTGTTTTATGCGTTGATGTTTGGGCAGCACAGTGGTGTAGTGGTTAGCACTCTCACCTAGCAGTAAAAAGGGTCGCTGGTTCGAATCCCAACCACGACACTACCTGCCTGGAGGTTGCATGTTCTCCCTGTGCCTGCGTGGGTTTCCTCCGGGTACTCCGGTTTCCTCCCACACTCCAAAGACATGCTGGTAGGTTAATTGGCTTCTGTTCAAAATTGGCCCTAGTATATGAATGTGAGTTGGGGACCTTGGATTGTGGGCTCCTTGAGGGTAGGTACTAATGTGGGTGTACGAGGTATGTGCAGTGTTGCATGAATTGGCGGCGCTATATGGGTACCTTAAATAAAAATAGGGATGATTGTAGATACGCACCCACACTCACTCAGGTTGAACTGGATGAACTGGTGTCTTTATTCAACCTTACTAACTATGTAACTATGTAATATGTAGAGCTGGTCAGAAGTTGGGAATATAGGAGTTTATAAGGATTAAGCTAGCAGCCAGTTGGAGGCTAGAATAAAGTTATAGGCCATTCGGAAGGTAGGCACAGTCGGTTTTAATGGACTGAATGTACCTCTTTTTGTAAAATATGATTGTTTTATAGCAGAAGGATTTTAGTTATCACAATACGCTAATTCTTTACTTTTAGTATGCAGCAGAAATATGTTTGAATTTGAGAAGTGTTCTTTATTTATTTTTTTGTCCAATGCCTTTTGCTTCTGCTTGTGGTAGGGACAATTGCATAATGTATGTTTCTATCAGCACAATATACTACTACAAGAAAACGAGGCAATTGGGATACATTACAATGGAGAATTCATCTTGCAGTCATGTCATTTAATGGCTTTTACACTCTCTGCATGCAATCATTTCAGTGGGTACTGTAAAACACTCCGCAGCTCACAATTCTTTTATAACAAAAAATGCAGTATGTGGTCTTCATGGACTTATTTTCTTTCTCTTTAGATGCCACTAAAATTACTGGTAATGTAAACATGGCATCAGTTTATGCCCTGTTCTGTCTCTGGTTGTTTTATTGGTGAATAATTGGAAAAATATCAACTTTTTTCCGTAGGTTCATTTTGAATGCAAATCATTCATACATTTACTTTGAAGATACCTTAAGGACCCTTGTACCACATCCAAATAGGTAGGGTGTCCCTGAGCTCCAGGTATACAAGAGAGGGCAGGAAGACGTTTCTTGATTCTGTAATGGAGACATTTTACTTTTTTACCGACAGTCTGTATAACGCAGACACAGCTTTTATAAGTGGGTCTGCAACAGTCTGTTAGTTTATTATTAGCTGTTATTCTTTAAAAGAGGAGTATGGTTAAAGCATTTTTGGCCATATTTCTTTTCTGGGTCACAGGAGAGCACTTATTTTGCACTCCTGTGACCCAGAATCAGCCGACAGTGGTCACAGAACCACTCGAGGCCCTGGAAGGATCCCGACCATACTGTCTGTATTCACCCAGCTGCCCGATTGACAGCTAGCTCCAGCTCTCAATGCATGGTGGAGAGCCAATGCCAGCTGCATTTGCCCCTCTCCTGCCTGGCGTTCCAGTTAGTGCTAGAGGGGCAAAGCAGATAGCGGTGACTGACAATTGCTACCCTCTGCTCAGAGCTGATCAAGAACTGAGCCGTTCTTGGGCTTAGAGCCAATGGGGGACAGCCTGCAGCATCACACCTTGAAACTTTTATCATTTGTGAAAACTAAGTGATTAGTTGTTTTCACCTGTTTTTTTTTTTTTTTTCAATTATTGCTTTTAAAAGTCTTTCAAAAGCTGATGGTGCAGTCATTTTATACACTTTCATGTAATAATTCTGTAATGAAGATAATTCATAGTATGATTTGTTGAAGCTATTTCGGTAACTGACATTTTAAAGTAAAAGTGCTTTTAAAATGCTGCACATTGCCTGTTTGCTGCACAGATCAGTGTTAGCGTTTTGTCAGGTAGATACATCTCTCACAGCAATCTGCATTAAAATTGAAAATCCACCATAATGGTTTGAATAAACTCATTGATTTACAGCTTACAATTTAGCCCTGACAATTTAAATGGAAGTTGGGGGGGGCGGCGGCAGAATAAAAAGCATATTTATAGTTTGTCAGTGTGTGAATTAATATTACACTCGTATTATTAATTGCAAACCACCTGTCCTCTGCCAAGCTTTAAAACTCTCATCCCGTGTGTGCACACGTAAGATATTCTTACCTTAATACATAGAGTGCAGTAAGGTAAAATAAACCTTCTGCCTTTAGAACCACTTTAAACATGCTTGTGCTCTGTAACATTAATATTGACCACAAATACTTCCACTTTTCTAAAAACATTTAGTCATAATTAATCATACTATAGTGGCACTGTTAAATTCATAAATCTCCAAGGTCTTAATCTTGTTACCCATATGCAAATGCCTACTTGGAGTAACTTCCATTTCTGGTTGTCTCTCCATTATACCTCCCCAAATGTGTCTCCTCCAGAGTCTTCCAGGTTAGATGCATTACCCACACTACACAGCCACCTCTCTATATACTTTATTCAAAGAAAAAGAACCTACATACCATAGTATGAATTAATGTTGCCTAAACAAAACTAAAATGCTACATCATGCTCACAACGCAATAATTTGTATTAAGTTATCATCAGAGGAAACATTGATGTGAATGTCAAGATGAAGTAAGAGGACAGAAGCTATTGGATTGATAGTTTATGTACATTTCTTTTAAAGTGACCATGCTTTATCATGGCTGCTGAGCCCTGTAATGCGTGGTCAGTTTACGTGCCTCAGTCATTCACACCTCTCCTATCTCCCCCTCTCTCCTCCTTACCTGCCTGCTTGTCAGCTCCTGTGTCTGTGAGCCGTCTCCCGTCACACCCCCCCCCCCCCCCCCCCGCCGCTTTTACTAATAAAGTAAATAAACTGTCACTGCCAGCCCTACTTTTAGTGTAAATATTTATGGAAAATGAAGCCCCTAAATACAGTTTTTCAGAGCTCTTCAGGCCAGTCACATGACTTCCGGCCACACCTCCACCCCCATCTAAGCATCTAAGGGCTACAGTGGGAGGGGCTGAGCAGCCAGCACTTCGGTCACGTGACCCCCCCAGCTGACATCAGAGGGAGAGCTTGGCCCATCCCGCTGTTGCCCCTACATCGAAGTAGAAGAGCGGCCGGGAGTCACGTGACCAGCCTGAAGATCTCTGATAACTGTGTTTAGATGCTTTGTTTTCCATACATATTTACACTGTGTGTTATGGCTGCATTAAAGAGGGGCTGGCAGTGACAGTTTTTAGAAAGGTTACAAACACTTTAAGTGAATGGAATCTATAGCTCATTGGTGTGGGTGGTTCAGGACCCAACTGAGACAATTTAAAGGCTACCCAGGGAATAATGGGAACAGATAACTGCATTAACAGAGCTCATTGGAAAGGACACCATAACCATTAAAGGTGTCCTTGTCATTTACGGAAGACCAATATCTAGAGATGGGAGAAATATTACAATATTTTTTTTTTCCAAATTACATTGAGAAGTGAGTCTGAAGGATGAGACTGAAAGCTGAGCACAGTAATAGATGGAAATGAGGTTTGGAGCAAATTTAAATTTGAATATTACCCTGGCAATATTGAAAGCATGCAGCACTTAGTGGCGTGGTGCAATGAATTCTAACAAACAAAAAGTTACAGTGTGATGGTCTGTTTTCAGCTACCTTCATATTGCACACCATTGGCTGTGTGGTAGTGCACTTTGTTGGTGTGAACAAGCTCTTTTTGCTTAGATGTTACTGAATGATTATGGACAAATCCAGGTTGAAGATTGAACAAGGGATTAGTAAGGGCTACCCAATTTTGTGTGAATAAGTTTAACTGGTTCCTGACTGGCTCACGCAGATATATTGCAGCAGAATGGCTCTCCTGGGCGAAATCTCATATGGGTACATCCTTCCCCTCTTTCGGCCACCAGAGGGGGCGAGCGCCGCCGGAGGCACGCGGTCACGATCGCGTGCATGAGCGCCAGCACAGGGATTTGTGTGTGTAAGCACAAATCCCCATTCTGTCAGAGGGGAGGAGATATGTTGTTTGTTCCTAGTAAGTAGGACCAGCGATATGTCTCCTCCTCCTACTCAGTCCTATCCCCATATAGTTAGAACACACTGAGGGAACACACATTTAACCCCTTGATTGCCCCCTAGTATTAACCCCTTCCCTGCCAGTGACATTTACACAGTAATAAGTGCATTTTTATAGCACTGATCGCTGTATAATTATCAGTGGTCCCCAAAATGTGTCAAAAGTGTCTGATCTGTTCGTCGCAATGTTGCAATACTGCTAAAAATCGCAGATCGCCACCATTACTTCAAAAAAAATAAATAAATAATAGAAATCCCATAAATCTTTCCTATAGTTTGTAGACACTATAACTTTTGTGCAAACCAATTAATATACGCTTATTGCGATTTTTTTTTTTTTTTTTTTTTTTTTTTTTTTTTACCAAAAATATGTAGAATATATATCGGCCTAAACTGATGAAGAAATTTTTTTTTTTTTTTTAAATTGGGGCATATTTATAGCAAAAAGAAAAAAATATTGCTTTTTTTCAAAATTGTCGCAAATTTCATTTGGGTACAGCATTGCATGAACGCGCAATTGTCAGTTAAATCAACGCAGTGCCAAATTGTAAAAAGTGCTCTGGTCAGGAAGGGGGTAAATTCTTCCAGGGCTGAAGTGGTTAAGGAGTTTAGATGAAAAAGTGAGTCTTTTTTGCTTATTCAAAAAAATTTTAAAAAGGTGTCTATAACAACCTTCCCTGACACTATTGAGACTGTTAAGCAGTTTTTTATGATATGTGTTATAATTTCAAATGTATATGCTAAAAAGAGAATCGAGACGAGAATGAAAGATAAATCAGATAAATTTATCTATGATCTTATTTTAACTGTGTTTATTTTATCTTGCCAAAATTTCGTCATCAATATGTTTGATTCATAAACAATAACACAGTATTAAACCCAAAACCAAAAATGTAATATATTGCAACTTACCAATCATTAGATGTGGTAGCTGCATTTGTTTTCTTTTTTTAGGGCTTTTTCTCCTCCGTTTCACCTGATGATCTAGTCCAGGGGTCTCAAACTGGCGGCCCTCCAGCTGTTGCGAAACTACACGTCCCATGAGGCATTGCAAGGCAGACAGTCAAAAGCATGACTTCCACAGGCAGAAGCATGATGTAGTTTCGTAACAGCTGGAGGGCCACCAGTTTGAGACCCCTGATCTAGTCAGTAACACACCTTTGGTATTAGAGTTCCCCCACTCCGGATGAAGAAGCACAGGGGCACTTTTGGACAGCAGCATTGTTAGTTTAGGGAGATTGGAGTGTAAGACCTTTTAGCAGATTTAAAGTGGAGTTCCACCCAAAAGTGGAAGCTCCGCTTATCTCACTCCCCCCCTCTCCCCACTCCGGTGTTAGATGTGGCACCTTTTGGGAGGGGGGAGTGGGTACATTTTTTTTTTAACATGTAACCTGTCCCCACTTCCGGAAGAATTGTGCCGCTACGCCATAACTCAGAAGTTCAGCCCCCCTCCTCCCCCGCTGCCGGGCCATTCAGGAATCGCAGTGCGCTTCGCGCATGCGCAGTAAGGAACCTGCTTTGAAGCCACAAAGCTTCACTGCCGGGTTCCCTTACTTTGAATGGCGGCGGCAGCACCTGAGAGCCGACGGAGACATCAATGGATTATAGGACAGATGAGTGTCTTAATATTAAAAATCAGCAGCTACAGTATGTGTATGGGGGCAGAATAAATGACTGATCATGATAAGCACCCCTGTTAGTGGTAAATTGTTTGTCTCATCCCTGTAACTGCAAGAGAGCTTTTCTGTTGAAAAACAGACTTACTGGCTGGATCACTAGATGAAAATAGAAGAATGCAAGCCTAAAATAAGGAAACAAATGCAGCCATCATATTGAAGAATTGGTAAGCTGCAATGCAGTAAATGTTTGCTTTTGGGTTTAATACTGCTTTAAATTAAACAATTATGTTATACTTACCTGCTCTGTGTAAGGATATTGCATAGAGCGATGGGTTACCTCCTCCTTTTTGGTCCCCCAGCGGCGCTGTCTCCACCTTCTCCTTGCAGTTACCCCTCAGCAAGGATTTGACTGACAGCAGTAGAAGTATATATCACCTGTTGCTCTCGGAGTCTTATGTGAGACCAGGAAGAGGGAGCAGCAGGGCTGAAGACAGAACAGTACTGGATGGTGAGAGGACACAGTTAAAAACCCTTTCACACTGAGGTCACGTTAGCAGTAAAGCGCTGCTAGTTTTAATGGCGCTTTACCGTCATTTTATCTGCACTTTTCGTCCGCTAGCGGGGCGCTTTTAACCCCCGCTAGCGGCTGAACAAAGGGTTATAAGCGCTCGTTATGCTGCAGCGCTGCCTATTCATTTCAATGAGTAGGGCATTTTGGGAGTGGTGTATACATGCTGCTTGCAGGACTTTTTTCCCATCCCGCAAGCAAACCACCCCCAGTGTGAAAGCACTTGGGCTTTCACACTGGGGAGGCATGAGAGGCGCTTTACAGACGCTATTTTTAGCGCTAAAACATCTGAAAAGCGCCTTCAGTGTGAAAGGGGTCTTAGTGTTTAGGGAGGGGGGGTAGGCACAAGTTTTGGGACATTTTTTACCATTTTTTTTAATGCAGAGTACTTTAGAACCATTTTAAGGCTAATATCCTCCTAAATTTAAGAGATTAAACTGTATTGAGTTCATAAATAAAGCTCTGTGTATGAATAGGATCTTTCACATGGGCACTGTGGCCTGTACAGTGTGAATCAGTTTTTTTTTGTTATGTGGACCCAGCAGCTGTATGAACACAACTGTAGGTCCTGATTTGACAGGTGTGTTAATGCGGGTCCACGACTCTGGCAGTGTGAATTTGGAGCCACTCATTCTTACCTGCCCATCTGTTAAATTAGGATCTGCTGCTGTGTTCCTATAATTGCTGCTTCCCCATAGAGTAACGGGTGTTTCCAGCCCCACAAACAACCTGTGTGGGCCAGACAATCCGTGTGAATGAGCCCTAATTTTTTTTTTCACAGCGCTGTTCAGTTGGCGGGGGGGCTTTGGTAAATTCCTTTCTCAGTCTCAAAAGTGATGGTGGTGGTGGGGGGGGGGGGGGGGCTGGAACAATTCCTTTTTCAGTCTCAAAAGTGATGGTGACTGAGAAAGGAATTGAGCGCATATATATCCAATCCCTTCTTTGCTTCCTTAGCAGAGCTTAGTGCTCTGTACAGAGGCTTTTCCTGTTCATTCAAAAACTGAAGCGTAGTAAACATTTTACTATAGTCGTCATGACCAATCTGTACCAATAATTCACTGTGTTCATTCAAACAAGAAAGGGGCCAGTAAATGAGTTATTTACCGCCATTCCTTCCTCCCCGCTTTCCTAAGGGGAAACATTGTGGGGGGAAATGGCCCACAGGGGTGCCTGGGCAAGAGGAGGGTGATTGGTGTGGAAGAGGAGCATATACTGAAACCGATCCCCTCTAGTTATGCATCATACAGCAGCCGGGTTCTCCTTCTCTCCCTTCTGCTGGTTTTCAGCTGCTGCAGGGAGGAACTACAGGGCATCAGTGCCAGCCCCCCCCCCCCCCCACCACCACCACCACCACATCAGTCACCCCCTCCTGTTCAGGATCTTCTTCCCCTGCTTGTCAGCTGCTTGGGCCCCCCCTGTTGAACTGATGGGGATGGGGCCCCATACGGGAGGGCCAGCAGTACCCTCTTATCAGCAGTCCTGCATTGAATCATTTTCTTCTAGAAAAAAGTTTATACCTGTTCTAGAGCTAAAATGTTTTTTGTTCAGTGCGAAGTTTGCTGTGCTGTATTTTTTTTCTTTCCATAAGTGAAATTGCAGTTGACAGGCAATAAGAGAGTCCTTGCAAATTTCATATCTCTGTTCCAGTCTTGTTTTTTTGTTGGCTTCCCCCATATTTGGTTGTCTGTTTTGATTAGTGTAATCTGTCTCACAGCTTTATCTCATCACCTTTGCTGTAAAGTATACTTTGTTTAGTTTATACTAATAGAAGATGAAGGCAAGATTGGGATGTTTTTCAGTATAGCCCTAGCGTCAACTAATATTTGTATGCTGTGTCGTGTTTTGTGGCTACAGGGAATGTGGAGACAGGGTGAAAAGTTACAAAACCTTTTCTTCACAACATGCAATTAATATCTGCTTTTTAATTATAAACAAAATTGTATGCCATCCCCAAATGTATCTTTAAAATTTCAGTTGCTGTGTTTTAGCTGTGTGCTGGCATCAAGTTTAGTAAATTGCAAGCTATTTGTTGAGAGCTGGACCTAAGAAAAATGGTGTTGCCTATTACAGTTTATCAGAATATATTAATTTCCCAGAGCATATTAATAGTTTACTCTTGAATGCCCTGGTCTATAACATTATCTTTCTTTAGCTTTAGTTTTTATAAGCTGGTCCCATTGTTTTTGGACTGGGACAATGTTTTTTCCATCAGGCACAGAGAAAACAAACCCTTAAAGTATAACTATGGGCTCCTATTAAAAAGAAAATATGTTCTGTAAGACTTAATTGTAAGTGCTTCTGCAAGTACTGTTTTCCCTTCGCCCCCAAGAAATCCACCTCATGCAACTTAATGTGAAGGAGTGACAGTGCTACTGCACTGCTCCCAAAATAAGAGCAACATCACCCTCTGTGTCTGGTTGCGCTTCAGGGAGATCACCTTACTTCACCACAAATTAATTTTATTTCAAATGATGTATTGTTTGTAAGCAACCTTGATTGATCTATCTGCCCAGATGATACATCCATTTACTAGGACAAGAAGTAGGCTTTTTTTAAATATATTGTGGTCTGTTTAATAAAGTCCCCGTCTCACCTAGGGGGTTTTAAACAGTGGAGTTGGTAATCTATTTTCCAGCAAACTAGGTGTCAGTAAAATAGATACAAATGTCTGTCTACAGGGATAACTTAGAAGCTCTGAGGCTGAGTGGCTTGATTTTCTATGCCTTGAATTTTATCAGCCTGTAAATTGGCAGTATGTGAGGTGCATATTAAGAGACGTCAACAGTAGAATGGTCCAGTGTGATGCATTCAGTATTCTAGAAACAAAATGTATACATCTAAGACTGCACTCTGCCTGGTACAACATTGCACCCGAATAACTATGTATATACACTGTATGTTAAAGAAGAAAACATGGGAACTGAAGTGGAGTTGTGGCTAGTTATGCTAAATCAAATTCATTGATAGGCTTCATTTACACCTATGCAGGTGTGACGGAGCTACCATGTTTTTGTGCAACTTAGTGCAGCCCATTCTTTTCAATGGGCTGCCTTACATGTAAAAATGTACAAAAGAAGTGCATGATCCTTTTTAAAAATCACATCACACCAAATCACATGGTACTTTTATTAATATTTGCTTTGGCGCGCATTTTCCCAAGGTAGGTGGGGTGCCATTAAGAATCAATGGTACAGCTGCACACCTGCATAAGGGCTGCGTGTTATTTTGCGTTGTGTGAATGCGTGCAATTCCCACAATGCACAAATGTTAACTTAGCCTTAGGCCTCATTGACATGGGCATATTTATGTGTATAAAAACTGCAAAACAATGTTGCGCTTGTGCTGAATCCAAAAAATAATACACAAAATACATGTATAAGAGCTGCAACAAATAAATGATATATGAGATAATAACACAATAGAAAAGTGACAAAAAATAAGTTGCACTCAAAAAATCAAATACAGGAAAAATTATATATAAACAAATTATAAATGTGCAAAAAAAGTGTACAAAAAAAGTGTCTCTATAGTCCAAAAGCACAATGGCTAAAATCACAAAGTTAGATAGCTATGGAACGAACAGAATATTTATGTGTATACCCATGCAAAGGGCTGTCTTTGCTTGTACAGGATGAGCAGGTGTTCTGTGTTTCCATGTGCAGGCCTATTTATGACTATTGGGACGCAGTGGCTGCACAGACACAGCCGTTGGTCCCAATTTGACAGCCATGCAGGTGTGTGTCACTGAACCCACACTGTGTCTGCATTTGGCAAGGAAATAGACAACAAGATTGAGAAATAGAAACATTGCGATGTAAACTCCTGTTTTCTATAATCCTGATCCTATCCCATAAATTATGGTTTGTCCATCACTGGATCATTATGTTTCTGTTTCATAATGATTTTGGCTTTTTAATGGATGTACACTTTGAAGCAAGCTGTGAACTATGGTTGGATATCTCACCTGTGGTGACTGTCAATGGTATAAGAAATTCTATGCATTAAGATAAAAAACCTTCAGTGTGCAGCAGCCCCCTAATACCTACCTGAGCCCCATTTCAATCCAGCGATGTGCACGAGTGCCTTGGCCGTCCTGGACTCTCCCTCCTGATTGGCTGAGACACAGCAGCATCGCCATTGTCTCTCTGCTGTCAATCAAAGTTAATTAGCCAATGAGGAGAGAGGGGGTGGCTTTGTGTTTGATTGGACATACAGAGTTGCAGCTCGGGTGCATCCATAATAAGCTGCTTGCTGTGGGGACACTCAACAGGAGGGAGGGACCAGGAGAACTAACGAGGGACCCGAGAAGAGGAGGATCCGGGCTGCTTGTCTAAAACCACTGCACAGAACAGGTAAGTATAACATGAGATGCTAATTATTAGTCCTGTGAGCCTCTAGGTGGTTGACCAAATCAGGTCTCCAAAGTAGTGTATCTTACAAATAAGGTACAGGTAAGTATAACATGTTTGTTATTTTTAAAGGAAAAAAAAACGAGACTTTAGAATCACTTACAAGCCAACCTCAGTCCACTGTCTAATTGGGCGACTATGTGGCAGATGAGGTTTAATGTTGAGAAATGTAAAGTTATGCACTTGGGGGCTAAGAATATGCATGCATACTAGGGGGAGTACAACTGGGGGAATCCGTGGTGAAGCATCTGTGGGTTTTGGTAGATCATAAGCTCAATAACAGCATGCAATGCCAAGCTGCGGTTTCCAAAGCGAGCAAAGTCCTTTCTTGTATTAAGAGAGGTATGGACTCCAGAGAGAGAGATATAATTTTGCCCCTGTTCAAATCATTAGTAAGACCTCATCTGGAATATGCAGTTCAGTTTTGGGCACCAGTTCTCAAAAAGGAAATCGGGGAACTGGAGAAAGCGCAGAGAAGGGCAACCAAACTGATAAGAGGCATAGAGGAGCTCAGCTATGAGGAAAGATTAGAGGAACTGAATGTATTCACAAGAGGAGATTAAGGGGGGATATGATCAACATGTTCAAAAAAATAAATTACATATAGTAATCTTGGCGTTGAGTTATTCTCTTTAGGTCAACCCAAAGGACACGGGGGCACTCTTTATGTCTAGAGAAAAAGAGATTTCATCTCCAAATACGCAAAGGTTTCTTCACAGTAAGAGCTGTAAAAATGTGGAATAGACTCCCGCCAGAGGTGGTTCTGGCCAGCTCAGTAGATTGCTTTAAGAAAGGCCTGGATACTTTCCTAAATGTACATAATATAACTGGGTACTGACATTTATAGGTAAAGTTAATCCAGGGAAAATCCGATTGCCTCTTGGGGGATCAGGAAGGAATTTTTTCCCCTGCTGTAGCAAATTGGAGAATGCTCTGCTGGGGTTTTTTTGCCTTCTTCTGGATCAACTGAGGGTATAAAATTGGGTATTTTGGATTGTACGATATTTTTTATTTTATTTATTAATTGTTTTTAAGGTTGAACTGGATGGACTTGTGTCTTTTTTCAACCTGACTAACTATGTACCTTTAACCACTTCAGCCCCAGAAGATTTTATCCCCTTAATGACCAGGCCATTTTTTGCTATGTGGCACTGCATTACTTTAACAGACAATTGCATGGTCGTGCAACCCTGTACCCAAATAAAATTTCTGTGCTTTTTTTTCCCGCAAATAAAGCTTTCTTTTGGTGGTAATTGATCACCTCTGCAATGTTTTTTTTTTTTTTTTGCGCTATAAAAAGACTGTTAATTTTTTGGAAAAAGGAAAAAAACAATATTTTTTTTCTTTCTGCTATAATACATATCCAATAAAAAAAATGTCAAAAAATCT
This sequence comes from Aquarana catesbeiana, assembly GCF_042186555.1. Lineage (NCBI taxonomy): Eukaryota > Metazoa > Chordata > Amphibia > Anura > Ranidae > Aquarana > Aquarana catesbeiana. Next base: position 147,640,035 of record NC_133331.1, read on the forward strand.
AATTTCTTCATCAATTTAGGCCAATATGTATTCTGTTACATCCCAATAAGCATATATTGGGAACCGGTGACATTATTACAGTGATCCGTGCTAAAAATATGCACTGACATTGTACTAATGACACTGGCAGGGAAGGGGTTAACAGGAGCGATCAAAGGGTTAACTGTGTTCCCTCAGTGTGTTTCTAACTGTGTGGGGGGATGGGCTCACTGCATGGACACTCTGATCCATGTTCCTGATTAACAGGAACACTAGATCAGAGTGTCCATGTCTGACAGCATGGCGGTCTGCTTGTTTACATCAGCAGACTGCCGTTCTGTGTCTGTGGGGAGTGATCGTGGGTGGCCGTCAAACATTGAGTCTGCTGGGCTCGCTGATTGGCTGCCACTGTGGCCAATCAGCGCACGATTGCGGCTCTGGTGGCGCACGCCCCCCAATGGCCATTGACAAAATCACGTACAGGTACGTGATTTTGCGTAATAGAGCCGCTTTGCCGCAGTATATGTACTGTAGGTGGTCGGAAGTGGTTAACTAAGTAACTTGGTGGTATTGGCCTAAGTTGTATATGCCACTTAATGTGGAATCTTTCAATATTCTTTCAAAGTTGCAGTTCATTCTCACAGATAACCCATGCCGGTAAGTAAGTGCATTACACTTTAATTTGTGCCAAGTTTAGGTCTGTAATTCAATTATGGCTCTTCTGTAAAACGCCCCTTCAATGTCTTTGCAATAAAAAATAAATAGTTGTGCTCATAAGTTTACACCCTGGCAGAATTTATGATTTCTTGCCCATTTTTCAGAGAATATGAATGATAACAGAAAAACTTTTCTTTCACTCGTGATTAGCGTTTGGCTGAAGCCATTAATTATCAACTGCGTTTACTCTTTTTAAATCATAGCTACCCAAATGACCCTGATCAAAAGTTTACACACCCCAGTTCTTAATACCGTGTATTGCCCGTTAACATCAATGACAGCTTGAAGTCTTTTGTGGTATTCGTAGATGAGGCTCTTTATCTTCTCACATGGTAAAGCTGCCCATTCCTCTTAGCAAAAAGCCTCCCAGTTCCTGTAAATTCTTGGGCTGTCTTGCATGAACTGCACATTTAAGATCTCCCCAGAGTGGTTCAATCATATTGAGGTCAGGAGACTGAGATGGCCAATCCAGAACCTTCACTTTATTCTGCTGTAGCCAATGACTGGTCGACTTGGCCTTGCGTTTTAGATCGTTGTCATGTTGGAATGTCCAAATACGTCCCATGCGCAGCTTCCTGGCTGATGAATGCAAATGTATCTCCAGTAGTTTTTGATAACATACTGCATTCATCTTGCCATCAATTTTGACCAAATTTCCTGTGCCTTTGTAGCTCACACATCCCAAAAACATCAGCGATCCACCTCCTTGTTTCACAGTAGGAATGGTGTACCTTTAATCATAGGCCTTGTTCACTCCTCTCCAAATGTAGCATTTATGGTTGTGGCCAAAAAGCTCAATTTTGGTCTCATCACTCCAAAAAGCTCAATTTTGGTCTCATCACTCCAAATGACTGTGCCAGAAGGTTTGAGGCTTGTCACTGTGCTGTTTGGTGGATTGCATGTGGGATACTTTGTGGCATTTGCATAGTAATGGCTTTCTTCTGGCGACTCGACAATGCAGCCCATCTTTCTTCAAGTGCCTCCTTATTGTGCATCTTGAAACAGCCACACCACATGTTTTTTGTGGGTTTTCCTTTGCATCCCGAACAATTTTCCTGGCAGTTGTGGCTGAAATCTTAGTTGGTCTACCTGATCGTGGTTTGGTTTCAACAGAAACCCTCATTTCCCACTTCTTGATTACAGTTTGAACACTGCTGATTGGCATTCTCAATTCGTTGGAACTCTTTTTATATCCCTTTCCTGTTTCATACAGTTCAACTCCCTTTTCCTGCAGGTCCTTTGACAATTCTTTTGCTTTCCCCATGATTCAGAATCCAGAAACATCAGTGCAGCACTGGGTGAAAGATGCAAGGGTCTGTCAGGAGTCCAGAAATGCATTGACCTTTTATACACACACTAAAAACAAGCAAACAAATCACAGGTGAGGATGGTTACCTTTAATAGCCATTTAAACCCCATTGTGTCAACTTGTGTGCATGGTATCAGGCCAAAATCACCAGGGTATGTAAACTTTTGATCAGGGTCATTTGGGTAGTTTCTGTTGTGATTATGATTTAAAAAGAGTAAACACAGTCGATTGATAATGGCTTCAGCCAAACACTAACCATGAGTGAAAGTAATGTTTTTGTGTTATCATACACATTCTCTGAAAAATGGCCAAGAAATCATAATTTCTGCCAGGGTATGTAAACTTATGAGCACAACTGTAAATTTGTTATCCCGCGATATCTCCTCAGAACGTCCCAAACTATAAATGTGTGACAGCTGCAAACCAAAATATTGTGTTCCCACAACTAAAAAGGTGTAAATACTATACTATGTATTGGTTGTGCTTATCAAAATAAATAAATATCATGAGTGAATATCAACAATAAAATCCTTCAAAAGTGCAAATATCAGAAAATGCATGCATGTGCAACAGTCTGCGACACCTATTCACCACTGCGCTCACCTCAATGTTAGACCCATATTAGGTCCAACCTCGCCTTCCCCAGCTGGGGTGCAATCCAGGTTTTAGACGGCTGATTGATATCCTTCTCTTCCTCCTCCTCCTCTTCTTCCTCCTGGTGTGAATAATCACACCAACTGTTGTCACCCTCTCATTAAGCTGCTTGGCGATGGTCTTGTAGCCCATTCCAGCCTTGTGTAGGTCTAAAATCGTGTCCCTGACATCCTTGCACAGTTCTTTGGTCTTAACCGGTTCAATACCGGGCAATTTCACCCCCTTCCTTCCCAGGCCAATTTTTAGTTTTCAGGGCTGTCGCACTTTAAACGTCAATTGCGCGGTCGTGCGACGTTGTACCCAAAATTGACGTCCTTTTTTTCACCACAAATAGAGCTTTTTTTTGGTGGTATTTGATCACCTCTGCGGTTTTTATTTTTTGCGCTATAAACAAAAGAAGAGCGACAATTTTGAAAAAAAACACAATATTTTTTACTTTTTGCTATAATAAATATCCCAATTTTTTTTTTAAAAAACACATTTTTTCCTCAGTTTTGGCCGATACGTATTCTTCTACATATTTTTGGTAAAAAAAATCGCAAAAAACCGTATATTGATTGGTTTGCGCAAAAGTTATAGCGTCTACAAAATACAGGATAGATTTATGGCATTTTTTAAAAAAAAATATTTTTTTATTTTTTTTAGCGGCGATCGCGATTTTTTTTGGTGACTGCGACATTATGGCGGACACATCGGACACTTTTAACACATTTTTGGGACCAATCACATTTATACAGCGATCAATGCTATAAAATTGCATTGATTACTGTGTAAATGTGACAGGCAGTGAAGGGGTTAACCACGAGGGGGCGGGGAGGGGTTAATATGTTTCCTAGGGAATGATTCTAACTGAAGGGGGAGGGGACGCACTAGGGGAGGAGACCGATCTGTGTTCCTCTGTTCTGGGAACACAGATCGCTCTCCTCAGAGCTGACAGGCTGTGGATCTGTGTGTTTACACACACAGATCCACATGCCGGCCCGGTTAACGGGCAATCGCGGGTGCCCGGCGGACATCGCGGCCGCCGGGCACACGCACAGGGTCCCGAGGAACGCGGCGCGCGCGCGCCCCCTAGCCGGCCGGGAATCCCAGGACATCATATGACGTCCACCCAGGATGGGAGATCCCATCTGTGGACGTCATATGACTATGGGCGGGTAGGGAAGTGGTTAACCATGGTGGAGAAATTGGAATCTGCTTCTGTGGACAGGTGTCTTTTATACAGGTAACAAGCTGAGATTAGGAGCACTCCCTTTAAGAGAGTGCTCCTAATCTCAGCTTGTTACCTGTATAGAAGACTCCTGGAAGCCAGACATCTTGCTGATTTGATAGAGGATCAAATACTTATTTCACTCATTAAAATGCAATTCAATCTGTAACTTTTTTTAAATGTATTTTTCTGGATTTTTTTGTTGTTCTGTCTCTCTCTGTTAACATAAACCTACTATTAAAATTATAGACTGATCATTTCTTTGTCATTGGGTAAATGTACAAAATCACATTTTCCCTTTTCCCCTCACTGTATAAGTATAAGGGGCTGGGGGAAGGTGCTTGCAGAAAGTTTTTTAACTTTAATGTAGAGAATACATTCAAGTAAAAAAAAAACCTCTGCCCTTACAACCACTTTAATGGATTTCATTGCTTTCTTCTAATGAAGTGACTAGTTACGGTAATTTTCATGTATTCTTGGTTTTTCCATAGTGAAAATAATGCTGTTATAATGTAGTACTGGTTTTCCAATCCTGTATTATTTGCATCCACAGTTTGAGCGCCAGGATCCAGTGGATGGTCACATCACTGAGCGCCAGTTTGGCGGTATGCTTCTGGCATATAGTGGAGTACAATCCAAGAAACTCACTCAAATGTTAAAACAGCTGAAAAAACGCTTTAAGGATGGAGAGGTGAGTGCTAATTTAAGAGATTATATGTGGTGGCTAACTGGCTATGAAGATAGGTTGTTGATATTGTCAAATCCTTTTCAAAACAAAGGTTAAAGCTGAACTCCATCTTTGGATATACTTTACATGTGAGGCTGCTGGATGTGCGGTATAAACTGTGTGTAGCTGAGGTATAAGCTCTGATTGACAGAGAGTCAGAGAGGCAGGCTGATGTCACAACCTCTGACTCTGTGTTTCGGGTATGAGACTGAAAGTCTTGCCTCGAACCCAAAACACAGCGCGATATGCTCAGGGCCGGACTTGCTATTGGGCTTGAGTGGGCTCAAGCCCATCGGCCCCGTCCGATAGGGAGCCCCGCGGGCCCCAGCCGAGTGTACTCGGCTAGTTCCGCTCACAGTCACACGCCTAGTCCCGCCCTATGATGGACATAACACAGGGACTGGGCGTGACTGTGAGCAGAGCTAGCCGAGTACACTCGGCTATGTATGTATATCGGTGGCGCTTGGCTCCACTCAGTCATGCCCAGTCCCGCCATTGGACCTGTGTTATGTCCATTATAGGGCGGTACTGCGAGAGGAGCCGAGAAAAGCCAACAGGAGCTGAGATACACAGGACTGGCTCTGTGTATTTCGGTGGCACCATATTTAAACTGCAGTTTAACTGCAGCCTAGGCAAGGCTGCAGATGACACGGACAAGGCAGCAGATGGAGGCTGCAAGCCTGCAAATGACACTGACAAGGCTGCAAGGCTGCAAATGACACTGACAATTTTGCAAATGACACTGACAAGGCTGCAATGTCACTGGGCAAGGCTGCAAATGACACTGGACAAGCATGCAGATGGACGCTGTGCAAGGCTGCATTGATGAGCATTTAAATGTAAGTTTTTTTCCTTAAATAGTTTTTTCCTTAAAATTCCTTGAACTCTTATCTTGAGGTTTGCTGATTAGTTATTGGCAGTTACGTAGTGCCTCGTTTACTGCCATTGAGAAAACCTGTCTGCATTAGACAGTGATGATATGGTGGACAAACGGTATCAGAGTGGCGCGCTTAAAAAAAAAAAAAACTAAAGGTTTAAAGTAATGTATAGAAATTAGGGCCCAAAAGTGGCTCAAGCCCAGGGGCCCCCACCACCCTAAGTCCTGCCCTGGATATGCTGTATGTGGCCTCAGCCATATACAGTATATACCGCACAGCCAGCGGCCTTATATGTTAGAGACATGTATATAACTTATAACATAGTTCATTTGGACCAAGCTTGCTCAAACGAACTATAAAGTGTATCCAAAGATGAAATTCAGCTTTAAGGACTATGGTTAATGATATTTGTGCTACAAAATGTAACACATTTTAAAATACATTTGGGTGTATTATTAGTAAACACACATTTTATGTATAGCATCACATTTGGATTAAAAATACAACAGGGCATGGTTGAATTGATGCCTTTAGGGCTAGTTGCAGACTTTAAGGCCCTGTTTACATATGGGCAGTTTAAAATGATGGGGGCAGAATCGCTGCGATTCTGCCCACGATTCGAAATCATGGCAAAATGTGTGACATGCCATTGGGTCCATTCGTCTTGAATGGCATCCCAAACTAGGCTTGATTTTGCCTCAGTTGTTGAGCGATAAGACACATGAGAATCGCTGCAACTCGAAAGTGCAAAATTGCTCCTGGCTTAGGGCCAAAGTTGGTCCAAAGCTTCATTGGAGCAATAATCGCTACTATGTGTAGTGTGAACAAGGCCAAATGTTAAAAAGCCGGTCTGAAGATCATGAGGTTTATCAAGCATTTAAAAAGTGTTTAGTAGCCTTATAAACAGCTTATGAAACACCATTCAGCCCCAAATTAGGGGTACTGAATTCAGCTTTTCACTGCAGTGTTATCTCTAGCTTAAAAAAAGAAAGTTGTTTGAAGGCAGCATTTAAAAGTTAGGAATACACACTGCAGGATCTCTAGCACACAAGGTAAACAACTTTTGTAAGTTCTATGGGCATAATAATTACAGTGTCTTGCAAAAGTATTCACCCCCCTGGACATTTTTCGTGTTTTGTTGCCTCACAACCTGGAATTAACATGGATTGTTTGAGGATTTGCATCATTTAATTTACAGAACATGTTCACAACTGTGAAGATGTTTTTTTTATTGTGAAGCAAACAACAAATAGGGCAAAATAACAGAAAAAGTCAATGTGCTTAACTATTCACCCCCCTAAAGTCAATACTTTGTAGAGTCACCTTTTGCGGCTATCACAGCTCCAAGTCACTTTGGATAAGTCTCAATGAACTTGCGACATCTTACCACTGGGATTTTTGCCCATTCCTCCTTGCAAAACTGCTCCAGCTCCTAAAAGTTGGATAGTTTGTGCTTGTGAACAGAAATCTTTAAGTCTGACCACAGATTTTCTATTGGATTGAGGTCTGCGCTTTGACTAGGCCATTCCAACACATTTACATGTTTACCCTTTAACCACTCAAGTGTTGCCTGCTGGAAGGTGAACCTCTGTCCTAGTCTCTTTCTTTTCAATCTTAGTTTATTTCAAAAGCAAGAAAATAAAGAATATAACAGAGAAATAACCTTCTTTACAGTATAACATCATAAATTATACATAGTATAAGTAGTAGTAGTGAGGTGTACCTTAATCATGCATATACAGGGATGATCATTCTGACATGTATCTTTCGGTGAATTACTGGTATATCACATTGTACATAGAGATCTTTGATATAAGAGAAGAATAACATGCGAGTGGGAACCAACATATATTAAATCTTGCGGTTTCACGTGTTAGTGTTATCTGAAGGCTCTTTCTCATCAAATTAGAATGCTGTAGGGATCATGTATTCACCTATTATAGATATTCAAATCATTTAACTATTCTGGGTATATGATCTTTAGTTATATGCATGAGTAATTGGTTCAGTACTTAATGAAGGGGAAACAGAGAGAAAGTTGGAAATGAGATCGTGTGTAGAAGTAAGGGATGGTACCTGAGGTGTTAGGCACCCCAGCATGGCTAACCGGTGGGTAAGGGTGGGATATCTCTGACCCATAAGGAGAAGTCCTCAGAGTAGCGAAACATTGACCACGAGGCCCAGGTGGTGGAAAACTGTTCCTCCTTCCCCGCTTCCTGCGCCAACAGACGCTCCAGATCTCTTATCTGATCCACTTCGACAGCCCATTCTCCCAAGGAAGGCACATCTGCCGTTTTCCAATGTCAGGGGATCACTGTCCTAACTGCTGCCAGAAAGTAGCGCAGTACATCTTTTTTAATCAACTTGAGGGGGCCCGGGAGCATAGATAATAGGGCTATCTCTGGTGTGGGCTTAATTGATGTCGCCATCAGCCTGCTGTATAGATCAAATACCTTTTGCCATAGTTTCCAAATTGGAGGGCAAGCCCACCAGATGTGAAGCATTGTCCTGCTAGAGGACAAGCATCTCCAACAAATGTCTGTCAAAGTGGGGGTAAACCATTTGATAGTCACTGGACATCTGTACCACCTCGTTAATAACTTAAACCCTTTTTCTTGGGTCTTAGTTGCCAGGGAAATCCTATGCGTTAGGATAAAGCTTTTTTGCCAATCAGTGGGGGAGATGGAATGTTGCAGCTCTGTTTCCCATTTCTGTGTATATGTTGGGAGGTCAGGGGCAGATACGTTCAGTAGTAGGGAATATAACAGTGATACTACATGTGTTGGTGGGTCCGGTTGTAAGAGCAGCTCGTCAAAGTCTGATGGGTCATCTAGGATCTCTGGGATGGAGGAGAAAGTGCGTATGTATGACATTATTTGACCCCTTTGTAGCCACATTGTTGAGGGCCCTAAGGCCGTCCGAGAGGGTATGTCCGTTCTCAAAGATGGGTCAGCGCGTAAAATCTGTGCTAAACGTCTATGGCTATCCCTACTCCAGGGTCCAAATCTCATCTTATTTGCTGCTGGGGGGAAGGCCGGAGTCCCAAAGAGAGGGGTCATTGGGCCCTGGAGTTTAGACAGTTTACTCGCTGAGATCAGGCGGTCCCAAATCTGGAGAGTTTGACGAGTAAGAGCAGTAGAAAATATGCCGTCCCCACGCCGAGCCGTAGGGGTCCACGGCAGGGCGTAAAGATCAACCTCATTAAGATATTTCTCTAATTGAACCCAAAGTTTGGAGGAAGAGTGATGGAACCAATCCACTATACGCACGAGTACCGCTGCCTTATGGTATGTAGAGGCATCTGGGACCCCCGCACCCCCCCTGACCTTCGGGAGAATCCTTGTGTCATATTTTATCCTGGGGCGATGTCCCTGCCATATGAAGTTAGAAAAGATCTGGCAAAGCCTTTTGAAGAACGAGGTGGGGATATGGATAGGAATTGTCTGGAAAAGGTATAGGAATCGAGGGAGAACATCCATTTTCAAGACATTCCTCTGTCCTAGTCTCAAATCACACACAGAGTGGTACAGGTTTTGCTCAAGAATATCCCTGTATTTAGCACCATCCATCTTTCCCTCAACACTGACCAGTTTCCAAGTCCCGACTGCTGAAAAACATCCCCACAGCATGATGCTTCCACCACCATGTTTCACTGTAGGAATGGTGTTCTTTGGGTGATGTGATTTGTTGGATTTGTGTTGGATTTGTGCCAGACATAGTGTTTTCTTTGATGGCCAAAAAGTTACATTTTAGTCTCATCAGACCAGAGCACTTTCCTCCATGCCATTTTGTTTTTTGCTGAAAGTAATGGCTTTCTTCTGGCCACTCTGCCATAAAGCCCAACTCTATGGAGCATACGGCTTATTGTCGTCCTATGTACAGATACTCCAGTTACCTCAGGTCTCTGTGCTGCCTCTCTGATTAATGCCCTCCTTGACCGTTCTGTGAGTTTTGGTGTGCAACCGTATCTTGGCAGGTTTGCTGTTGGGCTATGTTCTTTCCATTTGGTTATGATAGTTTTGATGGTGCTCCTAGGGATCATTAAAGATTTTAATGTTTTTTTATAACCTAACCTGAATTGTACTTCTCAACAACATTGCCCCTTACTTGTTTGGAGAGTTCATTGGCCTTCATGGGAGTGTTTGGTTAGTGGTGCCTCTTGCTTAGGTGTTGCAGCCTCTGGGGCCTTTCAAAAAGGTGTGTATATGTATTGACAGATCATGTGACACTTAGATTGCACACAGGTGGACATCATTTCACTAATTATGTGACTTCTGAAGGTAATTGGTTGCGCCAGAGCTTTTTATGGGCTTCATAGCAAAGGGGGTGAATACATACACACATGCCAATTATCAGTTTTTTATTTCTGAAAAATAGTTTTATGTATATATTTTTCTAATTTTACTTCACCAACTTAGACTATTGTGTTCTTATCCATCACATATAATTCAGATTAAAAACATTGAACTAAAGGCTGTAATTTAACAAAATGGGTAAAAAGCCAAGGGGGGTGAATACTTTTGCAAGGCATGGTAAAACTATTATCAACAATCTGAAATATAAATAATGGCTAAGTATCATCAGCAGGTTGACCAGCTGGGGATATGCTTTCCTTTGAAAGCACATCCACACTCTGCTTAAAAAAATATAATATATATATATATATATATATATATATATATATATATATATATATATATATCTCTTAATACATTAGCTCTGAGTGTACACATATATGATGCGGCCTCACGGGGTGTTCCTCCACATATGTATATTCATGTGTTTGTGCTGAGAGCGAGCTGCACAGTGCGCTCCTCGCACAGGAACCCAATTTTTTTCAATAATAAAGCAGGAAAGGACCTCAAATGCAGTAATTGTCTGGCTTCTATCATCGATACCACCCTGACATCACCCAATTATATGTATATGCATGGAGTCTCTATTCCAGACCCCAACCGAGCTGGACACTGCCCACTCCGGGTCTCATACTAAAGATTATGATCCAGAGGACCAGCTCTCGATCATGTTATCCTTGTATTTACCTATGATTGGCCATCGCAGTGATCAGTCACTGTGCAGCCTGCTCTTGTACTCTCTCCACATGTGAAAAAACTTTGATCTAGTTCCGGGTCAAGGTTGGGGTCAAAGGTCATGGTGAAAGGTCAGGGTCAATGTCTCTTTAGAAAATATCAAAAAAAGTTTGTTTTTTTTAACTTGGTATCAATAGTTAGTGTCAGAGTGGTTTACTATTTTGAGCTGGTTTTTCTTTGATAATAAAAAATTAAGATATGTCTGTTACCATTTGCCACCAACTCAAATTAATTACATTAGATAGTTGCAATGATGTACAGTTTTATGAACAGTGTGGTTTAGGTAGGATAAAAAATTGTGAAGCACACACTAGTAATAATTGTCCCTAATATGAGTATAAAAAGCAAATAACATACGCATGCAGGTATGTGGTATCGTTGCAATCGGAGTAGGAGTAGCAGTAGGAGAATTTTATTTTGGTTTGTGCTTTGGTGGTAGGTCATAGTAATGGCAAGATATAGACCGCTTCATTTGAAAAAATTATATTTCTTTTATTATTTTGAGCCTGTTTTCATTTGGTGATTTAAAAAAATAAAAGAAGCTATTTCTATTACCATTTGCCACCAACTTAAGGCTTAAAGTTGCAAAAACGCTTTTGGGTTTTACCTTATATCATGTAGGGGTTAATCGGTTACCAGAAACCTCTAAGCAGAAAGTACAACTCTGTGGTGTAACATACTTGTATTTCTAGTTAATCTTTACAATTGTTCTTTTCTCAAAAATAAATATAATACATATTTTTATATATAGAATATATTTTTAGAAGTGTTTTCTTTATAAGAATGAGATAAGGAACATCCTAAATATGTTCTTGTAAGTCCTAGTGCTTGAATATTTTTCTTTGAACAGTATTAGCAGAGATAGACCCAACACATTCATGAAGCCTGGGGTCAATAAGCCAGCAAGTCTTGTACTATTTATGTACAACGATGGCGACGACTTTCATGTAAGCTTCTGCTTGTCGCCCTCTAGTACCGTGTAGAGTCTTTAGGCTTTCTTTTACGAGACAAATAGAGTTTTGGAATTCCATTAAACTACTCTATTGGCCTTTTCCTTCATTCTGTGGCAGTTCATCAAGAGCCAGCAGCTGTGTAGCACACCATACCATTTTCTCCTTATCTCTGCATAAAGCTGTAATCTTCAGCTAAGAATTCAATGTTTAAAACATTTTAAATGTAATAGTAAGAAACAAAAACAAGGAAATGCTATTGGAAAGGGGTGGAGGCAGAACATAGAATGAAAGCACATCAAACAAAGCTTGAAAACACCTCAAGATAGCATATTTATGTACTGGTATTAACGAGCTTAGAAAAATGTTTCAAAGCACTGTGTTGTAGTTTGCATGCATTTAACACCATTTTAATTGATGTTTTGAATAATTTACTATGCCAGAATAAGCCTTCTTATGGACGACCAGTTTAACCACTTCAATACCGGGCCAATTCTGACACTTTGCTCCTACATGTAAAAATCATCATTTTTTTGCTAGAAAATTACATAGAACCCCCAAACATTATATATGTTTTTTTTAGCAAAGACCCTAGAGAATACAATGGCGGTTGTTGCAACTTTTTATCTCACACAGTATTTGCGCAGGAATTTTTCGAACGCGTTTTTTTTCGGGAAAAAAACTGTTTTGTGTTTAAAAAACAAAAACAAAACATTAAAGTTAGCCCAATGTTTTTGCATTTTGTGAAAGAGGAAGTTGCGCCGAGTAAATAGATACCTAACATGTCACGCTTCAAAATTGCACACGCTCGTGGAATGGCGCCAATGTTCGGTACTTAAAAATCCCCATAGGCGACGCTTGAAATTTTTTTTACTGGTTACATGTTTTGAGTTACAGTCTAGGGCCAAAATTATTGCTCTCGCTCCAACGTTCGCGGCGATACCTCACATGTATGGTTTGAACACCGTTTTCATATGTGGGCGGGACTTATGTATGCTTTCGCTTCTGTGTGCGAGCACACGTGGGACAGCGCCGCTTTAAAAAATTTTTTTTTTTTTTGTTAATTATATTTTATTTTTTTTATTTTGACACTTTTTTTGAAAAAAAAAAAAAAATTGATCACTTTTATTCCTATTACAAAGAATGTAAACATCCCTTGTAATAGCAATATGACATGTCAGGTGCTCTTAATAGTGAGATATGGGGTCAATAAGACCCCATATCTCACCACTAGGCTGGGAAGCCTGAAATAAAAAAATAAATAAAACGATCGCCGCTTCCCAGCCAAAGCGGCGCCATTTTTTTGAATGGAGAGGCTGGGCGTGACGTCATAACATCGCGCCCGGCCTCCGACGATCATAGAGACTCCGGGGACCATCTGGTCCACCGGAAATCTCTATGATCTACATCCGGCGCCGGCGGATCCACTCTCCGCCTCACCGATCGTAACGGTGAGTCGGAGCAAGCATCGGAGGGCGGTGGGAGGGGGGGGACGTCCCCTCTCGCCTCCCATAGGAACGATCAAGCGGCGGAACGGCCGCTATGATCGTTCCTATGGTGTAGAGATTCGCCGGCTGAAACCGGCAATATCTGAATGATGTCTGTAACTACAGGCATCATTCAGATATACCTGCTCAAAGCCCAGGACGTCATATGACATCCGTGGGCTTGAAGTGGTTAAAAGCACTGCAAAAATGGACCAAAATGCTGGAAAATACTGGTAGGATGAAAAAGAACATTAGACAAAGTCATATGATTCTGTGATTTCAGAAATCAAATGTTTTCTTTTTTAGCTGGAAACATGAAGGGTGGTGCCTACATTATCAATAGTTCTTTGAAATAAGATTGTGGTCTATGTAAGCATTCATTAATCTATCATGTTACGTGGCTTTGCTAAGACATTATTATTATATCGGATTTATATAGTGCCAACAGTTTGCGCAGCGCTTTACAATGTTAGGGCAGACAGTACAATTACAATACAATTCAATACAGGAGGAATCCGAGGGCCCTGCTCATTAGTGCTTACACTCTAGGAGGGAGGGTCAAGTGATACAAAAGGGTGAAAAACTGTGAGGGATGATCTAATGAAGAAAATTTAAGTACAGTTGTTACATGGAGGCAGGATAAGCTTCTCTGAAGAGAAAAGTTTTCAGGGATCGCCTAGAAGTGGGTAGATTTGGAGATAGTCTGACAGATTGTGGTAGGGAATTCCAGAGCATGGGAGAGGCTTGGGAGAAGTCGTGGAGGCGAGTATTAGAGGATGGGATAAGGAAGCTAGAGAACAGGAGGTCTTGGGAGGAAGGAAGAGGACAATTAGGTTGGTATTTTGAGACTAGGCTAGTGATATAGCTGGGGGCAGAGTTGTGGATGGCTTTGTAAGTTATTATTATTTTTAATTTAATTTGTTGGGCGAGTGGCAGCCAATGGAGGGATTCGCAGAGAGGGGTAGCAGACACTGAGCGATTTGTAAGGTGGATAAGTCAGGCAGCAGCATTCATGATGGACTGAAGGGGGGATAGCCTATTTAAAGGTAAGCCAACGAGAGGGAGTTGAAGTAGCCGAGGCGAGAGATAACCAGGGAGTGAATCAGGAACTTTGTAGTTTCATTGGTTAGAAAGGGACGTAGTTTGCAGATGTGGCAAGCTTTGGAAAGGGATTGGATTTGGGACCAAAAGCAGTTTAGAATCCATGATAACATCTAGCACCCTGGCATGTGGGGATGGGTGGATAGTTCTGCCATTGCTCTTGACAGAGAAGTCAGAGGAAGAGGCACGTGGGGGAGGAAATATTATGAGTTGAAGGAAGTGGTGTGACATCCATACAAATATGTCTGTTAGTAAGTTAGTGATGTGTGAGGAGACTGATGGAGTGAGCTGAGAGGTGGAGACATAGATTTAGGTGTCATCAGTGTAGAAATGATATTGGAAGCCATTGGAGGCTATCAGCTGACCCAGGGAGGAGTTGTAGATTGAAAAAAGAAGAGGTCCAAGAACAGAACCTTGGGGGACCCCGACGGAGAAAGTTAGAGGAGAGGAGGAAGTAGAATTGTAGGTGACACTGAAGGTGCAGTGGGATAGGTAGGATGAGAGCCAGTGAAGAGCACAGTCACTGAGACCGAGGGAGTAAAGTTTATTGAGGAGGAGGGGGTGGTCAACCATATCAAAGGCGGCCAAAAGGTCCAGAAGTAGGCGTACGGAATAGTGTCGGTTGGTTTTTGCTGTTAGTCATTTGTGAGTTTTAGAAGAGCAGTTTCTGTTGAGTGTTGAGGGCGAAATCCAGACTGAAGGGGATCAAGAAGGTTATTCCTAATGAGGTGGTCACTCAGTTGGTTGTAGACCAGGCGTTCAAGGAGTTTAGAGGAAAAGGGGAGCAAAGAGATAGATTGTTAAGATTGGTAGGGTCCAAGGATGGCTTTTTAAGCATGGGGGTGACCAGTGCATGTTTTAGAGCATTGGGGAAGATGTGGGTTAGAGAGTGTAGGATAGTGTCAGAGGGTGATCATCGTATTTAATAGGGAATCCAGGGTCCAGGGGACAGGTGGTTAGGTGGGCGTTGGAAATGAGTTTAGCAACTTCGTCTATAGTAGCAGGTTTGAATAAGGGGAGCGTTAATTGTACCTGTTCACATGGGGTGTTAAGTGGGGGAGATACCTGTAGAGTGGAGATTTCATCGCAAATTTGATCAATCTTATTTTAAAGTGACTAACAATCTCCTGGGCAGTGAGTGAGTTAGTGGGTGGAGGCAGTGGAGGACCAAGTAGAGCGTTAAAGGTAGAAAAGAGTTGACAGGGACTGGATGAGTAGGTGTTAATGAGAGTGATGAAATAGGTCTGCTTGGCAGTGTGGAGGCAGGAATTTAATTTTTGGAGTGCAGATTTGTATTGGTTGAAGTCTTTGAGAGACTTAGTCAGACGCTCAAGAGCACAGCTACATTTTTTGAGACTTCTGGTGTCATCTATTTGCCAGGGTTATAGGGGTCAAGGCCCGATTCTGTGCGTAGTGAGGGGAGCGAGCTCGTCCATGGTGGAAGACAGGGAATTGTTGTAGACAGAAGTGGCAAGGCTGGGACAGTACAGGGGTGAGATTTTGTCATAGAGGTGGTCAGTAGGAGAATCGGTAAGCGAAGGGTTGAAGTGGCGAAGGTTTCTACGGGTGATGGTTAGGTGATTGGAGGGAAAGGTGGTGGAAGACAGGAAGAGAGAAAAACTAATAATGTGGTTATCAGAGATAGAAAAAGGATTGTTGGAGTGCATAGGTAGGAGAATACAAGTTCAAGGGTGTAGCCATCAGAGTGAGTAAAAGCCTGTACCCATTGCTTCAGGTCAAATGAGGAGGTTAGACTAAGAAGTTTAGTAGTTGCAGAAGTGCTTGTATTAACAGGGATGTTGAAGTCGCCAAGAAGGATTGTGGAAATTTCAGAAGAGAGAAAGTAGGGTAGCCAGGCAGAAAAGTCATCAAGGAAAGTTGATAATGGTCCAGGGGTGCGGTAGATCACAGCAGTTCTTACGGAAGTCAGAGAGAATAGACGTATATAGTGAGCTTCAGAAGAGAACAGGGACAGAAAGGGAAGAGAGTAAAGAACCTGGAAGGTGCTCTGTGGGGATAGGATTCCCACTCCACCTCCCTTGCGCCCATTAGGTCCAGGGAGTGAGTCCAGAGAAGGCCACTGTGGGAAGGGGGAAGCAGGACAAAGTGTAGGATTCATGATGCCAGGTTTTGGGGTGTCAGCAAGTAGATTAAAGGCGTTAGCGACAAAGAGGTGATGCACAGCAGTGAGTTTGTTGTGGAGTTTTTTATTTACTTTTATTTTTTTGGGGTTATTTCTGGTGTGTTTTGGTCCTGCTTGCCAAAATTACATTGGTCACTGAAACACAGTATGGCATAGACCCTGTGCACACTATTACCCATCCTGCTGTGTCTAAATGACAGGTTCATCCTTGGAGATGACAGACACTTTTTACAGATATATTAAAGCCTATATAGGTGTGGAGCGGCAGTCTACAAACTGTGGACCATAAGCTGGATGCTTGCTTTTGTTTCGACCCTTGGGGATTCTGCTTACAGGTATTAAGCAATATAAATGTTGAAACATTATTTCTTTCATCTATAGTAACAATTGGGTACTATTCCTTTTACTGATACCAATGATGGGGGACTACTTCTCCCACTGATGCCAACAATGGGGCTCTATTCCTTCTACTGACACCGACAATGGGGCGCTGTCCATTTACTGACACCGACAATATTGCACTATTCCTCCTGCTGACACCAATGATGGGGCATCATTCCTTCTAGTGACACCGACAAGGGGGCACTATTCCTTCCACTGACACTAAGGATGGAGCACTATTCCTCCCTTGATATCCCTTGATATGAATGATGATGCATTATTCCGAGCATTATTACCTATTATGGGACACAATACTTCCTCCAACTGACCACAAGCGCTATTTGGCATGTCATTTTTTGGGGGGGGAGCAGAAACCCTAATTTTAGAGGGTTCCAGCTCCACTTCCTCCTGGTGCACCGTGGCGCCGGAAGCAAGTTAACCTTTCCCCCCTCCCTCTCGGCAATCATCTGGGACACATCACAGGTTTCAGATAATTGCCTGGTCAGTCACAGCGCGGTGCGCGGCTCGAGCATGCGCAGTGCGTGCCCGGCTGTGAAACCACATCCAAGCGCCCACAGTGACAGTGCCGACGCCGCAGAGGGAAGGGGGTGAGGAGCGGGGCTTCGTTCCCCTGCATCGCTGGACCCTGGGACAGGTTAGTGTCCAATTATTAAAAGTCAGCAGCTGCTGACTTTTAATTTTTTTTTTTTTAAGTGGAACTCCGCTTTAACTACTCATATGAAAGTACTCTAAAGTGCAAGCTTTGCTCTACACAATTAATAAAGTATTAGCTACATTTTCCTTTTTTCAACCTGCACTAACTAAATATGTTTTTTGTTACTGATAAAAAAAATATCTTATTTGTTACTGGCAAAATTGTAATAGGTTTACCTGTATCGTGTCTTTAATAATACAGGACAATGTGTATGTCTGTTGTATCTAACCTAATCGCAAAATTTAGCCTAATGTTGCTTTTACGGTATGACATTGAGTGAATAATTGCTGGCTTTCCTGCATTCTAAATGCTGTTAAAAGGTTAGCTTTAATATGCAAGTCTCATTTGTCTTCTTAAAATATATTATGTCCTATATAAAGTAATCAGATCTTTAGATCTAGTAGAGGAAATAGGTAAATGAAATGTATTTAAGTAGACATGACTCACTGTGCTCTGATTAATGGCCTTACCTCTAATCAGACATGGAATTGCACTGCACAAAAGCTCTGACAGAAAATCTGTGAATAAAACATGACTGTGATATGTTGTGTAAACACTAAAATTGTTTTGCTTTTATTGCCAGTTCCTAATTTGTTCATACTCAATACACAGTAAGTGCACCCATAAACTGATATTCTGAAAATTGGGCATTGGAGACACAAATAAGTTGAATAACTTGGCTTGAGTCTTGTATCTCTTAGAGAGTCTAATGATTAGATATTGCCTTTTGTAGTTCCTGATTCCAATACCTTTAAAACCCCAATTCCAGAAAGGCTGGGAGGCTGTGTTAGGCTAGTTTCACACTGGGGAGGGGGGGTGTTAGCAGTAAAGCGCTGCTAATTTTCGCGCTGCTTTACTGCTGTAATAGCGGCGCTTTTCAGACGCTAGCGGGGTGCATTTAACCCCCGCTAGCGGCCAACTAAAGGGTTAATAGCATCTGCAAAGCACCGCTGCCGAAGCACTTTGCAGGCGCTTCGGCGGCAGTGCCCATTGATTCCAATTGCAGGGACGGTGGAGGAGCAGTGTATTCACTGCTCCCACATAGCCCGAAAGATGCTGCTTGCAGGACTTTTTCTAACGTCCTGCAAGTGCACCGCCCCAGTGTAAAAGCACTCGGGCTCTCAAACTGGGACTGCAGGGGAGGCGCTTTACAGGCGCTATTTTTAGGCCTTTAGTGCCTGAAAAACGCCTCAGTGTGAAAGTAGCCTAAAATCTCCATAAAAGCAGATTATAATGATTTGCAAATTTCATAAACCCATATTTTATTTACAGTAGAAAAAGAAAACACATCAAATGTTTAAACTGAGAAAATCTAACATTTAAAAAAAAAATTAAATTGGTGGCAGCAACACTTCTCAAAAAAGTTGGGACAGGGCAACAAAAAGCTGGCACCTTAAACTGTACTAACATGGAAGAGCTGGAAGAACATATTACAAATAGGTTAATTGGGTACAGGTCAGTAACATGATTGGGTATAAAAAGGGCATCTTAGAGAGTCAAAGTGCCTCCGACGTAAAGCTATACAGTGCTTTGAAAAAGTATTCATACCCCTTGAAATTTCCACATTTTGTCATGTTACAACCAAAAATGTAAATGTATTTTATTGGGATTTTATGTGATAGACCAACACAAAGTGGCACATAATTGTGAAGTGGAATGAAAATAATAAATGGTTTTCAAAATTTTTTATAAATAAATATGTGAAAAGTGTGCCATGCATTTGTATTCAGCCCCCCTGACTCAATACTTTGTAGAACCACCTTTTGCTGCAATTACAGCTGCAAGTCGTTTTGGGTATGTCTCTACCAGCTTTGCACATCTAGAGAGTGAAATTTTTTCCCATTCTTTGCAAAATAGCTCAAGCTCTGCCAGATTGGATGGGGGGCGTCTGTGAACAGCAATTTTCAAGTCTTGCCACAGTTTCTCAATTGGATTCAGGTCTGGACTTTGGCTGGGCCATTGTAACACATGAATATGCTTTGATCTAAACCATTTCATTGTGGCTCTGGCTGTATGTTTAGGGTCGTTGTCCTGCTGGAAGGTGAACCTCCGCCCGTCTCAAGTCTTTTGCAGACTCAAACAGGCTAAGATTGCCCTGTATTCAAAGTCTGCAGATGGTTTTTAGAAGACATTTTAAAGTTGTTTTAGCCTACATTCTTTGAATTGGAAGGGAGCCCTGGTTGAAAAGTACAGTAGGTTTAGCACATTCTGCTGCTATACCCATGTTTTTTTGGTAAAGGTGAACTTACACTTTTAATCCCATGAGCAAGAACATTTCTAGGGGTATACTGTGTACCGAATGCCTTCAGAAATATAATTTCCTCCCCTGGTTTCTATGGTTATGCAAGCAACATTTGTGGCAGTTCTGTGCCAGTTTAAAAAAAAAACTTCAAATCTGCTATAGGCTGCAGTTGAACAATATACTTTTATAACATCAAATTACACTGCGGCTTGTAGCAAGTAATGTAAACATCCTTGTGACTGCAATAGGCATGTGACAGGTACTCTTTATGGAGAGCTCTGGGGTCTATGAGACCCCAAATCCCGCCTCTGCCTTTAAAAGCATTCAAAACACCAAGATCTGTGCTTTTGATTGTTTTCATTTTTTTAAAATGGCACCATTGACATCCTGGTTAAATAGAATTGATGTCAGGTCATCGCTTTAGGGTTACCATAGCGGAGAGCCGATCCTGGATTTGTTTCCTCCCGCTGTTTGTAAAAGCAATCCCATGGCTCTAAAAAAAAAAAATGGTACCAGGTTGATACCTGCTGCTGCAGGCATCATCCCGGTACAACCACTTGAAGTCCAGCGACGTACTTGCACGTTGCTGTTTTGCATTAAAGTATTTAGCTGCAGTTTGTAAATGTTAAACATAGATCCTAATGGGAGTGCTGATTGTCCCTTTAAACAAGCTGCTGGCAGGCTTCAGAACTTCTTGAAGCTTGTTGAAAACCGGCTGAATCCTGCTAGCAGCTTGCTTAAAGTGACAATCAACACTCCCATTAGGTTCTGTGTTCAACATTTACAAACTGGAGTTGAATGCTACTTTAAAAATTTCAACAAAGCTTGCTGTTAACACTGCTCTTATCTAAGCTTAAGCCCATGTGAGACAGGCCAAAACAAATATTCATTTTATTTAACTTCTGCTACACACATTTTGATGGAGACAAGTGCTATGCACAAAGGGACCCCATGAGGACTTTTTATTCTGGTGATTGATCTTCCTTAATTCTTCTGTCACAATTATCCCAATTGTGTTGTTACCCTTAATTTATAAACAGTTTCTGCTGCTGACATGGGTTAACTAAATACACTAAATATATTTAGTATACAGGTGATAATCGAAAAATTAGAATATCGTGCAAAAGTTCATTTATTTCACTAATGGAACTTAAAATGTGAAATTTTGTGAGATTGTGGATTTGGGGTTTTCATGAGCTGTAAGACATAATCATCACAATTATGACAAATCACGGCTTGAACTATCTTGCTTTGCACGTAATGAGTCTATCTCATATATTAGTTTCTCCTTTTAAGTTGCATGAAGTGAAATAAATGAACTTCTGCACGATATTCTAATTTTTCGAGTATCACCTGTATACTAATATACTAAAACTGTGTCCCTTACCCATCTGTTTCTGTTGTGTTTTCCAGGGCCTGACTTTTCAAGAAGTTGAACATTTCTTTACTTTCCTAAAGAACATTAATGATGTGGACACAGCTCTAAGTTTTTACCACATGGCAGGTGCCTCCCTGGATAAAGGTATTTCCCTCTGTGGACCTGACTCACTTTATACTGTTACGTGGTGCATTAACCCTTTTGCTGCCAGAGACATTTTTGCTTTTTTTTTTGTTTTTTTTGCACACATGTTTAAAAAATAATTTTAGGCCTGAAGATTGCTTAAAACCCCCAAAATATTATATATTTTCTGAAATCAAACACCCTAGAGAATAGTAAAATAGTGATTAAAAGCGTGGTGTTGCGCTAATCCTTAAAGCATATAAAGTATGTGGGAAAATATATAAATCAATAAATAAATAGTGTAAGTGTGTCCCACTTATAATAATGGTTCTAGTATATTAGTAAACAAATCCGTGACTCACCAACATAGGCAACCTAGTGCAAAAATAATAACAACGGATGCAATAAAATCAAATGGCAATACCTGGCTAGAAAATTAGTAAAAATAGGTGTATACAATGCAGCCGGGCATATTGCAAACAAACAAAGATGAAATGTGACCCTCCTCTTCGCCGCAACTCCAGCAGAAACCTGGCGGAGAGGAGGGTATCGGCTGTGCAGGTCCTTGTATCACCCTACAAGACCAGCGGGAGGAGCATGTTCAGGGCCCAGCTTGGTGACCCCGGGATACTACTTGAGAGACGGATAACCCCAGAGGAGATAAGCCAGGATAGGATCTAATTAGTATCGCTCCCACGATTGGCTGATGCTGTGGTTTTGCTAGCTAAGGGTCGCCATGCCCAATATTGGCTAAAGCGAGTACCCTATTACTTTCAGGTAAGGGGCCACTGCCCACCACTGCGTGCTGTGTTGCATGAAGAAAGGATACACATCACAACTGTTATCAGTCACTTTAATTTATTCCCAATGGATCACTGTTTTCACACTATTTGGACTTTATTAACCTTCAGTGGATCACTTTTTATGCACGTGGATTTGTGGACTTTATTTGTTGAATATTACAAGGTTCCAGTTAAACTGTCACTTGTATTGTGTTCATGAGCACAAGTCACGTTTCATCTTTGTTTGCAATATGCCAGGCTGCATTGTATACATCTATTTTTACTAATTTTCTAGCCAGGTATTGCCATTTGATTTTATTGCATCCGTTATGTTATTATTTTTGCACCAGGTTGCCTATGTTGGTGAATCACGGATTTGTTTACTAATATACTTGAACCATTATTATAAGTGGGACACACTTACACTATTTATTGATTCATATATTTGTCCACATACTTTTATATGCTTTAAGGATTAGCGCAACACCACACTTTTAATCATTTCTTTTATATATAGGGTCAGGTTGCACCCCACTTGGTGTAGGCGGCTTTTCCTAGTAAAATAGTGGTAGTTCCAATCTTTTATGTCAAACGATATTACCGAAAGTCTAGGAAACCCAACGTTTCAGTAAAAAATACACTAAAGTTAATTTTAGAGTACACTAATGCAGTAAATTACCCAATGTTTTGGTAAAATATAAAAGCTGAGGTTGCACTGAGTAAATAGGTACCCAACATGTCAAGCCTTACATTTGGGTGAGCTTGTGAAATGGCGACAGGCTTCAGGACCCTATATTTTCCATTGGCATTGCTTTAAAAGCATCAGTTTAGTGTTAGGGAAGGTCTGGTGCCAGAATTATCACTCTCAGTGCAGAGTGCGCGTAACGCGTGTATCACAGAAAATGTTTTCATGTGTAGGCACCCCCAACGCCTGCAGTTACCTTCGTGCATGAGTATATGTGGGGGTGGGAGCCTCATTTTTAGGGAGGAGTTTATGTGGTTGGGTGTAACTTACATTTTTTACAATTTAAAAAAAAAATGTTTTTACTTAACTTTTTTTTTTTCATCACACGGGACAAAAATGTGATGTTTTTTTTTGGTGACAGGTTCTCTTTAATGAGTCACCTGGGGTCTAAAAAACTGATGGGGGACCTGGAAGTGATGTTTTGCACAACGCTTCTTGTCAGCAACAAGAAGGGGAGGAAAGCAGATGCATGTTCACTCAGCCCACTCTACCCAGCGGCACTCTCCATGCCAATTCCCGGCCCGCAAATAGAGAAGCCTTAGATGACAGGGATGCGCGCAGGCATGTGCGTTACTGGGGGACAGTGTGTGCACGTTTTTCTTCCAGCCAGAAGTCGGCTTGTCCGATATACTGTATACACATTGTGTAAAACTCCCCTGGTGTCCGGTCCATATGAGGTACGGATCAATTATTATCACAGCAACTTTTTTCTTCCTAAGGCTAAGAGCAGAGAGAATATTTGGAGAAAAATATTTGCCCAAATAGTCAGGGTATTAAAGCTGTCGGATATATTTGGTATTAGTTAACTCTTTAACCTGAGCTGTATTGATGATTTTTACATTCTAGATAATGTAGATAGTAAATAGAAGCAGAGACTATAATTCTGGCTGTTTGCTCTGCTTGCTTCAGTGGTTTGCTTCAAAACAGAATTCCAAATTCATCCTGGTCTATTAATTTGTGAAAGTTGTTAATTCCCATGAAAAAGGCTTCCATTGTACTCTTCCAGTAATTAAAACTGATCTAATCTGTTGAGAAGGATGTGTGGATAGACAGCAGAATGTACTGCCACTAAGCGTTCTGACCAGATGCTGCATAACATTTTTCAGAATGCAAACATCTTTCTAGGGACATGCACACCATTTCTTCCTAACATATTGATTTTCAGTACAAATTATTATTTAATATTGTAACAGCATTGCAGTGGTACAAGAAAAAGTTTGCTTAAAATAAAACTTCCCTACTTGGAGAATTTTAATTAACCACCTTTGGATGTTTAGGATAACAAACAAGATTCTGCTGCAATGATATCTTATATTGGATAACAATGCATTTAATGTAGTCCCAGGTATGTAATTGATATCAACCAAAGTCTGCTTTTCATTTTTTTTATATTGCTGCTTTTAGGGGAAATCTTGGGATGATAAACTATAGATGTATTTTGCTGTCACCCATGCAGTCCTGCACTCTATTCCATCCTTGCTTATTATGGATATTTTTAACTAGACTGGGTTACATTCATTAAAGCTGGACTCTGCGCACAAAACTTTCTATTCAAATATATCTCTTAATAGCCACAAAGGTTCTAAATCCACTTTATATGCACCAAATATTTTACAAATCCAGATATTACCTTCAAAACGTAGCTATGACATCGTCATTGTGTTGTACATAGCTAGTGCAGAGAGCAGAGCTGTGGAAGGGATCCAACAGACCCCATCCACTACAGTCTGTCTTCAGAAAACTATAGTAGTAGTAGTATAGTGCAATGTTTCTCAGTCCTCGTGTATCCCCAACAGGTCATGTTTTCCATTGTTTTGCACAGGTGATTTGATCAGTTTCACTGCCTTAGTAGTTACCACAACCGTTTCATCTGAGGGAAATCCTGAAGACATGACCTGTTTTGTGTACTTGAGGACTGGAGTTGAGAAACATTGCTATAGTGAACCTGTGGACAGGCAGTGGATAGTCAAATATTTACATGTGCTCCACAGCAAGTCCTTATTGATTTCTAGAACAGCAGGTGCTGTGGAGCAAATACCCTCCAAACTCACAGCAAAAGCTCTATGAGACCTAAACAACTAGAAAATTGACTTTAAAGGCACACTGTATACTGTCTATAAAAGGTAAAATTGTTTTGAATGTATGACTTTCATTTTTTATTCTATTTTTGTATTGCATGAAGTGGTGTCTTGGTCATGTGTGGGGTATAAAAATACCAACTATATGGAAATGTCTTTTGTTTTATGTATCTATATGCATTAATTGTTCTCATTTTATGAAAGTCATACTTCAATAAAAGCAATTTTACCTTTATAGACAATATACCCGTGTGCCTTTTTAAAGTCAATTTTCTAGTTGTTTAGGTCTCACATGTCTAATATCGGGACGTTGGCACACTACTATTTGTGTACTTACAGTGTCACTCACTTCTAGATACATATCTATTTGGGAATTTCCTAAATCGCAGCAAAAGCTCAACTTGTTCTCTCAGCAGCTTACCTCCCCATGCTCTCTCCTTCCAGAGCCCCTGCTTTGTGTTTTCCCTACAGATTATAAGGTGGCTGAGTTGCTGTTTGAAATGGAGAACAGGGTAAGCTGAGCTGCTGAAATTATAACTTGAGCAATATCCGTGCTTCTGCTGTGAATCTTGAGGATAAATTGTTCCACTGTGCTTTTAGCTATAGAGTTAGATTAGGGCTTGTTTTAATGCTCATTTGCTGCTAAAGAATATTTAGGTTCTCCCCCTCCCCAAAAAAAGAAACACTTCCAAAAAAGAAGAGTGGGGCATAAATCACAACTTCTCCTTTATTCTTCAAGACTGGTGAAAAACAGATTACAGCAGCGGTCACAACTTTTTATGTCATAACTATAACAGTTGTTTTCAGTTAACCACTTCACGCAAAATCATGTACCTGTACGTCATTTTGTTGAAGTGCTTGTACCGGGTGATGCCTGCAGCCAGAAGCACCACCCCAGTACTGTTTTTTAGAGTTGGTGGTCGGCTTTCAAGTGATAGCACCCGATGCGGCTAATGAGCCGCTCGGCCGCTATCACAAGCAACGTGAGGGGACGCCCTCCCTCCCGCCGCCACTCCGTCTGGGTCTCCCGTCCCACTGGGAGACCCGAATGACCAGCTGGTACATCCACCGGCTGGCCGAAGTCCCAAACAAAGCCGTAATCGGCTCCGATCAGGTCTCTGATGTAGTAACATGGAAGCGAAATCACGTCACTTCCGATTTACTCTGCAGCCTAAGGCGCTGATTCAAAAATGCAGATTTTGGCGTTTTGAATACTTTGAAGTGCAGAGGAGGGGTTTGGGGTCTTTTATACCCCAGATACCTCCATAAAAAGTACCTGTCACTGCCCATTAGTGTCACAAGAGATGTTTACATTCCTTGTGACAGCAATAAAAGTGATCAGAATTTTTTTTAAAGGAATAGTGTAAAAATAATAAAAAATATATATTTTTAAAACACCCCATCCCTGCTTGTTAGCACACCAAAGAAAGCCCATACGCAAGTCGCCACCCACAAATGTAAACCGTATTCAAATCACACATGTGAGGTATCGCCGCGATCATTAGAGCGAGAGCAATAATCCTAGCAAAGTACCTCCTCTGTAATTCTAAACTGGTAACAGTTGAAAAATTTCAACCGTCGCCTATGGAGATTTTTAAGTACCATAGTTTGACGCCATGTTAAGTATGCATTTACTCGGCATATCATCTTACACAATATGCAATAAAATTGGGCTAACTTTACTGTTTTCTTATTTTTTAATTCAAAAAGTGTATTTTTTCCCAAAAAACATTGCATTTGAAAGACTGATGTGCAAATACTGTGTAACATAAATTATTGCAATGACCGCCATGGTATTCTCTAGGGTCTTTGCTAAAAAATTATATATAATGTTTGGGGGTTCTAAGTGATTTTCTAGCAAAAAATTTGGATTATAACTTGTAAACAACAAATGTCAGAAATAGGCTTGGTCTTGAAGTAGTTAAACTGTTCTTTCAAAGTATGAGGGCTTTGAAAATGCCAAAACTGTAATATATCTATTATATTTATTCTTCATCCTACAGTAAACATGAGCGCTTGACATTTTGTGGATACAAATACAGTGCACACATAGATTTGTAATGTAATAGATGACCCTTGTTGACCTGACCCTTCATAGATCTTGCCGTGAATGACTAGAACAGGAGAGTAGTTTATGGAACACATTTTCTTTCCTTCCAGCCATTGATTCAGATCCATAAAATGAGGGTAACGCAGAAATATACGTGCATTCAATTCTAACCTTTGCAGTTATAACAGGAAGTGGCATAAATATTACTTATTGCGCGGTGTCACTTCTACAATGCTCATTTATCCATCCTTGAATTTTGTGTCTCCCACACTAAGATTTTATTGCACCCATAAACAATATTGGTATCTTGGCAACTTAAAATGTGGAAGCAAGCTCTGCTCAAACTATCATACACCTGTCCTTAGAAACATTACTATGCATTATTTAAATCAGTACTGTGTAATGGTTTCCGTTGGATAATAGTTAATTATGGTTTCTTGCTTGCTGCCTAATACTCAGGTGAGCATCCATTGTTAATGTAATATTTAATTTATGCCTTTGATAATGACTGAATGAAAGTTCACTTCATTTAAGGTGGATATCACAAAATGAAAGCTGCTCAAACCACATTTCTGTGATGTTTGTTGTGACAGAGGGAGGCGCTGTCACTGTAATAATTCAGGAAAATGTGACAAAAGATTCACAGTGCGGCAGATGGAAGGTCTCACCCGGTGTCAGTGGGCCCCAGCCAGAAGCCAAGAGACAGAGGGTCTCACCAAGGGCTCAGAGGTGCCCCAGCCAGGACACAGAAGTTTCAGTTCTAGAAGTCAGGTCGGCTCCTATTGGGGGTGTTAGGAGAACCCCAAGCCTTAGGCCAGAGGTGGACAGTGCAGTAGGGCACTGTAACTAAAGGCTAAAAGAGCCAAGTGTTCCAGGAGAGCTGGACAACACAGTCAAAGGGACTGATTAGAGGAGCAGCAGTGCTGTCAACAAGTGAGCCAGATGGCTCAGTATTTTCGTTTATGAATATTATGTGGAAGAAACCCCTGCGTGGGCAACTGATGTACAAGTGAACTTAACCGTCTTTTTAACAAAAGTGAAGTGCCATGCCCTAAAATACAGTTTTGGGCTGGCGCAACTCATTGTAAATGCAGTTATTGATTGAGTTTATTCACCCCAATCTCACACTGTGTATGCATGTAAGGCAGCTTGTGTATGGGCCATGTCCTCTCTCATAATCTGTCCTTCTGTGTCCAAAAAAGTAGTTGTATGGCCAAAGCTTTTTTTGGCAATACTTGCGTCATGGGATGCGCTTACTTTTGCTCTCCTATGACCCAAAATTCAGCCAACAGCAGACTATCTTTGGCTGAAGTCACAGAGCCACTCCAGGCTCTGGAAAGATTCTTACCATGTTGTTTGCCTAAACAGCAGTGTGGCAGAGGACGGGAGCCATCTGTGCCCGTCCCCTTCCCAGCATAGCACTCCAGTGAGCACTGAAGGGGCACAGCAGAGAGCAGTGACTGATAATTATCGATTTCAGCTATGAGCAGACCGAGAACTGAGCAATTAGCGGTCATATGATTGCTCAGTTCTTGGGCTTATAGTTGGTGTGGTCAGCTGCAGCTTGGAAGTATTTGTTTTTTTTTTTTATGTCCTTTAAGAATGGGTATCCAATTTCTCAGTCTAAGTTATGAAAATGGCTGTAAAAGAAGTTAAGCTCTCCTTTCCCAAAGGCTTCACATTTTCCCTGAAGATTACCAGCTTGGTTATGGCCTGCCACCAACTTTGAAATGGAAAATGCAGTTGCTATGCACATAAGCTTTTTTGTTTTCCCATAATACTGGTAATAGACCCCAGCCTGAACTGCTCCCAATTGCCAGAAATCTGAGTTGGTAGGATGCGTGTATCCAAAGTAAAGAAGAAATACATGGCTACCCCTGCCTGGGGTGGCCAGCTTAAAACTGAACTCCAGGCAGATATGAAAAAAAAAAACGCAAATAATGCAACTCATTATTAGTTCATCGTAAAATGTACTCTTTGAAATGCAATCAATTTACTGTATATACCTAAATTTGCCTTGGTATCAGCCTCTTGCAGTCCCTGTACAGCAGAGCTTACATTGGGACAAAGATTAGCAGCACAAAGAACCCATTGGGTGTGTTGCATTTTAAGGAGCGTGCTGATTGGAGGAGTAAGTAGAGTATCCGTGAGATGAGCTAATCAGTCTACTGCTTCTCTTTTCATTGTCCATTCACAGGCTGGGGGGTGAGGATAGACCTGTAAGTGTTACTTCACTGCAGCAGATAAAAATTAGGTCTTCTGCCCTGCCAGACAAGTGTAAATCTCCGGACTGGACAGGCAGAAATTTGGCAAATAGCTCCTATATTTGTGTTCAGTTTTAGGCCACGTTCACTCTAGGTGATTTGGAATCGTGGACAGAATTGTCAAAATCTCAGCAAACTATGCAGCATGTGTTTTGGGTGCCATTTATCCTTAATGACACCCTAAACGCAGTGTGATTTTTGCCTCGATTCACGATTAAATGCATGTACAAACACACCTGGCTCAGGGTCAAAATTTGCTCCCTAAACTTCTTTGCTGCCACAAACGTGCATAGGGCAGCCTATTAAATTAATGAACTGCCCTATGCACGACATGCGGAATCACGTGAAAATTGCCCACACTACATCGCAAGTGGGAACAGGCTTTCTTCTGTAAGGATTACTACATGTTATCCTTTCAGGTCTTAGCTTATATTTTAATTAATATAGCTGTTGCTATTTGAAGTGGTTCTAAACCCTTAACATTTTTTTTTTTTTCCCTTCCCGAGTCCTCACTCGATCCAGCGCTGTGCTCATCTGTAGCAGTTCTCTCCCCACTCTCACAGGCTTGGCAGTAAAATCATGTGACAAGGGAGCAGGGGGTGAGGCTGAGCCTCGCTGTCTGTGTCTATAGATGCAGGCAACGGGTCTCGGGGGCAAGCCCACAGGTGTGCATTTATTTTTGAGCAGCTTGCTATGGGGGCACTCAAAGAAGGGGAGGAGCCTGGAGCACCAGTGGGGGACCCAAGCTAAGTATAACGTGCTTACTATTTTTAAATAGATGGACATGTGAATGTGTTATTTTGATACTCCAGACTGATCATGTAAACTCCTTGATTTACAATGAAAATGTAACATTTGTCATTGGATTTAAAGTAAGTAAATATTAGTTTTTTAATTTTTTCTGAATTATTTATACTATGTCACAAAGAGGTGCTTGCACTTACCTTTTTTAAGGAAGGCTTCAGAAATCACTAAATACAGCCAGTGATAGCATTTTCCTACAATAGGAGAGCACCTATTACACAATACCTGGAAAAATAAAGTCTGTGTTAGTGTCTAGCTCATTCACTACAAAATTCTCTCAGCACAATTTTTTATGCTGGAGAGTGATCCTTTCAATCCCAGGCACTGCCTCCAATTTTGTGCCTCACATGGCGAAACCAATTTTTGGCAGGGTCTTAGAGGTTAAAACCACTTTCTTTAAAACTGACCATGTTCTTTAAAAAGATAGTAGTTAAAACTACCAAAGGTTGTAACAAGAAAGGCATGATACTGCAGCTGACTATACTAAAGCTGAAGAATTTCAGTAAATTTCAGTATACCAAGCGTCAGATTTTTGCAAGAAGAAGCAGAAGTGTGTGAAATGAAAAATGTGTTTATGGACATAGCGGGAAAAAGAGTCTGTATATAAGGAAGAGCAAGATGTACAGTACAATCCTCTGAAAGTAAGCATGTTGACTTATTCAACAATTTACAATGTACCTGCTTTAGTTTTTACTGTGAATACTTGTGGAGATACTTAAATATGGATTGGACTGTTCAGCAGGAACCACCTGAATATCAGTCTACATATGGGCAGGCTGGTTGCACTGAAGTTGACTCATTGACTTCAGTACAACCAGCCTGTCGGATTTTTTTAATTTGATCACTACCGGCAGCTATAGCCACAAGCAGTGACCATTGTATTCGAAGGGCTGAAAAACCTTCAGTTAGAATACGATAGATTCATGGGAGGGATTCCCTCCATCAACAATGACTGTGTTGATGGGTGAATTGAGTTATTGTTGCCGGAAAGAAAATTGGTTAATGCATGGCCTGCCTTAGTTTTTTTCATTCAACTTGGCAAACTTAGAGCTGAATGTAAAAAAAAAAACAGACAGCTCAGGAGAAGCTGCTGTACTAACAATCTGACATTAGTACAGTGATGTCCCCTGCTGTTCTATTGTGTTCTGACAGAGGGACTGCCCCCCCCCTGCCAGAACACACCGGTTAACGCTCTCAGCCATCGGGAGCAGATACGCAGACCTTTTTGGGTCCTTCCCCTTCGACAGAAGCCAGTGGAACAGGCAGCTTCTTTCAGACCAGCTTCAGTACACTCTGGTCGAATGTCAGTCGGTTTCTATGGAACCGGTCATTGCTGCCTGACATTAAGCCCGTGTGTACTAGACTTTACAATTGTCACTGGAACAGATGCCCCCTTTGCAAGGTTTGTCCTCACTTCTTAATCTAGTGACAACAGTAAAGTTTTGATTGTCTGTTATTTTCCGTCTTTGTGGCAATGGCCAATAGGATAAATCGGGTGAATTTCCCTACTAGGAACACAGATCGCAAAAAAAAACCTGAAAGTGGATCCAAACCGCCACATTCCATAAAAAACTGAATCAATAAAAGTTTTGATTATAGATAAACTTAAAGAGCCTTTTCACACCGTCGCACTGCGGCAACAATATGTACGTTATGCACGTTATTGCTATGGGAAAGTTCCTTCTCAGTACATTTGCGTTGCAGTGCAGTGCAGTGCACTGCACATACAAACGGCTGCATGTACAATTTTTGGTCTATTGTGATGCGTTGAGCAGGCTAATAAAATTAAAATGATGACGCTCGCCGGCACAGCGAGTTTTGATGTTTTGCATGCGTATATGTGTGCATGCATGTGTATATGTATGTAGATATACAGTACATACGTAGTCATTTCAGTGATTGTAAAGGTTCACGTTTTTTTTATTTTGAATAACAAACATGTCATACTTCCCTCCACTGTGCAGTTCGTTTTGCACAGAGTGGCCCCGAACACCGACTTCTGGAGACTCTCGCGGCTCCTCCTCTTATCAGAGAAGCGGTCTCCAGGGGTGTTACCTTGCGGGCGCGCTCCCGAATCCAGCATTTGGGTCCATTGACACGAATGCCAGACTCGGCCCCGCCCTCCGGCTCCCGCGTCATTGGATTTAAATGATAGCGGCGGGAGCCAATGGCTGCGCCGCTACCAATCTATCCAATCAAGAGCCGAGAATCCTGGGCAAAGGAAAATTCCGTTGCTCAAGTAAGTAAAACGGGGGGGGGGGGGGGCTGGGGGCTGGGAGGCCGGTTACTGCCAGGTGTTTTTTCACCTTAATGAATAGGATGCATTAAGGTGAAAAAACACAAGGTTTACAACCCCTACCACTACAATTTTTTGCAACATCACAATAACTTTTCATCACCATCATTGTTTGTCACATTAGTATTCCTTGTCCTCCTAGATGTATATGGACTTAATACAACCACCATTGTCATCTCAGTTTTACTCCAGTTTCATTTTCCACTATTGTTTTCCTCCATCAGCATTTTGCTATTTTAGCTTTAAATTTCATCATGAGCTGTATTGACATTTTATTACACATTTCATGTATATTTTTAAATATTTTCGTTTTTTACAATAATTTTTAATATTGTATTGGGGCTTTTTTGGCCACTTCCTTCTGTGTACGTGTGTTGTAGCCCTCATTGTGTGCGCACACATGTACATGCAAATGTGTACGGACATGCACCTGCGCGCTGACACATGTACGTGTAGTGCGCACTGGCATATGGTACACGTAATAATTATTATCATATAGATGTATCATCAGAGGAGTGCAATTGCTTATCCGTGGATCGATTTGTGTTTATTATGTGTAAAACGTTTATCCTGTCATCATGTTTTATATCCGTTAAATATTGTATTAAGTATTGTGTCCCATTGTCTGCAGATGCTGGAATACATTTGCATCCCCAATATGCGATTGCATTCTTAATTACACATAATTCAATCTTTTTTTTCCTTTTTCTGGAAGAGTTTCCGGTCCAGTCTGCCTTGTCTTTCATAGGGGCCTTTGGTGTGGTGATGGGCAGATACACTGAACCTCTTGGATCCCTCCAGAGATCGTGGGTCCGGTGTCCCCATTTCACCTACCCATCCGTACACTTCTGGGGCCGCCGAGTCTCACTGTCCTCCTTCCTGGGAGAGCGTGCAGTTACTCAGCCCGCCCCCTCCTCTCCTCCATCCACCCGATGTGAGTGGGATTACTTCATTTTCTAATCTTTTTTTTTAGGGGGGGTGTGCCCTTGCACGGTGTGTCCCGCCCCTCCCTCTTAATTTTACCCTACGGAATTTAGCATTTTCGGTGCGTTCCAGAAGCAGGAAGTGACTAGTGAGATGCAGCGGCGTGCATCTCACACCATGCACCCATTATACATCACATTATACAGTATTAGCCCACTCTGTCAGGAGGATCGGCCACCCGCTGCTACACTTGCCAAGTGGCGTCTTTGGGATCCTATTCCATCCATACACATAGTACACCAGCAACACATTCCCATGTACTTGATATACACACGTATTTGCATGTGTATGTGTGTGTGCATGCATGCACACATATATACAGTATCTCACAAATGTGAGTACACCCCTCACATTTTTGTAAATATTTTATTATATCTTTTCATGTGACAACACTGAATAAATTACACTTTGCTACAATGTACAACTATGCAAGCTTGAAGGATTGGATTTGAATACATTGTCAGCTATATGATTTGCAGGACATTTGTTAATTAGCAGTAATATAGCCACAACTAGAGGATGCCTGGAGTGCCTTACTGCAGGAACTTTCTAGTAACTTGTCCATATATCAAGTGATGTAATACAATTCAAAGGCAAATCTAAAAGGGGTACTCTAGTCAGTGATGAACATCTATCATGAAGCTAGATTTGTTTATTATTTTTAACAGTGTGCCAATCATCCATGAGACAGTATTATTCATCCAACCCTTTTGCACATCAGTCTATTAGCCATTCGTTGATATTATGCTCTAGGAGCCCCCGGGGGCCCATTCACAGTGAAATTGGTAGGAATCCCTTCGGGGCCAATTGAATCTGGGATTATTCCCATTTTCACTCTTTTATACATGTCTTGCACATCTATGCAAACCAACCGCATATCAATTTCACTGTAAATGGCAGACTGGTGTCCGGACCTTCTGTGTTGTGGTTGTTTTCATGTTTTGGTTTAATGTGTTTGTGTGTGTTTTTCCTTTTTGTTCTGAATGTGTTCACCATATTTTGCTTCCTTGGGTGACCACACATGGGAGCACCTTGAGAAGCCTGCAGTGTGAAGCTGCATTTTAATGATTTTTGTAGCACATTTCCAATATGGATGAAATAAACTTTGTAATTTTATAGATACATACCCAGGTGTAGACTTTTTGTTGCCTAAGTAGACGTTTTTTGGTCTCGGTAGAGATACCGGGACCCTTTTCTTTTATATACAATGTAAAGTAGTGAGTGTACAGCTTGTATAATGGTGTAAATTTCTTGTCCCCTCAAAATAACTCAACACACAGCCATCAATGTCTAAACCGCTGGCAACAAAAGTGAGTAAACCCCTAAATGAAAATGTCCAAATTGGGCCCAAAGTGTCAATATTTTGTGTGGCCACCATTATTTTCCAGCACTGCCTTAACCTTCTTGGGCATGGAGTTCACCAGAGCATCACAGGTTGCCACTGGTGTTCTCTTCCACTCCTCCATGACAACATCACAGAGCTGGGGGATGTTAGAGACATTGCGCTCCTCCACCTTCCGTTTGAGGATGCCCACAGATGCTCAATAGTGTTTAGATCTGGAGACATGCTTGGCCAGTCCATTGCCTACCCTCAGCTTGTTTAGCAAGGCAGTGGTCGTCTTGGAGGTATGTTTGGGGTCGTTATCGTGTTGGAATACTGCCTTGTGGCCCAGTCTCCGAAGGCCCACTCTTAAGTATGTTACAGTAAATGTTGTCATTCATGGTTCCCTCAATAAACTGTAACTCCCCAGTGCCGGCAACACTCATGCAGCCCCAGACCATGACACTACCACCATCATGCTTGACTGTAGGCAAGACACACTTCTCTTTGTACTCCTCACCTGGTTGCCGCCACACAAGTTTGACACCATCTGCACCAGATAAGTTTATCTTGGTCTCATCAGACCACTGGACATGGTTCCAGTAATCCATGTCCTTAGTCTGCTTGCCTTCAGCAAACTGTTTGCGGGCTTTCTTGTGCATCATCTTTAGAAGAGGCTTCTTTCTGGGATGACAGACATGCTGACCAATTTGATGCAGTGTGCGGCTTATGGTCTGAGCACTGACAGGCTGACCCCCCACCCCTTCAACCTCTGTAGCAATGCTGGCAGCACTCATACGTCTATTTCCCAAAGACAACTTCTGAATATGACGCTGAGCACGTGCACTCAACTTCTTTGGTCGACCATGGTGAGGCCTGTTCTGAGTGGAACCTGTCCTGTTATACTGCTGTATGATCTTGGCCACAGTGCTGCAGCTCAGTTTCAGGGTCTTGTCAACCTTCTTATAGCCTAGGCCATCCTTATGTAGAGCAACAGTCTTTTTTTCAGATCCTCAGAGAGTTCTTTGCCATGAGGTGCCATGTTGAACTTCTAGTGACCAGTATGGAGAGAGTGAGAGCGATAACACCATATTTAACACACCTGCTCCCCATTCACACCTGAGACCTTGTAACACTAACGAGTCACATGACACCGGGGAGGGATAATGGATAATGGCTAATTGGGCCCAATTTGGTCATTTTCACTTAGGGGTGTACTCAATTTTTTTTTTTGCCAGCGGTTTAGACATTAATGGCTGTGTGTTGAATTATTTTGAGAGGACAGCAAATTTACACTATTATACAAGCTGTACTCTCCCTACTTTACATTGTAGCAAAGTGTCATTTCTTCAGTGTTATCACATGAAAAGATATAATAAAATATTTACAAAATTGTGAGGGGTGTACTCACTTTTGTGAGATACTGTGTATATGTGTGTTTGTATGTGTGTGTGTATATATATATATATATATATATATATATATATATATATATATATATATATATATATATATATATATATATATATAGTGTGTGTGTATATACATTTTTTACATAATTTTTTATATAATATTACAAAACATTTTCATTTTATTCATAATTGACATTTTTTTTTTATATAGATGCTCTGCATATGTGGATGTTTTGTTTCCAGCTTGTGTGGATTTTTAGCTATTGTTGCTTGATCAATTTAGGTATTTGGTTTCATATTTTTATGATATCTCCGAAAATTCTATTATGGCCCGACATATTGTCTTGTATCCATGTGTCATCACGCACAAGGATGTGGCTTGGCTTCTGACCACTCCCATCTCCCCAAAATTGTGGGAGAGGTTTCTAGAACATGTGATGCGACCCATTTGCTATATTAATGCGGCCATGCAGTATCACAGATTGGCTCTGTGGTAGAGGGGATCTCCCCTTGAAACGCGTCAGCCATCTGGAAGGTCCTCTGGTGTGTCGGACACAGTCCTGGTGACCTGGTTGCTTTTTGTCCATTGTGGACTTTGATATGCTTTTCCCATCCACTTGTTTGTGAGTATGTTTCCTTCTTTAGGATTTTAATAAATATTACTTGGGTAATGTGCAAGGTTGGTGCGCCCTCTTTTCAATCTTTTACAGTAATAAAATTAATAGGCTGTCCTAACATAACAACACATTAAAATGCTATGTGACAAACTCTGCAGGCTTCTGATTTGACAATTGGAATACTTAAACTTTAAAAATTGTTTTATATTCTAAAGGATTTTAAATTCTGTCCAGTCAGTCCTCTGATTCTCCCATCCCTATCATGCTGCATAAGCAGACTCGCTGTTTTTTTGGTTTTAGCTTCCTGGGGTCACCTGTCGGCTGATTGAATAGGGATGTTTATGCTGATTTATTATCCTGTGAGCAGACTGGAGGTAAAGAGTCAACTTAGAAATTTGGAAAGCTGGACCATGAAATAGTGGCATCATTCATTTGACTGTGCAGTATGGCAGAAGTGTGTAAATCACATGTCTGGCAAAATTGAATGCCCCTTGCTGGCTAAAGTGGAGCAAGGGACATTGGTGGTAGGCTTAAATGATTCACAAGGTGTTTTTTGCTGGTAAATGGGTGGGGGGTTTGGGAGAGTGGGTTGTGGGAAGTTTCAACTTTACGTGGGCATGGCATTTAAGTCCATGTATGTACAGGCATCTCTTGGTAACTGCATGTTATACCTGTAAATTTCCCCTGTAAGGCAGGCCACCACAGTCAGTGTCAATGGGGGAATCCCTCCAACAGGGCTTTTGTGATCTCCCAGCTGGGGGGCGGGGGGCGGTTGTGCGGGGAGCCGTCCATGCCTGGAGAACACAGTGATTACGGCTAGTTGCTATAGCCGCTGGCAATAATTACATCCTAAAAATGCGACATGCTGGATTTTTTTTTTTCGATGGATCGATTTGGGTACAATCAGTCTGGCCATACATGGTTTGAATCTCAGCTGAGATTTAAACCGTCTATGACCGTCTTAACTGTCTCTAAATTGTTAACACATGTTAAAAAGAATATTTACATTAAGCGAATACATTACTGCCTGTGAAAATAAGAGGCACCTATAGATAGAAACAAATCTGTGCAGCTTTAACTAAAGTTGGCTAATGCCCTGGCTATAGGTGTAGCTCATTCTTTTATACCTCCGGAGGCTGGGCTGAAAAGCGCCCAGTAATGACAAAATTCTGGTTTCCTTTGTTGCTAAAACACTACCAGCCGCTACCGTTCACCATCACAGGAGTGAGCTGTCAAATCCCTGCATATGTGTAGTCAACTATCTCCTCTGTTGTGTCTTCACTGAGCTCAGAACTACTGTGACAGTGGAGAAAGCACATGTGAGGGAGTTTAAAATGGCTGGAATATTCTTCGCAACAAGGCTGGATGGGGTGATGCCATCCTTCAGCCAGGCTTCAGGAGGTATGTAAATAGCCCAAAAGGACATTATTTAACTTTGGTCACCAAATGTATAGTCTGCTTTTATCAGGTCAGCTTGTCCGTTTTTCAGGTGGACCTGATTGGACATTCACCCCTCTCTATGGACCTGCAAGTGTAAACCGACTTTTACACCCGCCTACCTCTGATCTGGTCCAATCTGCTATAAACAAATGGAAGGGGGATCCATTCCCCTCCACGTAGGTGGATCAGGACGGAGGGCAGTCTGGTGTAAACAGACAGCGGAGTCCGCCCATAAAGCAAAGCAGGCTCTGTCCGTGTTTGCTCTGCAAAAAGTGAGCAGACATGGACCTGTCATCCGCACGCTCTGCTCTGATCAGCAGACAGATCCCCTGCTGATCAAAACGGAAGGTTGTCGTGTGCAAGGGACCTTATAATGTATTTATTAGGGTATGGTTATGATGGTAGGTACAATTATTTTTAACCTTTCATCACTTTAAAGCAAAGTGAAAATACTGAACGTTTGTAGGTGATTGGTTGCTGTAGGTTATTGTATTTGCAAACTTTTCTTTGCTTTGTTTTGACTGTGCAGACATCATATTTAGTGCTTTATATGAAAGCACTATATTTTTAAAGGGATTGGGGGCTTCAGGTTAATAAAATGAACTTATATTTTATTTGTACGTCTTTTTACAACACTGCTGCTGCTGCAAATAGCAGGTATAAGTTGAATTTACGGTGCAATAAAATACTAAATTTGTAAATATATGGTTTGAGTTAAAATAATATAAAAATGCAGTCCATACTTTTTGTTTTTCTTGCTCTCAGCATTATTTTTTCTTCTGAGGTGATGTTTGAGTGGTCAGGCTCTGGGGTCATCAGGATTATTTAGCAGAAGAAAAACGTGGTTCGAAAGCCTTAAGGTTTTTATCCTTAAAGTGGATGTAAACCTAAAAAATTGTTTTGTTTTTTTTTTTTTATATCATACTGTAGAGTATAAGATTTCCTATCATTTGAGCCCAGTCTTGCCACACAGAGTTAACCCATCTCTGAGCAATCCTCTTTTATTGTTCAGTGAGAAAAATCTTGACAAACTGAGAAAAACTTTGTCAAATACTCCCCCTTGCTGTGAGTGACAGCCTAAGACACATGCATTATTTTTTAGTTCCCTCCCCCCACTCCTTTCTTCAGCAGCTCTGCAAGGATTGGCTGTTCCACACCTCAGCATGATTTGGCATGCTGAAGTCATGTGGTTACTTTCCTGTCTTTTCACTGGATGTTAGAGATCATAGCAGAAGTTCAGCAGAAGTTGTGTAAGAAATACACAGGAGAAAATGCATATTGACAAGGAGTGTAGAGGTGGGCGGGGAGTCTACTGATATCATGACTCCACCCACCGAGCTCCAGACAACAGACCCACCCACAGAATATTTTTCTGACCCGAAATATGGAATGACCTATGTTATTAGACCCGAATAGTTTTTTGGGTCTAATAACAGACAGAGGGGAGACATTTGACAGGTAAAGATACATGCAGGAGGCATGTATATCCTTATAGATAACCCCCATGGCAGTAGTTTAGAAAGGATGACATTGGGTTTACATCCACTTTAATGCATCTTATGCATTAAGGTAAAAAAAAAAAAAAAAACCTGTCTTGCAGAATTTCCACTCCCTCCAGCCCCCCTCTCTTTATACTTATACTCTTTTGAGCCCAAACTTGAACCAGAGTTGTGCACGGGAGTACCATCTCTTTCCCACCTCACTGGGCGGATTGATAGCAGCGGGAACCATTGGCACCTGCTGCTATCAATCATATTTATTGACGAGAAAGCAAAGGGGTGGGACCGAGCTGCCCTGTCTGTGTTTAATTGCTTGCTTCATAACACATAACACCTTGCACACTGGAATATAAATTTCCAAGATTCTCTGAGTGCAGAATTCTGTCACTATTGCGTAAACTGGTCCTGAGAAATGATTGCTCCCACAGCTTTCAATCCGGTTCTGGCATGCATTCAATGAAAGTCTTTTTTTTTTCCACCCTTCACTTTACTGCTTATAAATTATAAAGCCCCTGCATCAAGAGTAGGGTCTCTCGCATGCATCCTTAGCCAATACACCCTAGGGAGAAGCAGAAACTCTTATTTTGGCTGACAATAAACCTTCATCACTGAAAATACTACAGTATCACAGCTTCATTCAAAAGAAAGAAAATTGGATTTCAAAATTGTAGAAACATTTATTTTCATATGATGTACCTCTCTTAAACATTCTGTAATCTACAGAATTTCTTTAAGCCTTAATGGACTTATAATCACGTTAATTTTATTATGACTAGCTAATGTAGGATTAATGTTTTTGGGCTTCTGAGTAAGTAATAACATCCTAGCATGTCAATCACAAAATATTTTAGTTAATCTATAAATATCTCAAATATGCTATTTTATTCATATCCATTACCCATGAAGGCCAAGTTCCAAAGGTCATAGCTGATCATGATGAGGGGAGTAGAAGAGCCAGAGCTGCCCAGGAGGACTAGCCGCTGATTGTTTTTTTGGGAGAAGAGGCAGAGAACAAATTCATAGTGGACAAGGGCTTGTGACAGAACACAGGAGGGGAGGGGCTTAGATGGGGTTTAATGGTTGCTGATTTGTGGACTTATCTCAGTGACTGGGTACAGCACAGTGCAGTTAACTATGGGAAGCACAGAATGCAACCAGTACTGAAGAACGTAAAACAGCAAAAAGTCAGCACCAGAGTGCTCTTAGTAAAGATATTGTACAGAGCTCTTTGAGGCTCACATGGCATGTCATGATGAATGCTTCAGATGGTGTTGATCTGGGCAGCAAAGTGGTGTAGCACATTCGCCTAGCAGCAAAAGGGTCGCTGGTTTAAATTCCAACCATGACACCACCTGTCTGGAGTTTTCATGTTCTCCCTGTGCCTGCATGTATTTCCTCTGAGTACTTTCCTCCCACACTCCAAAGACATGTGTAAAGGCTCCTGTGTAAATTGGCCCTAGTATGTGTATATATGAATGTGAGTAAGGGACCTTAGATTGTAAGCTCCTTGTGGGCAGGAACTGAGGTGAAAGCACAATGTATATGTAAAGTGCTTCATAAATTGACAGCGCTATATAGGTACCTGAAATAAATAAATGTAGATAAATGGTAGCACCAACTGGTGTGGCCATAATAAGGCTATAAGTGGGGAAGACCTGTGTGAACATTTACTATCGCTGAAGCAAGTACAAACACTTGGAAGAGAGCAATGACCGTAAAATGAGCAGAGTGATTTGGGACGTGGACACTGATTAGAGAACAATGTATAGTGGTTTGTGAAAACTTTTTATCTCTAGGGGCTTGTAGACTAAGTGAACAGTGTTTTTGAAAAATGTTGCAGTTTGATCTTGGAGGTGCTTTCATTATACATTCACTCCTGGTGGCAGAATCATCCAGCAGTGGAGGTTGTAATTTCTCTTTAGGCCCCTTTCACACGGACAGATAGAATGCTGCTTTTAGCTGCGGATTTTCTAGTTTTCTACCGCAGCTAAAAGCACACAATGCTTTCCTATGGCCCCATTCACACACTGCGTTTTAGCTGCGATTTAGTTACATGCGGTTCTGTGCGGATAGAAAAATAGAATTGACTGCGTCCAGGAGCTATTTAGTGCAGCTATCTGCACATAACTGCAGGTAATCGCAGTGTACTATTTCTCCTGCGGATAGCAGTGGCAAGAAGGAAAGAAAAGCAACAGGAAGCACATCAGAAATGTCAAGAATGTTCCAAATGCAGCTAAACGCAGCCGCACGTAAACGCAGGTAATCTAACTGTACAAATGTAGCTGATCGCAGTGCCTGGAGTCTTGAATTTCACAGAACATATTATATGCTTTTACCTGCGGCAGAACAGCCGTCCGTGTGAAAGGCGCCTTATACTACACAGAGATGACTTACATGTAGTGCAACTTTCTGGTCAGTGCCTATTACTTATATCCATGCCTGCACATATTTTGGCTGAATCCTGCAGTAGTAACAGGAAATTGCAGTTATGCTACGCACAGAATAAGGTCCTGTGTATACCATTTACCTAAATAGAGAAATTTAGCTGTTGCTTTACTGTAAGCTACACAGAGCTATAGTTACCATAAAACTTGCAGCCATGTGCTTAAGGTGGCAGGGTAAAGGGGACTGCATTGAAGTACAATATTTAGAGTTTGTAATTTTTGTTTATTATTTGGCTTTTCCTGGCTACTGTTTTTATGAAGAAGTCCAGTTTTCCACAATGGAATAAAATATTTTTTTTAGACAGCCATCTACTTTTTTTCTTTGCAGACTATTCATTGGTTGACTTTGCATCTTAGCAGTAGTTCCTCATATAGGGCGTGCCACCCCCAACAATGCATTGAGTAGTGTGTGTAAGAAATACATTTCTAATTTACAAGTTCCTAAGTCAGTGAGTGCAGAGCTAAGTACACTCCTGTGACCCACAGGAGAAGTAGAGCCAAAAGCTTTAGCCCTACATCTCCTTTAACTTGTGGCACAATAAAAACTTATTTTGCGCCTTCAGTGTGTTACGTATAGTAACAATGACAGTTTTTGTTTGTAGTATTCTTTGTCCAATATTCCGTAGTATTCCAACAGCTGTAAGTCCTGATTTGTAGCATACTCAGCAATGCTGACTTTTTCCCTAAATCCAATGGGAACAGTTGTATTAATTGCTTCTGTGACACCTAGTGCGTTGTAGCAGGAAAACTCCAATGAAAACTACATTTTCCCTCTGTTACTGGCTATTTTAATTAAATGTGACCTGTCAAGTTAGTGGGCATGGTATGTCGCTGGGATAGAAGCAGAAGTTGTATTTTCTGTTCTAATCAAAGTGCTTTTATTTCCCTTCCAAGTTTAGGCAAACTGCTAAATACATCATTGTGATATATATATACACTTTATTAGGTACACCTGTTCAATTGCTTGGTAACACAAATTGCTAAACAGCAAACATGGCAGCAACTCAATGCATTTAGGCTTCTAGACATTGTGAGGACAACTTGCTGAAGTTCAAACTGAGCATCAGAATGGGGAAGAAAGGGGATTTAAGTGACTCTGAGCGTGGCATGGTAGATGGTACCAGACAGGCTTGTTTGAGCATTTCAAAAACTGCTTATCTACTGGGATTTTCACGCAGAACCATTTCTAGGGTTTACAGACAATGGTCCAAAAAAGAGAAAATATCCAGTGAGCGACGGTTGTGTGGACGAAAATGCGTGGTTGATGTCAGAAGAGAATGGGTTTGAGATGATCAAAAGGCACCAGTAACTCATATAGCCACTAATTACAACCAGGGTTTGGAGAATACCATCTCTGAATGCACAACACATCAAACCTTAAAGCAGATGGGCTACAGCAGCAGAGGAAGACCACTCCGGGTTCCAATGCTGTCCACTAAGAACAGGAAACTGAGGCTACAATTGGCACAGGCTCACCAAAATTGGACAAGAGTAAGTTGGAAAAACGTCGCCCAGTCCAGGGGCGGATCCAGGGGGGGCAACGGGGCAATTGCCACCCCCGAGAAATCTTTTGCAGGCCGGGCAGGTGAGCTCCGCGAGCGGGCGGCTCCACCACGGGCGGATAAGAGAGCGGGCGGCTCCGCGGGAGTGTCGGGCAGCTCCGTGTGAGGGCGGGCAGGCAGGTGGGAGAGAGAGCGGATTGGCCGGGCTGCCGGGTGGCTCCGTGTTTGGATGGGCGGGTGAGACTGAGGCTGAGCAGGCTAGGTGTGTGTGTGGGGGTGCCGGGGTGGCTGGCCAATCAGGGAGCCGACGGTCAGGGGAGCAGAGAGATGACATCATCTCTCACCGCCCCCACATCTCTGCATTAACTTCCGCCCTCA
The DNA here is from genome assembly GCF_042186555.1 of Aquarana catesbeiana. Taxonomy (NCBI): domain Eukaryota; kingdom Metazoa; phylum Chordata; class Amphibia; order Anura; family Ranidae; genus Aquarana; species Aquarana catesbeiana. The sequence continues at coordinate 147,683,735 of NC_133331.1, forward strand.
CTGTGCAGGTAGCGTGGGCAGCAGGGAGATTACATTATCTCTCTGTTGCCTGTCTCTGGGACAAGAAAACAAGAAACAAGCAAAACACCACCTTACCTGGCACGTGACAATCCACATCTGGTGGCAAGTGACAATCCGCATCTAGTGGCAGATGACGTGGCACGTGACAATCCGCATCTAGTGGCATATGACGTGGCAAGTGACAATCCCCAATGTGTGGCATATGACGTGGCAAGTGACAATCCACAATGTGTGGCATATGATGTGGCAAGTGACAATCCGCATCTAGTGGCAATTGACGTGGCAAGTGACAATCCGCAATGTGTGGCATATGACGTGGCAAGTGGCAATCAGCATCTAGTGGCAATTGACGTGGCAAGTGACAATCCGCAATGTGTGGCATATGACGTGGCAAGTGACAATCTGCATCCAGTGGCTGGTGACGTGGCAAGTCACAATCCACAAGGTGTGGCAAGTAACAATCCGCATCTAGTGGCAGCTGATGTAGCAAGTGACAATCCGCAACATGTGGCAGGTGTCAATCTGCATCTGGTGGCAGGCAAATGACAATCCACAAAATGTGGCAGGTGGCAGGTGACACGCTCGGGGTTCCCACTGATTCTGCATTATGGTGAGTTGAATGATTTTATTTTATATTACAATGTATTAATAGAAATAATGCGCTTCAATCATCCTGACACCATAACAACCATGGTGCTGGGATGATTAAAGCACCAACAACAGCCATTTCCCCGATAAATTGTCCGCCAAAAAAATGTATATTTCTGGCAGTGCCCCTCCCGAGACTAGGTTCTGGATCCACCCCTGGCCCGGTCTGAGTATCGATTTCAGCTGTGACATTCAGATGGTAGGGTCAGAATTTGTCGTACACATGAAAGCATGGATCCAATCCTACCTTGCATCAATGGTTCAGGCTGGTGGTGTAATGGTGTAGGGGGATATTTTTTCGGCACAGTATGAGCCACTTAGTACCAGTTGTTTAAACGCCGCAGCCTACCTGTTGTTGCTGACCATTTCCATCCGTTTATGACTACAGTGTACCCATCGTCTAATGCCTATTTTCAGCAGGATAATGTACCATGTCACAAAGCTCAAATGATCTCAAACTGGTTTCTTGAGCATGAGTTCACTGTACTCCAATGGCCTCCACAGTCACCAGATCTCAATGCAATAGAACACCATTGGTATGTGGTGGAACGGGAGATTTGCATCATGGATGTGCAGCCAATAAATCTGCAGCAACTGCATAATGCCTTCATGTCAATTTGGACCAAAATCACTGAGGAATGTTTCCAACACCTTGTTGAATCTATGCCACAGAATTAAGGCGGTTCTGAAGTCAAAAGGGGGTCCAATCCCTAGGTACTAGCAAGGTGTACCTAATAAAGTGGTCAGTGAGTGTATGTAAAAGGTGAAGAAAAAAAAATGCACAATACTGTACTTTTTTTTTTTTTTTTTAATAGCACTGGAAACGGCATGTCCATGGTATGAACTAGGATGATTGGAAAACATTGATCTAACAATACATAAAAAATGCACCTGAAAGCATCTAGTATGAGCAAGCCCTTAAACATGTGAGGCAATCTGGAAGACTTCTTATGCGATGCTTACATGTAAAGTATATAGGACATTTTATGTGATGTCTGTACAGGAAAACTTTTGCAAGAGATGTTGCACAGTAATGTAGTTTTTAATTACCAAGTCCCTCAGCAGCTTTTTTTTTAGTAGACTATGGGGGAGATTTACTAAAAGTGGAGAGTGCAAAATATGGTGCAGCTCTGCACATAAACCAATCAACTTCCAGGTTTTATTGTGGCAGCTTAATTGAACAAGCTGAAGTTAGAAGCTGATTGGCTACTGTGCACAGCTGCACCAGATTCTGAGTGCTCCAGTTTCTCCTCATAAGCATTTAAGGGTATTGATATGTCTCTTTATTTGCAGAATTCCATAAGAATTTCTTGGCCATGTTTATCAATTTACTATATTAATATTGGCTACCCTCATTAATCTAAGGAACTGGTTATACAGATGGCTGGAATAGCTCTGCAGCATTTTGCAGTAGGCATGTGACTTAAATATTAGGTTATCCTAGTGACATTCTCTGACTGCTGAATAAGCTTGTAAATTAAAATGACCTTAGCATGCTTTGTTATTATGCAGGAATCAGACCTCAGATCTTATGTATTCTAGAATGTTCTTGTGAGCGAAGTTTAGGGAAACTATTTCAGACAACACAATGTTGCCATTCAGAATTTATATAGAATGTGACATACAGAGATGATTAATATGAATATTGATTTTATGTGAAACATTTTAAAGTTCATGTCATCACACCATACTAAGGAGGATTCAGCATCATTATTTGATGATGATAGGGCATAGCTGCATATGCATCATAGGTTTAAAAAAGTTATTAAGAAATTAGTATATCCTAAACAATAGCCGCAAAAAAGATCAGGCACCTTGTGAAAGGGACAATAATTGCAGTAGTAGCAACCATAACAGTCCTGTGGACCTTAGCTGCTGGGACATACTCCTGAGGAGAAGAACCGTGAAAAAAGCTGCGATAAGGTCCAAAACAAAAGCTTAGGTTCAAGTATAACTAATTTGCTGTGTGATAACTTGGCAAGAGCTAGTGATATGCCAGTATCCATAATCAATAAATGTTTATTGGATCAAAAGTCATAACCTAAAATTAAACAGCCATGTAACCAATGGTGTCAGATGTAAATAAAGACCTCCGTAGCGACGGGACCTGTACAATAGGCTGGTCTTCCAAGTGCCCCTTTCTCCATTGGCTCCCACTGAGGTCCACTGGCGCAGGGAGTGAGGTCGTCACTAGATGCCGCTTCCACATGCTGTCTCCACGGGGAGAATTTGTCACAGCCTGCTGGTTGTTCCTTCCCCAGCACTGTGCATAGTTTTTCTTACACATTGGCTCTCCGTCAGCCCCTGGATTTCCCTGCCTAGTTTAGCTGTCATACATCAAGGCTGGAGTTTGCAAGTGCTGAGACACATCTTGGATTTCTTCAACTGCGGACATGTAAGCTGTTTAAGCCATGGAGGTTGTTATTTACATTTGACACCATTGGTTGCATGGCTGTTTAATTTTAGGTTATGACTTTTAATCCAATAAACATTTCTTGATTATGAATACTGGTATATCACTAGTTATTGCCAAGTTATCACACAGCTAGTTATACTTGGACCTAAATGCTTTTATGGACCTTATTGCAGCGTAAATCCTAAAGATGCCATCATGGTATCAAAACAATTTCTTAACTGTTTGGTTTTAGGCTGGTTAATCACAACTTACCTGGACTTTTAGCCTGGGAACAACCCCAAATTTCCTTTTATCTGTGGTGTCTACATGGGATAATTTCAGTATGCCATTTTTACTCTGATCATTCAGTCAAACACAGGGAGGTTCAAACCAGCATTTGGAATTCCCTTCCCTTGGTCCAACCTTCAAATCTGAGCAGTAGGTTAAAATACAATTTTTTGAGACAACCGATTTATTTGGTAATGTATGTGTTAGGACAAGACCATCACTCTTTCTAAATTGTTTACAGCCAATGACTCTTGCAGGTCAAGACTAAATTTAGAGTTAGAGAAAGTAAACCCTGATGGGTTTTATTTACTTCTTAATTTTTTCCCCTGCAAAGTAAAAGCATATGTGCCACTTACCTGCAAATGAAGCCTGCGATGTCCCCACTGGTGGCCTCATCCATTTCACCCATCTTCCTTCCGGGCCAGTGGACTCCGGCTTTGTGACTGGCCAGAGTCTCGTGACATCACTCCCGCGCATGCGAGTGGGAGCCGCCAGTCGCGGCACGTGCCCTTTCTTCAGTGCTCATGCGACGATGACGTTGCTGCAAGAGTATATGGTAAATGTCTCCTAAACTGTTTAGGAGATATTGCCAGTACCTACAGTTAAGCCTTATTATAGGCTTACCTGTAGGTAAAAGTTGTGTAACTAAGTTTACAATTACTTTAAGTTGCAAACCAAGTTGGCACTTTTGTTTAATTAATTTCAATAAGAAATAAAATAATGTCTTGACTTATAAATGTGTAATCAGTTTGAAATGGAAACAAGATGTTTCCCAGTACACCTGACAAATGCTGTAGATGCCATCTTACATATTTAGTGGACCAACCCTCAAATTCTTTTGGGGAAGGTTAGAATGTTAATGGAATGTCAACAATGTTTCTCCTATACCTTAGAACACCAATTCATCAGTAATCAAACATAAAACATAGCTCGGTATAATAAAAAAAATTTGCATACCAATGATGTCTTCCCAGGGAAAGCTTTAGTTAGCTGACAATCTTTAGCACTTTGTCCTACCCCCCAGGAACACCCCTTTAACATGTTTTATCCATGGGGGCCAATCTGTAATTAGGACAGTTTTGTGTAAAGTATGTTAGCAGGGTGGGCCTGTGGGCAGGACCATGTGCTGAAACTTGGCCTGATTTAAAATTTTTCCTTTGAATATATCAGTGTGCGGATTTTCCTTTGGGGAGTGATGGACTCCAAGCCAGCACCTGATTCCAGCATTTAAGGGGAGCACTTGGAGGGTTGAAGCAATGCACTTTTTTGACTTTACAAATATAAAACATGTCATTTACTTCCTGTTTGTGGCTTAAACCTTCATTGTCCTGCGTTGAAAATTCCAAAACCCACTGGCAGATCCTGAATGAAATAACCACCTTAGTTCCAGAATGTTACACCCCCTTCCTTGCCATGCCACGTTTATGTATTCAGTCCTGTGATAGTGTATTTTAAAATTTTCTGACTCCTTTTGAATTGTTTGAAGTTCTCAGTAAAGGCGTACACTAAGGAACAATAGAGATGTTAAGGAAGAAAGGAAGGGTGAAATGGAACACAAGTAACCAAATATGTATCAATCAATCTCAACATAAAACAGAATAATTCTAAGTAAAGTAGGGCATCCAGGATTGGCTAACCACTGAGACCATTTTGACATACAAAGTATTTATAGTGGGCTAATTTAAGAATTTGTTTAATTACAGTTTAGTGATTGAACAGTGTTAGAGGTGCTTGGAACAGCTGTTGACTTCCAGAGTCTGTTTAAAGTGATTGTAAGGTTTTTTTTATCTTATTTAAAATAACAAACAAATCATACTAACCTCCACCGTGCAGCTCGTTTTGTACAGAGTGGCCCCAAACCTGCTCTTCTGGGGTCCCCCAGCGGCTCTCACGGCTCCTCCCTGCATCAGATAACCCCCTAGGGGAAGCGCTTCCCCAAGGGGGTTACCTTGTGGGCACGCTCCCGAGTCCAGCATTTGGCTTCCATAGCCGCCGATATGTATGACTGGGCGCCGCGTTATTGGATTTGATTGACAGCAGAGGGAGCCAATGGCTTCGCTGCTATCAGTCTATTCCAGTCAGGACATGAGACACCAGCCGGAGCTGGTGTACTCGTTCCCATCGCGCAAATTTCGGGGCTCAGGTAAGTGTAAGGGAGGCTCGGGGGTGCTGCTGAAAAGCGTTTTTTACCTTAATGCATAGAATGCATTAAGGTGAAAGATGGCGAAGGTTTACAACCCCTTTAATGTTGGTCTTGCAGCAGTGATTAATTGTACAATGTCTCTGGAGGTAGGAGAAAATTGGTAATTTTTACGTATAATAAAGTCAACTAGTGAAGGATTTACTGACGAACCATATATTTCAGAAATGAGTTTAAAAATCTGGTTCCACAAGGAGTGTGGGAATTTACAGTTCAAAAACATATTGAGAAGGGTACAGACTTTACTGCATTGTCTCCAGTAATGAGGAGGGTTTGAGTACATTTTTGAGAGTCGATGTAATGTGACGTACCACTTATTCGCTGAAGAAGCTCCCAATGATTATTATTATTATTGTCAAGGTCCATAGAAAACTTAATGGACTTTTTAAAAGATTGAGCTGCAGGGGTCATACATAATTATTGTTCCCATTTGATGGAGGTTTTAGCAAATCTAGTGCTAGTATTTAAAGTGTTGTAAAATAAACATAGAGTGCATTGAAAAAGTATTCATACCCCTTGAACTTTTCCACATTTTGTCATGGTAGAACCAAAAACGTAAATGTATTTTATTGGGATTTTATGTGATCGACCAACACAAAGTGGCACATAATTGTGAAGTGGAAGGAAAATGATATATGAAAAATAAAAGATATTCCTGCGCTATCGTACTAATGGGGACATGGAGATAGGTAATAGAGAGTAAAAAATATTGCTGCGGTATGGAAAAGCAGCTAACACCGGATAGGGTACAGCCTGCCCCTAGCTGAGATAAATAAATAGAAGTGTGGTGTTGCGCTGATCCTTAACTGTAACAAAAATTATAAAAAATATTCTGAATTGAATGTGGTAACACAATAGTGGTGGGTGTCTCTAAAGTGCAGATCTCTTGCAATCAGCCATTTGTGACTCTGTAATAACGTAAAAATATATACCTCTATGCGAGGGTGCCTAAATCTGTGTATATAACATAAACACCATATATAATAAACTATATGTTGAAAATATGCTGGAAAAAAAATAATCAACTATCCATTTAAGCAAATGTTTATACACAAAAATTAAGTGTAATAGGTGCTCCTAAGAGTGATATTGAATCAATATGCAAATAAAAATAATATAAATTATATATATAAACAGCAAAAACAATTTATAACAATCTGCTGACCAGGTAAGTGTGCACCTGGTGTTTCTCAATACATCACCAGGTGCGTATAATGTGAATTGTGCACTTATACCAAATCCTGTGATATGCAGTCCTCTCATAAAGTGCAAAAAAACTTGTTTATACTAAAAAAATTAAAATAATTTAAACAAAGTCCAGAGCATGTGATCCACTCAGTGCAAAAATAAACGTGACACAAGTGTTAAATCTCTTCATGCAACACGGCACACACTGGTGGGCAATGGCCCCTTACCTTAAGGTAATGGGGTACTCGCATTTAGCCAGTATATAGGAATGGCAGCCTTTTGTTGTCAAAATCATGGAATAAGCAGACAGTGGGGGCGGTGGTAGTCCTACTCCTATCCTGGCTTGTCACCTTTATGGACTTGCGTCTCTCCAAGTAGTGTCCCGGGGTCACCGAGATAAACCAGAAAGGAAGATCCACAGATAGTATAGTATTGTCTCATAAAAATTCTATTTTTATTCAAGTATACAGGTACTCACATTTAAAATACAAAAAAAACAGGCGAAAATCCGACGAGCAGCGAGCTCGTAATGCAGATACAAACAAAAAGTGCCTTTCCCGTCCCTATGTGTGACATCACGACCCACGTGACTTCTTCAGGGGATACAGGGAGGCACTATGTGTGTCCTTAAATAGCTGGCCCATAAGGTATAATGGGCGGCCATTTTCCTGAGGCCGCAGAAAGTACTCAGTCGGCCATTTTGCCTAGGATGGATAGGCGCGGCTACAGCTCTCGGTCATCCAATTACAATAACAGGGGGGAGTTCCTTAACCTAGCAGCTGTGCGGGGACTGGCCAATCCGCAAGCATGTTAATTATTCCTGTCAGCAAAGGGGGAAACAAGTTTTACCGGCATAGCAGCCAGTGGGATCGTCTGTGTGTCACGGCATTGTATAGCAGGCAGGGCGCTCGCACCAATGCACAAAATAGACAGATCAGAAAAGAAAACAGAGAAATAATTTGGTATGCAAAGCTTTAACTGGGGATAGCAAGTCGTAATACAATTCCCCATCGCAAAACATAAAAAATGAATTAAAATAGTATAGATACTAATAAAACCGAATCTCTATATAGAATGGATATAAAATATATACATAGAATATAGAATATAAAAAAAACGATCGGTCTGGGAAAGGCATTCTGAAACAAACGGAGTATATAATAGCACTTTTACAGTTAGGTAATCAGAAAGTGCTGGTGCATAATCTATAAATACAGCTGTCTCAAATAACAGCAAGCATTCTATACATAGTGTAGACATATATATATATATATATATATATATATATATATTTGAATGTTGAATCATGTACGAGTTAATGTGTATAAGTTAATGTATATCCATCATACCCTCATCGATGAGAGTGATGAATACATCTATATATTGTGATCTGAATACACTGTAACTAGTCTATCTCAGTATGCTATACCCCTTCTGGTTGATGTGAGGGTAAATGGGTTAGCAGGACAATGAAAGAACAGTATAAATAATAAACTAACGGTGATGTGTAATTTGATAGATAAAACATTTTTTTTTTTTTTTCGATCAAAAAATAAATAGATGCATTAAAACATTTTTTAATAAAACATAAAATAAATATTAAAAGTTGCTCAGGAAACAGTTCAGGTCGAAATCTATATTTAGGCCTCTCGGCGAGAAAGTGTCCAGGGTGAAAATCCACCTGGACTCTAGTTGGCTCAGGGTCCTAACTTTATGTCCCCCTCGCCAGTGCCTTACATAGGGTTCAATCCCCCAAAATTTTAGGTGAGACGGATCTTTATTGTGACATAATAAGAAGTGTCTGGATACGCTATGTTTATCATATCCATTTTTAATATATTTCACATGTTCTTTAATTCTCACTTTCAGCGGTCTTTTTGTCCGGCCTATGTATTGCAAACCACAGCTACATTGTAGGGCACATACAGCCCCCTCTGTGTTGTAACAGATGAAGTTTTGTACTTCATAGGTGTCTCCCGTGGATGTAGATGTAAAGCGAAACACTTTTTCGTTGGGGTGTTTTGTTCTTACGCATGCGTAGCATCTTTTACATGGGAAGAATCCCTTCCCTGAGAGGAATGTAAAGGTGGATCTATCACATTTTTCACCAATTTGTCCCGAATCGACGGTGCTCTTTTGTAGATGAATTTGGGGTTTTTTGGTAAACTCCCTTGTAATTGTGTGTCTGCCAGCAAGATATGCCAATGACGTCTGATTATTTTTTCTATTTTCCTGTGTTGGGCGTTGAAAATGATATATGGTTTTCAACATTTTTTACAAATAAATATGTGAAAAGAGTGGCTTATTCTCCATTGGTTGGAAAACTCCGATTTACCTGGCGAGCTCAGGTAATATTACCTTCAACCACTAGGTGTGTCAGAGGGCAGAAAAATGTGTTCTGAATTATGTTAAAAAAAAAAAATGTTCTCTTTCATAATGGGTATCTGCCTGTATATTGGGGCTGATGAATATATATCTATATTACTCGGACTCTGGTACAATATACAGTACACTCAGTATAATTTTGATTAATATACACAAAATGAATGTCTATTTTGATAACTGCGTAACTCCTGCACATCCTATGAAGACCTATTTATCTTGGAACAACACATGCTATATGTGTTTTTTCATGTGGATGTAATCACGATTTATATGTCTTTTAGAACAATGATGTGTATCTTAACACAATGTTTAATTTGTTCTATATCAAAATATCATATTTCTACCTTATGACAGAGTACTCATTCGGTCAGTGGATACTAAAATCATAGTTGTGTCTTTGAACCTGGGATCTAATATAGAATTTGAATTACTTATAATCACATGTAATTGAAATACCACATGTATAGACAGGATTTAAATGTTTTCCTAAAGTGTTGAAATGAACCTTGGGCAGGCTTAATGAAGATTTAGATAAGGGTTTAGCTGTACAAACAATTCCTGGAGTTTAAACAATGGGTTCTGTCAGATATCAGCATAGATGGTGTGATTTTCAATAAACAATTGTTCTATCCATATAATCAAATTGTAATAATTTCTTTTAGGCATTTTTAGACACATGTTCATTATAGAATGTTCGTACACTTGTGACTGGTGTCGGTTCTGGTGTATCATTAACCTCGCATTTCAGTCATTGTCTGGGGAAAAGTTGAGTCAAACTTGGGCTCTTACTAGGGAGGTGATCTCACCATTTGAAGCAATGGTGTTATTTACCCTAGCTTTTCCTTTAATCAAAGGCTTTGTTATTTGGATCTCCTGTGTAAGGTGGAACCATTGTTCAGGTTACTCTCTCTGTTTCAACATGAGTTTTGTATCTTGACCTCAGCTCTCCACTGTACAGGATAATTTAATCAGCCTTTTCTGTTGGGGGGGGGGGGGGGGGGGGTGCTCTCCTGGCGTGATGACTCCTCAGCTGGAGGCTACATGAAAAATATAATATTTTGGTGTATCCCGGCCATGACAGACTTCTTAAGGCTTTCTTTCAATAATGGCTTTTTTCTTACCACTATTCCATAAAGGCCAAATTTGTGGAGTGCACGACTAATAGTTGTTCTGTGGACAGTGTTCTCCCACCTAAGCTGTGGATCTCTGCAGCTCCTCCAGCATTACCATGGGCCTTTTTGCTGCTTCCCTGTTTAATGCTCTGCTTGCCTGGCCTGTCAGTTTAGGCGGACGACCATGTCTTGATAGGTTTGCAGTTGTGCCATACTCTATTTTCGAATGATGGATTGAACAGTGCTCCATGAGATGTTCAAAGCTTGGGATATATTTTTTTATAACCTAACCCTGCTTTAAACTTCTCCACAACTTTCTCCCTGACCTGTCTGGTGTGTTCCTTGACCTTCATGATGCTGTTTGTTTACTAAGATTCTCTAACAAACCTCTGAGGGCTTCACAGAACAGCTTTATTTATACTGATTACACAGAGATGGACTCTATTTACTAATTAGGTGACTTCTTAAGGCAATTGGTTCCACTAGATTTTAGTTAGGGGTATCAGAGTAAAGGGGACTGAATACAAATGCACTCCACACTTTTCAGATATTTATTTGTAAAAAAATTTGGTTGTAGCATGACAAAATGTGGAAAATTTAAAGGGGTATGAATACTTTTTCAAGGTACTGTATATCCTTAATATGATTAGGTTTATTCGAAAATGAATAATAGAGAGGTTAGTGTAGATGGCTGTTGCTGTGGGATGGCACTTCAGTAAATGGTGAAGTTGCGTGTATCAATACTGTTCAAAGGAGGGTAAGAGTTTGGAGAGATTTAATTGAGCCAGTAAGTAAAAGGTGAATTTTAGTGATTCCATGTTTAATCCAATGTTGCAGGTGTACATGTGGGATAAAGTACTAAATGATGTCTAAGGGAGTTGACATTTTTTTGAGACATCTGTGAGTGTACAGGGTAGCCCCACACTAGGCAAAAATTGTTGTGTGTAGGGTAGGGACAAATCGGGAGTGGTTCAATTTTATTGCTGGCAATGTAATTTTGGGAGTATTGCCTGGTAATAGTTTGGATTCTATCATTGACCAAATTTTACGCGGGGGTGGGCTCAACCAATAGTGAGTTTAGACCAACAGAATTGCTGTGTAATATACCTTTTATTCCGCCCCTCATCGTATGCACACACATATTGACTACCTCTTTGTTAATATTACCACACTACCCATCACGAAGTCCGCGCAGATACTCCCAATCACCTGGTCCGAGCATGCCCCCATCTTATTTACCCTGGAATGGCAGCTGAATAACTTCCTGTTGCAGCACTTCCCATCCAGAACTAGAGTCCACACTAAAACTATATTTTCTTGAAAACAACACCCCCAAGGTATCTCTCTCCACCCTCTGGGAAGCCCATAAGGCAGTCCTCCAGGGCCGCTGCCTCACACGCACCCCCCCCATGAAAAAAGACGCTAGGGCCACCAAGTTACAAACTGAAAAGGAACTTGGGGCCCACGAAACTCGGCTACAGATATTTCCATCCCTACTCTTAAAAAAAATCACCCGTCTCTGAACGACACTCAAAGACCTCGCACTAGGAAAAAGCCCTGACTAGACTGAAACAAATATACTACAATAAGGGTAATAAAGCCCACTCCCTATTAGCTAGAAAACTGTCTGACCGTATTCACACGATTACCCCACACCAAATTAAAATTGGATCGGGCTGTATACTATCCCACCCTCAAGCCCATTCCTTTGAGGAGTTCTACTCAGCGTTGTATAATAACCCTGGGATTCCTCCTAAACCCCAACCCCCCCACCCCCAATCTCACTGATCGCATAGATCAATACTTGCAACGGAGTGGAATCCCCCAACTGCAACCTTCGGACCTTCTTCCGCTCAATGCACCTATCACTGAGGAGGAACTTGAGTCGAGTAAAAAAAATCTACCTACACACAAATACCCGTGCCCAGACGGTCTCCCTTACGAATACTACAAATCCTTTCTCCCCCTCTTGTTATCACATATGTGTAAGTATGTAAGCTTTTTTTAACACTTTCCTTCAGCAGACCCCCATACCCTCAGATATGCAGAGATGTTTGCTCACTTAAATCCCGAAGCTAGATAAGGACCTCTCTCTCTGCTAGCTACGGGTCCATAGTGCTCCTGAACTCCAACCTGAAAATCTTTACTAAGCTGCTCTTGATTTGCTTGAATGCGGTCCTTCCCTCCCTAATTCAAGGTGGACTTTGTCCCTCTCCGTCTGGTGGGTGACAACACAAGGAAGGTCATAGACCTAATTGACATGGCGAACAGCGAGGGTCTGGGGTCCCTAATACTAAGCTTGGACGCAGTAAAGGCTTTTGACGGGCTTGGTTGGCCCTTCCTGTTAGCCACGTTGCGCTATATGGGATTTCGGGGGCCATTCCTACAAGCCATCTCACACCTTTATACTAACCATACATCCCAAGTGATGAACCCCTTTGCTCTATCCTCCTCCTTCCCAGTCACTAATGGCACTCGTCAGGGGTGCCCGCTCTCACCCTACTGTTTGCGCTATGTGTTGAACCCCTGGTAGCATTTATCCACGGAAATCCGGACATTCGGGGCATACTGATCAGGAGAAAGGCGTTTGAGCTGTCACTGTTTACTGTTTGCGGACGACATAATCACCATGACCCAGCCCAGGATTTCCTTACCTAATCTGCATGCTGAGCTGGACACATATAGGTCCCTCTCGGGGTATAAAATGAATGTTTCCAAATCGGAGGCTCTCCCGATCAATATCCCCACTGGAGAAGTCCACCACCTGCAAACGAGTTTCCCCTATAACTGGAAGACCTAGGCCATGAAATGCCTAGGGGTTCATCTCTCGCCGACATTCGCCACTCTATACCAAGCAAACTTCCCCCCTCTTTTTCACTCTATATGGGAACTATTACAAAAATGGAAGTCCCACCACATATCCCTTTTGGGGCATATGGCCTCGGTCAAGATGACCATTCTTCCTAAACTGCCTATACTTATTCCAAACACTGCCCATCCCTGTCCCCTGTGCGCACTTGAAAACTCTCCAAGCGGATCTGATACTTTTCGTTTGGAACTATAAGAGACATAGGTTTCCTTGTTCCATATTAATGGCGTCCAGATCCGATAAGGGAATAGCGTTCTCTAACCTGTTAAAGTATTACCAAACGACCCAACTGTGCGCTATAACCTCCTGGTTCCCCTAACGATAATAAGTGGACAGAGATTGGGTGTATGGGTGCCAGCCATAATTTTTCAAACAGCTTGCTCTGGAACACGAATGCGGAGGTAGACCCGGGTAGGCTCCTGGGATCCATGTCTCAACTCGGATCGCTCTGGCGCAAACTATCCCACGACCATGGGCTCTGCTCTACAAAATCACTCCTAACCTCCTTTATCTGTAATCCCAGGCTGCCTGCTAGTCTCACCCACCAGATGTCCTCGCCTTGAGCTACACGGAACTTATTCCACTGTGGACACTTGGTGTAACCTAGAACTCGTAAGCTACTAACATTTACTGAACTTCAGAACAAACATGTTACCTGGCCAGGTGTTCTATGGATACTTGCAAATATGCCCAAGCCATTGCTCCAAATTCACTATTTTCAGTGCCTTCCTTTCGAGCGCATAATCTTGGAGGGATCCGCATGAAGAGGCCTGATCTCCGACATTTATCAGTTACTCAATGCCTATTCTATGCCAAATCAGGGTAAACATGCCTATATGCTCTGCTGGGAAAAGATACTAGGTGAAGAAATCCCTGAGATGACGTGGCGGACAATCTGGTCCCAGGCGGCTAAGAGCTCCTTTTGCACACTTTACAAGGAAAATGCCTATAAAATCCTTTACTTTTGGTGCTTGACTCCGAACGTGCTCCAGGCCATCTATCCGTCTAGCTCTGACCGATGCTGGCGGTGTCAAAGGGATAGAGGTACTTTTTACCATATTTACTGGAGTTGCCCCCTGATAGTGCCCTTCTGGCATTCAGCGCAGCACTTGTTGTCCTGCCTATTTGAGATGCCAGGTCCTTTGACACCAAAATTGTTCCTGCTGGGTGTATCCCCGCTACAAATTCCCAAACCGCACAAGAAACTACTCAGATGCATCCTTACTGCTGCACGCTGTCTGGTTGCCCTCAACTGGAAACGGAGCTCCCCACCTTCCCAAGATGCTTTGTACGCCAAAATAATAGACGTGGAGCTAATAGAAAAAATGACTGCTAGAATACAGGATAGGCTGAAAATACATAAGGTCTGGGAGCTGTGGCATCTTTGGGAGGGACCCCTCTTGAGCCTGTGGATGAGCTAATGTGCTATTTCCCTACCAGTCCTTTATTTCCTTTTTTCCCCAAGTACCCCCTTTCCCACACCCTTCTTTTTCCTCTTTTTTTCACACACTCTCTTTTACTCTATAAGCTTATACCTCAGCTATGACAAACTCCATATGTTACCCAACAGGTCAGGGTATGACCTAGCGTGGAGATCGTGCCTATTGCTACTAAACTACTTGAACTTGCTGTACTCATGTTTCAGTATTACTTGGATATTACTTTGTTCTGTTTTTGTACTATTCTCTGCTGAGATGACAAATAAAAACTGTTATTTAAAAAAAAAAAAATCACAGATCACCGCCATTACTAGTAAGAAAAAAAATAATTAAAAAAATGCCATAAATCTTTCCCATAGTTTGTAGACGCTATAACTTTTGCGCAAGCCAATGAATATACGCTTATTGCCATTTTTTTTTTTTAACCAAAAGTATGTAGAAGAATATATATTGGCCTAAACTGAGGAAGAAATTAGTTTTAAACATTTTTGGGGACATTTATTATACCAAAATGTACAAAATATTGTCTTTTTTTTTTCAAAATTGTCCCTTTTTTTTGTTTATAGCGCAAAACATAAAAACCGCAGAGGTGATCAAATACCACCAAAAGAATGCTCTGTGGGAAAAAAAGAAAGCAAAATTCAGTTTGGGTACAGTGTCAAATGACCACGCAATTGTCAGTTAAAGGGATGCAGTGCCAAATTGTAAAAAGTGCTCTGGTCAGGAAGGGGGTAAAATCTTCCAGGTCTGAAGCGGTTAAAAGCCAAAAACGCTGTGACCGCTGAAAATGGTATGTCCTTTCTGAGCTGAGACCGATCAACTGTCTTCTACACCGTCCTGTCCCCTCCCTAATGCGTGTCAATACCGGGATGTGACGTATCTTCCTCAGGGGGAATTGTATTGGACGGTTGGTATGTCAATCAATATATAGTGTCACGGTGACCATTTTCTTGTAGACTGCGGACACACTATTGCCGCGTCTTTAGTACTGCATATTAGCATCACTGGGCACGTATAACGGATATCATAATAGTAACGATCCTACATTCCGGACTGCTATTTATTCCCTTTATATACTATGTCCCATAGGAATATAAATGATTCACAAAGCAATAAGAGATTCCTTCCTTCACTAATAATGAACTCAGGATGATGCATAGAAGTGGACATACCATTTTCAACGCCACAATACATTGCATAATCTGATGCTGTATATTAGAAGCGTAGCATAGCAACCAACAGAGATCAACATCTATATGTGACTACGTTCATTCTTAAATATAACGGAAATATACATATTTAAGTTAAACTGCATAAAAATACTGTAAACTATCTACATTAAGTTATAAAGTTGGTATCTGTATACTAAAAGAAAAATAATAAGAAATATTAATAAAAAAAATTTAAATTAAATATCAATAAAATTACAATTAAAACATGTAACAAGGGGATACATATTATAAAATATGTATAATATTTTAATATTTATAATAATTTTAAAGTGAAATGTATCCCCTACAAGAGTGCTCCCAAAACCCATTATTAGAATTGTGAATATATTTATATGACCCTCCATTCCCCCCCCCATGCTGGGATGATGTGGTACTACTTAACACCTTATCTTAACATTAAGAACCTATAGATAGTGGCGTGTTCACTGATGCAGTATCCAATGCATCAGTGAGATGGCCACTAGGGACACCCATATTAACAACTCATTGAGATAATAACCATTGAGAGTACCAAGGATTACAAACCCCTTTTTGAAAAGTCAACACCCCAAGGTGACCTTATTTTTTCCCACAGTGTTTTAGAATTGAAGAAACATGCTGGTATTGAGGTGGTGAAAGTGGACTTACCTTTTAAAAGTTGCCTACAAAACCGAGTGCAAGTCTTCTGTTAATAATAAAAAAGAATTTCCTGGAGGATGAAATGGTACTACACTAAAATTGCATCAAACAATCCCACAATTATTGGTCACTGGAATTTAAAACCCCTTATACTCTATCACTCGGGTCATTGGCACTTTGTGAGGGTGCCTAGGCATTCCTGAGTCCACAGTCTCATAGCTAAAGATTTGCATCGTAAATCTAAGACTCTGCTGCCTCTGGCTGTGCTAGACTCAAAAGATTTGGAGTTATATTTTGATATCACTAATGTACATCTTACTGTTCTCCTTGCTGCTCACATAAGGAAATAGAGATCCAAATGGATGGCTGTCCTGGAGGGAGATGGAAGTCCCGGATCTCAAAGGACATCTCCTTTTCACTGGAGGAGGAGGTGAGCACAGCCAAACCACACATGGGAAAGGAATCAGGGTAGAAAAGCACTGCAGCAAGGAGATCTGGATATTTTCACCTTTCCTACACGGTTCCCTTCGGTTGGTGAGCATCACTGTAGCTGGCCCAGTGAAAAGGAGATGTCCTTTGAGATCCGGGACTTACATCTCCCTCCAGGACAGCCATCCATTTAGATCTCTAAGCCCGTTTGATTCGGTGTCGCCAACATTTGAATCCACCCGTTCTGGTAAGAGTATTTCACCTATTTCTACCTCAAGATTTTCCATGTTGATGAATCACACATTAGAAGATTTTCCATTCGTACGGGATTCTATATCATATTGCACTGTGGGACTTTATCACTTATGTTGCTCACATTCATGACACAATGGATAATATCCATGAGTCATTGAATTTTACTAACTTATATGTATTTTGGTTTTGTTTCTTCTATGTCACAGTGGACACTACCCACTGGTCACCGAATTTTATTTATATATAAACATTTTGTTTTCTTAGCGCTACATTTTTTACTTCAGCTCATTTTGAATATTGGTCACATTTGTGTGTAGCAGCTTTGAGTTTTTTTACACTGGGTTAGCGCAGTGTTACCACTGTTTTCATTTGTCTCTGTACATTGCTGCATTCATTTTTCCCTCGATCCTGACTAGTCTCCCAGTTCCTGCCGCTAAAAAACATTCCCACAGCATGATGCTCCCACCACCATGCTTCAGTGTGGGGGTGGTATTATTGGCCAGGTGATGAGCGGTGCCTGGTTTCCTCCAGACATGACGCTTGCCATTTAAGCCAAAGAGTTCAATCTTTCATCAGACCAGAGAATTTTGTTTCTCGTAATCAGAGTCCCTCAGGTGCCTTTTGGCAAACTTCAGGCGGGCTGTCATGTGCCTTTTACTGAGGAGTGGCTTCCATCTGGCCACTCTACCATACTGTCATGGTTATGCAGTAATGTGTGTCTGTCAGCTCACCTTTCCTTCTGTGTTCACCTTTAGAGGCCAGCCACCCTTACCTGACTGTTTAAATAATCTTCCCTTAGCATAGCTCCACCCCGGTCTCTAATTAGGAACACTATATTAACCTGTGCATTGCAAGCCAACCTTGCTGATCAACCATTGTGTGTTAGTGTTCGTGTGTACTTGCTGTGTTTCCTACGTCTGATTCCAGTTACCGACTGTTAGGTACCTGGTAGTAGAGCCTGACTTGTAGGAGAAGACCTCTCATACAACGCTGGTTCAGGAGCCACTGGAGTGGGGACAGTGGTCTCGTGAACACAGTGGGGTAGGAGTGCCTGGTGAGGTAGAAGTCTCTGGTGCTGGAGCGGGGTAGAGATCCCTCCAGGGATGGCTGAACTGCAGGTGAAGGTGAACAGTGGAGAACAGCAGGCTGAAGCACTGGAAGATACAGGTGCAGGGATCGCTGGAGCTGAAGGTGCAGTAGCACACGGAGCTAACGGCCGGCACAAGCAGGGTCAGACAGTCCGGGTCGGCAGGTAATCAGGGCAGGTGATAACGGCAGGCAAAAGGCAGTCGGTAAGCAGGCAGAGGTCGGCAACGGTTACTGGCAGAGACAGCAACAGGGTTAGGCAAGCCGGGTCGGATTGGAGAGAGAGGGATGGTCAGACAAGCCGGGTCAATATTGTAGACAGATCAATCAGGTGCGGGTGATAAGTTCACAGCAGCTGAAGACGAAACAGCAGCGCGCCAGTGCAGCAGGAAGACCTTTATGCGCTCATTGGCGCCAAACAACGTTAACGCGCACACACCAGTCGCACGCCCGAGGGACGTGCTGACGCACAGCAATAGCTGGGGATTTCTGCATAGTCTGAACAGGGGCACGCCGGCGCATGCATATGTCCCGGTCTGGTGCTGACAGACCCCTGACATTGCCCCCCCCCCCCCCCCCAAAAGGGCAGCCTCTGAATGCCCATACACCTTCTTTTCTCAGGATGGGCAGAGAAATGAGCGCAAACTAATCGCCTGGCGCAAACGTTGCTGTCTGGTTCCCATGAAACAACGTTAACGCCCATGCGCGCGCACACACCAGTCACGCACCCGAGGGACGCACTGACGCACAGCAATAGCTGGGGATTGCTGCATAGTCTAAACAGGGGCACGCCGGCGCATGCGCGCATGCATATGTCCCGGTCTGGTGCTGACAGACCCCTGACACCGACTTTGGCCTGTTCTTGACTATCCCTGTCTGCTTGTGACCCTGACTTTTGGCGTGTTATGTTTATCCTTCTCTACTAGTTGCCCCGACATTTGGCTTATCCCTTACTTTCCTTGTTGTTCCAGCCTGCTGCCTCCTTCCTCTTCTCCTGTAGTCTACCGTGAGCTGTGAGCCCCTGGGGGCCGCGACCTGGAGCCACACTGAAGCGCAGTCCATCCTCACCACTAGAGGCTCTGGTGAAAACCTGCTGGCTCTTAGACTCTGCGCCTTGCAATCTATGCTCTAGCTCCCAGTGGGATCTGTGTTAGTGATCCAGTAGACCTGCTTCCTGAACCTCCCAGGGTTCAATCCACAGCAGTCAGTCCTAGGGTCCACTACCTTTGCGGTGCACTCCTGATTCCCATGGAGTGCATCTGTCACCTGGTCTCAGGTGACCCGACACATACAGGCCTTATTGGTGGAGTGCTGCAGAGATGGTTGTTCTTTTGGAAGGTTCTTCTCTCTCCACAGAGAAATGCTGGAGCTCAGATTGACCATCGGGTTCTCGATCACCTGCCTGACTAAGGCCCTTCTCCCCCGATCGCTCAGTTTGGCCAGGTGGCCCGCTCTAGGAAGAGTCCTGGTGGTTCCAAGCTTCTTCCATTTACAGATGATGAAGTCCACTGTGCGCATTGGAACCTTCAATGCTGCAGAAATTTTCCTGTACTTTTCCCCAGATCTGTGCCTCGATACAATTCTGTCTCTGAGATCTACAGATTTACAGAATTCCTTGGACATCATGGCTTGGTTTGTGCTCTGACATGCACTGTTAACTGTGGGACCCCATATAGACAGTTGTGTGCCTTTCCAACTAATGTCCAATCAGCTGAATTTACCACAGGTGGACTCCAATCAAGTTGTGGAAACAGGATGCACAATTTTGAGTTTCATGGCAAAGGCTGTGAACACTTATGTACATTTGATTTGTTTTTTTATGTTTAATAAATTTGCAAAGACTTCCAACAAACTTCTTTCATGTTGTCATTATGGGGTATTGTTTGTAGAATTTTGAGGAAAATGTAAAAAGTGAAGCGCTGTGAATACTTTCCAGATGGACTGCATGTCTCTGTGTTTTGGCAGTATCAGTTAGATGGAGAAAGATACTTGAAATGCCAATGTTTGTCATCCGTCTGTGTCTCCCGCAAGGGAAGGAATAATGACCTCTGAACTAGACTGCACTCCACCTGAAACTAAGGTGAAGTGTATCCAGGTAGCCTGTATATTATTATTATTATTATTATTATTCAGGATTTATATAGCGCCAACAGTTTGCGCAGCACTTTACAACATGAGGGCAGACATTACACTTACAATACAAATCCATACAGGAGGGATCAGAGGGCCCTGCTCGTTAGAGCTTACAATCTAGAAAAAAGCATTCACAGTTATTCCTATATGTGGCCATCCATTCGTCAGAATCCATAATGTCTTACACCTTCCTAATCCAGTTATGGCTACAGGGAACTTGTGACTTTTTCCAATAAATTGGTACAAGGCGTTTAGCAGCATTGAGGAGAAAACAAATCATGTGTAATGGCTGATTGGGATAGAAGTGGCCCGGACTAAAAAATGTATCTCAGTAAATAGGCTCTCAATGTCAAGTATGATTTTAATGTGGGCTTTATTACCTGCCCAAAAAAATTAAAATTTTGGGGCAGTCACACTACACGTGTTAGAATATGTCCTGTTAGCCACAGTCCCTCCAACAGACATTTGAGGTTAAGGAATTGATCCTTGCTAAGGCTGTGGGCACCTGATGCCACCGAATTAGCAGCTTGTAACTATTTTGTCGCAGTTTGGAGTCTACAGAACTTGTATGAGTCAGTTTGTAAAGATGTTGCAATTGCACCTTAAAGAACTCACTTTGCTGATCCCGTTCCCATTCCTTAATAAATATCAGTTTCAAGTAGTGATTGCAGTAGTCAGCAAATTATATGATACTGAGATCATGTGTCTGGTCGGTGTTCATGCATTGCAAATTCCTTCAAATTGTGTCAAAGATGATCTATTACGAACAAGCTTGTGCAGAGAAGAAATGATGTAATTGTCTATAGTGCCACATATCCATTGGGAATCTTTCATATCTACCTTGCATTATCCCCATTTGGGTAATTTATTGTCAGAGCTTTAATTTAATTTTATTGTTTATATTCCCCTTTCCATCTCCCCCCCCCCCCCCCCCTTTTTCTTTCCATTGTCCTATTGTCCTATTCTCCCACTGTTTATTTTTTATTTTTTCATTCCAACGTGGTGTCTCTAAGGCTGCTGTTCCCTTCTTTACATAGGAAAATAGATAGAAATTAGCGACCGTTATACAGTAAATGTGAGTTTGAAGCTTCAAGGTTTCTGCCTCTGGACTCAGACACCCATCCGTCTGATCTTTGTGCGATAGGGCACACCTGATTGGGATCCTTCCCCCATCCATTAGCAGGCAGCAGCAGCCCTGAAGAAGGGGAAGTCACTGTTCCCCCGAAACGCATTGGCTTTATTTCACCTGTTGCTACCTTCAATAAACTGTTTTAAATTCTATTTACTTTCCAAATGCACATATGGAATCGACCGTAAGGCTGTACCCTGAGGCAGCAGCCTAGGCCTCCTTTCAGGTTGGACACATATCTTTGGAAAGGAACTCTTCCCTCTTCCTACCCACCCACATCATCACCTACCTATAAGCAGCGATTGAACTAATCAGTCCAGCAAGATCTCCAATCCTAAAGAGCTTCTTTACATAGAGCTCTCTTCACTTTGCCATGTTTCACCACAAAGGCTTCGTTCACACAGGCGGCCAGGGGCAGTAAAAATAGTCGATGCATGTCTTGACTGCCCACCTATAAGTATGCATGGAGAAGTACACGTTGCTGTTGCATGCATGGTAGCAAAGGATCACAGTGCAACATTTTTAGCACTACATGCAGCCTGACAAACTCTCCCCTGTAAGTGAATGGGGCCGCATCACAACTGCAAACCAAGCGCTTGGCTCACAGTCGCAGCACAGTCTCACAATGTTAAGTAATATAATTTTTTTTTTTAAAGGCGTCAGGAGGTGGCAGGAAACACCGCCACTAGTGTGAAAGAGTCAAACAGCATAGACTAGTTCCCTTGGAAATGTGTCGTTCTTGTCTGCACCTTCAATGCAATACTCCCAACGCTCACGTTCCTGCACAAACGGCTGTATTTTGAATTGGGTGCTGAAATGACCATCAGCTGGAACCGAATGTAATCATGAAGAGGAAATGTCACCAGCACACCAGGATCTCCAAAAATAGGTCCAAAACTTTAATCACTTAGTAGCAAAAAGCAACGTTTTGGAGCCAGGACCCCTTCTTGCCACATGCCTGATGAAGGGGTCCTGCTTGGCTCCGATACGTCGCTTTTTGCTACTATCTGATTAAAGTTTTGGACCTTTTTTTGGAGATTTTGGTGTGCTGGAGACATTTCCTGTTCTTGTCTGCACAACTCACAAATTTCTGTGGCTTATTCTTTGCGTTACTTCTGCGTTTATCACACATTGTGAGTGAACAATATTTACTCTGAACTGGGAACACACGTTTACTATGTTACTTATTCTATATTTTAGTGGGGGAACTCATATGACTTAATTTTGTTTCTCAGCGTGTTGTGCTATCTAGTATGACCTGCTCTTAAAAATATTGGTTTAAAGTTTGACCATATGATCACTGCATATGTACAGTAAAAAGGTCGCTTCAAACACTTTTTGAAGATGCATCCTTGTGAGCATCAATAGTTTTGCCGATTGTTGAATATCCTGTGTATCTCATAATTCATTGGTCTCAGTAAACATAAAAGAAAGAACAATATGTTCTATTGATAGCATTTTTTAAATTTAATCTTCAGTTTTTAAAGCAGACACTTTTTCTGTACTATAGCAGTAAAGGAAAACTATCATTAGGGATGCTGACAAGGCTGCCAGAGGCACATTATTCTCCTTGGCAAATTCTCTGTACACTGAAGCTGGCAGCCAGAAATGATCAGCAGCATATTCCAAACACATTTGCATGGGTGTCTCCAAATGAAGAATTGGCAATGGGCTGTGAGGAGGCTGTCAGTAGCGTTTCTTATTGAAATGTCAGGCAGGTCAATATTGACTGTTGGCTGTTGTTTGCACCTGTCTGGGGTGAAGCAAGCTGGCGCGATGGAGGATGCTGCTTTTCCAGGGCTCAGCAGGAATCGCGCTGAATGCTCGGATCCTGGGTTGTAACGAACTGCCCTTCAAATTCACGCATCTGCAACTTTTAATTAAAGCGTACAGATTTAAGCCCAGACAGCAATGAAATGCAGGTCAGCACAAAGCTGAAATAATATTTTACATTGGCTACAAAGACACCTAGGTATATATCAGTGTTAAAAATTTGTTTGCATAGGGATACTTGTATGTAGCTTTGTTTATTTGACCCTCAGTGTGCATTTGTACAGGATAATTTTAAAGCTACATACCAAGTTATGTAAATAGCCTATCGTAAATGAACAAGCCCAGATCTGTGACTTCATAAAGCCCTAATGTTGACTCTGTTTCCTTTTAGGTTGTTTAACTTTTATCCTTTGTCTTGTTTATATGGTTGCCATATGTAGTACATTAAATGTCAATCCATCTGAATAAGGTTATAGGTCATTTGGTATCTTAGGATAGCCATAGAAAGGCAGATGTATCACAAGTAATTTAGGTTGGAAGAAATCTGCCTGTGCTCAGTGGTATAGCTTATGCCTTGTTACTTGCAACTCAGTCATGTTGTCAGAAATGCTTGTTATCCTTTAACCACAAGGATTTACCCCCTTCCTGACCATGGCACTTTTTGCTATTCGGTACTGCGTTGCTTTAATGCCCCGTACACACGGTCGGATTTTCCGATGAAAAATGTCCGATCGGAGCGTGTTGTCGGATATTCCGACCGTGTGTGGGCTCCATCGGACATTTTCCATCTGATTTTCTGACACACAAAGTTGGAGAGCAGGAGATAAAATTTTCCGACAACAAAATCCGTTGTCGGAAATTCCGATCGTGTGTACACAAATCCGACGGACAAAGTAACACGCATGCTCAGAATAAATAAAGAGATGAAAGCTATTGGCCACTGCCCCGTTTATAGTCCCGACGTACATGTTTTACGTCACCGCGTTTAAAACGATCGGATTTTCCGACAACATTGTGTGACCGTGTGTATGCAAGACAAGTTTGAGCCAACATCCATCGGAAAAAATCCATGGATTTTGTTGTCGGAATGTCCGAACAAAGTCCGACCGTGTGTACGCCCTATAACTGACAACTGCGCGGTCATGCAACGTACCCAAACAAAATTGACGTCCTTTTTTTTCCACAAATAATTTTCTTTTTCTTTTTTTCTAGGCCAATATGTATTCTTCTACATATTTTTGGTAAAAAAATATCACAAAATCGCAATAAGTGTATATTGATTGGGTTGTGCAAAAGTTATAGCGTCTACAAAATAGGGGATAGTTTTATGGCATTTTTATTTTTAATTTTTTTATTAGTAATGGTGGCGATCTGTGATTTTTATCGGGACTACGACATTATGGCGGTGCATCGGACGTTTTTGACACTATTTTGGGACCATTGTCATTTATACAGCGATCAGTGCAATAAAGATGCATTAATTAGTGTGTAAATGACACTGGCAGTGAGGGGGTTAACCACTAGGGGGCGATGAAGGGGTTAAGTGTGTCCTAGGGAGTGATTCTAAGTGTGGGAGGAGGGGCTACAACACACATGACAGCGATGACAGAGAGCAGTGATCTGTCACTAGGCAGAATGGGGAAATGTTTTGTTTACAAATGTATCACCCCATTCTACCTCGCCGTGACTCGATCGCGGGCACCCAGCGGACATCGAGTCCGCGGGATCGCGGTCACGGAGAATGCGGCGGGCGCGCCCGCAGTGCTGATGCTTTTTAAAGGGGATGTACCTGTACGCCCTTTTGCCCACCAGCGCCATTCTGCTGATGTATATGTCGGGAAGCGATTAAAAGTCAGCGATGCGATTGCCAGCATAAGAACTTTGAAAATATCATAGCCTATAATCTGGAGAAAAGCTTTTGCTATAAAAGTGAACCCAAAACAAAAAAGGGGGTAAATGTAAAAGGATAGCTACTTACACATGTGTATTTAAATTGGTGTTCGATCCTGAGAAAAAAGAGGCCAAGAGTGATGAAAAAAAGTTATTGCAATGTGTCCATTTAGACATAAGGTGGGTTCCAAAAGACTGAGTCTGACACAAAGCTGTGATAGTTATTATTCTGACTCCGATTGTTGTGAAGCAATTTATCCCTTGTGAAGCCTCTATGCCTGGCCTGTATAAGATATAATCACTGAGGACAACCTCATCAGATAGCTTGAACTCACCAAATACCAATTTCATCCACAGAGGTGCTTTTATTCTGAACACCAGGTTACAGCAGATGACATGATATAAACAGATGAATAGGTTGTGGTATTTATGCGGTCAAAAGATGATATTGTCTGTAGCTTACTATGCAGAATATATGTGCCCTGCTACATGTGGCCTGTAGCTGCATCGATGACACAGGAAGTACAATCACAGGAAGAAGGGTGGAGCATTACACACAAAGGAAGTGTGTCGTAACATCAGGAAAGGGAACATGAGAAAACGAGTGCATTACCACAAAAGGTCACTAGATGGCAGCATGTGAACTAAATATAAACTTCCATAGAAAATGGTTAGGAAAACAATCTATATAAATTCTGTGCCCCGTTGGGGCAGCACAGTTATACAAAGCAAATACAGGATATTCAACACAATTAAAAATAGTAATTTTGCAGTTATACAAAGCAAATACAGGATATTCAACACAATTAAAAATAGTAATTTTGCTAGTAGGAATTTAAAAAAATGTTAGCATGTACTTAAAGTTTTGCAGAATTTAAAAATCCACTCAAATGTTGTTCTAGAGCAGGGGTCTCCAAACTTTCTAAGGAAAGGGCCAGTTTACTGTCCTAAAGACTTTAGCAGATCCGGACTGTGCCCAATGGAAGTAAACCATGGGTGATTTTTAGTACCTGGGAGCAATAGTTGGTGTCAGCGCAAGGAATAGTGCACCACTGTTGGTGTCAGTGGCAGGAGGTATGCTCCATTATTGATGTCGGTGGCAGGAATAATGTCTCAAGGGCCAGATAAATGCAAGGAAAGGGCCACATCCTGCCCCAGGGCCGCAGTTTGGAAACCACTGTTTTAGAGTAAGAGCATCATGTGATGTTACAAAATGTTTGATCTTTTGGGATGTTAACTAAATTGTTACAATGGCACTATCTAAAAAAATATATATATTCTACATGAAGTAGTCTGTCAGTTGTATTAACACACTCATTCTTATTCTGCCCCCCCAAAAATATAGTTGTATAACCTGTTGATACTACCTGCTACCAGTATATCCATTATTTTTCCACTTCCTGTGGACGTTAACAAGTCGCACAAGTGTAAGTGTAGCGCTAAAACAATCTGAGATGTCCAACATCGAGACAATATAATCCAAAAGCTAGTAAAACCACTAGGTATGAATTAGAAGAAAGTCCTCCATGTTTGTATGACTCCTAATGACTGATAGTCCATAGAAATTACGTGACTTCATGTGAGGAACAAATCAATAGGTGCGTGACATCTGAAGTGAAGACAAAACAAGCACACCACCACCGACAGTAAGGAGGCTTACCGGATCAATTGGACCCAAAGAGGCATATGCCCAGTTGGGTCAAAACAGGCTTAGGTGGTGAACAGCTGTAGGGGATCCAGAAAGGTTGTAAGGATGGAGGTCCTGGGATGAACCATGGATTGGTGTGTCCCTCAGGATGTTAGAAAACAGATGGCAGTGGTATTGGGTGAAGAGGAAAAAGGAAAGGCCACATAGTGTAAATCAATATAAAAGGTATCAAATTTATTAAAAAATGAAAGATACACCCACATGTAAATCTTTAAAATCAGCGCTGTAAATAAATGGCGGCAGTGGGGTCCTTCTGACGCGTTTCGTCCTCTTAGACGTCGTCTGGGGGGTCCCCCCACTGAAGCCAACAAGGTATATATAGAAAATATGGCCATAATGATGAGAGGCAGCTCCAAATTGTGCATAACGAGTGCCAATTGTTACTTCCGGTGTCCAGGCAAGATGGCCGCTCGGCGTGCGTTCCACGCCTCGCCATGGAGCCCATTATAGACACCGGAAGTGTAACCATTGAGGTCAATGTTGTGTTGGTTAAATTTACCAAAAAAAGTCACCTTTTAAATTATAGCATGATCATCTTGTGCATAAATGAAAAAATGAGTGAAAAGATTTATGTAGATCGCGCAACATCTCCGAAATTGTTTACAGAGATTGCGCGTACTAACAAACAGTGGTATGCGTGCGCACCTCGGTCGGACAAGCAGTGATGCGCGTGCGCACCAGCTGAGCGGAGATAGTGTATTATTCCTCCTTGTTCGGGAGGAAGTCCCTCCTCTTTACTGGGAAGGCGCCACCCGAACAGTTACGCTATGTCTATACGGAGTGACACGTCTCATATGCAAACTAGCATAGTGACATGTATTTAATCCGGAAGTCCATGCGTTGGCCCCAAACAAAGTGATGGGGACCAGCACAATATAAATGATCCGGACGTGCATGTGTTGAATATACATATGCAAAACTATAGAGGCAGCATAGTGATTGTATGTGAATATACATTTTATGTAAAAAGTGTATATTTTGTGTAAAAAAACATATGTATGTAGTGTTTAAAAGAAAAAACCTATATGTTATAATCTTTAACTAATTCATCAATTGGTGTGGTGTATTATCCCTCCCAAGGGGGGGACCAGTGTGTATATAAACACACAAGTCTTTATGTATTTTATAAAAATGATGCTGTGTGTCAAAAGTATGGTGTAGTGATTCAATGCAAATATTAACATGGGAAATGAAATTCCCCGTGCACAGATAAATTACTATAAGTAGGTTTAATGGTGACCATCCTAAACCTAAAATCTTATATGAATGCACGTATGTGGAGTGGGCTCCCATGGTATTGCTCAGGTAAATAACCATCTCACACGTGTATAGTCCAATAAAACGCATGTGCGTGGTACGTACATGTGTGGATGACAGAATCTATACATACAGGTAAAAGTAAAACACAAATAAATAAAATTTAAATTTAAAATTTAGAAAGGAGAGGACAACAAAAGAAAAGAGAAGAAAAACAATGGAACTTCAGGCTCTGTTGATGAAGGCATTGACGTCCAGTTCCACATTCATGCCCAAAGGAAAAAGTGTGCGGAGCTCATGGATCCAGAAGGTCCCTAAACGAGACACCCCTCTAGTCATGGCGCCACCCCTCCAGGGGGGAACATATCTGTCTATCACCACAAATTGTGTCCCCTCAATTACACGATTGTGGTGTAGCTTATAATGTCTGGGGACAGTATGTTTGGTGTCTCCGCTCTTGATAAGAGCAATGTGCTCAGCTACTCTAACAGCAAAGAGCGGATGGTACGGCCCACATATTGTTTTCCGCAGTGACATGTGATCAAATATACAATGTAGCTAGTGGTACAGGTACAAAACCGTTTGATAGGATATAGTTTTTGGGTGACTGAAGATATAAAGGACACCGTTTTTCGTCCTATTCCAGAATTGTGCAGACACACTGTACACTTTCTGCATGAATAGAAACCTTCCATCTCATGAAAGAGAGGCTGGCGTATGGGAGGGTTGATGATGTTTGGAGCTATTTTGCTCTGTAGAGTAGGGGCTC
This sequence comes from Aquarana catesbeiana, assembly GCF_042186555.1. Lineage (NCBI taxonomy): Eukaryota > Metazoa > Chordata > Amphibia > Anura > Ranidae > Aquarana > Aquarana catesbeiana. Next base: position 147,712,559 of record NC_133331.1, read on the forward strand.
CCCTAAAGATGACTTTCGCCTGATCTGGCAAAACTGTGCTTAGAACTCGATCATTTTTAAGAATACCCCAATGTTTAGAGAGGATGGCTCTAACTTGTTTATGTTGGATAGAAAATGACGTTAGCATGGACCACCTAAAAGTGTCTCCTTGTTCTTTTTTGGGTCTTTCCTCTAATAATGACTCCCTGTTTGTCTCAAGGGCATGTTGAAACTCACAATCAACGAGATGAGAATCGTAGCCTTTATCTACAAATTTGGTTCTTAGAAGCTCGGACTGTGCTCTAAAGGTATCAACGTCGGAGCAATTTCTCCGTAGCCTGAGAAATTGACTCCGCGGCACAGAGTCAAGCCAGGATCGATGGTGACAGCTATCTGGTGGTATGAAGCGGTTACGATCTGTGGCTTTAAAGTGTGTCTGGAACCGAAATCTTCCATTCCGTATTCCGATTTCTAAGTCAAGAAAATTGACCTTATCTTTTTGGCTGTATAGGATAGGGATATGCCTCTATCGTTGTCGTTCAAACGCTTGAAAAGCGAATCAAGTGATTCGGAACTACACTTCCATAGGAGGAGAATGTCGTCAATATACCGTGCCCACATGGTAAGGGAAGAATCTCTATTGGCATAGACTACATCCGCCTCCCACTTTGCCATAAAAAGATTGGCGAGGCTAGGGGCAAATTTAGCGCCCATAGCCATGCCACGTAACTGAAGGTAGTATTGTTGATTAAACCAAAAATAGCTTCGCTTAGTAGCGAATTCCAACAATTCCATAATAAAGGAGCGTTGGAAGGGGGTAATACTAGGTTCTTTTTCTAGAAAGTACTGAACAGCTTCTATACCCTTTTCTTGGGGTATGCACGTGTAAAGGGATGCAACGTCCGCTGTGGCAATAATATGGTCCTCATGTAGCTCCAAACTCTCCAATAGACGGATGGTGGCTCCTGTGTCCTTCGAGTAGGATGGCATCCGTCTTACTAGAGGTTGAAGGTAAAAATCAATGTACCTGCCTATACGTGAGGTGACAGAATCTATCCCGCTCACGATAGGCCGGCCGGGAGGTTGTACTGGATTCTTATGGACCTTGGGCAGGTAGTAAATAGTTGGAACCCTAGGTGCCAAAGGTACCAAGAAGTCTCTCTCCTTTCTATTTAAAATTTTTTGGTCATAACCTCTTTTCACGATATTAGACAACTCCCTCTTGTATAAAGAGGTAGGGTTGTTGGGTATTATTTTATACGTGTCTGATTCGTTAAGAATTCTACACATCTCTGATTCGTAATCTTTCTTATCTAAAATAACAATCCCGCCCCCCTTGTCAGCCGGGCGAATAACCAGGTCTTTTAGTGAACACAGGGACCTAAAGCCTGTGCTGGACAAGGGATGGTGGTGTATACGTTTATCTGGAAGTTCTGCTAAATCTTTAAGAACGAGGTCCCTGAATATACTTATAGCTGGCGCTACAGTAACAGGTGGGTTGAACAATGAAGGATTAGACAGACCAGAATGAACAGTTCCATTATAGTCCACATACCCCTCATGGTAACCAGAGAGGTAGGGGACAAAATAGAGGTAAACGTGGGGGGAGGGGCCAACGTAGTCGTGGCATGCATTACTCTGAACCCTACTCAGGACGTAGAGATGCTTCCTCTTCTCTACATAGAGATTATGTCAACACATACCATACTAACCATCACCATTATAACCAACCTCCCCTTGCCACTTACAATAGGTTTTCTCCCCTTAGAGGCACACGGGATGATGAGTACAGAGATGACTACAAACATGACCCTGGATTCATGTATGAACAGTCGTCTCATAATTACCATCAATCCAATGCCAACCAATATAGTGGCCAGGTTTTTCATGAGGACCAAAGACCACGAAAAAGGGGTCCAGACCAAAGAGCCCTTTCACACGGGGGCGGTTTGCAGGCGCTATTGCGCTAATAATAGCACCTGCAAACCAGCCAGAAAGTGCCGCTGCTTTCATTCCAGTGTGAAAGCCCCGAGGGCTTTCACACTGGAGCGATGCGCTGGCAGGACGGTAAAAAAAGTCCTGCTAGCAGCATCTTCGGAGCGGTGAAGGAGCGGAGTGTATACCGCTCCTTCACCGCTCCTGCCCATTGAAATCAATGGGATGGCGAGGCTATACCGCCGGCAAAGCGCCTCTGCAGAGGCGCTTTGCGGTGGTATTTAACCCTTTCTCGGCCGCTAGCGGGGCGGTTTTACCCCCCGCTAGTAAACCGACGGTAAAACGTCGCTAATAATAGCGGCGTTTTACCGCCGCCCCCGCCCCAGTGTGAAAGGGCTCTAGGAGAGGCACAAGGGGAGGGAGGAGAATACAAAGGAGGAAAAAGAAGGAGAACCTGAAAGGCCAAGGAGTTTTGAATTTAAGTACCAAACCATTGACTACAGAGGAATTTTCTGTCCTAGATAAGGGACTTAAATTTGCCCCTCCAAAGAAATTGGACAGATTTGTTACTTTTATTGACATCCATAAGTATATACGGAAGTTGAATGTTCAACGCTACCTCATCTCTAATCCCTATAGGAGCGGGGGTGGCGCTGCATCATCTGGAACTGTTCATTCTGGTCTGTCTAATCCTTCATTGTTCAACCCACCCATTCCTGTAGCGCCAGCTATAAGTATATTCAGGGACCTCGTTCTTAAAGATTTAGCAGAACTTCCAGATAAACGTATACGCCACCATCCCTTGTCCAGCACAGGCTTTAGGTCCCTGTGTTCACTAAAAGACCTGGTTATTCGCCCGGCTGACAAGGGGGGCGGGATTGTTATTTTAGATAAGAAGGATTACGAATCAGAGATGTGTAGAATTCTTAACCAATCAGACACGTATAAAATAATACCCAACAACCCTACCTCTTTATACAAGAGGGAGTTGTCTAATATCGTGAAAAGAGGTTATGACCAAAAAATTTTAAATAGAAAGGAGAGAGACTTCTTGGTACCTTTGGCACCTAGGGTTCCAACTATTTACTACCTGCCCAAGGTCCATAAGAATCCAGTACAACCTCCCGGCCGGCCTATCGTGAGCGGGATAGATTCTGTCACCTCACGTATAGGCAGGTACATTGATTTTTACCTTCAACCTCTAGTAAGACGGATGCCATCCTACTTGAAGGACACAGGAGCCACCATCCGTCTATTGGAGAGTTTGGAGCTACATGAGGACCATATTATTGCCACAGCGGACGTTGCATCCCTTTACACGTGCATACCCCAAGAAAAGGGTATAGAAGCTGTTCAGTACTTTCTAGAAAAAGAACCTAGTATTGCCCCTTTCCAACGCTCCTTCATTATGGAATTGTTGGAATTCGCTACTAAGCGAAGCTATTTTTGGTTTAATCAACAATAGTACCTTCAGTTACGTGGCGTGGCTATGGGCACTAAATTTGCCCCTAGCCTCGCCAATCTTTTTATGGCAAAGTGGGAGGCGGATATAGTCTATGCCAATAGAGATTCTTCCCTTACCATGTGGGCACGGTATATTGACGACATCCTCCTCCTATGGAAGGGTAGTGCCGAATCACTTGATTCGTTTTTCAAGCGTTTGAACGACAACGATAGAGGCATATCCCTATCCTATACAGCCAAAAAGATAAGGTCAATTTTCTTGACTTAGAAATCGGAATACGGAATGGAAGATTTCGGTTCCAGACACACTTTAAAGCCACAGATCATAACCGCTTCATACCACCAGATAGCTGTCACCATCGATCCTGGCTTGACTCTGTGCCGCGGAGTCAATTTCTCAGGCTACGGAGAAATTGCTCCGACGTTGATACCTTTAGAGCACAGTCCGAGCTTCTAAGAACCAAATTTGTAGATAAAGGCTACGATTCTCATCTCGTTGATTGTGAGTTTCAACATGCCCTTGAGACAAACAGGGAGTCATTATTAGAGGAAAGACCCAAAAAAGAACAAGGAGACACTTTTAGGTGGTCCATGCTAACGTCATTTTCTATCCAACATAAACAAGTTAGAGCCATCCTCTCTAAACATTGGGGTATTCTTAAAAATGATCGAGTTCTAAGCACAGTTTTGCCAGATCAGGCGAAAGTCATCTTTAGGGGAGCCCCTACTCTACAGAGCAAAATAGCTCCAAACATCATCAACCCTCCCATACGCCAGCCTCTCTTTCATGAGATGGAAGGTTTCTATTCGTGCAGAAAGTGTACAGTGTGTCCGCACAATTCCGCAATAGGACGAAAAACGTTGTCCTTTACATCTTCAGTCACCCAAAAACGATATCCTATCAAACGGTTTTGTACCTGTACCACTAGCTACATTGTATATTTGATCACATGTCACTGCGGAAAACAATATGTGGGCCGTACCATCCGCTCTTTGCTGTTAGAGTAGCTGAGCACATTGCTCTTATCAAGAGCGGAGACACCAAACATACTGTCCCCAGACATTATAAGCTACACCACAATCGTGTAATTGAGGGGACACAATTTGTGGTGATAGACAGATATGTTCCCCCCTGGAGGGGTGGCGCCATGACTAGAGGGGTGTCTAGTTTAGGGACCTTCTGCATCCATGAGCTCCGCACACTTTTTCCTTTGGGCATGAATGTGGAACTGGACGTCAATGCCTTCATCAACAGAGCCTGATGTCCAGTTCCATTGTTTTTCTTCTCTTTTCTTTTGTTGTCCTCTCCTTTCTAAATTTTAAATTTTAAATTTAAATTTTATTTATTTGTGTTTTACTTTTACCTGTATGTATAGATTCTGTCATCCACACATGTACGTACCACGCACATGCGTTTTATTGGACTATACATGTGTGAGATGGTTATTTACCTGTGCAATACCATGGGAGCCCACTCCACATACGTGCATTCATATAAGATTTTAGGTTTAGGATGGTCACCAGTAAACCTACTTATAGTAATTTATCTGTGCATGGGGAATTTCATTTCCCATGTTAATATTTGCATTGAATCACTACACCATACTTTTGACACACAGCATCATTTTTATACAATACATAAAGACTTGTGTGTTTATATACACACTGGTCCCCCCCTTGGGAGGGATAATACACCACACCAATTGATGAATTAGTTAAAGATTATAACATATAGGTTTTTTCTTTTATACACTACATACATATGTTTTTTTACACAAAATAAACACTTTTTACATAAAATGTATATTCACATACAATCACTATGCTTCCTCTATAGTTTTGCATATGTATATTCAACACATGCACGTCCGGATCATTTATATTGCGCTGGTCCCCATCGCTTTGTTCGTTTGGGGCCAACGCACGGACTTCCGGATTAAATACATGTCACTATGCTAGTTTGCATATGAGACGCGTCACTCCGTATAGACATAGCGTAACTGTCCGGGTGGCACCCTCCCAGTAAAGAGGAGGGACTTCCTCCTGAACAAGGAGGAATGATACACTCTATCTTTGCTCAGCTGGTGCGCATGCGCATCACTGCTTGTCCAACCGAGGTGCGCACGCATACCACTGTTTGTTAATATGCGCAATCTCTGTAAACAATTTCGGAGATGTTGCGCGATCTACATAAATCTTTTCACTCTTCATTTTTTCACTTATGCACAAGATGATCATGCTATAATTTAAAAGGTGACTTTTTTTTGGTAAATTTAACCAACACAACATTGACCTCAATGGTTACACTTCCGGTGTCTATAATGGGCTCCATGGCAAGGTGTGGAACGCACGCCGAGCGGCCATCTTGCCTGGACACCGGAAGTAACAATTGGCACTCGTTATGCACAATTTGGAGCTGCCTCTCATCATTATGGCCATATTTTCTATATATACCTTGTTGGCTGCAGCGGGGGGACCCCCCAGACAACGTCTAAGAGGACGAAACGCGCCGGGAAGGACCCCACTGCCGCCATTTATTTACAGCGCTGATTTTAAAGATTTACATGTGAGTGTATCTTTCATTTTTTAATAAATTTGATACCTTTTGTATGGATTTACACTATGTGGCCTTTCCTTTTTCCTCTTCACCCAATACCACTGCCATCTGTTTTCTAACATCCTGAGGGACACACCAATCCATGGTTCATCCCAGGACCTCCATCCTTACAACCTTTCTGGATCCCCTACAGCCGTTCACCACCTAAGCCTGTTTTGACCCAACTGGGCATATGCCTCTTTGGGTCCAATTGATCCGGTAAGCCTCCTTACTGTCGGTGGTGGTGTGCTTGTTTTGTCTTCACTTCAGATGTCGCGTACCTATTGATTTGTTCCTCACATGAAGTCACGTAATTTCTATGGACTATCAGTCATTAGGAGTCATACAAACATGGAGGACTTTCTTCTAATTTATACCTAGTGGTTTTACTAGCTTTTGGACTATATTGTCTCGATGTTGGACATCTCAGATTGTTTTAGCTCTACACTTGTTTTGTTTCCTTCTCTATATGCATATACCCTATTGGCCATGTTAGCTGCTTATTCTTCCTTTTTTTGGGGCAGCGCAGAATTATTTGGTATATTTTCTTCTCTGCAAAGTCACACAAGTGTAAATGGAGCCTTAACAGTGACAAGGGTGCTTACCATGGTGGTTCTAAAGCCTTAAATTTTTTGTTACCCTAAAAAAAAAAAAAAAATGGATCCTGTTCCCTTAAAGCATGTTATACAGCACAGTGCTTGTGCTGTGTAATTTGTCTCCTTGTATCACCTGAACTGACTACGTTTTATTGTGGCTGCTGAGCCCTGACATTGCGGTCAGTTTACGTGCCTCCGTCATCTGCAGATCTCCTCTCTGCTCTCCCCCGCCCTCTCCCCCCTCCCCTCCCTGCCTGTCAGCTCCATCCAGTCCCCAGCCCTCCCCTCCTGCTGCTATCATAATGCAATAATCTTGCTACAATCCCCTCTGCTATATGAAATCATGTCCCCAGTGCATGTGTGTTTTTTTTTTAAATTCTGCTGTTTCCCTTATTTCAGAGCGCCGATCTGCACTGACGTGACTGGCCGCCTCTCTCCTACTGTCCTCTGCTCCTCCTAGCTGACGTCAGTGGGGGTTTCTCAGCCCCGCCCGCTTTTGCTGTCAGATCGAAAGAGGAGAGAGGTGGCTGGTCACATGAGTGCTAATCGGCGCTCTGAAATGAGGTACAGAGCGGCATTTTTTTTTTTTTAAACTCATCCACTGGGGACATTATTTCATATAGCAGAAGGGATTTTAGCAAAATTGAGTGGCTTAACAACCACTTTAAGGTTTTTCGCCAGTACAGTAAAACATTGGATTGCGAGCATAATTCGTTCCGGAAACATGCTTGTAATCCAAAGCACTCGCATATCAAAGTAAATTTCCTCATCAGAAATAATGGAAATGTATTTCATTTATTCATAGGTCCTTCAGTTTATAGTCCATATACAAAGATTATAGCAATGTGATAGGATGTGTAACCATAAAATCTTCATCCACAAATGGCAGCCTCCATAAGGAGATTAGAAGCAAAATTTAGCAGGCACTACAGAGAATAAAAGAGAAGTGAGGAGCCGCTCCCACTTCCGGGTAAGATCGGCGACTGACATTTCCGGCTCCTCCGGGCAGGACCATTCAGAAAGTGCAGCGCGACTCATGCATGGTCTGCAGGAAACTGGCTGTGAAGCCTGAAAACTTTACTGCCAGTTTCCCTTACTTACAATGCTGACACCTGCACCCAAAGCCGATTGACGTAACGGCTCTGGATGACGATCTTGCGGGATCCCTGGACAGGTAAGTGTCCTTATATTAAAAGTCAGCAGCTACAGTATTTGTAGCTGCTGAATTTTAATTTTATTTTAGTATTTTTACAGACTGGAGCTGCTTTTTAAGGTGAAAGAGCGCACTTTTTTTTTTACCAAGACAGCATTTTACCATTTGCAAGGAGAATACTTTTCTTTTTTAATGTTTAGTTATGATACAACTTCCCCTTGATAATTATATTCTTGTCCTAGTTTTAAATTATGTATCAGGGAAGTGCACCTGGTGATAATCTATTGATTTTGAAAACACTTAGGGAATTATGTGGTGAATTTAGAAACAAATGAGAACGTCAGTTGGACATTTTCCCATTTTAGCTTTAAACAAGTGTTAAAATGGCAGTATTAAAGGCTGCAGATATCTCCATTTACTACATTTGCTTTTAGTTGTAGCATTGGGAAACTATGAAATATGTCTCAAGCATGATGTGTTTTACAGTACATTTAATAATGATCCTATTGAGTAATGAATGCAAGATATTAGCTTTGTGGACAGTTATGAGCTATGACAAATGATTGATTGCCCTGTGGTGTTAAATATTCTAATGAACATGGACCTGCTGTCACTTCTGTTGAAACTATACTCAGAAAAAGGGAGATTCCAGCAGTTGTGGGCTCTCATGAAATTGCATGTGGTGGAGTAAACAACATAAGCATCTAATTGTTTGATAGGGTAAGGGAAGTAGGGGCAAAAATAGGAACAAAGATGAGTACAGTTACACAAATGTTGATTCAGATAAGGACCTCTAGGAATTAACTGACAGGCAGTTGACTGAAGGCACAGAGTTTTACAGAAAAAGATAATGAGGATGCCAGTTATGCCAGGCACACAGGTATAGGCAAGAAATGTGAGGTTGGTTTACCAAAGGCAAATAGGCTATTAACTTTGCAAAGGAAGTTGCACTTTGCCCAGAGCTTGGTGAAATTTCTCTTTGCAAAGAATGTCCAATCATTTGGGAAATATTTAAAAAAAGAATATCCTGATAGTCCAGTACAGGACATGGTGAATACATAGCTCCCAACTGTCCCTGATTTGGAGCAATGTCCCTCTTTCCCCCTCATTTGTCCCTCATTTTGGTCTGATCTGTATAGTTGTATATAAAATGCACTTTTCATTATCTTTCAAAAAGTGTTTCCCAGTGCTAAACTTTCATCCAATTTCTAAATTGCTGCATTTGTAAGTTTTAAAAGCCAATATAAAGGTACAGTAACAGTAGTGGTAAAAAAACACTTGTGGATTTAATTAACCTTTTTTTTGTTAATTCTCCTTTAACCACTTGCCAACCGCCCACAGCCGAATGACGGCTGCAGGGCGGTTGGATAACTCTGGGATCACGTCATATGACGTGATCCCGGAAAACCGCTCCCGCGCCCCCCCCCCGGGCGCGCACACAGGAACATCCACAACACGGATCGCGATAAAGGGCCAATGACAGCGGCCCTTTATCATGTGATCGCTCCGTCCAATGACGGAGCGATCACAAATGTAAACAAACAGGGAAAGCAGGGTCATCAGGAGGTTACAGCTCTCCTCAAACTGATGCAGCGTGAGAGGAGAGGAGAGCCTTATGGTGCCAATCAGTGAGTTTTTCCATATTTATCAGTGCCCAACAGTGCCACAGCAATGCCACAACAGTGCCCAACAGTGTCATCTGTGCCACAACAGTGTCATCTGTTCCACAACTGTGCCACCAGAGCCACACCAGTGATAATACAGTGCACATCAGTGCCACCTGTGCCCATCAGCGCCACTGCAGTGCCACATCAGTGCCGCCTGAGCCCACCAGTGCCACCTCTGTGCCACCAGAGCCACACCAGTGCAACCACAGTGCACACCAGTGCCACCTGTGCTCATCTACGCCACTGCAGTGCCCACCAGTGCCGCCTGTGCCCACCAGTGCCGCCTGTGCCCACCAGTGCCGCCTGTGCCCACCAGTGCAACCAGTCCCACTACAGTGCAACCAGAGCCACACCAGTCCCACTACAGTGCAACCAGAGCCACACCAGTGCCACCTGTGCTCATCAGTGCTCATCTGCGCCACATCAACCTCACCAGCCACCAGTATGGCAAAAAAATTATTTACGGCCAAGGAGGCCTACCAGCATCTCAGCATGACCGATGAGAGCAGCGGGGAGCTCTCTGAGTCTCTGTCCGATTCGGATTCAGCCTATGAACCCGTGACAAGCAGCGAGTGATACAGAATCGGAAGAGGAACTTGTGCCCGTGAAAAGAAGGCATTCTGGCATGGAGCAGCAGCCTACTACCACCTTGAGCGCCGTGCCGTCCACCTCAAGAACTGTGCCGGCCACCTCAAGAGCTGTGCCGTCCACCTCAAGCGCAGTGCCGTCCACCTCAAGTGCAGTGCCACCGCAACAAAGGCCAGGTACCAGTAGGGTGTCCTCTCAGCCACAAAAGGAAAGAGGCCATGCCACCCTTCCCTATGCCCTTCAAAACCCCCTGTGGCTTCCCCCTCATTCCGGAGCAGCAAATATCCCCCCTTTTACCGCCCAGCCAGGTGTCCAGGTGAACACCGATGATTTTGTGATGCTTGATTTTTTTTATTTGATTTTCACCGAAGACTTACTATCGTCCATTGTGGCCCAGTGCAACCTCTATGCACAGCAGTACATAGTAAGCAACCCTGGCTCTAGTTATGCCCCTCCCTTTGAGTGGAGAGCGCTTACCATAGAGGAATTTAAAATTTTCTTAGGCCTAACTTTTACAATGGGACTCACAAAAAAAAAAAAAAAATGTACTCATATTGGTCAACTAACCCCGTCCACCACATGCCACTCTTCTCTTCGATAATGCCAAGATCAAGATACCTTATGATTTTGCGCTTCCTCCACTACAATGACAACACCCAGTGCCCTCCCCGAAATGACCCAGCATTTGACAAATTATTCAAACCTCGGCCACTCCTAAATTATTTTGCTGAAAAATGTCCCCAATTATATACCCCCAAACAGAATATTTCCGTGGATGAGTCCCTTGTAAAATTCTCCGGCAGGCTCGGCATCAAACAATTTATCCCCAGCAAAAGGGCCCGATATGGGGTAACAATGTACAAGCTTTGCGACCGAGCCACGGGGTACATTTACGCCTTCCGGGTGTACGAAGGGAAGGACACCCAACTGCATCCCCCTGAATGTCCAGAATATATTGGAGCCAGCGGCAAAGTTGTCTGGGAGCTTGTTTATCCACTCCTTGGAAAGGGGTACCACCTTGCCCCTCTTCCGCAATCTTCACCGGAGAGACACCCCAGCATGTGGTACCGTAAGAACCAATAGAAAAGGCTTCCCGCAAAAACTGGTCAATGAAAGGCTACGCCGAGGGGAGACGGCGTCTTTGCGGAACCAGGCGCTATTAGCTGTCAAGTGGAGGGACAGACGAAACATCCACATGCTCACGACAATCCATAATGACACCTACATGGAAGTCCCAAGAAGAAACGGCCTGTCCAGAAACCTGCTTGTGTTTACGATTATAATTTGTTTATGGGGGGAGTCGACTTCAACGATCTGATGATTGAACCCTACCTTCCCACGAGAAAATCCTGGTATAAAAAAGTGTCCATTTATTTTTTCAGTTTGGCCATGTAAAACACTTATGTTATTTACCAAAAATCTACAGAGAACCCCGTATCCTATCTGCACTACCAGGAACAAGTAATCTCCGCCCTTTTGTACCCTGAAAGCCCACCAGAAATTATTCGCTCTGATTCCGTGAGCAGACTCCACGAACGCCACTTTCCTGACAAAATCCCCCCCCAGTGAAACAGGCCAGAGACATCAGAAGAGATGCCAGGTGTGCTCCAGAGGAGGAATTAGAAGAGACACCTCGTTTTATTGTCCCCAATGTCCTTCCCAACCAGGCCTCTGTATATGTGAATGTTTCCGCCGTTACCATAATTCTCTACATTATTAGGGAAGTATGGTAAACGTAATTCTCATTTCCTGTCATTTTCCTCCACACCCCTTATGCCACTGCGCTGAACTGTGCATACCTCTGCCTTCTCCGGACCTGACCCTGGCCTGTTATACGACCAAGCTTATGCCTAACGCTAAATTGTACCTACCTCTGCCTGCTTTGGAACTGACCCTGGACTGTTTGACCACGTTTTTTGCCTGCCTCTTGGACTGATCGTTTACCCTGCTATGCTAGTGGGAACACAGGGGTCTCACACATGTGAGGGGCTCCAGAAATGTTTTTCCGGATGAAGAAAACTAATTTTTTAGTTTTCTCATTCCCAGATTTAGGGTCTGGAGACTCGGAGGCTTCAAAGAGATTTGGGTGGGATAAGCCTCTACCCCTGTCCCCATTCTTTCCTGGCCTGCTACTTGGACCATGTTCCTGCTTACTACCAGGACCAATATTTTGGCACTGCTGGCAATGTCTCTACTTGCACTGACCCTGGACTGTATAAGGACAGTATCCCTGCCTGTACTGACTATGGACAATATTCTTGCCTGCTGCCTGGACAATTCCAATCACTGTCGCTGACCATGTCCCTGCCAGCTGCCTGGATCAGGGCTCTCCTCTTGTGGACAACTGCACTACTAAAACCACAGGTAATCTTTTGTTTACCCTTTGCTCAACAGAATGTATTTTAGGGTGTAATTCTTGGTATGTTCATGCTATGTGTTAGAAATATGAAGAGCCTTCAAAAATGTGATAGATTGTAAGGAAATTAGATGTGTAATTTATGCTCCTAGAACGCCTGAATGTGCTACTTAAATGTTGGGCCCCTGTATGTGGCCAGGCTGTGTAAAAGTCTCACACATGTGGTATCGCCATACTCAGGAGGAGTAGCAGAATATATTTTGGGGTGTCATTTTTGCTATGTACATGCTATGTGTTGGAAATATCTTAGAAATGGACAACTATGTGTAAAAAAAAATGCGTTTTCATTTTTTTTCCACATTTTCCAAAAACTTCTGGAAAAAAATGAACCATTCAAAAGACTCATTATGCCTCATAGATTATACGTTGGGGTGTTTGCTTTCCAAAATGGGGTCACTTTGTGGGCGTTTCCATTGTCCTGGTGCTCCAGGGCCTTCAAAAGTGTAATAGGTGGTTGAGAGATTAAATGTGTAATTTATGCTCCTAGAATGCCTGGATGTGCTACTTCAATGTTGGGCCTCTGTATGTGGCCAGGCTGTGTAAAAGTCTCACACATGTGGTATTGCCATACTCAGGAGGAGTAGCAGAATATATTTTGGGTGTCATTTGTGTAATGTACATGCCATGTGAGAGAAATAACCTGTTATAATGACAAATTGGTGTGAATAAAAATAAAAAAAATCTTAATTTTGCAAAGAATTGTGGGAAAAAATAACTTCAAAAAACTCACCATGCCTCTTACTAAATACATTGGAATGTCTACTTTCCAAAAAGGGGTCATTTTGTGGGTATTTGTACTTGCCTGGCTTGTGAGACCCGGTTCACACAGGGGCAACACGACTCGCTGAGGCGACCTGCAAACGACTTCCGCGGCGACTTGCAAAACGACTTCTGTATAGAGGTCTATGCAAGTCGCCCCCAAAGTCGTACAGGAACCTTTTTCTAAGTCGGAGCGACTTGCGTCACTCTGATTAGAACGGTTCCATTGTACAGAACAGGAGGCGACTTGTCAGGCGACTAGGTCGCCTGACAAGTCGTCCCTGTGTGAATGGGCTCTTAGGGTCTCAAGAAATGAGATAGGCCTCAGTACATCAGGTGTGATCAGATGTGATCAATTTTCAGTGATTGGCACCATAGCTTGTAGACTCTATAACTTTCACACAGACTAAATAATATCCACTAATTTAGGTTATTTTTACCAAAGATATGTAGCAGTATAAATTTTGGCCCAAATTTTTGAAGAAAAATTACTTATTTGCAAAATGTTATAATAAAAATGAAGAAAAACTCATTTTTTTCCCAACATTTTCGGTATTTTTTAATTTATAGCACAAAAAATAAAAAACCCAGAGGTGATCAAATACCACCAAAAGAAAGCTCTATTTGTGTGAAAAAAAGGACGAAAATTTCATATGGGTACAGTGTTGCATGACTGAGTAATTGTCATTCAAAATGTGAGCGCACCGAAAGCTGAAAATTGGTCTGGTTAGGAAGGGGGTTTAAGTGCCCAGTGGTTAAGGGGGCATGGCATGGGGCGTGTCCTATGCCTACATACATTTGCTAGTAGGTGTCCCTCATTCCCATCTCAAAATGTTGGGAGGTATGTGAATATTCATAGACCCCGAGTTATAAGCTGGTACCTTGGTGATTTAACACTGGCAAGCTTTTGAGGACATGCCCCCTGGGCTTCCACCTATAATCCTACCCTACTCTGTAAGTCCTCCATTCTTTGCTGATGTTCTAAGATGATGGACTTCTTTCCCCTTGTGGAAAAATCACTCTTAGCTAACTAGTATATTATTTCACTAATCTTCAACCAACTCCTCACTGCCTTCTACTACTACTACAATAGAAGCAGTACATCCAGATTGATACATCCTCATTTTAACTTTGGGAACCCTAAACCATGGTGATGGCCTGTAACATTGCTTTGGGCACTGGATCCTGCGTGTGTCTCGCCTTGGCACTTTGTGCAATGCGTGTAATTAGCCCCAGGGTGCTATACAGGTCCAGTACCAGGGTCCATCTGTATGGAACTCCATCTTTGAAGACATTCATTGTGACAGGCAAAGCCTGGACCCTCAACAGGAACCAGTGACACAGACAAGGTAAGACAGGATCACCCTGTCTATTTTGAACCCTTACCTTTAGCAAGTTATTTCCATCAGGAATACAGGTTTGTGTTTGGAATGTATGCACTTAACGCCCTGTACACACAAGACGTATATTGAGCGGTATCGGCCGGTTCATTAGCAACCAGCCAACATTCGTCCTGTGTTTACGGCAGCCGGTCTGAAAGAAGCCGGGCGTTTGGAGCATGACCAAAAAGTGTGTTCTGTGGGGGTGGGCGGCGGCATCATCGGTCCCCTGTCGGAACACAATAGCTTAGTGGGGAGATCGCTGTACTAACATGGGATTGAAAATAAATAAAAACTGCGCTAATGGAAAAAATATATATATATAAAAGCTGCGGTTATAAGTGTGGCACACCAAAACAGAATATAGAAAATAAAAAAGCGCGCTATAGATCTGAAGATCCTATATAAAAAGTCCAGCAATCACAAATCCCAAGTGGATGACATGAAAATCTTGAAAAACAAGTCCTGTAAGTGAGTAATCAAGTGAACACATATGAAGGTTGTGCGCTTACCAGAAGTAAGCCAAAATAGAACAAGTGGCTTAAAACCCAGCCGGGGCCTCTGGAAATCGACCACAAATGGAATAAAGACAAACTCCAACCGTGAGGGCAGATCCGTCAAGGATTATCCAAAAATATATGAGAAAAAAACATAGCATAATACTGATAGCACAACAAATGAAAAAAAGGGGAAAGAGGAAAACAGCACACCACCAAACAAAAATCATATATAATCATAAACCACATCCAGTGCCTAAACACAAATCGGATAGGTAAGTGAGTGCCATGCAATCATGCAATGAGTGAAAAATTACTGAATAAGTATAGGTAGAGCCTTACAAATAATCTGCTTACCAGACACTTCAAGGCTAGTAAACATATAATCATCACCAAGTGAACGATATGGAAAAGAATCCCTCTGGGTGCAACAAGTGACTTATAGAATCTGCTTACCAGAAATCTAATAAGAATAGGCAGGTTCAATGGGCTAAAATCCACACACCATAGGGAATGATACAAGGTAAGAAGTTCCGCATACCAGGTGAAAGTTCTGCTTACCAGATGTCAGATATAGGCAGGCAGATTGGCTCATACACAGAGCAAAGTCCCGGCAGGAAGAGTGTGGGTACGTCCTGGTAATCCCGACTTACGCTCGGCAGTGCGGAATCAGATAAAAGAAATCAACGTATGACGAAACGCGTCTGGGAGGGACGTGCTGACGTCACCACGTCGCCCTGTTGAGGACGGGAGCTTTGCTATTTGTGCCGGCCGGCAACGTTTGTTATCCTTTTCTTCTATTGTAAGTGCATTTCTTTTTATTAAAGCCTTGGTTTTATACAATATCACACTATTGGCCATTTCTTTTATCTGATTCCGCACTGCCGAGCGTAAGTCGGGATTACCAGGACGTACCCACACTCTTCCTGCCGGGACTTTGCTCTGTGTATGAGCCAATCTGCCTGCCTATATCTGACATCTGGTAAGCAGAACTTTCACCTGGTATGCGGAACTTCTTACCTTGTATCATTCCCTATGGTGTGTGGATTTTAGCCCATTGAACCTGCCTATTCTTATTAGATTTCTGGTAAGCAGATTCTATAAGTCACTTGTTGCACCCAGAGGGATTCTTTTCCATATCGTTCACTTGGTGATGATTATATGTTTACTAGCCTTGAAGTGTCTGGTAAGCAGATTATTTGTAAGGCTCTACCTATACTTATTCAGTAATTTTTCACTCATTGCATGATTGCATGGCACTCACTTACCTATCCGATTTGTGTTTAGGCACTGGATGTGGTTTATGATTATATATGATTTTTGTTTGGTGGTGTGCTGTTTTCCTCTTTCCCCTTTTTTTCATTTGTTGTGCTATCAGTATTATGCTATGTTTTTTTCTCATATATTTTTGGATAATCCTTGACGGATCTGCCCTCACGGTTGGAGTTTGTCTTTATTCCATTTGTGGTCGATTTCCAGAGGCCCCGGCTGGGTTTTAAGCCACTTGTTCTATTTTGGCTTACTTCTGGTAAGCGCACAACCTTCATATGTGTTCACTTGATTACTCACTTACAGGACTTGTTTTTCAAGATTTTCATGTCATCCACTTGGGATTTGTGATTGCTGGACTTTTTATATAGGATCTTCAGATCTATAGCGCGCTTTTTTATTTTCTATACTAACATGGGATTGTTAGTCCGCTGGACTAGGCTTAAGGATGTACACTTTTCAAACTTGGTGGTAAAATTACACTATTCACAGTTTAGTCTCAGGTGGATGACCAAAGGATAAAAAGGAATTTCCAGTTTACATGTTCATTTTATATTTTGAAGTACAGTACAGGACACCCTCCTTTCTAATTCTTTTTTTACTTTGCATTGCTTGCTACAAAACTGAGGACTCACAGAGTGGGGTAGTTAAAGCTGGGAAGAGCAGGGTTCTCAAAAACTTGCCAGTATCAAGTCACCTGAAGGTACAGAATAAAACCCAGAGCTGTGAATATTCAGCCTGTGTCCTAGGTATGGATTTTACTACAGTACAGTATATAGGTCAGGGATATTTTTTCAGCTTACTAATAAAAAAAATCTCTTTCAATACCAAAGATGTATTAGAAGGTGACCATGCCCATTCTAATGTTTTCAAGTGATCCTCCTTATTAAGTAAAAACTTGTGATTGAAAAAAAAATCAGGGCATTTAGGACCTGCCTACAGGGTGATATCAAGGTCTTGTGACAGTTTTTAGAGTTAGCTGAGCAGATCCCAGGAGCACAGTGATATGCGCAAGGGTGTTCTAAAGTCCGAACCCTGTCTTTATTATTGATCTGAAACATTCAGCATGCTTATCTATTAGCACACCAAATCTTGTCTGGGTTTAGAATCGTCACATGCATACACAATTTAATAAATAGTTGGTCTTTGCTGGCTCCTAATAAAGGCAGGCAAGATGCCTTGATATGTATATATGTTCTTTTAAAACAATTTTATTAGAAACCAGTGGAGCTATGGTGGGTGTAATTATACTTCCTTGAACATATTTTATTCATGGTGCACTACATAGAAATCTTAGTAAATACTACAACCCCTGGCAAAAAGTATGGAATCACCACTATTGGAAAATGTTCATTCGATTGTTAAATTGTGTAGAAAAAAACTAATCACAGATATGCCTCACAAACTATTTTCATTTAACACTCCAACCTTTAGGCTTTAAGAAACAATAAATAAACTGTAGTCAGCTGCATCTGATTTTGCAGATCAAGCAGAGAAAAAATAATGGAATCACTCAATTCTGAGGAAAATATTATGGAATCACCATGTACTTTGCAGTTTTAAAACAAACATCTACATCAGATTACATCCTGAAAAATGATGTCATCAGCAAACATCCTTTTAATTGATGGAATAAGAAAAGTGTCTAAAATTTCAATATAAACTTGTGCATTTATTGAAGATTTAATGACTGTCATCTCCCCTGTGCCTTTACCTGACATGCAACCCCATATCATCAATGATTGTGGAAATTTGCATGTTTTCTTCAGGCAGTTGTCTTCATACGTTTCATTGGAACAGCACCAAACAAAAGTTCCAGCATCATCACCCAGCCCAATGCAGATTGGCGATTCATCGCTGAATATCACTTTCATCCACTCATCCACAGTCCATGGTTGCTTTTGGCCCACTGTAACCTTGTTTTTTTTTTTTTTTTCTTTTTAGGTGTTGAAGTGTAAGTTCACCTGTACAGAAAATCTGTAAGGTGAACTTACACTGGACCCCCACCCCCAGTCCCGCTAACCTGGAGTCCAGTGATCCCCCACACTGATGGCTCATATCGCCGCTGTACCTGTCCGGGGATTTCAAATCCCTGCGGCTTCTTCTCCTCTTTGCCTGCGGTGACAGGACGTGCTACACAGATTCTGGTTGGTCGGTGCCACCCATGTGACGGCGCTGAACAATTAGAATGCTTCTAAACGAACCTCCTGAAGAGGTACATTTTGGAGATTAATCTGCGGGGGATTTCTCATCCCCGGATGGTGAGGCGGCGATCGGATGTGTCCGTGCGGGTGATCGCCACGCTCCAGGTCAGCGGGACTGGGGGGGTGAGGAGGGCATCCTGTGTAAGTAAACCTTACAGATTTTTCTGCAAAGATGAGCTTACCCTTTAATGATGGTTTTCGTTGGTACAAATCAAATGGGATGGTTGTTAAAGGGAAGCATACTGGTAGACCAAGGAAGACATCAAAGCATCAAGTTAAAAACTTAAAGCAATATGCCTTAACAATAGAAAATGCACAAGAAAACAAATGAGGAACAAATGGTCATAAACTGGAGTCCATGTCTGTGACCGAACTGTAAGACATTGGCTAAAGGAAATGGGATTTACATACAGAAAAGCCAAACAAAAACCATCATTAACAGCTAAACAGAAAAAAACAAGGTTACAGTGGGCTAAAGAAAAGCATTCATGGACTGTGGATGACTGGATGAAAGTGACATTCAGGGATGAATCGCCAATCTGCATTGGGCAGGGTGATGATGCTGGAACGTTTGTTTGGTGCCGTTCCAATGAAATGTATGAAGACGACTGCCTGAAGAAAACATGCAAGTTTCCACAATCATTGATGATATGGGGTTGCATGTCAGGTGAAGGCACAGGGGAGATGACAGCCATACTGTATTTTTTCCTTCTGCTTGATCTGCAAAAACAGTTGCAAATGACTACAGTTTAACCACTTGCTTACTGGGCACTTAAACCCCCCTCCTGTCCAGACCAATTTTCAGCTTTTAGCGCTGTCGCACTTTGAATGACAATTGCGCGGTCATACAACACTGTACCCAAACGAAATTTTTATAATTTTTTTCCCACAAATAGAGCTTTCTTTTGATGGTATTTGATCACCTCTGCGTTTTTTATTTTTTGTTAAAAAAATTGAAAAAGACAGAATTTAAAAAAAAAAAATTATATTTTTTTTATATTTTGTTATAAATTTTTGCAAACAGGTAATTTTTCTCCTTCGTTGATGGGCACTGATAGGTGGCAGTGATGGGCACTGATAGGTGGCAGTGATGGGCACTAATGGGTGGCGGTGATGGGCACTGATGGGTGGCAGTGTTGGGCACTGATTGGGCACTGATTGGCAGCACTGCTAGCTGGCACTGCTAGGTGGCACTTGTGGGCATTGTTGGTGGCACTTGTGGGCATTGTTGGTGGCACTTGTGGGCATTGTTGGTGGCACTTGTGGGCATTGTTGGTGGCACTTGTGGGCATTGTTGGTGGCACTTCTGGGCACTGTGGGCACTGGCAGGTGGCAATAACAAATGGCACTTGGAGGCACAGATGAGGCATCTGTGCCTCCTTCCTCTTTGGGACCGATGTCCCTTTCACATAAGCCTGTGATCGGCTTTTTTTTCCTCCTCACGCTCTCAGCGTGAGGAGAAAACGAAACCGATTACCGTGTTTTGTTTACATCATGTGATCAGCTGTCATTGGCTGACAGCTGATCACATGGTAAGGGGCCGGGACCGGCCCCTTACTCGGATCTGTGATCATCCGAGTCTCCGTGACTCGGTGATCACAGCGCGCACGCCTATGACGTCCTCCCGGAGATTGAGGTCCGCGCTGTAGCCGTCATTCGGCTATGGCCCGGACCTCAAGTGGTTAATTTCTTTTTTTTTGTAAGTATTTCTTAAGCCAGAAGGTTGGAATGTTAAAAATAGTTTTGAGCCATGTCTGTAAGGCCCCTTTCACACGTGTGGATCCGTGTTGATCAGACCCGTGAACATCCGCTTGCTCAGTGGGGATCGCTCCGTTGCTCCCCGCTGAGCCGGCGGATGACAGGGCGGTCCCTGCACACTGTGCAGGGACCGCCCTGTCAGATCTCCACTCTCCCCTATGGGGGATCAGATGAACACGGACCGTCTATCCGTGTTCATCCGATCCACTCTGCAGACGGATAGAAAAATAGGATTTTACTCCGTCTGCAGAACCGGACAATAGCGGGGACGGATGATATCGGGTGTCAGCGGATGTTCATCTGCTGTCACCCGCTATCCCATAGGGATGCATGTATGTCCATATTTCATCCGAAAATGGATGGATGAAATACGGACATGCGGTCCCCACATGTGAAAGGGGCCTAATTGTTTTGTTTGTTTTTTTTTTTTTTTTTACACAATTTAACAATTGAATGAACATTTTCTAAGAATGGTCATTCCATACTTTTTGCCAGGGGTTGTAGCATCTAGTTATCTGTATCTAGTTATGTATGGGCTTCATTTAATATGTTTGCTGCGTGTTGCCCAAATATAAAAGAAGACACAATGGCATTGATTGAATAAAGGAGGCTTTACAAACTTAAAGAGGAACTGCAGTCTGCTCATGTAAATTGTAATAAAAACATCTTTGCCATTCTGAAGCTTCCCTCCAACCACTTTGATAGAAAAAAAATGTTTTGCTAGCCAAAGTAAAAGAACAAGGGCAGAAGATTTAATAGATGGAAATTTGAAAAAATTACTAAAGGTCCGCTTTAATAATGGTAAATAAAGTTGACCTGTGTTCGCATTGAATGCTCAGTTGTGAGGGGGGAAAAAAAAGACACGATTTTTGTTGGTATATGATTAATGATTAAAGTGAACATACAGTACCTTGAAAAAAGTATTCATACCCCTTGAAATTTTCCACATTTTGTCATGTTACAACCAAAAGCGTAAATGTATTTTATTGGGATTTTATTGGGATTTTATGCGATAGACCAACACAAAATTACACATAATTGTGAAGTGGAAGGAAAATGATAAATGGTTTTCAGAATTTTTTTAAAATAAATATCTGAAAAGTGTGGCGTGCATTTGTGTTCAGCCCACTTTACTCTGACACACCTAACTAAAATGGAACTAATTGCCTTCAGAAGTCACCTAATCAGTAAATAGAGTCCACCTGTGTGTAATGTCAGTATAAATTCAGCTATTGTGTGAAGCCCTCAGAGGTTTGTTAGAGAACCTTCGTGAACAAACAGCATCATGAAGGCTAAGGAACACACCAGACAGGTCAGGGATAAAGTTGTGGAGAAGTTTAAAGCAGGGTTAGGATAAAAAAAAATATCCCAAGCTTTGAACATCTCATGGAGCACTGTTCAATCCATCCCATCATCGGAAAATGGAAAGAGCATGGCATAACTGCAAACCTACAAAGACATGACCGTCTACCTAAACTGATAGGCCGGGCAAGGAGAGCATTATTCAGAGAAGCAGCCAAAAGGCCTATGGTAACTCTGGAGGAGCTGCAGAGATCCACAGCTCAGGTGGGAGAATCTGTCCACAGGACAACTATTAGTCGTGCACTCCACAAATCTGGGCTTTATGGAGGAGTGGCAAGAAGAAAGCCATTGTTGAAAGAAAGCCATAAGAAATCCCATTTGCAGTTTGCGAGAAGCCACGTGGGGGACACAGCAAACCTGTGGAAGAATGTGCTCTGGTCAGATGAGACCAAAATTGAACTTTTTGGCCTAAAAGCAAAAAGCTATGTGTGGCGGAAAACTAACACTACACATCACCCTGAACACACCATCCCCACTGCGAAATATGGTGGTGGCAGCATCATGTTTTGGGTATGCTTTTCTTCAGCAGGGACAGGGAAGCTGGTCAGAGTTGATGGGAAGATTGATAAAGCCAAATACAGGGCAATTTTAGAAGAAAACCTGTTAGTCTGCAAAAGACTTGAGACTGGGGCCGAGGTTCACCTTCCAGCAGGACAATGATCCTAAACATACAGCCAGAGCTACAATGGAATGGTTTATATCATAGCATATTCATGTGTTAGAATGACCCAGTCAAAGTCCAGACCTAAATCCAATTGAGAATTTGTAGCAAGACTTGAAAATTTCTGTTCACAGACGCTCTCCATCCAATCTGACAGAGCTTAGGCTATATTGCAAAGAAAAATGGGCAAAAATGTCACTCTAGATGTGCAAAGCTGGTAGAGACATCCCCAAAAAAGATTTGCAGTTGTAATTGCAGCTAACGGTGATTCTACAAAGTATTGACTCAGGGGGGCTGAATACAAATGCACAACACACTTTTCACATATTTATTTGTAAATAAATTTATGAAAACCATTTATTTTCCTTCCACTTCACAATTATGTGCCACTTTGTGTTGGTCTATCACATAAAATCCTAAAAAATACATATACGTTTTTGGTTGTAACATGACAAAATCAGGAAAATGTCAAGGAGTATGAATACTTTTTCAAGGCACTGTAGCTTCCCAGATAGCAAGCAATTGAGCTGCAAGTTTCAAAATGACTTGCTAATCTATAGCTAGACCTACCAGGTTTCACAAGTTTGTTGCACAATTGCAGCAAGTCCACATTGCTTGACTCCAGATCAACTTTCTTTGCAAACATTCTGCAAGTTCTGGTTCAGTTATGTTGTGCAATAGTCATCCCACCACAGTGATTACTGTGACTTACAGAGGACTTGCTATAGACTCACCACTGCAACTTTGCTCTTACTGGAGACTTGTCACGCAAATTTGCTACAAATTGGAAAAGTGTCAACTAGAACTTGAAGTGCTCTGAAAGTGCACAACTGCTTTCTGCTATAAGTATTGGTCTGGTAAATTAAATAAAAAGGAAGCAGTACTCAAACCCTTTTGGAAGGTGGAAAAATGGTAAATACAGATTCCAGATAACTTATTAGAATGAAATGTTGACCTTTTAGAAGTTTCTACATTAATATCCTTTAACCACTAAGCCACCGCCTACCGTCATATGACGGCTGGACGAGGCTTCTGTTGTTCTGGGAGGACGTCATATGACGTCCTCGCCCTCCCGAGCCATTAGGGGGCGCGCGCCGCCGGCGGCGCGCGCGTGCGTGCCCGCTGCGTCACTCGGGACCCGGTGCGCGTGCCCGGCGGCCGCGATGTCCGCTGGGCACCCGCGATTGCCGGGTAACAGAGCAGGAGCGTGGATCTGTGCATGTAAACACAGATCCACGTCCTGTCAGAGAGGAGAGAAGACCGATGGCGTGTCCCTTGTACATAGGGACAGCGATCGGTCACCTCCCCCAGTCAGTCCCCTCCCCCCCATAGTTAGAATCACCTCCTTAGGTCATACATTAACCCCTCGAGCGCCCCCTAGTGTTAACCCCTTCCCTGCCAGTCACATTTACACAGTAATCAATGCAATTTTATAGCACTGATCGCTGTATAAATGTGAATGGTCCCAAAAATGTGTCCGATGTGTCCGCCGCAATATCGTAGTCACAATAAAAATTGCAGATCGCCGCCATTACTAGTAAAAAATAAATAAATAATAAAAATGCTATAAATCTATCCCCTATTTTGTAGACGCTATAACTTTTGCGCAAACCAATCAATATACGCTTATCGCAGTTTTTTTTTACCAAAAATATGTAGAAGAATACATATCGGCCTAAACTGAGGAAAAAATTTGTTAAAAAAAAAAAAAATTGGATATTTATTATAGCAAAAAGTAAAAAATATTGTGTTTTTTCAAAATTGTCCCTCTTCTTTTGTTTATAGCACAATAAATAAAAACTGCAGAGGTGATCAAATACCACCAAAAGAAAGCTCTATTTGTGGGGAAAAAAATGATAAAAATTTAATTAAGGTGCAGTGTAACATGACCGCGCAATTGTCATTCAAATTGCGACAGCACTGAAAACTGAAAAATGGCTTGGGCAGGAAGGGGGTGTAAGTGCCCTGTATTGAGGTGGTTAAAACCAGTATTTATATAGTGCCAACAGTTTACACTTGGCTTTACATAAATATTGTACATTTACATCAGTCCCTGCTTTCAAGGAGTTTACAATCTAAGGTCCCCTGAAATTCATACGTACACATACTAGGGTCAATTTATACAGGAGTCCATTAACCTTTGAAGCACAGAGAGAATATGCTAACTCCATGTAAGTAGTGTTGTGGTTGAGATTAGAACGTACAGGTCTAGTACTGCCAGGCAGAGGTTTTAACCGCTAAGCCACTGTGCTGACCATTGTATTGTCAAATAGGCACTTTTATATGCTACAGAAAAATATCTGTGCACCGTTATAAATAATAGTTTTTAACATGCACCCCGTCATGTGGGTGACCTTAACTATCCCTTGGCATGTGTATAAATACCCCCACCCCCCCATGTTTATTTTTTTTAAACGTTCCCTTACTTTTTATAAACTCTTACTATTTTGTATTTGATTTATTATTCGCTGAATGTCTAACTTGTCATGAAGAATTTGCTTTAGAGGAGATGTACAGCCAAAGCTTGTTTGTTCATTCTGCACTCCTGTGACTTGTTCTCAACAGACAGCAGGCGTAAGGACACTATCGGCTGACGTCACAGAGCGGGTCCAGGTTCGGGCAAGATCGTGACCATATGGTCGGGATCCACCCACATGCTTGGACCAGCACTTGGCTCAGCCTTTCCGTCCCACCACAGCCCAGCACTCCTATGAGCGAGGAGAAGACAGGGCAAACGGCGGTGACTGACAGTCACCAGTTCTCTGCTTGGGGAGCAGTGAGAACTGCATGATTGGCAGTGTTTGATCGCTCAGTTCTCAGTGTTAGCCTCTCCTTGATCCTGTAAAGAGTATTCCTCAAGGTACATATTGTATAACACCATTTAGAAATTAAGCTTTTGTACGTATAGAGGTATTACTAGGTTTACCCATACTTTAACACATAAGTGAAGTGTAGAGATCCCTGAAGATTTTTTGGAGTATCAATTGGGGTCTTCCCAACAGTGACATAGACTGCAAATAATGTAGCAAACATTATAACCCTTCCTAGCTTTGCCCAAAACAAAAGTAAATAAATTAATGAAGTAAATAAAAGTTTTTTCAGAGTATAACATCAAGTATTGTTTTTAAGCCCCATAAGAGTCTGGCATTACATGACATAAGGGTCTGGTTTACCACAGTATGACGATTGTTTAAAAATGTAGTATTTTACAATATATATAATAGATTTGTTTTTTCTCTGAAATATTGGGCGCTTAAATATAAAAAATTGTTTAGCATAATCATAACCAGCTGCACATTGTCAAGAGTTAGGGCAATGTGTAATACTTCTGGGAATTTTAATAAAACTAATTTAGAACTTTTGTTCTCTTCCTAGTTACAATGCAGCAAGTTGCCAGGACAGTGGCCAAAGTGGAGCTCTCTGACCATGTCTGCGATGTAGTCTTTGCACTTTTTGACTGCGACGGTGAGTTTGTACGATGATCAATATTATATATTGATTTACTTTTCCAAGGTTCTTTACTTTTTTACTCGAGGGAAATTTATAATACACTAACCACTCTGCGGAGAAATTTTAAAAAATCGCCTTTTGCCTTTCAAAAGTTATGTTTATTGAGACCTCTGGCTATTATTTTACATGTTGTTTTTCTTTTTAATGTCAAAAATCTCGGTAGTTTTCTAACCAAGTGTAACATACAGCATAGTTTGATGTACCATGCTCTAATTTTTTTAAAACATCTGGACATATTTACTGTAAATGTAAGATATTGCAAACAGCTGCAAAGCACATAAGTAAAATCTTGTTTAACCATTTCAATACCGGGCACTTTTCCCCCCTTCCTGCCCAGGCAGTGGCGTAGCGTGGGTTGTCAGCACCCGGGGCAAGGCAAGTAATTTGCGCCCCCTAACCTGCGGACTTTTGGCTATCCCTGAGTCCCTTCAAATACAATAGTACTGACCTACCTGATTCCTATACTGACCACTACACACTACACTGAGAACTACACTGTCCACTACACTACATTGTCCACTACACTACATTGTCCACTACACTGACCGCTATACTATACTGTCCACTATACTACACTGACCGCTATACTATACTGTCCACTATACTACACTGACCACTATACTGTCCACTATACTACACTGACCACTATACTGTCCACTACACTACACTGTCCACTATACTACACTGACCCCTATACTTACCACTATACTGTCCACTACATTGACCACTACACTACACTGTCCACTATACTACACTACACTGTCCACTATACTACACTGTCCACTATACTACACTGACCACTATACTACACTATACTGACCACCATACTACACTGTCCACTATACTACACTACACTGTCCACTATACTACACTGTCCACTATACTACACTGACCACTATACTACACTATACTGACCACCATACTACACTGTCCACTATACTACACTATACTGACCACTATACTACACTATACTGACCACTATACTACACTGTCCACTATACTGACCACTATACTATACTGACCACTATACTGTCCACTACACTACACTGACCACTATACTACACTGTCCACTATACTACACTACACTCACCACTATACTACACTATACTGACCACCATACTACACTGTCCACTACACTACACTAACCACTATACTACACTACACTGACCACTATACTACACTGTCCACTATACTACACTGTTCACTATACTACACTACACTGTCCACTATACTATACTACACTGTCCACTATACTACACTACACTGACCACTATACTACACTGTCTACTACACTACACTGACCACCATACTACACTGACCACCATACTACACTGTCCACCATACTACATTATACTGACCACCATACTACACTGTCCACTATACTACACTGACCACTATACTACACTACACTGTCCACTATACTACACTGTCCACTATACTACATTACACTGTCCACTATACTACATTACACTGTCCACTATACTACACTACACTGACCACTATATTACACTGTCCACTATACTACACTACACTGACCACTATACTACACTATACTGACCACCATACTACACTGTCCACTACACTACACTGACCACTATACTACACTATACTGACCACTATACTACACTGTCCACTATACTGACCACTATACTATACTACACTGTCCACTATACTATACTACACTGTCCACTATACTATACTACACTGTCCACTATATTACACTACACTGTCCACTACACTACACTGTCCACTACACTACACTGTCCACTATACTACACTGTCCACTATACTACACTGTCCACTATACTACACTGTCCACTATACTACACTGTCCACTATACTACACTGTCCACTATACTACACTGTCCACTATACTACACTGTCCACTATACTACACTGTACACCATACTACACTGTACACCATACTACACCGTCCGCCATACTACATTATACTGACCACCATACTACACTGTCCACTATACTACATTACACTGTCCACTATACTACACTGTCCACTATACTACACTGACCACTATACTACACTGACCACTATACTACACAACACTATACTGACCACCATACTACACTGTCCATTATACTACACTACACTGTCCACTACACTATACTGTCCACTACACTGCTCCCCATACTGACCACTACACTGACCTCCATACTAAACTACACTATAATGACCACTATACTAACCACTATACTATACTACACTGACCACTATACTGACCACTATACTACACTACACTGTCCACTATACTGACCACTATACTACACTACACTGTCCACTATACTGACCACTATACTACACTACACTGTCCACTATACTACACTATACTGACCACTATACTATACTACACTGACCACTATACTATACTACACTGACCACTATACTGACCACTATACTATACTACACTGACCACTATACTACACTACACTGTCCACTATACTGACCACTATACTACACTATACTGTCCACTATACTGACCACTATACTACACTATACTGACCACTATACTATACTACACTGACCACTATACTACACTACACTGACCACTATACTACACTACACTGTCCACTATACTGACCACTATACTACACTATACTGTCCTGCCTACAGCCTCTCTCTCTCTTGCCCCCCCCCGGCCAGTAACATGACTCTCACTCACCTTCTTATCCTGGCCTGCATCGATCCGGATGAGGAGGAGAAGACAGCGGTGGCTCACATTGTTTCTTCGCTCCCCTGCGCTCTGCCTGCTGCCATGTTTAGTGTCCAGCGCCCTGTGATTGGGCGTATGGGGGGTCATGTGTGGAGGCGGGACTTCAGGAGCGATCGAGGACAGGCCAGCCCTACGCCTCACATGACCCCCTTACGCCCAATCACAGGGCGCCGGACATTTAACATGGCGGTCGGAGAGTGGGGGACACAGGAATTTTAAAATAGGAGGAGGCAGCCAGTGACACATACTGGCGCCCCCTAAATGTCGCGCCCGGGGCCACGGCACCCCCTGCACCCCCCACGCTACGCCACTGTGCCCAGGACTATTTTCAGCTTTCAGCGCTGTGACGCTTTGAATGACAATTGTGTGGTTATACAACACTGTACCCAAACTAAATTTTTATCATTTTCTTCCCACAAATAGAGCTTTCTTTTGGTGGTATTTGATCATCTCTGTGGTTTTATTTTTTGCTAAACCAACTAAAAAAGGAATTTTTGAAAAAAAAAAAAAAACCCTTTTCTTAGTTTGTTATAAAATTTAGTTTTTTCCTTCACTGACGGGCACTGATGAGGCTGCACTAATGGGCACTGTTGAGGCACTGATGTATAGAATTGATGGGCACTGATAGGTGGTACTGATATTCAGCACTGATGGGCACCGATAGGCTGCACTCATAGGTGGCACTGATAGATGGCACTGGATAGGCAGCACTGATGAGAAGCTACTGACGGGCGTTACTGGTGGAGCACAGACTAGCAGCTGATGGGCACCTCTCATGGGGGCTGTGCTGATAATCAATGTGCTGATTATCAGCGCAGACCCCCCTCTGACAGGGAGAGCGGCCAATCGGCTCTCCCTGTCAGTGCGTACTGAGGAAAGCCATTTACCAGCACTTCCTGGTTCACGCTGTGATCAGCTGTGATTGGTCACAGCTGATCACGTGGTAAGGAGCCTCCGTCAGAGGCTCCTTACCACGATCGGAGATGCAGTGTGTCAGAGTGACACACCGTTCCCCGGCATGTT
This sequence comes from Aquarana catesbeiana, assembly GCF_042186555.1. Taxonomy (NCBI): domain Eukaryota; kingdom Metazoa; phylum Chordata; class Amphibia; order Anura; family Ranidae; genus Aquarana; species Aquarana catesbeiana. The sequence continues at coordinate 147,742,104 of NC_133331.1, forward strand.
ATCCTGAAAGACGTTATACGACGCCCCATCAGGATAATGGAATGATGGCCAGGCGGGAAGTGGTTAAACATAAGAGAGAACAAATACAATTTAACCTCCCTTGGCGGTCTGATTATGTCAGTATTTTTGAATGTCAAAGCGGTATTTAGTTTTGCATGGAAATTTGTTTTTTATTGTAGGTCTGTAATTCTTAGGAATAACTCAAATCTGTCCAGACAAGAGTCTAGTAGACATGCTAAAGTTTGAAACACGAAATCATAAATTATAATAAATAATTATAAAAAATATTATAATACATTTTTGTCAATAATGTAATCAAACCAAAAACACTGACATTTGTCTAAACAAGCGTGCAATATTACTAGTCATTGTAATTCTAGGCATTGTATATCAGTTTAGTAAACATCCCGGGTAAGAAAAATTTTGAAAGGTTGGACTGCACAAAGTGCGACGTCACACTCCAGACAATGGAACCTGGTTTCCTTTCTGATTTTCTTTCCACTGTCATCTTGCTTCGAGCAACAAACCACGCAAATCCTTGTAGGTGCGAAGTTTTTCTCAGTTGGTGGGATGTAGTCCATGAAGTGACGACCAGTCAGGCGTTCCAGATTGACAATGCCAACAGCACGACGTCCATCTCTATTCACAGCCATTGATGGTGTTTGGTGGTTCACAAAGATACGTTTGGCAACTTTCAAATTAAGTCAGAATTAATTTTTTGGAGCACAATATAGGAATTCCACATGCATTGCTCAAGAAGATGCCTGAAGATCTTCTTGTAGTACTACTTTTGCCGTTTTCTCATTGCTGGGTAGAATGTCATTGCTTGGTCGGCTCTATCGACACCTCCCATGATGGTGTTGTAGTCTATCATTACTTGTGGCTTCATGATTTCTTTCCCACCTTTCGTGCACACCAGTGAAGGTATTATGAACTGTACTAATAAGACACATATCTTTCTTGTCACGCCATCGCAGTGCCATCATTTTGCTTTTCTGCCAGGCAACCATTTCTCCAGTCTTCAGCTTCTTATTGCCAAACATTGGTGGCATGTCGTGCCCGTTATCCCTAACGGTTCCATAGGCATCTGTTTTGTTTTGCAGAAGTAACTCGTAAATTTCAGGAGACGTATAAAATTTGTCAGTTGTTACGCACTAGCCCTGATTTAGCAATGGCTCATTGAGTACAAGAAAGGAAGATGTTGCCATTCCATAGTTGCTGCATTTTGGATTGAATTTTGTTCCTTTTCCAGTGTATATGACTGAATTTCAAATGTAGCCAGTTGACGATTTGCATAGCATGTAGGATTTTACGCCAAATCGTGCTCTCTTTGATGCAATGTATTGTACCCAGCTTAGCCTTCCCTTATAGGCCATTAGACTTTCATCTATGCTGATATCTTTCTGGCACATAGCTCGGTTGGAAATTCTTTAGAGTCATTAAAGATACTTCCCAATTTTTCTTTAGTTTTGGTGCAGGATGAGTAGTTTCATCAAATTCTAAGTTGTTTTTGAAGAATAAATTGCCAAAGAATGGAGTGGCAAGTAATTTATTAGTTGTCCAATACAACTTCTGCAGGGGTTTCCCCACCACTCCCTGAAGTATTATTAGGTCCAGAAATTTCCAAATGTCATCTTTGGTCACTGGTTCCCACTTTCTGCTTCTTGGAAATTTCCAATACCTAGTCGCTAATTGTTGCTCTTTGTACCAGTTTGTCTCAGTAACAATTTTTTCTACTCAATTTCTGCTCAATTTTTACGTCTACTTTCATATCAAATGCTCCAGTGAATGGGAATCTTGAGGGCGCTGCCTGATCCGTACCACAGTCAATAGAGCACCAAGTTCGCACATTACTGAGCTTAGTTGCAGAATCTTTGCTGTCATCACTTTATGAGTGATGACGAATTTCCCCACGAATCACTATCGCTCAATTCTGCAAGTGATTCTAATTCACTATCACTGTTTTTTAGCTGGTCTAAAACCGCTTTTTAACTAAAGGGACGCTTTTTGAAAGCCATGGATGTTCTCAAGTTTCCAGGCAGAAAGAATGGTAAAAGTGCAGACAGGGCACTGGACAAAGCACTAGAGACAAAACTGAGGTGAAATGGTTTGATACAGTAATGTAATCCTAACAGATTATAATGTATTGTGTATATATTCTGTTTTGAACTTTTTGAATTTTCTGCCCCCCCTGCGGCGCTCGCAGGGAAGGGAACCCGGAAGACAGATGCATCAGCCGGAGGACACAGTGGGAGGGCATCGGGGGATCGTAGCGACAAGGTAAGTAACAGTACAGGGATACTATAGTTTAACCCCAAGTGTGGCTTGGGGTTCCTACTTTTGGTACTGAAAATTAACCCCGAGCCACACTCTGGATTACCGACAGGGAGGTTAAAATGATCGTAAAGGAAAATGGAGTATTTAAAAAAAATAACAAACATGTCATACCTGCTCTGTGCAGTGGTTTTGCACAAAGCAGCCCTGATCCTCCCCTTCTGAGGTCCCCCTGCCAGTGCTGTGGGCCCCTCCCCCTTGCCAATTGCCCCCATAGCAAGCCGCTTGCTGTGGGGGGACTCACACGTGCTCGCTCCCGAGCTGGCTCTCTGCGTCCATAAGGCATAGAGAAAAGATATACCTGTGCTCAAATGCCATTAGCTTGTACATGCATTTACAATGGACCCCTGCACACTGCTATACACCCTCTCCAGAAAACTATGCAATGAAAAACAGGGATTTTTAGTTCACACATTACAATACATGCTTATGCCGGCCTACTGCGTCAAAGCATGTATTGCAATATGTGTAAACTAAAAATTCCTGTTTTTCATTGCATCGATTCCTGGAAACGGTGTATAGTAGTGTGAAGAGGGTCCATTCAGAATTCATAAGACACGCCCCCTGCTCCTGCCTCACTGGCTGTGCTGCTGCATCTCACCCAATCAGGAGGGAGAGACCCGGGAGAGCCTTGGGTCTTGTGCACATCGCTTGATCAAGATCAAGCTTAGGTAAGTATTAGGGGGAGTGCTGCACACTGAAGGTTTTTTTTTATCTTCATGCATAGAATGCATAAAGGTAAAAAACCTTCAGCCGTATACAGCCACTTTAAGGCAGAATAATTCACTGGGTTCCACAAATACATTTTTTCACTTTATTAAGAGATTTATCTCAAAATCATTTTTTTCAGAAGCTATGTACATCCAAACTATAATGGTGACTACAAGACGGTATCTTGGATGCTTTAGCTATGTGAGAAAGATGGAAAGGAGGAGGAGTTAGATTCATAATGTGCAAAAGGAAGCTGGAAAATATAAAGCAACTGAGTCAAATAGGCTAAACATTTGCATGGGACCAGTGCACCTTCAAAGACCGTAGCTTTTCTACAGTTTATATGTTTTAATTCAGTTATTCTTCTATTTTATTGTGCAGCTGTCACCAACTCATCATATCTCTCTTGGAGTTTCTGCTCCATCAACTTGCACCTTGTAAACAGCTTGTTACCTGTTTAATGAATAGTCACTGCAAAGAGACATGGAGTGTTGTCCATGGAGGTTTGACCATAGGACTACCGGTACTTGTTTCCTATATATCTATACCTGTGAACTTTTAAAAATCAGAATTCCTGAGAATGAGGTTGGGAATACAGGGCAGAATTATGGGTGGGGCTAATGGTGGCACACTATGTGTACCTCAGCGAATGGTAGTTGTGGCAAAATTGTGCTAACGTTGGAAGGGGCTTAAAACTCTGTAAACAGTGCAAAGGTCAGGAGTATGTGACATACGTAGTGCAGGGGTCAAGGGTGGTCAATGTACAGAGTGTGGGGGACAGGAGTGTGTAATGCTCATATTGCAGTGGTCAGATGTATTGCAGAAGAGACTTTTTATGTCTCTAATGCAATAAGGAGCCTGGCTATCTGCAACTTTATTTTCTGTGCTCATTTCCACTTTAACTGGTTTGTCTCAACCCTATAACTGCTACTTTTGCTAGACAGCTTGGTCTGTTAAAGGAAGTTGAAACATTACAGACTTGCCAGCTTACCAGATAAAAATTAATGAAAAAGGGCCTAAAAATAGATAAGTAATGCACCCACCAAATTTAAGGACTGGTAAGCTACAATATATTAAGTTTTGCCTTTGAGTTTAAAGGAGCTTTAAACGGAAACAAAAAATAAAAATGCAGAATTTCTTGCTATATCCTGAATCCTCTTATGTCCCCATTCTGAGGATCCAGTAAAAGAAGGAGCTCACTGAATATCGGATATATGACAGACGCTGCGTCACATAGTGGACACCTTCACAACTTGTGACAAATGGCTTGTCAGTCTCACACAGCGCTATCACTGATACTCGCGGTGGCACTCAGCCTTAACCTACACAAAGATTTTCCAGCTTGCGGGATCACAATCTGCCAGCTGACTGAGAGCAATGGTTGCTGGGTATGTTTAACTACACAATTAACCCCTTATACCCCAAATCAATCGCTGACACCAGATATTCTTATCGTAAGATAGCAAACTTTCACACTAACAATTAGTGATGACATTTATGACTTAAAATGTCTGTAACACACACTGTCACCACAAACCGGTATATCCACAGATATACCATATAGTAGTGCTCCTCAAAGAGACAGGGATTCTTTAAGGTCTGCGTTAGTGCATTAGAGACAAAATCAACGATTTTGGAAATATTGTTAAATAAAAAACAGTACAAACAAAATGTTTATAGAAAAGAGGTATTACAAAGGAAAAAGAGACAATAATACGACAGTGAAATAAAAAGGGTTTAAGAATGAAAATGCTCTATAAGGTAGAACCTGATCGTTAGGCCAAATTTTCTTGATTTAGCTGTTCGGTTATTACAATATGGCCTTTTATCACCTTGGAAGAAGCGTTCGCTTTTTGACATTTATTTGACATTGTTTATGTTTTTGTATAATGTACAAAACTTTGCAATAAAAAGTATTAGAAGAGAAAATGTCCCCATCCTCAGCTTGATTTCATAGAAAAACCAGTGATGAGTTAATAAAACTCTTTGTGTTCAACTGTTCCATCAAGAAAGATCAGTGAGGAGTGGTTGCTGGAATCTAAACATGTAATTATTAGCCAGTAGACATTAAATTAGGAATGAAAAGGTGGTGATCACATTTATGGGTATTTTTTTAAAACCCTTAACTGATCACCTAACAGAGGTAAAGTGAACTTGTGCAAAGCAACAGTCCACCAGCAGAACACACAAACCTTTCCTTCTTTTCATTTATCTATGGGGAGCAAAGAAAATACCCATTACTTGCATGTGACAGAATTGGTGCTTGCTGATTTGCTTAGCACTGTCCCATGGGAACAGAGAGACAATCTGTCCTGTGTAAGTTCTGAATAAAAAAATCCAACTTTTTTGATTCCTGCAGCTGAATGGAATGGTGGAAGAGCAAATAGAAGGTAAGTATTCACTTTTTGGGATAGTAGGAATAAAGTGAGCCTGCCGCTTTGCCCTATATAGCAAAGTACTGTTTTTTTTTTTTTTTTTTAAAGGATAAGTTCACCTTTAGTAACATGTTACACCCATATGTTATTAACTGCGCATATTACTAACTCAGCATTCACCGCACCCCTGCAAAAAGATGTTCTTTGATTTATTTATTTTTTTTCTTTTTTAAAGAGCATACTTATTCTTTAAGGCCTAAAAGAAAGTGGTTTACTTTTTTCTCAACGTAAGTGTAAAAAAAATTGTTACGTTATTTCTACATTCATCAATTGAAATTTCAGTGTTTTTTGCCAAGTCTATGATTCTAGTCTGGCCCACAGGACTTGTTACATAAGCTTGTAATAGTAAGATTTAATTTATGTGACTAATTATCATCGCCATATAAACCCTTTAGATCATATGTTCAGTTTGATAATTGGCCACATGCCTGATATTATATTCCTTTTGACATATGCATGATGAGCATTAGCAAGTTCTGTAGTTTAACATGTTGGAATTCACAGTTTTCCGGTCCTATCATAATGATTTTGTTAAGTGACACTGGCATAAAGGTATGATTGTGAAGAATTATGACTTGGCCTATTCTTTGCTGTCCTTTCAGATGCAGGGCCTAATGAGTGATGTGCTTGCATCTCATTTGAGGTGCGGCACTGCATGCAGAATCTAAACACAAATTCAGGAAAAGGTTAACCTTTCTGCTAGAGAAACTTGATGCAGCTAATACTGGCAATGGTAGAGTTAAAGGGGTTGTAAACCCTCGTGTTTTTTTCACTTAATGCACACGATGCAGGGAGGAGCTACCAGCGCCGCTGGGGGACCCCAGAAAAGGAGGACCGGGGCCACTCTGTGCAAAACTAACTGCACAGTGGAGGTAAGTATGACATGTTTGTTATTAAAAAAAGAGGGTTTACTACCCCTTTAAGTTAATGGTTCTTTGCAGACATGTGTCAGTTTGAGCAAACATTGTTAGCAATAATGTATGTATCGACTAAGAATCAAGCAATCGCAAGAGTTCAGCATCAACATTGTCTTTTTATCAGTCACTGTTTGTCCAGGATGATGGAAAGTCTATAGATTGTTTTTAGAATTAACGTCAACAGTCCCACAGTGAGGTTGGTACAGCGGTAGTCAAGTTCTAATGTTGAATTGATAGATTATATTTTTTATAGCCACTGTTGCTGAAGCTCTTTTGCTGATGTGATTTAGGCTTTTAAAGAATGTCTGCAGTAGAAAATGTAACCAACATGCAGTGGAACATTGCGTGCATTTTTGAGTTGGTCCAGAAACATTGGCAGGATGGCAAATACCACCTATAAGGATTCTTCTTTGAAGCTCTTTGTAGCATAAGGATTCCTACTTGAAGCTCTCCAGTGATGGCAAGGAGTCACCCTCAAGTATTTGTACTTCATGGACAAGAATATTTTGTCCATGTAAGAATATTTTGTTGAATAGCGTTCTCTTTTATTATAATTTTTAACAATCAGAATGTTCCTTGTATTGAACAAAGGTATGGTACAGAGTAAAAATTATGGACATTATCAAAAAACACATTATGTATTGACAGTTCTAAGGAGTATAAAGTACACGTCAGGTAAACCGACAAACAAACATTTCTAATACCATGGGTAAACTTCAAATAGAAAACAACCATCAATAACAGGAGAATGGAAACACCAATTATATTGCCCAATCAAGACCCATCAAAAACAGTGTAAAATTGAAGCAACCACTCTAACTCAAAGCAAGGCACATAAAAAAAGGGGCGCCCAGCCTAAGCCGTCCATGGCTGCCACACCCTGTCAAATTTCTTGGGGCAATTCCTGTTAATGTAGGTTAACTTATATAGAGGAAGGGCAGCATTAATTGTTTTTTCTCATGAGCCTACGGAGGGAGGGGAATGGCCATTCCATCTAAGAATAATTTCCCGTTTGGCATAAAAGAAAAGGTATGTTAGCAGTAGTTTAGTGCACCTAGGCCGCTGCTCATCATCCTGAATTCCCAATAGTGGCATTTCCAGTGAGACCGGAATAGCCAGCAGGAGGTGACCATTAATGAGTTCCACCACCTCCTCCCACTACTGAGCAATCCTCGGAAAGCTCCAGAAGATGTAAAGGTACGTTCCCTCACCACCACCACACCTGGGACATTCCTGCGATCTCTGGAGGTAAATCCTGTGCAGTTTCAGTTTTACCTGTATAAATTTATCTTTGGAAGAGAATAACAAATTAACACTATCCTCCAAACAGTCTTCCCAATCCTCCATATCCAGGTCTGGAAGGTCGGCTTTCCACCTTTCCTAGAGCTTTTCCATCTTGGGAGATTCAACATCGACAGTGATTTAGATAAGGATTCTTGAGTTAAGAGTTCCTCAGTGGGGCCCATAGGTTCGGTGGTGACGGGAACTGGGCACGAGCAGCATGTCTTAATTGCATGTATCTGAAATATATCTAACCAGGTAAGTGAAATCTGGCCTTGAGATCCTCAAAGGGGCACAGGGACTCCCAGCAAGAACACATCCCCAATAGTTTTAATGTCGTATCGGGCCCACACCTGGGGGTCAGGAATAGAGTGAAACTGCTGCTGAGGACAGGGGTTCCCCCACAGCAGGGTAAAAGGAAACCACTGGGTCAGCCGAACCTACACCTGGCCACCCCCCCAACCCCTTAATGTCCTTCTAGTAGAAAGCGGGAGGTCTGCATAGGCCCGACAGCCCCTATATACCAGGTTGCCCAGCTCCTTAAGCAAACTAAGAACTGAAGCCTCCAGACATACAGCTGCATTGGCCCTAGTGAGCACAAACCACCACTGAACTGTGACCAAAATGGCCGCCCATTAGTAGGTTCGGTGGTCCGGCAATGCCAGCCCACGCATCGTACTGGAAGAATCAAGGTAGATTTAGCTAACCTAGGGAGAGCACCCCCCAGATAAATGTCCCAATACATCTATCCATGTCAGAGAAGAAGGATCCGGGTATCCAGATTGGGCAGTTATGGAACATGTACAAACATTTTGGAAGCAATCTTATTTTGAGCAAATTTATGCGACCCAAAATATTCAGTGGCAACAAATTCCAGGAAGTACATTTGGAACGAAGCTGAAATAATACCGGTGCCAAATTAAGGTCATAGAAACTAGTCAAATCCCACCGAACCTGAATACCCAGATATTGAAACTGATCAGCCCAGTGTAATGGGACGTCTGCAGCAGCCTCTCTAGCTTGGGGATCTAATGGAAACAGCATAGACTTGGCCCAGTTGATTTGAATGACCGAGAACCTGCCAAATTCATTAAAGATATCCAATGAGGCTATTAGAGACCCGCCGGCATCTTGGAGATATAACAGTGCGTCTGTAAGGTACCTGTGGTAAGTAGTGTCTGAAGTGGAGCTTGTATGCTGAGGATTCAGACGAAAACGTAGTCAGGCAGGTCAAGTCAGCAACAGATCAGGCAAAGCGGTACAAAATCAAAATCCAAAGAATGGTCAGGCAGGCGGAGGTCATACACGAGCTGGCGGTGAAGTACCAAATCAGCAGGCTGGAGAGTGGTCAAAAATTCAGGCAGAGGTTCAGTACACACTAGTCAAAATCACAGCACTATCAACACACCCAGGGAGCTAGTCCAAACAAACGGGCACTGAGTAACAGGAAGTGCTGCTATTTATGGGTTGCTTGATTGTACATTGTCCGCAGCTGGCAGCAAGTGGGGCTAGTGAGTCCAAGGCGATGCATCAAGCTGGGAGAATATTGCAATAACTACAGAGTAAGGTAAGACTGCAGCTATGGGACCAGGAATATCCTGTTTCGAAGACACCCAGGTACATGACAGCGTCATTGGCATATAATGAGATTTTTTCGTCCACTTGACCAAGTCGGACTCCTTTTCGGCATCCAGGGAAACGATAACCCTATGTCCACTGTTAGCATGGGATACTGAGAGGTTTAGAAAGAGGCATTGGAGGTTGATATCAGTGCTCTTCCCGGGCATAAACCTGGTTTGGTCTACATAAATTATCTCCTCTAATACCCCCGACAGCCGATTAGCCAAGATATTAGCCAAAATCTTGGCATCAACGCTTATGAGGGATATTGGTCTATAGGAGGAGCAGTCCTCAGGGTCCTTGCCCGATGTGAGCACCAATACCACCACCGCCTTGGACATAGATTCAGGGAGAGCACCTAGGGAGAAAAATCAGTCAAAAAGAGAAACTAGTCTAGGAGCCAGTAGCTCCTGATAATGGGAATAGAATTCAGCCGGGAGGCCATCCATCCCGGGAGTCTTCCCAGCCTGGAGTTGCGAAAGAGCAATCTGTATCTCCTCCAGGGTGATGGCAGATTCCAGTCCCTCACTCGCCACAGGGTCAAGAGTAGGAAAGGCAACTTTATCCAGGTAAGTATCCAACTCAACTGAAGTGTAGTCCACCCTAGAGGAGTACAGAGACCTGTAAAAGTGAAAGAACCTCTCATTTATACTGCTAGGCAATCTCAGTAACTCTGCACTGGAATCCTTTATACTACTAATGTGGGTGACCGCGAATTGCCATTTGGCCAACCACGCCAGCAATCGTCCATTCTTGTTGCCATTTCAAAAACCCGCTGGGCGGTTAACCCCTTCCCGCCGACCGAACGCATATATGCGTACTCGGCTTTCCGGGGTTATACCGGGATGATGCCCGCAGCTGCAGGCATCATCCCGGTACCGTTGTTTTCAGCGGGCGATCGGCTACCCGAGTATAACAACCGATGCGGCTAAAAGCCGCTCGGTTGTTATACCGGAGGAGCGGGAGGGGACATCCCGCCGCCTCCCGCCGCTGTTACCGGGCCTCCCGTGCGATCGGGAGGCCCGGTGTCCGTTCGGCTGCCTTCGGCGGCTGGGGGCGGACTGGAACGAAGCTGCGAGCGGCTTCGTTACAGCCTTCTTCTTGTAAATGCGGAAGCGACGTCATGACGTCACTTCCCGTTTACTCGGCTGCCAATGGCGCCGAATTTAAAAAATTACACAGTATTCAGAATCGCCGTTTTCGGCGATCTGAATACTTTGAAGTGTAAAGGAGGGATCCGGGGTCTTTTAGACCCCCGATCCCTCCATAAAGAGTACCTGTCACCACATATTACTGTCACAAGGGATGTTTACATTGCTTGTGACAGCAATAAAAGTAAAAAAAAAAAAAAATTTAAACACAATTTATAAAGTACAAAAATAAATTAATTAAATAAAAAAAAAAAAAATTTTTAAAGTGCCCCTGTCCCCGCGAGCTCGCGCAGCGAAGAAAACGCATACGGAAGTCGCGCCCGCATATGTAAACGGTGTTCAAACCACACATGTGAGGTATCGCCGCGATCGTCAGAGCGAGAGCAATAATTCTAGCCCTAGACCTCCTCTGTAGCTCAAACCTGGTAACCGTAAAAAAATTTTTAAATCGTCGCCTATGGAAATTCAAAGGTACCGTAGTTCGTCGCCATTCCACGAGTGCGTGCAATTATAAAGGGTGACATGTTTGGTATCTATTTACTCGGCGTAACATCATCTTTCACATTATACAAAAAAATTGGGGTAACTTTACTGTTTGTATTTTTTAAAATACATGAAAGTGTCACTTTTCCAAAAATTTGCGTTTAAAACACCGCTGCACAAATACCGTGTGATAAAAAATATTGCAACAATCGCTATTTTATTCTCTAGATTCTCTGCTAAAAAAATATATATAATGTTTGGGGGTTCTAAGTCATTTTCTAGCAAAAAATACGGATTTTAACTTGTAAACACCAAATTTCAAAAATAGGCTTAGTCATGAAAGGGTTAACTTCTGCATCATTCCAACTCTAAGTAGGGAGACCTCTCTTAGGGCTTATTGCCAAACCCCATAAGTTCCTTGATCAGGGTTGGCTACATAAGCAGCCTCCCTGTCTGGCCACCTCCTCCAACCTCTCCTGAGACTGCGCAGATGCCCTACGCTCTGCAGCGATATGGGAAATATACTCACCCCTGGTCCAGGCCTTAAATGCATCCCACTGCATGGGGGGGGGTCTCAGCATTGGTCAACCAGTAATGGCAAATAACCTCCTAAACTTCCACATTTTCAATCCAATATCTGGACAGCCTCCACAGCCTCTCCCCCGGAGGGCCCAGGGATAACTTCAGCAGCATGGGAGCATGGTCCCAAACGCCTCTGGGTAAAATATCCCTCGCAGAGACCTTCTGGCGCAAGGAGTGGGAAGCATAAATTAGGTCAATACCAGAAAGAGTGCGGAAGGTAGAGGACTGATACGTAAATTCCCAAGTAGTAGGGTGAAAATGGCACCAGGCATCCGTGAGGGCAAATGTACTGGCCCATTGAGGCAAACCGGGGATCCATCTAGAGACATATAGAAAAAACAGATTGGATTGTCTAGGAGAAACAGTCTATAACGAAAATCCAATGGGAGGGGAGTGTACCAATATCTAAACAGAAGTAATAATAGTATAGACACTCTACCCACCCAGGTACAAGGGGTCTATTATTTATAGCCTGGGTAATTGTATAATAATAAGGCTATTAAAACAAGTTCCTCTGAATCACACCAACAATATAAACAAAAATCCGGGAAAGGGAAAAGAGCAGGAAAGAAGCCCAAAGGGCTGGAAAAGGATTCTTCAGAGAGGAACACCCATATAATATTATCAACAGAATTCTTTATTTAGAAAAAAACAAAAAATTACACCCACAATAAATATAATAGAATATCTTAATACCCCCACCACAAATTTAAAATTAATGATAACGTTATCAAAAACAGGTGATCACCACGGACAAACACCCCTCAATCATATAATCATTCACCCACTAGTAGCAGCTAATACTACAAACTGAAGAAAAATAATAATGCAATAATAAGCTATGATAAGCTGAACAGTTAGAGAAAAAAATCTTCAGATCATAGAGAGCAATTTTGGTTTGTACACCAAATAGTGCAGGGCCTGCCCTGATACAATACCTCAAGGGGAGCAGATGAAAATATGAGCAGGGGCTATAGAACCGATCCAAGATGATAAGGATAGCGGTCCCCTAATGTACAAACAGTTATAAAGGGTGAAAAAACAGCGTTGCAGCACTATTGAATGAGTGAGTTTAACTGATGAGGAGATCAGGTGAATAGGGAGGTAAAACTCCTTCCCTTGCAACAGTCTATGTGAGGCGGCTTGAATAAGAGCTTATTTCATATCATGGCTGAAGCACATACTCACCAGTGAAATGGGGGGTATAAAACTCCTTCCCTTGCAACAGTCTATGTGAGGCGGCTCGACTAGGAGCTTATTTCATATCATGGCTGAAGCACATATTTACAGATACAAGGGTGAAGGATATGTTGAACACCCGCAATTGGATATCCCTTATGGAGGTTCCAGTTGAGTGTATCTAGACAATGTCAAGTGTTTAAAAACTTACTGGTCCATGCAGGGTTAGTTAGCGGTATCCACAAGACCGGACCGTGTAGCTCACAGGCAGATGCATTTACTGGCGTACTGTATTGCAGGTGAAGCCCTTATGATAGAGATCTCATCGCATGACAGCTTATCAGTCCTTATGGGAATAGTCAGAAATTTCACCAGGACCAGACCGCTCAGCTGACAGACAAAACGACACACTGGCCGTGCAGCATCAGAGGAGCAACCCACGTGATAGAATTCCAGGTAGAAATTAATGTTACATCCACAGTACGCTGATGTCCAGGTGTATAGAGATTAGATAGTCCCGGTTAAATTTTTAGATCTCCTTCAGGATCAGTGGACCCAAAGTTAATTCATTCAAACGTGGTAAGATCAACTCATCCATAGATGGTGCTGGCAGTGTAGACTGCAGTCTCCAATAAAATTAAATATGGCCACCCATGTTCATATAGAGACAGCTGCTCCCAGGGCAGGAATCGTGGGAGATGAAGGGGTGAGAAGTCTGTGGCAGACCCTGTAAAAACAGGGGCGTCTAGCTGACCGGTTTCTTTTGACAAGCAAAATTCATCAGAGTTAGATGTGTGTTGAGTTTCAGTTCATTATATACTAAATGAAATTAAATTGGTTACAACAAATTCCATTCAGACTGCCCACATTTGTCATTTAACCCCACACACTCAGACTCGCTGTGGAACCTTTATTTTTCATACAGGAAAATCTGATATATCTTAGCCCATGGCCTGGAGTTAAGAAAACACACAGAGAAACAGGTAATCCCTGTAGAAAATCGAATATAATAGAATGACAGAGTGTAGCAAAATAGCAAACCATTATCAAAGTAATAATAATCATAAAACTGTACATTGAAAAGAAAGAGAAACAAGAAGTAGAGGAAGAAAAGGAGCACAAGCTACTGGCCGGATACATAGTACAGTAAATAATTACTGTATTTATTGGCATATAACACGCATTTTTCCCCCTGAAAATAGGGGGAAAATCGTGGGTGCATGTTATACGCTGACATAGTGCTGCCTCGGAGGGGATGAGCACCGCCAGATTAGACAGAGCCGGATCTCCTGTGTATTCGGCTCATCTTGGCTCAGCTCGGCTTGCAGTCACCCCAGTTCCACCTCCTCGATGGCTCCTAGCATGTCACATGTCCCGGATTGAGTGCCGAGCTGAGCCGAGTACACAGGAGATCTGGCTGTGCCTACATCCGCACTGGCTACATTAACAGGCGCTGGTGAGGCTGCAGATGGGCACTGAGCAGGCTGCAATGATGGGCAATGGTAAGGCTGCAGATGGGCACTGCTGAGGCTGCAAATGGGCACTGATCAGACTACAATCATGGACAATGGCAAGGCTGTAGATGGGCACTGCTGAGGCTGCAAATGGGCATAGATCAGACTACAATGATGGGCAATGGCAAAGCTGCAGATGGGCAATGGCGGGACTGCAAATGGGCACTGATCAGGCTTCATTAATGGGCAATGGTGAGGCTGCAGATGGGCACTGATCAGGCTGTATTAATGGGCACTGACCCTCATTTTGCTTCAAAGTTTGTTATTTAAAATTTAAGTATTTTTCCTAGAAAATCCCGACAATTGTGTGGGGCCGAAGAGGGAGGGACCGGATGTGAGGCTGTGTAGGAGCTGTGTTTGAGCCCGGGAAGCCCGCGATCCTCCCCCACGAGATGCCGGAGCAGGGCAAAGACGGCGCGCTCTCCTCCACTGCCTGATTGGGATCCATCCCACTGCACACGGCAGGCGTTCCTGCCACCCCCCAACCGCTGTTTCGGGCCACTCTGCCATTCCGGGGGTAGCGACCGGGAGGAGGATTCCCCCGCACCAGTATACCGACCCCCTAATGCTAAACAGCAAGAGGAGAGAGGGAGCTGGCCGAGATACAGCCGACAGGACGTGGTGTCTGCAGCGCGGAGCGCTCGGAAGGGTGGGGGGGGGAAAGAAAAAAAACGAGAGAGGTCGGAATGAGGAGAAAACCCCTACACCCACAAAACCGCAAATACTAGGGGTATCACCCATAGATTATGGGACCTAACTGTGGATTTATGGAAATGATATGACTTGCTAAAACACTGATAATACAAAAGGCTATATGGTAATGAGTGACTCTGGTATGCTACTGGCTCATTTAAAGATATAAGGCTCACAGGTTAGATACATGTTGTGACATAGACTATGCAAGAAGTTATATGGTAATGAGTGACAAGAGGAGACTCTGGTATGCTACTAGCTCACTTGAAGATATAATATAGGGTCCACAAGTCGGATATATGCTGTGACATAGCCTGCTGCTAAGCTGGGTGACCCCACCAGGACGGCAAGCAGAGGGGATTAAGAAGACCGGTTGAAATCAGTGAGCTGGAGATAATATATGATTAAACAGGATAACAAAAGATAACAAATTAAAAGAGGACTTTTGCTTATACCAGAAATTCCAGAATACAGCGTACATCCTGGAGGTTGTGGGGTTTGCAGTGTACAGGGCTGATGGCGGAGGTTGGGGAGAGCGGTGGTGGTTGGGGTTAAGTCAGGAAGAAGAAAAGTGGGTTAAACAGCTCTGGCTGTAAGCCCCAGGAGAATTTAGATCTCTTCCCCCGGACAGGAGTATGTGACGGTATTACCTAAATAAAATACTTCAGCGGGTTGGTTTGTATGAGTGAGAAATGAGAGGTAAAACCGGGAGAGGAGCTGCAGTGAACCCACCCCACCCCACCACCCAGCCTAGAATAAGCGCAAGCCCAGGAACCATCAAAAAGTATATGTTGCAAGAAGGGAGCAGAGAAAGCCCAAACAAACAGGGGATGAGTAAAAGTAGAGTCGCAGAGTGCACCCAAAAATCGGGGGGTAAGAAAACAACTGGAAGCTACAGAGACCAACCAGACGGGTGGCGACATGCTAGAGACAGCCGAAGAAGAAATTAAAATGGACTCTACACAAAAGAAGAAATCCAACTGTTGTATTGTCCCACTCCAGATCATAAAGATATCATCAATGTACCTCAGCCACAATTTGCAGTTGAGGGATTTTTGTTTATCCATCTAGAGGCAGACTGGGGCCTGTCCAGAATCGGGGAAAGAGTCAAATTAAAGTCCCCAACTACCAGAACATTGTCAACCCCGTAGCCTATCACAGGTTGCATGATAGTGGAGAGCAGGACAGAATCTACTGGAAGCCACAAATAGATCCCCAAGAGCACGCAAGGTACAGAAGCTATCAGAACATGCATAACAATATATCATTCCCCAGGGTCTGTCCTGATATCCAAAAGCTGAAACTGAAGCTGTTTGTGTATCTGTACACTTACCCCCCTCGAGTAGCTTGAATACATTGTGTGGTAATGTGCACCCACCCAGGCTCTCTTTAGGCTCAAAATCTTAGGCCCAAGGAGGTGGGTTTCTTGCAGGACACAAATACTAAGGATCAATTATGAGTGGAATTAAGCCCCCGCACATTCCAAGAAACTATGGAGACCTGAGCCATGCTAGCTGGCAAATACAATGGGAACCACAATTCACCCAAGGTGTACCCATCCCAGCCCTCCAGGGGAGCCCACAGCGAGGAGGTTCTGCTCTGTCATGGGACCAGCCACCCCCAACCTGCCAGGCTCTTCAGAACGGTCATCTTGTGTGAAAAAGAGTGAACCATACCATAAAGGAACATAATATATAAACTGCATTAGTAAAGAAAAAACAAAAACCCAACACATAATTCAACATATAGTCCTCCACAAACTGCAACACCCTGCCAGCAACGGCTAGCAGCCCATTCCCCTCACCCCGCAAGACCCTCTTTTATTATAATTTACTCCAATTAGTCACAACACTATGACCAACCACCTACTATCGAGTAGGTCCCTATTTTGCCACCAAAACAGCCCTGACCCATCGAGGGATGGACTCCACTACACATCTAAAAATTTACTGTGGTATCTGGCATCAAGCCAGTGGTAGATCCTTTAAAGTGATACTAAAGTCTTTTTTTTTTGAGCAGCCCAGATCCTGCTATTTTTGGATCCCTCACCTGCTCTCCTGGCCCCTCCCTCCTGTTGAGTGCCCCCACAGCAAGCAGCTTGCTATGGGGCACCCGAGCCGCAGCTCCATGTGTCCATTCAGACACGGACCTGCAGTTCGAGCCCGTCCCCAGTCCTCTGATTGGCTAACTGAATTTGACTGCAGCGGTAGCCAATGGCGACGCTGCTTTGTCTCAACCAATCAGGAAGGAGAGTCCCGGATGGCCGAGGCACTTGTGCACAGCAGCGCTGGATAGAGATGGGGCTCAGGTATGTATTGGGGAGGCTGCTACAAACAGAAGGTTTCTTATCTTAATGCATTCTAAAACCTTCAGCCTTTACAATCGCTTTAAGTCCTGTAAGTTGTGGGGTGGTGCCTCCATGGATCGGACTTGTTTTTCCAGCACATACCACAGATGCTCGATTGGATTGTGAAATTGAGAATTTGGAGGCCAGACCAACACTTGCTCCGTGGTCCAGGACTGATGCTCACATGTCCACTGTGGACACTTTTGACTGTGGACATGGGCCAGCATAGGCACCCTGACTGGTCTGCAGCTTTGCAGCCCCATACTTAACAAACTGCAGTGCATTCTGTGTTTTGACACCTTTCTGTCAGAACCAGCCTTAACTTTTTTAGAAATTTGAGCTACAGTGGTTTTTCTATTGGATTGGACTACTCAAGCCAGCCTTCACTCCCCCGATGTATCAGTGAGCTTTGGCTGCCCATAATCCTGTTGCTGGTTCACTGGATTTCCTTCCTTGGACCACTTTTGGTAGGTCCCGACAACTGCAGACTGGAAACATCCCACAAGAGTTTCAGTTTTTGAGTAACTCTGACCCAGTCATCTAGCCCAGCTTTTTTCGACCAGGGTGCCTTAAGGGTCTCTAGAGGGGTGACTTGGCAAAATGCCTATAAATTGCTCAAAAGTTCTATACAAGGCAGTGGGTGGATGAAGGCTGCCTTTTAGTTACACAAAGCCACAGGTTTTCATTGTGCAGCAATACGACCTACTAGCTGCCGACCTCCTAACGATCAATGACATAATCACTTGATAAAGAGGATGTCAGTCGCCTGCATAGCATCCGTGCTTGACCCTCCCCTGCCTCTCTCCATCAGCTTTGGGGTCACATCAGCTGAGTGATGGAGAAAAACTGAGGAAGAAAAGAAACATTGGAATACTAGTCACTACCAGTTTGCACCAATAACGTTGGCTCTCCTATGTGTGTGTATGTTGTTGCCTTATTTATAACTATTAGAATAGTTTTTGCATGGGGTGCCTCGAGACTGCCCATAATTTTGGAGGGTGCCTCGAGATTGTCCATATCATTTTAAAAGGTGCATTAACTGAAAAAAGTTTGAAAAACACTGATCTAGCCATTACAATTTGGCCCTTGTCAAAGTCGCTCAAATCCTTAAGCTTTCCCTTTTTTTTCTACTTTCAACGCAATCATCTTCAAGGACATCATGTTCACTTGCTCTCTAATATATCCCACCCATTTACACATGCCATTGTAACGAGAAAATCAATATTCCTTACTTTACCTGACAGTGGTCATAGTGTTATGGCTGATTGGTGTATCCACATTCATTGATAAATGCATTTGGGTCCACTAGATATTCTACCTCTCCAAAAAACAGCATGCTAATTTTTCTTTTATTTCAATTATTCTGTTAAAAGAAAAATTGTCTGCAAATGAGGTGGCACTTTAATGAAGCTAATTTGATTATAAACAGCATAGTATTTACTACATCCTTTTTCCCAATTCATACTATTTTGGTAGTTGATTGCAAATAGATACCTCCTGTTCTTTAGTCAAATGATCTTTAATTGACTAGAGAAAAATGATACACTCTGTAACTGGTCTTTGACATTAATCTGCATAATAAGATGCTAGATTTTGGCAACTTTTATGCAAGTCACATATGATTAATGTTTTCAAAGCTACTCAATTACTTTTCTTTTCTTTTTAACAAAACCAATGTCCCTTCTATGTGAGATCAGTACAATATTGATAGATATAAGAACATGTAAAATCATGTACACAAAGTTGTCCATTATGGATTTTTTAGGATGCAAATCAACAATTAAAAAAACAAAAACATTTCTTTAGTTTCTAATAGCAGAGCTGTTTAGGTCTCTAAGCATTTAACAGCTTGAATTTCTGGCTGTTGGGAAGGTTGCTAATGTGTAGAATAGCTGAATACATAGGCCAGATGTCCAGAATTAAAGGATAAGTTCACTTTTGATACCAATATACCATTAGTGTACATCTTTTGCAGAACTTTTTTTAGAGCTTAGTGTGGTGCGTTTTTTTACCATGCTTTTCAGTGTGTGTGTGTGTGTCTGTGTCTGTGTGTGTGTGCGCGCAGCACGTTTCTGCAAAGCATGGCAAAGCGTGTGTTTTCTGTGCAGTTTGCCATGCATTTGTTTACACACAGATGTGAACGGAGCCTCATTGTTCTTGTGTAAACAAACCAATTTCACTTTCAAGCCCAATTAACACTTGGCATAGTGGGAGCGCACGTATTTGGGTCGTTTTTCCCATGATACGCATAGGACAGCCCATTGATTTCAATTGGCTGTGCTACACATGGCAAAGTAGCTCATGGGACATTTTAGCAAGTTGCAGGATGCATGTTTTTTACTGTGCGTTTTGCTGCGTTTGTCACTCGTTTTTTTCATGTGTTTTCTTCTGTGTTTGGTGTGCCGTTAACAATTAGTGGCACAGAAAGTGTAACTAGTTATTTTAGGAGTATAAAGGTGGCCATACACTGTGCAATCTGATTGTACAATCTCTGTGCAATCTCCTAGATTTAGCAAAATTATATACTAGGCAGACACGCCATCAATTCAGTCACTCCGTATCCAATCAGGCAGGCCCTGGCACTTCATAGTTGATGGTAAGTCTAAAGGAGATTGTGCAGTCAGAGTGTATAGTGGATTGTGAGCTTTACAGAACTGAGGACATACTTCTCTTGTTTTCAATATTACAGCTCTATCCACATTGGCTGTTATCTGATCACTCAGCTCCTGTACACTCTGCCAAATAAACGATTACTGCCTGTGTATTTGGTGAGAATGATCTTCACTGATGGTGGATGGTAGTAATGTGCTGAAGGGTAGATGATGCAGGGTGTGTGCTAATGAGGTCAGCTGGTAAACTCCATGTGTCATGTCTCAAGGTCTGTCCAGGAAGTAATGGAGAAGTTTTTTTTACAGCCAGCTGGACACTGAGGTAAGGGGTGTGTAAGATAAATAGCTTTTTTACATTCAGCAAAAGTGCAAAAGATAATGGTATCTTGGTACATAGGGTAGCTGGAATTTAGAAAAAAAGTGAACTTGGCCTTTAACTTTTATTTTGCCTGACTATAATGTAATAACGTTTTAGGAGATGCCTACCCTCAATGACATCTATGACACACAAAGGGAGGAGGTATAGGCATGGCATACAATTTCTTTTAACAAGTTACAAATTTAAATTCAAATCAGGGTTCCTGTCAGTTTGCAAAGCCTATAATGACGTCTGTTGTGTTTTTTTTTGTTTTGTTTTTGTTCATTTGTTACCCCTTGTGCCTGCAATCCTGGGCAATCAGGTTTGCAACAAATTTACTACTGGAGAGAAGACAGAATTTAAAAAATATGAAACAGATTTTCACTCCAAATAGATGCTCAATTAAGACGTAGTCCAGGGCTGGACTTTCTCTGATACAGTGCAACTGTACAATAAAAGGGCAAATTATGATTGAAGCTGCATAATTATAATAAATCTTTCTCAACGCTTCTGTTTAGCATTGCTTTGCTGTGCAACAGAATTGATAAATGTGCCCTTATGTGCTTTTGATTATTAATATCACATACACAGCAAGTGTGTTTTTTCACAGAAAGCGTTTGGTTTTCAGTGAAATTTTGTGGGATTTATAATATTACCAGATTAGTTGGATCCAAAGCTCTACTCCAAAGAAACCCTAGTTTCTACAGATTGAAATGATGATGGCCAAAAAAGAGTGAGATGGCTGCAAATTGTGTCTCCAGTGAGAAGTACAGTCGACGCAACATGTCAGTGAGGCGTAGCTTACGATGCAGGCAAGAAGAGAATACAGCAGCTTGTAAGCTGAGAAGATCGACAGTCCCTGGTTAGCAGTAGGCTTGTGTGTGTTTGTGACTGGCTTTATGAAATGACTACATAGTAAGTTTTTACAGGTGTGGGCAACCCAAAAACGCACCAGAAACACACAGGAAACGCATCTGAAACACAGTAAAAGCGCATTAAAACACATGCATTTTTGCTGCGATTTTGCTACAGAGCAGTGGGAAAGGGCCGTTAAGCTGATACTGACCTTTAGTAGTAGAAGGTCCATCTAATAAGATGAGAGGCCACCCACCTGAGTGGGATCAAGGAGGTGCAGAGGATACAATGGAAAGAGTGGAAATAGTGCACTGATATTTATGGAGCACTATTTATGCATACAGAACTTTAATTAACGTGAAGCACTTTTAGAGCACAAGGTCACTTTGGTGGATATATATATATATATATATATCACAGGGACACTTTGCTTTTTGTTTTTTGTTTTTTTGCTGAACTAATTTATTGTTTAGTTTGTATGTTTTATATTTTCAAATTGATAAATAGCACTATTTTTGATTGGTTAAAAGTAAATGTATTAGAATTGGAGTAAATTTAAAGCATATGAAATATATGTGTAAGAATATATGTATGTGTGTGTGTATATATATTATCTTTGGTTTTGAAACAGCTACACTGTTCTTACTGATTGTCATTTATACTGTGGTTAAGTGATTGCACAGGGGTGTTTAAGCAGCTTTCACAGATATTAGTCATAGGATTTAGAGCAGCACATGTGTTTTTATTCTCCTTTTTATAGGAAAAATCCTTTGCTATCCAAAAATACCATTAGCGCAACACTAGCGTTTGCCATTGAACAAACACCAGGCCTTCTAGAACAATGTGTTGTTGACTGATGAATCAGTATTGAGTTTTTGGCTTTAGTAACAGTGGGCAAGTTTGGTGCAAACTGAAGACAATATTTCAGGAGATTAAAGGATAAGTTCACCTTTTAAAAATAAATAATAAATGCACATTTTTTGCAGGTAAAAAAATGTGCATTTATTTTAATTTTTTTCGAAGGACATGCAGAGCAATGCATCCATGATCAGCAGATCACGGGTGCAATGTCCAGCTCCTGCAGACTCTCAGGATATCTGTCTGCTCGTACAGGTAGGCAGTTAACTGAGAGCATCGCTGATGTCTTTTTTTTTGCCCTCTAGGGTTTTTTTCATCACAATACAATCACAGAAATACCTAGCCTAGCTCAGCTCTGCTGGTGAATTGCATAGATAATATTTAAGTCACTATTTATTGATTACTAAAGATAGTCAAGTGAGGCACAAGAATTATTGAGTACATAAAAGGATCACAGAGCAAAAAAAATCAATGAAAGGATATCATAATTTACATAAAGAGACTAATGTGATTGTTTTGTTGTGCTTAACAATAAAAATAAATCTGCTTGCATGTATACTTTCCTTATGTAAATATTTCAAATGCTTACCATGACTGTGGGTGTACTAAATGTCTCAGCATTCTAGTAGCTGGTAGGCGTTCTGGGACATGTAGCATGGGTCTGTTGGTTGCATTCTGCAGGCAAACTGTTTTTGAGGCAATGGTTATATAATAAAAGATGAACTGGCAGAATATAATCTTGTTTAACATAAAAAATGATCTCTTTCTGATATTTTGTGGCAGGGAACGGAGAATTGAGCAATAAAGAGTTCATTGCTATCATGAAGCAGCGTTTGATGAGAGG
Organism: Aquarana catesbeiana; assembly: GCF_042186555.1. Classification (NCBI taxonomy): domain Eukaryota; kingdom Metazoa; phylum Chordata; class Amphibia; order Anura; family Ranidae; genus Aquarana; species Aquarana catesbeiana. The sequence goes on from NC_133331.1 coordinate 147,764,875, forward strand.
ACTGGAAAAGCCAAAAGATATGGGATTCCATCGCCTTGTAAGAGCTATGTGGAAGTGTGCCCAGGAGACAGCCTGGGACTTCACTTTACCTAAAGCATAAGAAGAAAAGAACCTCACTGGGATTCTGAAGACTATACAGACTGCAATCTGAGAATGTAAAGGGGTTTTGGTCCTTGAGCAAAAAGTTTGAAATGCTTGAATTGTCAGCGTTGTCACATGCTATGGCTCAGCTTGACCACACCCCCCCCCTCCATCTTGCACATATTTCATTAAAAAAAAAAACACACAAAATTCAATACAATTACATCAATAAGCACCATTTATAAATTACTGTTAAACTTATACTCATAAACACTATGTGATGCTTGTTATGACATTAGCCATCTTTTGAATGATCTTTCATGCTCTTGACATACTAAGTTCCTTTTTGCATAAGGTATGATATTACATCATAATGTGAAACTTGTCCCTTCAGTCACAATAACTGAAGTGGACCTAGTTCCTACTTGTTGTTTACATATCATTCAGCTTAGATGTGTCTTTTTTAACTTATGTTTTACAGCCGTTCTTAACTCATGTAGACAGACATTCATGTCGAGCCAAACTAGTAGCACCAAACATATTGATACCGCTGCCTACATCTCCTACATATACATCTGAAGCACATACAGAAAATTTATACAGATAAAATATGCTTATGATGACAGTCGGGTTCATCTGTACCCTCAGCCCTGAAGGTGCTGCCTAACTGGAGGGAGGACACTTGAAATGGGAAGAGGTTTGAGATTTCCAGTACAACCCCTATAAATGCTTTCTGTGCTGATGTGTTGATCTTCACTTATTGAATTATATGTATTTTGGGTATGTCTTAGCTTTGTTTATTTTCATTTTATACCTCCTAGTGACTATTTAGATAAAATTACAATTATACCATTACCAGAGAGTGGCAGCATATTTTATATGTTTCTTTCTAGAATCTACAGAATATAATTTGTGTAAAATGATCCTGTCTCCGAAGTGTAACAAATTCACTAGTCAGATTATTTTATTTTTCATTTACACTCTCAATGATAGTGTCAGCCTCAAGGTCCCATCAGTGCTATCCCATCAATAAAGTGTTCCAGCCTTAGGGGAAAACTATAAACAGTGCACACACATTTACTGACTGCGATCATTGACATAGCTTTAATATTTCAATTAATTTCAAGTTGCAGATACATATATTGCTAGTTAATTCACACCAATAAACACTAACAAAAAAAGGACAGAACTGATTATAGTTTACTTTATGCAAAGGTTTAACAGAACTATTCCCACTGAACATGCCAATAAATGTGCATGGAATTTGTCTAATAACTATTAAATAATTATGGTACTATTAGGAAACCATTCATTGTTTAGTCATATATTTGATCAGAACATTGGAAGTGCTATTAAGGGAATTTAGATTTGATTCAGTGAGAAGGGATATAAGGTTATGCAATTGTAAATATGCAATAAAATATGTTTTGTTGAAATAAGTGTGTGACTAATGATGGGTGCTGTATTTTAATGTGTGAATTGTTTCAGTTATTGTGGGACTTATATGAAACGTATATGAATAAGTCTCCATCCCTGATTCAGTAGAAATGAAGAAGAAATAAATGGGACTTTATATAAAGTATGTCCGGCAACAGAAAAGCAGTCAGTGTAAAACACAATATTTATTGCTTAGTAACGATTACATAACATAATAGAAAATGCATTCTAGAGCCTCGTACACATGATCGGATTTTCCGATGAGAATTGTGTGACAACAGGCCATTGGTGGAAAATCCAACCGTTTGTATGCTCCATCGGACAATTGTCGGATTTTTCCACAGACAAATGTTGGATGGCAGGCTTTAAAATTCTCCACGGACAAATGTCTGTTGTCGGATTTTCCAAGCATGTGTACACAAGTCCGTCAGACAAAAGTCCAAAGTACAATCACGCATGCTCGGAAGCAAGGACGAGCCAGAAGCGGTCGGTCTTGTAAACTAGCGTTCGCAATAGAGAATTCATGACTTGGCAAATTATGAAATCTGGAAATGCAGTGCACATTCTCTTCTTCTTTAATGAGATAATAATGAAGCTGCTTTGCTGGTGATACTGATGGAATTATTGCAAACAAATTTTCAAAGGCTTTTTTTTTCTAGTGATATCAAGAATAATATGCTTGTTTTTTTTTTTTTTTTGTTTTTGTTTTTTTTTTTTGGTGCAAGTTACCACAACACCATTATCCCATAGTTTTTAAGATCAAAGATACAAATGTTGGTGTCCCTTGTTAATTTTACATTGTATTTTTTAAAATGTAACTACCTACTCCCAAATTGTCATTTGAAGTAAAACACATAGCCAAGTATTATTCTCCACAATTTTTTTTATTGTGCATTATAAAAAGAAAATAAAATTAGAATTGCTATCTGCCAATAGAACTTAACCAAAAAATACGATCTATGCATTCAAAGATATAGAAAATATACCAAATCAAATCATTATTCAACCAAAAAATAAAATAAAATCCTCATGCATATGTCCTGCTTCCTAATATAGGGGGTCAACAATGCCAAGAGTTGGTGAAAGCAGGGGTCCGTCATCCGGAGATAATTCCAAAAATCATCTCCATTCTCCTGGAGCTCCCGCAGCAAAGGCACATGACATAATTGGTCACGATTAATAAAGCAACTATTTTTTGGTCCAAGAAATCCTCCTCCTCCTGTTCCTGGACTGGACTTGGGTCAAGGCAGAAACTCCAAGGCCAATAATAAATAACACGATTCCGCAACATGGCTGGTTGACGAATGGCCGTTCAGAAATGAACTGAAAAGCATGAAATGAAAAACGTGAAATGAAAAGCGCAAATCAACACTCACCAAACTTCTACTAACATGAAATTGGCAGAAGGAGCCTAAAGGGTGGCGCTAAAGAGCTGAAAAACCACGTAGTACGCCACTATGTTCGTGTTTGTTGACCGACAATTGTGTGCCGTTTGTATGCAAGACAAGTTTGGGGCCAACGTCCTTCGGACAAAAGTCTGAGGTTTTGTCTGCGCAAAATCTGATCGTGTGTACGAGGCTTTAGGTTTGTATCCATATTGACAACATGTAACATACATTGTATGTAAAACTGACAACAAAAAATGGATACATTGTATAATATATGACCGCTGCATCAAGATAATACATAATAATACATACATAATACATAAAGTTAAATGTGTATACCGTATTTATCGTGTATAACACTCACTTTTCCCCCCTTAAAATAGGGGGGAAATCGTGTGTGTGTGTTATACGCCGATATAGGTCTACAAAAAGAAAGGGAAAAGAAAACGTTTTTCCAAAGTAATTCTTCAACGAGGAACAGCCGGATTTATCAAAAAATATACATAATTCTTTATTGAAAAAATCCACGGAAACAATGAAAGCTAATAAAAAATAGCGCTAAACATTGGCATATCTTGTCAGAATCCCCTTTGTTGGGTGAGATTGTCGATCAGCCCCTAATGACAGCTAGGAGATCTCTAAATCTTAGGGACAGTCTTACACACTCGGAATATCAAAGATCAATAAAAACCAACTGGCTCACTGATCTCCCACCTTTGAAGGGTATGTATCCCTGTGGTAGATGTACTGTCTGCAGATATGTGGACAAAACAGATGCGTTCGCCAGCTCTGATGGCAAGAAGAATTTTAAAATCAATAACTTCATCAACTGTTCTACTATACACTTTGTATACATGCTGACGTGCCCATGTGGTAAGATATATGTGGGCAAGACCAAAAGACAGTTGAGGGTCAGGGTTGGTGAACACATCCAGAGCATTCTTAAGAAAGACGATGAACGTCCTCTCGCCCTCCACTTCACTAATTTCCATAACAGTGATCCTAGGGGACTTTCCTTTAAAGGCATTTACAAACTCAACTTACCCTCAAGGAGAGGTGACTTTGACAGAATTCTTTATCAAAAAGAAAAAATGTGGATCTTCAATTTAAATAGTATGCAGCCCCTCGGGCTCAATAATGAATGCAATTTGTCTGTGTTTCTTGAGCCCTAGAATCTTCCATGTGCCTGGTACCACCAATACCCCCCCTCCTCTTTTTTTCAACTTAGACCCATATGAGTTTAAATAAGGAAAATCTCTAAGTTAAAAATAAAATATATACTTAACTGCTTGCCGACCGGCTCATGCCGATATACGTCGGCAAAGTGGCACGGGTGCGCAAAACAACGTACCCATACGTAGCTGCGTCATCATTGGCTAGCAGGCACGCGCATGCCTGCGGGTCCTGCGAACTCTATGTCCGCCGGTGGCCCGCGAAAGTGGCACGGAGAGGCAGAATGAGGAGATGCCTATGTAAAGAAGGCATTTCCCTGTTCTGCCTAGCAACATGACAGGGATCTACTGCTCCCAGTGATCGGGAGCAGTGATCTCTGTCATGTTCTAGTGAGCTCACCCCCCTCTACAGTTAGAACATGCTGAGGGAACACAGTTAACCCCTTGATTGCCCCCTAGTGTTTAACCCCTTCCCTGCCAGTGACATTTACACAGTAATCCGTGCATTTTTATAGCACCAATAGCTGTATAAATGCCAATGGTCCCAAAATAGTGTCAAAAGTGTCTGATCTGTCCGCTGCAATGTCGCAGTCACGATAAAAATCGCAGATCGCCGCCATTACTAATAAAAAAAATTAATAAAAATGCCATAAATCTATCCCCTATTTTGTAGATGCGATAACTTTTGTGCAAACCAATCAATATACGCTTATTGCAATTTTTTTTTTTTTTACAAAAAATATGTAAAAGAATGCATATTAGCCTAAACTGTGGAAGAAATTTGTTTTTTTATATATTTTGGGGGGATATATATTAGAGCAAAAAGTCAAAAATGTGCTTTTTTTTTTCAAAATTGTCGCTCTTTTTTGTTTATAGCGCAAAAAATAAAAAATGCAGAGGTGATCAAATACCACCAATAGAAAGCTCTATTTGTGCGAAAAAAAGGACGTAAATTTTGTTTGGGTACAACGTCGCACGACCGCGAAATTGTTAGTTAAAGTGACGCAGTGCCGTATCGCAAAAAAGGGATTGGTCAGGAAGGGGTAAATCCTTCCAGGGCTGAAGTGGTTAATGTGGTTAACCATTGTCAAGGACTCATACCTGACTGCTGCTTCTTTCCCTTCCCTTCTCTCTTATCTAAAGGTACTCTCTATTCTGGCATTTAATTTATTTTAGGAGTGATCTTAATCTATGCCTAACTAAGGCATTGCTATGGTATGGTGCTGGATTCCCACATCTTCCTTGTTTTTTCCAGTTTGTTCTTTATTTTTATTACTTTTATTATTATTTCCGTCACCTACTCCTTCTCATTACTATTTTTTTTTCCCATACTTCATGATCTGCTTGGAGCTCTGCTGCACTCCAAGGTCAGCTATTTTTATTTTTGTTATGTGACTGGCGGAGTAACCAGAAGTGGATGTCTGATGAAACCAGTGGAGACACTATATGTTGTACTTCGCACTGGCTATTTAAGGATACTAATCGCACATCTGCGCATGCTCTGAAGAAACTTGAGTCACGAGTGAAACGCGTCAGCATGACGCCATCACGCTCCCTGCAATGAGAGCACAGATCACTCACTAGCGAACATTTACCCTCTGCATTCCCTGTGAGCTTTGAAATAGAGATGGGAGTACTGTAGCTACATGCAATTACCAGGATGCTGGACGCCTATGAGACATGTGGAGCAACGGACAGGAGTCTTCACCCTATCCTCTGTGGTTCCCATCCTCCCTGGAAACAGGTGGTCTGACTGCCTTGATGCTGTGGATGAGGTGGTCATCGTGAGCTGTATTGATTCCTTTTTCCTGGCTGGGAAGTGTATACACATGCACACTCACCTGCCCTCTAGAGATCCATTAGTCTGTCCCCATCTTTAACCATCTTTAACTAACAAACTGGACATCTATTGTATATCTTGTCCCATGGGGGGAACCCTGAACTCTCTTGCCGTGTTCATCCATGCTCGATTAGAGCATTTACTCTATCAATGCATCTTTATTTTCAATTTGCTCTACCAGGGTTAACTCTTTTGAACTGCTTCCAAACATCATCTAGCTAACACGGTTTAGGGAAGGATAAATGTCCAGTAATTGGGATCTTGGGATACTGAGCGAATTGCTCTGAGACCACATCCATCCATGTCCTCACTGGGACTTTTTTATGAGGATTGGTCATTTATGATTATTTGTGAGGGAGGAGTGTGGTTCTTAGACAACGTTTTCTATTTTTACTGTATGTGGTGGAGGTTTGCGCTATTTTTATTAGCTTTCATTGTTTATGTGGACTTTTTCAATAAAGAATTATGTATATTTTTTGATAAAACCGGCTGTTCCTCATTGAAGAATTACTTTGGAAAAACATTTTCTTTTCCCTTTCTTTTTGTATTCTTACCCTAATTCAGAGGAACACACCTCAAGTCCTTATTTAATTTCCTGAGGTGACAGTATGCGATGACTATATGAGGAATTGTTAAAATTCAGTTCCCCTTTCTAGTCAAGCCTCATTTAGGTGTAGCCGCAGTGTAATTTTTATCTCTGCCGATTATAGGGCTGCCTCGGAGGTGAAGGAGGGATAAGCGCTGCAGAAATACAGAGCCGCGATCTCCTGTGTACTCAGCTCGGCTCGCAGATACGCCCAGTCCCGCCCCTGGACGGTTCCTAGCATTATGTCCAACATAGGAGCCGAGCCAAGGGGCGGGACTGGGCATGACTGCAAACTAAATACACAGGAGATCCGGCTCTGTCTTTTCCAGCAATGACAAGGCTGTAGATGGGCACAGATTAGCCTGTAATTATGGACAAGGCTGCAGATGGGCACTGGTTAGGCTGTAATGATGGGCAAGGCTGCAGATGGGCACTGATTGGGCTGCAATGATGGGCAAGGCTGTAGATGGGCACTGATCAGGTTGCAGTGATGGGCACTGATTAGGCTGCAATGATGGGCAAGGCTGCAGATGGGCGCTGATTAGGCTGCAATGATAGGCAAGGCTGTAGATGGGCACTGATCAGGTTGCAATGATGAGCACTGATTAGGCTGCAGTGATGGGCAAGGCTGCAGATGGGCACAGATTAGCCTGCAATTATGGACAAGGCTGCAGATGGGCACTGATTAGGCTGTAATTATGGGCAAGGCTGCAGATGGGCACTGATTGGACTGCAGTGCTGGGCAAGGCTGCAGATGGGCACCGATTAGGCTGCGATGATGGGCAAGGATGCAATGATGCGCAATGGTGAGGCTGCAGATGGGCACTGATTAGACTGCAGTGATGGGCAATGGCGAGGCTGCAGATGGTCAATGGCAAGGCTGCAGATAGGCACTGATCAGGCTTCATAGATGGGCAATGGCAAGGCTGCAGATGGGCAATGGCGAGGCTGCAGATGGGTACTGATCAGGCTTCATTAATGGGCAACGGCGAGGCTGCAGATGGGCACTGACCCTTATTTTGCTTCAAAATTCTTTATTTAAAATTTGTTTTTTTCCTGAAATTTCCCTCTTAAAATTAAGGTGCTATAAGCTGATAAATATGGTATATAAAACTGGTTGAACCATCCAATGAAGATGAGATGAATAAAATAATTCCTATACATTTCATGGATTTATTCTACTCTTCAGAGGCAAATGCATTAAAATATATATGAGCTAAATATGAAGTAGTGAAATCTATCTAAACAAGAAGCCATGATCAAGATGAGTGTAGCCTGGCTTCATGCACTGTGCACACTGCACACTGCACACTCTTAGCTTCTTGTTTAAGTATTGGAGCCTATACATATCACCTCTGGACTTTCCTTTCCTGTGGAGGTTCGATTTATGCTCCTGTTCCACACCTTGGGTCCCAGTACCCCGCCTCCCATGACAGACGCCTTGAGCCACACTTTTGTTTCAATTTAATCACTTCATATTTAGCTCATATATATTTGAATGCATTTGCCCCTGAAGAGTGGAATAAATCCATGAAACGCATAGGAAATATTTTATGCATCTCATCTTCATTGGAGGTTTTAACCAGATATATATATATATATACACACACACAGATTAAATTTTATTTTTATACTCTGTTTCTGAGGTGGTCCATGTCATCTAGGATGGCTGTTTTTATTTTTATATATATATATATATATATATATATATATAATAGAGAGAGAGAGGCATATAGATAGATATCTATATAGAGAGATCTATATATAGATAGATTTATATATTTATACATATGTACATACCTCATTTAACCCCTTCCCGCCGAGCGTACGCAGATGTGCGGCCCTGGCTTTCAGGGGTTATACCGGGATGATGCCCGCAGCTGCTGGCATCGTTTTTTAGAGAGGGCAATCGGCTTTCCAGAGATAACAACTGATGCAGCTAAAAGCCGCTCAGCTGTTATCCCGGTGGAGCGGGAGGGGACCTCCCGCCGCGCTGAATGGGCCTCCTGTCCCACCGGAAGACCCGATCCACGATCCGCCACTAATGGCAGCTAAGGACAGACTGGCACAAAGCTGGAAACTGCTTCGTGCCAGTCTCCTGATTGTAAACATGGAAGCAATGTCACTTCCTGTTTACTTGGCTGCCAATGGCGCCGGTTTTAGAAAAACATACAGTATTCAGAATCGCCAAAAACGGCGATCTGAATACTTTGAAGTGCAAAGGAGGGATTGGGGGTCTTTTATCCCTCCATAAAGAGTACCTGTCACCACCTATTACTATCACAAGGGATGTTTACATTCCTTGTGACAGCAATAAAAGTGATCAATTTTTTTTTTTTTTTTTTTTAAACACAATTTAATAATATAAAAATAAATAAGAAAAAATTTTTTTTTTTTTTAAAGTGCCCCGTCCCTGCGAGCTTGCGCAGCAAAGAAAACGCATACGGAAGTCGTGCCCGCATATGTAAACGGTGTTCAAATCACACATGTGAGGTATCGCCACAATTGTCCGAGCGAGAGCAAGAATTCTAGCTCTAGACCTCCTCTGTAACTTTAACCTGGTAACCGTAAAAAAAATTTAAAGCGTCGCCTATGGAGATTTTTTTTCACGAGTGCATGCAATTATAAAGCGTGACATGTTTGGTATCTATTTACTCTGTGTAACATCATCTTTCACATTATTCAAAAAAATTGGGCCAACTTTACTGTTTCGGTTTTTTAAAGTTCATGAAATTGTCCTTTTTCCCAAAAAGTTGCGTTTAAAACACCGCTGCACAAATACCGTGTGACATAAAATATTGCAACAATCGCCATTTTATTCTCTAGATTCTCTGCTAAAAAAAAAAAAATATATATATATATAATGTTTGAGGGCTGTAAGTAATTTTCTTGCAAAAAATATGGATTTTAACTTGTAAACACCAAATGTCAGAAATAGGTTTAGTCATGAAAGGGATAAAGTCCCATTTATTTCTTCTTCATTAGCCTGTAATGAATCATCGAGCATTGCAGGTTATTTACTAAAACTAGAGAGTGAAATCTAATTCCGCTCTGAATAGAAACCAATCAGCTTCCAGGTTTTTTTTTGCCAAAGCTTAATTGAACAAGCTGAAGTTAGAAGCTGATTGGCTACCATGCACAGCTGCACCCGATTCTGAGTGCACCGGTTTTGATAAATATTCCCCATGACGTAAAGTTTAGAAACTCTTGGCAGCAGGCCAGATTTTATTTTTGCTGGACTGAATACAGTTAAAATTAAATCTTGTTGCCCAGCTAAAATGTATGTAGTAATCACATCAACTGATTAAATGGTATCTAAAGTAGTAATATTTTAGTTTTGGATAGTATAATGGGAGGTTAGAACACCTGTCAGGTTTTATTGATGTTTATGTCCCCTCTAGGGAGTTTGTCTTCCCCTTTTTATTTGCTCTAGTGATGTCACAGGACTAAAAATGATGAGAAATCCAAAATTGGTGTTGTCACCAGAACAGGAATAGACAGAAAATCTTTCGAAGGAGACATTAGTTCTGTTGACAGCTTGTCTAAAAGAGGATTTCTCTCACTTTGGAGGCAAGAGTTGCATAGTTGGTAAAGTTAAATAAACACACAGATTCATCCAGTTCAACCTATTTACTGTGTATTTGTATGAGTGTGCAAATGGCACTACGCATGCCATACACCTGTATATTGTGTTCGCTAATCTACACTCCCTGAGGATACCACTTACTGTGGAACAGAGTGCAACATCTTACTGCTGTAACAGTAAAGAACTCATTACACAGTTTAAAATTGAACCGCTTCTTGTCCAACTTCATTATGTGGCCACAGCTTTATAAAAGACCTTTCATTAAACTTTTTTTCTCTATACTACAGTCCCCATTGATAAATTTGTATACTGCAATTAAATATCCTCTTAACCACTTAAGGACGAGCCTCTTTCTGAGATTTGGTGTTTACAAGTTAAAATCAGGTTTTTTTGCTAGAAAATTGCTTAGAACCCCCAAAAATTATATATTTACTTTGGCACACGGTATTTGCGCAGCGGTATTACAAGTGCACTTTTTTGGGAAAAAATACACTTTTTCTAATTAAAAAATAAGACAACAGTAAAGTTAGCCCATTTTTTTTTTTTTAATATATATATATTTTTTTTATGTTGTGAAAGAGGATGCTACGCCAAGTAAATTGATACCCAACATGTCACGCTTCAAAATTGCACCCGCTCGTGGAATGGCGACAAACTTTTACCCTTAAAAATCTCCATAGGCGATGTTTAAAAAATTCTACAGGTTACCAGTTTTGAGTTGCAGAGGTGGTCTAGTGCTAAAATTATTTCTCTCGCTCTAACAATCACAGCGATACCTCACATGTGGTTTGAACACCGTTTTCATATGCAGGCGCTGCTCACTTATGCGTTCACTTCTGAACGCGAGCTCGGCGGGATGGGGCGTGTTTAAAAAAAAATAAAAAATTTCTTATTTATTTAACTTTTAAGTTTTTATTTTTACACTGTTCTTTAAAAAAAAAAAATTGTCACTTTTATTCCTATTACAAGGAATGTAAACATCCAAAGCATGACAGGACCTCTTAAATATGAGATCTGGGGTCAAAAAGACCTCAGATCTCATATTTACACTAAAATGCAATAATAAAAAAAAATTGTAATTTAAAAGTAAATAAAAATGTCCCTTTAAGAGCTATGGGCGGAAGTGACGTTTTGATATCGCTTCCGCCCTGCAATGGTATGGAGCCGGATGGGGGCCATCTTCCCCTCACTTAGCTCCATGTCAAGCTGGAAGAAGGATCCGATCGCCTCCGCCGCTGCCGGCAGCTCTAGTAAGCCGCGGAGGGCACGGAGCGCAGTGGGGGGGGGGTCCTTCTCCCGCACTGATAAAAGTGATCTCGCAGCGAATCCGCCACAGAGACAACTTTTATCTGAAACGACCGCTCACTGAAAAAGAGGACACCGGGGTTATGGCAGCTAGCTGCTGCCATAACAACAAGAATCCCTCGTCAAAGTGCCAACATATATCGGCGTGAGCTGGTCCGGAAGTGGTTAAGCGCTTCTTCTCCAGGGAGAATTAGTTTCAATTTTGTAATCGTACTTCATAACTGAGGCCCTCCATCCTCCTTATTAATTCCATTGCCTCTCATTTCACGTTGTGTCCCCAGGACAAAAAGTGAAGGGAAAAAAAAAAACTGACAGTGGTTTTACCAATGTATAGTCTAACTAAAATGAGAAAAAATGACTTTAGATATACTTGGAATATTTAAAAGGACAGATCTCATTCAATTGTTATGAGTAACAATGGCACTTTAATTCCAGTCAATTTTTATTTTTGATGAAATTGAAGGATTTTTTTCGCCACTCATGTGCCTTTTTAAAAAGTTACTTAATATTAGATTTAAAAACTTTATTGAGTAAGTCAGATTCAATAAGGCCATACCAAATTTCCATCACCTGAAATCTGAGTGGTTTGCTTAACCACTTCAATACCCGGCCATAGTCAAATGACGTCCACAGATGGGATCTCCCATCCTGGGTGGACGTCATATGACGGCCTCGGCTTTCCACCGCTACTGCGGGCCCCCGGGGGCCCGCAGAGCGGCGATCGGGGTACCGTTGTGTCCCTCAGGACACAGCTGTTCCCCGATGGGGGTATTGAAGCGGCAGCGGCGGAGCGCCGGTAACGGCGGATGTCAATGCAGAGCGGCATTGGGAAGCGGCGTGTATTGTACCGGTTCCGGTGGATGCAGAGCGGTGATCGGGGCTGAGGCTTTTCCCCTGGATACAGCTCAGCCCCGATCACTGTAGACAATGACATGGCTCTTCATCACATGACCGGCTGTGTCCAATCACAGCCGGTCACTAATGTAAACAGCACTGTGAGTAACTGCTGTTGCTGGGCTCTTCTCCTCACACACCGATCCAGTGTGAGGAGAAGAGATCAGCTAACAGTGAGTTACCACATATGTACTACTGTGCCCAGATTGTCCCTCCTAAATAAAAGTACCTGTCATCTCAGAGTACCTGTCCATCAGGAGTACCGACACCTCGCCACCTGCCACCAGAGTACCTGCCACCTCATCACCTGCCACCAGAGTACCCACCACCTCATCACTTGCCACCAGAGTACCCGCCACCTCATCACTTGCCACCAGAGTACCTGCCACCTCATCACCTGCCACCAGAGTACCCGCCACCTCATCACCTGCCACCAAAGTACTTGCCACCAGAGTACCCGCCACCTCACCACCAGAGTACCTGCCCCCAGAGTACCCGCCACCTCATCACCTGCCACCAGAGTACCCGCCACCTCATCACCTGCCACCAGAGTACCTGCCACCTCACCACCTGCCACCAGAGTACATACAGCCAGTCAGCCACTATGTCCAGAAAGGTGTACACCCCAGAAGAGGCATACCAAATACTGAGTCTGACCGATGAGAGCAACGGGGAGCTCTCACCGCTCAGTTCAGGTTCTGATTCGGAATATGAGCCCCCCAAAGGCAGCACATCAGGATCCAAATCAGAGGAGGAAGTAGTCCGTCCAAAAAGACGACGGTCTGAACACCAGGCAGCTACCAGCAGTGCCAGCGGCGGTAGACCCCAGGAGGAGGGGCCCAGTACAAGCGCTGCTAGACCCCAGGAGGAAAGGCCCAGCACAAGTGGACACCAAAGAAGTAGGGCCCAAACCCATCTTCCAGATTCCTTGGCAAACCCATTGTGGCTGCCTTCTACCACAGGGTCAGCCACGATCCCCCCTTTTACAGCACAGCCGGGTGTGCAGGTCAACACTGCAGGATTTACACAAATGGATTTTTTAAATTTATTTTTCCCTAATTGATTCAAGGCATCGTGGACCAAACTAATCTCTTTGCCCAACAATTTATTGCAACCAACCCCAGCTCCAGCTATGCCCGCCCTTTTGAGTGGAGACCCCTAACAGTAGTGGAGCTAAAATTGTTTTTAGGCCTAACCCTGAACATGGGGCTTACAAAAAAAAATGAAATTCATAAGTATTGGTCGACCAAACCCATCCACCATATGCCAGTTTTTTCATCAGCCATGTCCAGGTCCCGATACGAAATCATAATGCGCTTCTTGCATTTCAATGACAACTCACAGTGCCCCCCCCCCCCCCCCCCCCGAAATCACCCAAACTTTGAAAATTATATAAAGTTCGCCCCCTAATTCATTTTTTTTCCCAGAAGTTTGCCGAAGTTTATGTCCCTGAAAAAAACATATCTGTGGACGAATCCCTGGTGCATTTCACAGGCCGGCTGGGAATCAAGCAATATATCCCCAGTAAGAGGGCGAGGTATGGCTTGAAGCTTAACAAGTGCCACCGGTTATGTGTACGCATTCCGCGTGTACGAAGGCAAAGATTCCCAGCTCCAGCCCCCTGAGTGTCCCCCGTACATGGGAATAAGTGGGAAAATTGTTTGGGAGTTGGCATTCCCACTCCTCCAAAAGGGGTACCATATTTATATGGACAATTATTATACTAGTTTGCCCCTTCTCCGCCACCTATATCTCAAACAAACTTTGGCCTGTGGTACAACTAGAAAAAACCGAAAGGGCTTCCCACAGTGTCTTGTCACCACAAACATTCCAAGGGGAGAATCGACAAGCTTGAGGAACGAAGAAGTGTTGGCTGTGAAGTGGAGGGATAGAAAAGATGTGTACATCATGTCCACCATCCACGATGACACCTCGGTGGAACTTCACAGAAGACGCGGTACCGTTCGCAAGCCTACCTGTATCACTGAGTACAATAAATACATGGGGGGGTGGATTTAAACGATTAGTTGTTGCTGCCCTATTTTTCAACAAGAAAATCCTTATTCTGGTACAAAAAAGTCGCAATTTACTTTTTTCATTTGGCCCTTTTAAATTCTTTCATAATCTACCAAAAATCAACAGAAACACCCACCACCTTCATAAAGTTTATTGAAGACATTGTCACTGCCCTGATTTATCAGCAAGTATCCCCCCCCAGAAAGCATTCGCTCCCATTCTGTCAGCAGACTACATGAGCGCCATTTCCCGGACCATATTCCACCAACAGGATCCGGAAGACGACGCCCAAAAAAATGTCGGGTGTGCACCTAAAAAGGAATTAGGAAAGATACCAGCTTCCATTGTACCGACTGTCCCTCCCAACCTGGCCTTTGCATCGGAGAATACTTCAGGCGATATCACACTCTGGAAAATTATTAGTCCATATTTCTAATACTGCCATTTCCCCGTTTTTAATTTCTGTCCTGAATATTTCCCTTCCTCAACCAACCATATCATTGCCTTCCATGTGAACCGACCCTGGCCTGTTTCTCGACTATGCCTCTGCCTACCGTCTATTTCTGCCTTTTACCTGCACTGAACTCGGCCTGTTGACCATGTTCTTGCCTGCCCCTTGGATTGATCTTTCACCCTGCTACACAGGGGTCTCACATATGTGAGGGGCTCCAGAATAGTGTTCGGAGTTCAGAAAAACAGTTTTTGGTTTTCTGTGTTCCCATAACAGGGTCTGGTTGCCCGGAGGCTTCAAAGCGATTTGGGTGGGAGAAGCCTCTACCCCTGTCCCCATTCTTTCCTGACCGATGCCCTAAGCTTGATGGTACTGCCTGCTCCTTGGACAAATACTCTGGCTGTGCTGACCATACCTCTGCCTGCTGCATGTACTAACTATGGACAGTATTCCTGCCTGCTGCATGGACGATCCTTTGATCCTTTTGCTGCTGCTGACCACATCCCTGCCCGCTATCTGGACTAATGCTTTGGCTGTGCTGACATCTCTACCTGTACTGACTATTCCTGCCTGCTGCCTGTTTTGCTGTCGCTGTCCACGTTCATGCCTGCTGCCTGGACTGATGCTCTTCTCTGTGGACCACTGCACTACTAAAACTGTAGGTAATCTTTTCTTTACCCTTTACTCAGCAGAATGTATTTTGGTTTGTAATTGGTATGTACAGTACATGCTATGTGTTAGAAATATGAAGGGCCTTCAACAATGTGATAGGTTGGCAGGAATTTGTGTGTAATGTATGCTCCTAGAACAACTGACAGTGCTACTTGGATGTTGGGCCTCTGTATGTGGCCAGACTATGTAAAAGTCTCACACATGTGGTATCGCCATACTCAGGAGGAGTAGCAGAATGTATTTTGGGGTGTCATTTTTGCTATGTACATGCTATGTGTTGGAAATATCTTATGAATGGACAATTTTGTATAAAAAAAAAAATGCGGTTTAATTTTTTTTCCACAGTTTCCAAAAACTTCGGGAAAAAAATGAACCATTCAAAAGACTAACTATGCCTCATAGATTATACGTTGGGGTGTTTAGCTTTCCAAAATGGGGTCATTTTGTGGGCGTTTCCGTTGTCCTGGTGCTCCAGGGCCTTCAAAATTGTAATAGGTGGTTGAGAAATGAGATGTGTAATTTATGCTCCTAGAATGCCTGGAGCTGCTACTTCAATGTTGGCTGTGTAAAAGTCTCACACATTGGGTATCGCCACACTCAGGAGGAGTAGCAGAATGTATTTTGGGGTGTCATTTTTGCTATGTACATGCTATGTGTTGGAAATATCTTATGAATGGACAACTTTGTGTAAAAAAAAATGTGTTTTCATTTTTTTTCCACAGTTTCCAAAAACTTCGGGAAAAAAATGAACCATTCAAAAGACTAATTATGCCTCATAGATTATACGTTGGGGTGTTAGCTTTCCAAAATGGGGTCATTTTGTGGGCGTTTCCATTGTCCTGGTGCTCCAGGGCCTTCAAAATTGTAATAGGTGGTTGAGAAATGAGATGTGTAATTTATGCTCCTAGAATGCCTGAAGCTGCTACTTCAATGTGTAAAAGTCTCACACATTTGGTATCGCCATACTCAGGAGGAGTAGCAGAATGTATTTTGGGGTGTCATTTTTGCTATGTACATGCTATGTGTTGGAAATATCTTATGAATGGACAACTTTGTGTAAAAAAAAAATGCGTTTTCATTTTTTTTCCACAGTTTCCAAAAACTTCGGGAAAAAAATTGAACCATTCAAAAGACTAATTATGCCTCATAGATTATATGTTGGGGTGTTAGCTTTCCAAAATGGGGTCATTTTGTGGGCGTTTCCATTGACCTGGTGCTCCAGGGCCTTCAAAAGTGTGATAGGTTGTCATCATATGAGATGTGCAATTTATGCTCGTAAAACGCCTGACGGTGCTAGTTGGATGTTAGACCTCTGTATGTGGCCAGGCTGTGTAAAAGTCTCACACATCACTATACTCAGGAGGAGTAGCAGAATGTATTTTGGGGTGTCATTGCAAGTATGCATGTGCTGTGTGAGAGAAATAACTTGTTATTATGACAATTTTGTGCAAAAAAAAAAAAATTTCCAAGAATTGTGGGAAAAAATTACAACTTCAAAAAACTCACCATGCCTCTTACTAAATACCTTGGAATGTCTGCTTTCCAAAAAGGGGTCATTTGGGGGGTATTTGTACTTTCCTGGCTTTTTAGGGCCTCAAGAAATGAGATAGGCCTTCAGTACATCAGGTGTGATCAGATGTGATCATTTTTCAATGATTTGCACCATAGCTTGTAGACTCTATAACTTTCACAGAGACCAAATAATATAAACTAATTTGGGTTATCTTTACTAAAGATATGTAGCAGTATACATTTTGGCCCAAATTTATGAAGAAAAATTACTTATTTGCAAAATTTTACAATAGAAACTAAAAAAAAGTGTTTTTTTTTTCAAAAATTTCTCTCTTTTTTTCGCTTATATTGCAAAAAATAAAAAAAAAAGCAGTGATTAAATACCACCAAAAGAAAGCTATGTTTGTGAGAAAAAAATGATAAAAATTTGATTTGGGTACAGTGTAGCATGACTGAGTAATTGTCATTCAAAGTGTGAGAGCGCTGAAAGCTAAAATTTGGTCTGGGAAGGAAGGGTGTATAAAAGCCCTGTATTGAAGTGGTTAAAAAGCCCTTGTCACTACTAGATACTCAAACTATTGGCAGGCAAAAAAATCTGTATTTAGAATATTTATAAACCATGCATGCTGCATCAAAATACCCTTGTACAGCAGAGGTATCTGTATTTTAATTCTGCAGCAAAATTAACACTTCCAGGAATGTCGGTAACAGAGTGCTCCAAGCCACCAACACCACCTCCTGACCCCTACATCAGCAGCAGCATGAAGGGAACTCTCATATGATCAGCTATCAAGGCCACTGCACAGTAAGTCCTGACAGTGTGCTTAATGTGTCAGAGCTTTTAGTGCTGAGTATGCAAAAGTTTTCTTCTACTGTTGAAATGCCATGATGACCTAGG
The DNA here is from genome assembly GCF_042186555.1 of Aquarana catesbeiana. Taxonomy (NCBI): domain Eukaryota; kingdom Metazoa; phylum Chordata; class Amphibia; order Anura; family Ranidae; genus Aquarana; species Aquarana catesbeiana. Next base: position 147,782,713 of record NC_133331.1, read on the forward strand.
CCCTAGGAGTTGGGAAGAGGGTGGTACTGTTGTCAGCCCCGATGGCTCTCTTACTGACACTCCCAGAGGTGTCAATTTTGCTGTTGAATTACAATACAGATATCTGCTGATTAGGGGCCTGCAGCAGGACGGGTTTCTGTAAGTACCCTCTTTATACTGACTCCCTGCCCATCTTTGAGGGTAATGTGGTGACAAGGTCACAATATAAAAGTGTGGAGAGACAGTAGTATTGTGCTAAATGAATTTTGCCAGTAAGTCAGTTTTTACCTACGTTTTCCTTCAAAAACTTTATATCCTTTCATTAAAGCTTATTATTACTATGGCCCTGTAGTAACGTATTCTGTAAACAATTTTATTAGACTGTAATGTTTACAAGCATATTTTTAGTTTTAATAGCTGGGAAAATTCAAAGCAATATATATACCAAAGGTTTAGTGCCATCCAGTGACCTTCATATGAAAATTAAATTACTAGTTTAAAGCCACTGTAATATATATTCAAGGGTGTTCTATGTACATGTAAACAATCCACTTGATTTAACCACTTCTGCTATAGAGTAAATTTTTTCCTTTTTGCACAAAGGTAAAAATGTTAATTTTTGCCCATAAAATTACTTAAAACCCTCAGAATATTATAAATATTCTGAAAGCAGAGGCCCTGTAGAATAAAAAGATGACAGTTGCAATTTATGTTGCATGATATTTGCACAACTGTTTATTAAATATTTTCAGGAAAAGCTATAAAGTAAATTTTAGTGCACACAATCACAGTAAAACACCCACTTTTTGGGTAAAATATAAAAGATGGGTTGGGTCACGTAAATCGACACCAAACATGTCAAGTCTTAAAATTACATGTGGGAGTGACCTAGCGGCTTCTGAAAGTGAGGATAGCGTTCCACGGAGGGGTATAGCCTGAGACTGTCCGAGCAGTGGATGCACAAGATAGAGGATGGTGTCTCATCCTGAACAGTGACAGATTGATTTATACTACTTTGCTGTTTTAAATTTTGTATCTTGTAAGTGTAATCGTAAGGGGGGTGGTTGTTCTAACAATAAACACGCTATGTGGAGTGTTTCTCTTTCTCATGTGATCAACCACCCATGAAGTGATGGATTGAACGGATGGAATCCTGAACAGGCGGATGACCTTGAGCTTTTTTAAAGGCTTCTATTTTTTAGCAATCTGGCGATTGTATACCCTTAGAGGGAGAGTGATTCGCAAGGTGCGGACTCTGGTGTTTAATGCACACATTACGGATTACGGCTTTATTTCTCTTATGGTACTTTGAGCTTCAGCCACACTTGCGCTGTGTGTGGTAGTGAGTGCTGTTTTGAATACCAATATCTAGAGACTGTGTCTAAGGATTGTTTTTAATTCATGTGTATATATTAAAATTACATGCGCCTGTAATATTGCAAAAAAAAAAACTGGTTCCTAAAAATTTCCATTGGCAACACTTCAAAAGCCTTTAACTACCCATTAGAGTTAACCAAGAGCCTATGGTGCTAGAAGTATTACTCTCACTCCGACGTTCACAGTGATACCTCATCGCCACCTCACCGTACGAGGGGTGGAATCGCTGTTTACTGTTTGCAGTTGTGGGTGTGTGCAGGACAACATGTCAATGGGGGGGGGGGGTATGTTTCATGATTTTTGTTTTTTTAATACATTTTATTATTTTATTTTTTTAAACTTTTTTTTTTTACCCTATTTGCTATCACAAGGGGTTAACAAACCCCCAAGTGATAACATTGGGCAGGTGACAGGTACTCTTTTTGGAACAAAATATTACAGCGCACACATGCAAAAATAGACATTTACCTCCTGCTGCAAGGCTTTTTAAAACACCTAGACATTTTCAAAAAACATTATCAAAAAATATGGGGATTTGGTCACCCATATGCTATATGGTACTTAAGCCCACTTACTGCGACAAAGTACCCCATGATTAGTGGGTCCTACGCTATCCATAGAATGGGAGATCCTGCTTTTCTGAACCATGGGAGCCATACACTTCTCTATATGGGAGAACTTGAGGTCTCCACCCTTGACACAGGTGGACACTAATGAGAGGCACTGATGAGGCATGTAAAAATTACAAATATTTGTTATTTATTAACGCAATACAGGTGTTAAGCGTTTATATTTAGTAGTAATTTTGTAAAATTTGCTGTGTATTTATCTGTTAATCATGACTTTAGTGGATTTTTAGTAAAAATATTGTTTTGATAAACATATGCGCAAATATCGTGGGACCTTAGAAATCAGTAGCACCTTCTTTTTATTCTACTGGTCATGTGCTTTCAGAAAATATATGGTTTGGTGGGTCTTTTACAAACTTTGAAAGCTATAAGTGAAAAATAAAAAAGCAAAGGAAAAATTGCAAAAATGGTCTGGCCACCTGAGGGTAAAAATGGAGCAAAGGGCCTGGCAGTGAAAGGGTTAATGATTCAAATTTCTGTGCTAATTTTAAATGCTACTAAGTGCAAACTACAGGTATGATCACTAGCGATTAATCACAGGCAGCTTTAATAAGCATGATTGTACTAGCAATGATTGTAGTGGTTAACCTTCAAATTTCTTTATCTAAAACAAAAATATGCAAGATCAATGATGGCAATAGTTTGCAGTGCTTACAGCAGGGGTCTCAAACTGTTGCAAAACTACAAGTCCCACGAGGCATTGCAAGGCTGACAGTTATAAGCAGGACTCCCACAGGCAGAGGCATGATGGGATTTGTAGTTTCACAACAGCTGGAGGGCCACCAGTTTGAGACCCCTGGCTTACACAAATGGAAACTGGAAGCAAGTATCTGTGAAAAACCGGAGTATGTATCTTTCCTGCTGCCCGCACCCCTCAACTCTGATCATAAGGAATGGTCCTCTACACTGCTTAGAATTTACATCTCCATGGTCCCCTGCAGTGCTCAAAGGTGGTTCCTGCTGGCCTGTATGTCACTGCTTTTTTACTGCAATGACATGGATGTCAACAGTTAGCAATTGTGACAAGAGGAACCACAGCATTTGAATGGAATGAAGGAACAGGAAGGAATAAGAAATCTCTCCCCCTGGGAGAAACAAAAATATTTTATCCCATCAGAGTGGGAAAATGGTAGAAACTCTGTAAAATGTTTATTACTTTGTATTAAATAAGACAAAGATAGTTACCAGAGAGAGAGCCCCAGGTGCTGGCGATTGCTGGTACAAATGTAGTCGTGTAGAAAGATCTGGACAGCCGGACACCGGGATAAGCAGATTAAATTCTTCTTTATTTAATAAATGGGATCATAGGGTACATGTGACAACGCTGGAGTGATACAGCTCAACAGCTAACGCGTTTCGCACTCATACAGAGTGCTTACTCATAGCTATAGCTGAGTGTGAAACGCGTTAGCTGTTGAGCTGTATCACTCCAGCGGTGTCACATGTACCCTATGATCCCATTTATTAAATAAAAAATAATTTAATCTGCTTATCCCGGTGTGCGGCTGTCCAGATCTTTCTACACGACTACATTTGTATTAAATACTGTGTATTACTTTGCCTTCTTGTTAAGGTGACTCCTGTTTTACTAATTTCTTATCCTGGTGTCACAGGGATACAAAATGAGAGGCAGTCCTCCCATGAAATTGCATTCAGCGATAAAAGCTTGAATAAGGTTCTAACTTTTCCCCACTGGGTAACAAAAAGTAATATTTTGATACATACACTTTATTTTTAAGTGGAAGTATACAGAAGAGGTGGTGGTGACATAGAAATGACAAGCACTTTCAATTTTTATGAACAGCAATTTGAAACCTAAAGCACAGTGGCGTGCACCGCTGCCTTTAATTAAATGTGAAGCAAGTTGTTGAGTCAGGTCATCACTCTCTTTTCTCTCATTTTCCACCATTGATTGGTTCTAAGCCAACTGCAGTAACCTTTCGTGTACTATACTTGTGTGTCTGCTATGAGTGCTTTATCTGGGGAAAACTTAATTTAATAATAAAAAAAAAAATCACAAACTATGTGCCAAGCTTAGACTCTTATTTGTTTTCTAAAACGTAAATTCTCCAGGCTCATCATCCAATGGATTCACTGTGTCTTAGCTGCTGTGCCCTACTAGGGGGTTTTATTATATAGCCAGGAGACTGAAGTTGTGTGTACTTATGGCCAAATACTGTGGTCCCTATTATATCATTTGTTTTATGATTGCACACTTATGCCATTTCTTTCAGCCAAATGTTGTGGCCGTATGATGTTCTATTTTCACTTAATAAATTAAAATATATAGTAAAAAAAAAAAGTTTCAGATATTAATAAAAGCCTCAAAACACTGGCTGCTCCAGTGCAGGAGTCTGCTAGCTCAGGCACAGTGATGCTCAACCCCTGTGAAAGTATGCTTTAGGAACAGCCTTCGTAGGGGGATTTTTCTCAACCACCAATGAAGTAGGCTATTCTGAAACCTCTTGAAAACATGCTGCAGTCATCTGTCATGTTTCAGAGCTTCTCCCCAATGATAGCAAATCCCAGGCTGTCCAGAGCTGTTGCCACTTGATAACTGCCTATTTTGTCCTATATGAATCCAGTTTGCAAAACACTGTTTAAGCATTGTTCTAAAGATCATTTTCTCTATTGGTGTTTTAGTGGGTAGTGAGCGATTCGGTTGTGTTACTTTGGAGTTAAAACGTCATTGGGTGAAACTTGAGAGAGAAAAAATGATGCTGCTCAACGAATTGACTTTAGAATGAACAGCAGTCACTGTATTACAGGAAGTGGAAGATCAGTGGATCTACTGGCAGGATCAACAGGTAAAACCACTATGGTACAGGGGACTCATTTACACAGCTGTTTTTGTTTCTCTTATTGACAAATCATGTCATATGTCATGTTTGCTTTTTCCTATAGTCCTACTTAGGGTAGAACAGCTCTGCAGCTATTGTATCCATCAAATATTCTTGGATCTATTAAGATATAAGAAATAAATATATAGAAAGACTGGCCCAGACCCTTTTCTTTGTTCTCCCTCTAAATCTAGTCATATACATAAAGATTCCTCTCATTCACCCCAGCAGGCTGAAAGGGAAATCCATAGTTTCCCTCATCTAAGATAAACAATTCACAGGGATTACCTGAAATTCAAGTCTTTTTGTCCAGCTTAACTGTACTCTTATTATCACATCAAAGGCATTACGAGGGTCTCTAACAGCTGTGTACCTTTCATTTTGCAGGACAGTATTCAAGTCATATCGATATAGCATTGCTTCAAGTGATGTGCGCTCTGAACTAACAATGATTCTTTGTAGCAATTGCACCCTCTTTATAAAGTACATGCTTTACAAATGGACTAAGCCTCAAGCCAGCTGAGAACTATAAAAATAAGTCAGTATAGTTAAAAAAAAAAAAAAGTCAATTTTAACCCCTCTTGTTTAATAAAAAAAAAATATACAAAAGAATTAGGGGCAGAGCCCAGGCACATGACCTGTTAAACTAATGTGACCAGCCTCTTGTCCAAAGACGGAATTCTCTCTGCTGCACCGTACAGTACAGTTATATCATAAAATGCAGGCTGTGGTGTGTTGCAGCAGATAGAACACTGGTGATTGGATGAGAGGCTGGTCGTATACCTTTAACAGGTTATGTGACACTGCAGTCTGCATTTTATGAATGGGCTGTAATATGCAGGCCACAGTGTGGATATAACTGTGGAGTATAGCAGAGAGCAATATCTACTTTCCATTACAAATGGGACCCTTTTGTGCAGAATCTGTGGGACTGAATGAGAAGTACAGTCCCATACTTATTTCAAAAATAATGTACTGTGCTATGCACAGACATAACCGGTTAACATTTTTTTGTATTTTACTAATAAACATTTCTTTTAAACTAAGAGAGAGTGTCTGACGTGCTGTCAAACTAGGAGCTGTGGGCAGCATTGTGGAAAAAGGATGCATGTTGTAAAAGATTTTCTGGTGCTTGCTCACGAGGAGCATATTAATATGATATGACATGACAACAGGGCCTGTTTAGTCAAACACTTTTTGAAATTGCAACAGTAATGATTTTTAATTTTCGGATGTGAAGCAAAAACCTCCCATATGCCATTTTCCTAAGGCCTTTTAGTGCAAAGGAAATGCAGTTAGTAGATCTCTAGCTATTACGGTATCTTCTTACTGCAATTTCCTATATTCCTGGTAAAACATCTGCCGCCAACCTTATTTAGGGCCAATTGCTTGATATTATTAGTGGTTTTTAAGTGATAACCCATCCGTTATCCTATACTTTAACTGACTGGTATGGGATTATATAAACCCCAAAGATCAAATATTTAAAGTGTATGAGAAGGTATTTTATTTTTATTTTGGATAGAGTTGTGCAGGGTAAAACCCTCTGTCAGGTTTTTATTGTTCTCTGCATCCCTATGGGGAGAGTCATCCCCCTATTTGACCTGGTGACGATTGTCCGTAAGAGAAACTCATGGAGAATCCACAGTTTTAAAAAATTGTCATGTGTATGCACTAGAATGCTGGTGAGATTTTCAATAATAATAAAGAAATCTAAGCGGCTATGGACTTTCATAAAAGGAACAAACTTGTTTCCAAGCTCTTGCTATAGTTTTGCTGCCAGTAAAACAAACATTGTCAATTTAAACTGAGACTTCGTGAGGCCTGGGGTTTTCAGATGCAACAGGAAATGCCACGGATCTTAGAAAGCGGCAAGTTAATAAAGATTGTAAGCGTTTAAGAACTTTTGTCCAAGACCTAGAAAGCATAGGACATATCCACCAAGTGTGGAGTGCATCCCCTGGATCAGAAAAACCTCAGAAGCAGGTGCTTGGAGACAACGGGTGTAGGTGTACTAAATGCGATGGCTTTAAGGGCTGATCCAACTGTGAGTGTGTTGATGGAGCAGGAAGCCATCGTAGACCAGATTTTTGACCAATCTTCCTCATCTTTGGTGCTTTTGGAGTCTCGTTCCCACTTGGAAACACAAGTGTGGCTGTTAGGACTTTTGAGACCGTTCAACTGTGAGTAGAGAATAGAAATAAGTCTGGGGGAATGAAGTGTGCGGTGGTAAATGTGCTAAAAATAATAACTGAGATGTCAGATCTTTATTAGCAAGCAGCATAGGTAGCCAGTGTTTAATTTGTAAAAAGAGTTTGGTGAATGGGGCTTGCTGCTTGTATCTGATTTCCATTTCCATTCCTGATTTGTAAAAAAAACACTAGCGGAACGTTGCCTAGAAGAGGGACAAGGGGCAGGTGCGGTGAAATTAAGTTTCTAGATTACTTGATGGAATCCCAAACTCGGGTGAATGGGTCATTAGGGGGCTTATTGATCTAGGTCTAGATTTTAGGGGAAACCATTGAAGTGAGCGCAGGCAGACCGGGGGAACAATTGAGCGCTACCAAGCTGACCCATATGGGTGGGTGCTGCGTAGTATAAGTAAAGGTCAAGGAAGTGATCTGCGAAGCTTGAAAGTATCTGGTGAAGTTCGGGACTCCCAAGGCTCCTTATTTCCTGTGTATGAACATGGTGTGTTTTGAGACCAGAGGTTTCTTGTCTGGCCAGATAAATCTTAGTGTGTTTCTGGAATGATTTAAGAGCGTAAGAGGGAATGGGGACAGGGAGAGTACGGAATAAATAAAGAAGCTAAAGTAAGATTGTCGTTTTTACGACATTGATTCTCCCTATCTATGAAAGGTGGAGGCGAGGCCAAGACAAGAGTAGGGTTTTTAGCCACCTCAATACAGGGCATTTACAGCCCCTTCCTGCCCAGACTAATTTTCAGCTATCAGCGCTCTCACACTTTGAATGACAATTACTCAGTCATGCAACACTGTACCCATATGAAATTTGCGTCCTTTTTTCACAGAAATAGAGCTTTCTTTTGGTAGTATTTGATCACCAGTGGGTTTTTAATTTTTTGTGCTATAAATAAAAGACAGTACATTTTGTAAAAAAAATGCCTTTTTCTTTGTTTCTGTCATAAAATTTTGCAAATTGGTAATTTTTCTTCATAAATTTTGGCCAACATTTATACTGCTACATATCTTTGGTAAAAATAACCCAAATTAGTGTATATTATGTGGTCTTTGTGAAAGTTATAGAGTCTACAAACTATGGTGCCAATTACTGAAAATTGATCACATCTGATCACACCTGATGTACTGAAGGCCTATCTCATTTCTTGAGACACTAACAAGTCAGGAAAGTACAAATACCCCCCAAATTACCCCTTTTTAGAAAGTAGACATTCCAAGGTATTAAGTAGCATGGTGAGTTTTTTAAGTTGTAATTTTTTCCCAAGATTCTTTGCAAAATGATTTTTTTTTTACAAAATTGTCCTATTAACTGGTTATTTCTCACAGAGCATATGCATACAACAAATTACACCCCAAAATACATTCTGCTACTCTTCCCGAGTATACATACAAAGGCCCAACATTAAAGTAGGACCTTCAGGCGTTCTACGAGCATAAATGACACTCTCATTTCTTAACCACCTATTACACTTTTGAAGGCCCTGGAGCACCAGGACAATGGAATTTCCCACAAAATGACCCCATTTTGGAAAGCAAACACCCCAACGTATAATCTATAAGACATAATGAGTCTTTTGAACGGTTCATTTTTTTCCAGAATTTTTTGAAAAATGTGGGAAAAAAAATGAAAACGCATTTTTTTTACACAAAGTTGTCAATTTATAAGATATTTCTAATACATAGCATGTATATAGCAAAAATTACACCCCAAAACACATTCTGCTACTCCTCCTGAGTATGTCTATACTACATGTGTGAGACATTTACACAGCCTGACCACATACAGAGGCCCAACATTGAAGTAGTACCTTCAGGCATTCTAGGAGCATAAATTACACATCTCATTTCATTCCTACCTAGCACTCTTTTGAAGGTCTTTGAGCACCAGGACAGTGGAATTACCTACAAAATGACCCCATTTTGGAAAGCAAACACCCCAACGTATATTCTATGGGGCATGGGCTGCAGATAGGTACTCGGGTAACTTGATGATCTCCAGATAGGTACTCAGGTACTCTGCTGGGCTGGTGACAGGTACTCGGGTACTCTGATGGGCTGGTGACAGGTACTCGGATACTCTGATGGTCTGGTGACAGGTACTCGGGTACTGTGATGGGTGATGACAGGTACTCTGATGGGTGATGACAGGTACTCTGAAGGGCGGTGACAGGTACTCAGATGGGCTGTGACAGGTACTCAGATGGACTGTGACAGGTACTCGGTACTCCTATGAACTGTGACAGGTACTCAGGTGGACTGTGACAGGTACTCAGGTGGACTGTGACAGGTACTCAGGTGGACTGTGACAGGTACTCAGGTGAACTGTGACAGGTACTCAGATGGACTATGACAGATACTCGGGTACTCATATGGACTGTGACGGGTACTTTGATGGGTGGTGACAGGTCCTCTTTATTGGGGGGCAATCAGTTACCGCTCTGTGTTTACATTTAGTGATCGGCAGTGAAAGGACCACAGCTGATCACGTGGTAAACAGCCGCCGGCCAATGGTTGTTTACCAGCATCAGTGACAAGCAGTGTTCCCGGGAACACACTGCCACCGACATGCACGTGCAGTGCGATCATGCGCATGCGCCGTGCAAAGTGGGGAGGTACCATCTGTGACCGCCCGTGACTTCATCACGGCCAATCACGTGGTAAACAGCCATGTCAAATGGCTGTTCACCCCCCTCAGTGACGAGCGGTGTCTCCGTGACACGCCGCCACCGACAGTACAGGGCTGCACGCACACCCTGTTTAAATGGACGGACGTCATATGACGCCTGGCCGTCATATGACGGTCGGCGGGCAGCAAGTGGTTAAAGATCAGAAGGCTGGGATACAGTTGGCGTCGTAGAGTGTGGGGTGTGAACTGGTAAGGCAAAGCTAGTTTTGTGTTTTCAAAAACATTTTGTTTCCATAAATCCTACCCAGGTCAGTGAGATTACTTTTTTTCATTGAGGAGTTGAGCTTGGTGTCTGTAGACCTCGGAGACAGGATTGTATCGAGGCACAGATCTGGGGAAGGGTACAGAAAAATGTCTGCAGCATTGAAGGTCTCAATGATCACAGTGGCCTCCATCATCTGTAAATGGAAAACGTTTGGAACCATCAGGACTCTTTCTAGAGCAGGCTGCCTGGCCAACCTGAGCAGTCAGGGGAGAAGGGCCTTAGTCAGGGAGGTCACCAAGAACCCGATGGTCACCCTTACAGAGCTCCAGCATTTCTCTGTGGAGAGAGGAGAACCTTCCAGAAAAACAACCATCTCTGCAGCACTCCACTAATCAGGCATGTATGGTAGAGTGACCAGACGGAAGCCATTCCTCAGTAAATGGTACATGACAGCCCGTCTAGAGTTTGCCAAAAGGCACTCGAAGGACTTTCAGACCATAAGAAACAATATTCTCTGGTCCAGTGAAACCAAGATTGAACTCTTTGGCTTGAATGGCAAGCATCATGTCTGGAGAAAACTACTCACCGCTCATCACCTGACCAATACCATCCCTACAGTGAAGCATGGTGGTGGCAGCATCATGCTGTGGGGATGTTTTTTAGCGGCAGGAACTGGGAGACTAGTCAGGATTGAGGGAAAGATGAATGCAGCAATGTACAGAGACATACTTGATAAAAACATGCTCTAGAGTGCTCTGGACCTCAGACTGGGGTGAAGGTCATCTTCCAACAGGGCAATGACCCTAAGCACACAGCCAAGATAACAAATGAGTGGCTATGGGACAACTCTGTGAATGTCCTTGAGTGGCTCAGACTTGAACCTGATTGAACATCTCTGGAGAGGTCTGAAAATGGCTGTGCAGCAATGCTCCCTATCCAACCTGATGGAGCTTGAATGGACCTGCAAAGAAGAATGGGAGAAGAAACTGACCAAAAATAGGTGTGCCAAGCTTGTAGCATCGTGACCTGAGGCTGTAATTGGTGCCAAAGGTGCTTCAATAAAGATATTGAGCAAAGGCTATGAATACTTAGTGCCTTGCAAATGTATTCATACCCCTTGAAATTTTCCACATTTTGTCATGTTACAACCAAAAACGTAAATGTATTTTATTGGAATTTTATGTGATAGACCAACACAAAGTGGCACATAATTGTGAAGTAGAAAGAAAATGATAAATGGTTTTCCAAATTTTTTACAAATACCTTAAAAGTGTGGCGTGCATTTGTATTCAGCCCCCTTTACTCTGATATCCCTAACTAAAATCTAGTGGAACCGATTGCTTTCAGAAATTATCTAATTAGTAAATAGAGTCAAAGCGTGTGTAATTTATTCTCAGTACAAATACAGCTGGTCTGTGAAGCCCTCAGAGGTTTGTTAGAGAATCTTAGTGAACAAACAGCATCGTAAAGGCCAAGGAACACACCAGACAGGTCAGGGATAAAGTTGTGGAGAAGTTTAAAGCAGGGTTAGGTTATAATAAATATCCCAAGTTTTGAACATCTCAGGGAGCATTGTTCAATCCATCATCAGAAAATGAAAAGAATATGGCTCAACTGCAAACCTACTAAGACATGGCCGTCCAACTAAACTGACAGGCCAGGCAAGGAGAGCATTATTCAGAGAAGCAGCCAAGAGGCCCATGGTAACTCTGGAGGAGCTGCAGAGAGCCACGGCTCAGATCAGGGAATGTGTCCACAGGACAACTATTAGTTGTGCATTCCACAAATCTGGTTTTTATGGAAGAGTGGTAAGAAGAAAGCCATAAGAAGTCCCATTGGTGGTTTGCAAGGAGCCACTTGGGGGACACAGCAAATGTGGAAAATTGTGCTCTGGTCAGTTGAGACCAAAATTGAACTTTTTGGCCTAAAAGCAAAATGCTAACATTCCACATCACCCTGAACACACTATGCCCACCGTGAAACATGGTGGTGGCAGCATCATGTTGTGCGGATGCTTTTCCTCTGCAGGGACAGGGAAGCTGGTCAGAGTTGATGGGAAGCTGGATGGAGTCAAATACAGTGCAATCTTAGAAGAAAACCTGTTAGAGTCTGCAAAAGACTTGAGACTGGAGCAGAGGTTGGCCTTCCAACAGGACAACGATACTAAAGATACAGCCAGAGCTACAATGGAATTGTTTGGATCAAAGCATATTCATGTGTTAGAATGGCCCAGTCAAAGTCCAGACCTAAATCCAATTGGGAATCTGTGGCAAGACTTGGAAATTGCTGTTCACAGACGCTCTCCATCCAATCTGATAGAGCTTGAGCTATTTTGCAAAGAAGAATGGGCAAAAAAATTCACTCTCCTAGATGTGCAAAGCTGATAGAGACATCCTCAAAAAGACTTGCAGCTGTAATTGTAGCGAAAGGTGGTTCTACAAAGTATTGACTCAGGGGGGCTGAATACAAATGCACGCCACACTTTTCCAATATTTATTTATAGAAAGTTTGAAAAACCATTTATCATTTTCCTTCCACTTCACAGTTATGTGCCACTTTGTGTTGGTCTGTCACATATAAGACAAATAAAAATACATTTATGTTTTTGGTTGTAACATGACAAAATGTGGAAAATTTCAAGGGGTATGAATACTTTTGCAAGGCACTGTATGTACATGTGAGTTTTTTCATTTTTTTATTTTTAAAAAAATTGCAAACATTTCAAACAAACTTCTTTCATATTGTCATTATGGGATATTGTTTGTAGAATTTTGAGGAAAATAATGAATTTAATCAATTTTGGAATAAGACTGTAACATAACAAAATGTGGAAAAAGTGAAGTGCTGTGAATGCTTTCCGGATGCACTGTAGCTTCTTCTGTGATGCCTCTTAAGCTAGCCCATAGTGCTCAGGGAATCATTTGTCATGTATTTAAAGGAACAAAAATTGTCCTAAAACCATTATAGTTTTCCTTTAAATACACGCAAGTGCAATCAAGACTCCAAAGTTTAAATGTAGATTTTGTGCTGTAAGGAGATGTTAGTCTCTCTCCAGCCTTAATTTAGGTTCTTTGGTGCATTTTATTGTGATTCTGTTAACACCCATTGCTATAGTCCTGAAGAAGGGGGAGACCTTTCCCCCAAAACGCATTGGCTATATCTGCTCTTAACCAATATAAATTTCCTAAATACTTTTTAAAGCCCCACTCTGGGTTACTTTCAACAAACATTCCATTCAATCCAATGACTCCACTGATGATGGCAATGAACCTTTAGTAGTACCTGTGATGCCGCCATACCATATTTTGTCCCCAAGCTATGTGAGCAGCATTGAAATGGTGCCAGACATCACTTCTCCCTATCTATGCTTGGCTTGTAGAAAACTACACATCCCATCATGCAGGGGATGTTAGTTTCTGGTTAGAATTTAGTTGGGTAGATCTGTGGGTGGTGTCATTGACTAATGTCACTGCCCCCAACACCTACACAATATGATCTTAAGAGCAATCCACGCTGACCAGATTACATCAGCCAAGGTGCCCTGGAACTACACAGGGGGCAATCAGGAAAGTAGTCACCCTCACACAGTGGCGTCTCCAGCTTTCAAATTTAGGGGGGGCACATGGGGGGACAGGGACAAAAGTAGGGGGGCAACTATAAAATGCGCATATATATATATATATATATATATATATATATATATATATATATATATATATATATATATCCTGGGGCTCTTTACTATGACCCCACAACGGGCCCTTTCACATGTTCTGCAGTGAGCTCCCTTCCTACTGTATTGGGGTCCCCCAGGGTGGCAGAAAACAAGAGATATATGTCACCAGCATATCAAGAAAATATAAGGATCCAAAGCAGTGGGAGAACTATCAGGGTTGCAAAGGTTGTCTTGCCTCCGGGCCCTGGTGTTCTGCCACTGTGGGGTTCCCCAGCCTCCTCTTGCTGTCCTGCCCCTGCTATTGACAGCTCTGGTCTGGCATCTCTTGGAATTTACAGGCTGGTCCTCCTGTCCTAAGGACGGGAGAAATCAGTCTATTTTTTCAGTAACTGAAAGTCCTGGTGGAGTCCTTCCTGCAACTCGCTCTTCTCTCTACCAATGAGGATGCAGGTGAAGGAGCAGATCAGGTGGCCGTGGTTGTGTGAACGCTCGCATTATGCAGTGTCAGCGAGCAGGGGAGGGGGGAGGAATCACCCGCAGGAGCTGACTGGGGACTCTTTCCCTCTTAGACATTGATTTTTTTTTTTTTTTTACAAAAAAATTTTTTTTTTATGGGGGGGGCACATGGTGGGGCACAGCATAATGTTGGGGGGGGGGGGGTCAGGGCCCCCTCTGTCCCCCCCTAGGGTCGCCATTGCCCTCACATAAGAGAGAAGCCTCTACTGTGCAGTCCCCTGGTGGATGGTCCCATCTCTGCTAGGAAAAAAAGTTTGATGGATGTGGAACAAGGTCTAGTGCAGCCTGGTAAGAGGGGTTCACACCAAAGCACAATGTTCACTGTTTTTATAGATTATTTTAGTGCATGTCTGGTCACCGCTTATAGGTAAATCACACAACTGAGCTGACAGTGAAGGGAGGGCATACATTAACCAGGGAAAACCTTGTATTTCTATGTAGATTAACTTCTCATTGTACAGTTCAGTGGAATCTTTGTGGCATGAACTCTAAAGAAAGTGCCCTATACCACCTACAACTTACGAACTGGTATCAATTATAAAACTGCTCTAGAATGAAAATTACATTAAATCCGCTATGTTTTTCTATGTTACAGTATTCAGAAACTTTCAGGCTTCCTTGCATCATGTGTTATAGTGACATTACTTCCTTTAAATCTCCCGGGGGGAAGATTCAAATGGGTACTTGGAATGTTAGTAATAGGCTGGAAATTTGTGTCATCAGCACTTTCATAAACCAATGTGCTGTTCCTTACTGGGAGGATAAAGCAAGTTCTGTACTTATACCAAATATGTACATACCTGTGGTTATTTTACAGAAATTTGACACACATCCTTAACTGTATTTAAGTGTGCACCGAATCCTTTAAATACACATTTACTACTAGGATAAGTGATAGCCACATTGCATTTACAAGGAATTGTTTATTTAGGATTGACATCTAGCTGTGGAAAGGTGTGTTGTCCACAGCATCAGCTGTAAAATATTCAGTAATCAGAGGAAAAGACTGTAAATAGTCACCTCTCATAATAGAATTAAGAATTCTACTTTGCATATGTTGCCACATATTCCTAAAGCAGGGCTACATTTTACTAGGATATGCTTCCTATGAGGTGTATTGCTGCCACCTGCTGGATAAAATGTTAATCAGAGTTACTACATAACAACCAAATTCTACAGGCTGAACCATGCAATCAAGCAAAGAGACATGTGTAGTATTCAGTTCAATAAAGTCGTTGTAAAGGTAAAATCAAAAATGACATGACAGTCTGTGACTAGCACCAACAAAGCAGTCTTTGTTTTTCTGATTCCCCTGGAAACATAGTTTTTATTTTCTTGCTGCTATTTTTCAATTTCCTTTAACAGACTAAGCTGTCCAGCAGATGGTTGACACAATCCATTTAACACTGACAGGTGTGTTTACAATGGTCAGCTTGTATTCATTTAATTGAATTTCATTCCAAAAAGAAAAAAAATCTGTTTCTGTAGCTGCTTAAAATGTGTTAGCTGGGTTTATTAATGTTCTAGTAACTTATATAAGGTCCATCTAAATCTACTTGTCTATTTAGCACTACTCTCTCCAGACAGTGCTGCTGTCCAACGGTGGCTCCATTGCTCCTCTATAGATAAAGGAATATGACAGGAAATGTGTTTCTGGCCAGATTAGCAGGTGAATATAAAGGAAAACCCTAAAAAAAAAAAGAAAACTATTGCAACCACCACATCTAAGGATTGGTAAGCTGCAATATGTTAAATTTTTGCTTTTGTGTTTAAACCCTCAGTTTTTAAGCACAATAAGCAGCTGATTTAATCACCTACTGTTTATGCAGCTTCTTTCTCTATTAATTCTTGCCTATGTTCCTGTTTAAGTTGATGCCATGAATGCTGCCCCAGGTTTCCTGCTTTGGGGTGGCTCTATTCTTTTGCAACATCCTATGGAACCACACTTGCATGCAGGAAGAAAAAAAGGTGTGTCTCCCTACATGGTGTGCATCAATAGAAAATCACAGCTCTGTAGCCTAGGGTGATAGAGTACTCCCCTGCTCCCCCTTCCTCCTCCTTTCTCCAAGCTAACAATGTGACAGACCCAACAAGAACAGAGGCTTTTGGAGTGGACTAGGGGCAAGCCTCCTACCCACTATGGGTCCTTGCATTTGAGGGAGCTACAAGCATTTAGGAAGATGTCTTGTTATATAATGCAAAAGGAAATTATTACATTTAAAGCGGAGGTCCGCCCACCGCTGCAAAAATTTAAAGCCAGAAGCTACACATACTGCAGCTGCTGGCTTTTAATAATAGGGCACTTACCTTTCCTGGAGTCCAGCAATGGCGGCACCGCTGGACTCCAGCTGATGTTTCCATCAGCTGTCGAGTGCTGCCGCCATTGCAGGTAAAGGAACCCAGCAGTGTAGCCTTACGGCTTCAGGCCGGAAACCCTACTGTGCATTCGTGAGGCTCCGCTCCTCTCTCCTACTGGCCCGGTAGCAGAGGGAGGAAGAGGGAGCCAAGCCGTGACGTCAACAGCTGTGGCTCCTAGAAGTGGGAACAGGATACCTGTCAAAGACGGGTATTCTTCTCCCCCCCCCCCGAAAGGTGCCAAATGTGGCACCGGAAGGGGGGGACAAATAAGCGGAAGTACTATTTTTGGGTGGAACTTCGCTTTAACAGTCAAGGAAGCCATGATGGTCTTCGGACAAAAAAAGCAGAAGAGCTGGTATCGGGGCTGAACATCACTGTGCTCTACCCAGCATCAATAGCAGCTTCAGCCTTACTGAGAGAAGAGGCAGCCGGCCTTTCTCCAACACCACTGACAGGGACATGTTATTTCCTGCCAGCAGCATCTGTGGTGTTACAACAAACTTCTCCAGCAGAAGCGCTGGCAACCGGACAGAGGGCCCAAGACCTCTGCCCCACACCCGTGGCAGTTCCGGAGGCCCAAGGTGAAAAAGTGGAGGTTCCTCCCCAGCAGCAAATCAAGATTCAGGAGCAAAGGAAGTCCGGGAGTCTGGGAGATGGAGCAACTGGCTCATCTCCCCAGTAGCAGATCAACCATCTGGGAATGGAGGAAGCTGTCCTCCCTCCCCAACAGTCAGCCAGAGAGGAGGAAACTGTCTTCCCTCCCGAGCAAAGATCCGTGCACCTGTGAGACAGTACCAGAGAAATGTCATCCCAGCAGCCAGTTGAGGGTATGGGAGATGGAGCAGCCGGCTCGTTTCCCCAGCGACAAGTTGGTGTAGTGAAGCTCCTACTCCCAGTTTAAGCGCTGGCAACAGGGCAGAGCGCCGCTAACCTCTGCCTAGCACCTACAGTGTCTCCAAGGCTTCATGGAGCCGGGACAGTCGACCCCTCTCCCCAGCAGCAGACCAAGCACCAGAATGGTAAAGACCACCCGGCTGAAGTGCTGGCAGCCGGACAGATTCCACAACTTCTGCCCCACACCTACTGATAACAGCTATTCCCTGCGGCCCAGAATGGAGATCATATGGACCGACTATGTGGTCTGCCCAACTAACGCAGGTCTAGACCAGGTGGAGGTTTGGGACCATGTTAGTCGCCTTTGGATTAGGGAGAAATGTGACAGACCCAGCCAGGACAGGGGCTTTTGAAAAGGACTAGGGGCAAGCCTCCTACCCACTGACTATGGGCCCTGGCATTTGAGGAAGCTACAAGCATTTATTAAGATGTCCCATTATATAATGCAAAAGGACATTATTATATTTACCAGTCAAGGAAGCCATAATGGTCTCTGTCCACTTGAGACTCAGTGAACAGATGTACAGTATGTGAAAAGAAAGCTGGTTAATGAGACTTGGACAGCCCTGGGTCTTCTTGACTACTGTTGCATGGATAGTAAGGGTGGGGTGAGATCACGGTTTGTGTTTATTGTTAAGTAGGTCTTTCCCATTGTTCTATTTTTCTGTTTGATCATCTCTTGGAGATGAGAATAATCTGGTGACCACTTTGATTTGTAACCAAATTAACTTACTGTTGAATTAGTTTACTGTTTAATTGAGATCATTGTTAGCTATATTATATTCCTGTGTACAGTTTGTATTGTTAGGATAATATGATCAGAAGGGGACTGTCCTCCTGTGGGGTATAAAGTATGTGTCTGAATTTCAATAAACAGTCATTCCTTTGTTTCTATCCCCACATCTTGTCTATGTACGATGTTAGGGTTAAAAGGCAGGTATTAGTTCTCAGTCTGCTCAGAACAGTTTGGAGGGCAGACAAACAAATATTTGGGGGGCACACCCTAAAAGATGCATTAAAGATGGTGCAGCCATAAGACCATACAAACAGAACAAAATATTACAGCGCACACATGCAAAAATGACATTTAACTCCTGCAAGGCTATTTAAAACACCTGAACATTAAAAAAAAATATGAGATTTAGTCACACCATATGGCTATATAGTGCTTAAGCCCACTTTTACTGCGTCAAGTACCTTTAGTTCTTCCATATTGAGGAATGTATTTCTCCCATGGTTCAGAGAAGCAGGATGTTCCATTCTATGGATAGCGTAGGACCCACTGAAATGGGTTACTTTGACGCAGTAAGTGGGCTTAAGCACCATATAGCCATATGGTGTGACTAAATCCCCATATTATTATAAGCGCCATATACATATTTTGACAAATATATCTATCAATGGGTGTAAAAATGGATTAACGTATTTTGCAAACAAGACGCTTTCTCAGGATCCCTGCCACTTGATACTACATTCAACAGTTCTCCCCACAGCAAGGTGGAGAAGGAGCTCAGCACCATGGGAGGTACGAGATGATCAAAAGATAAATAGGCAGACAGATCTTATACACCAATGGCAAAATATCTGCTTGACATAGGGTCCAACCAACGACTGAAAACAGGTTTAACCTTATGGGGTACCCTTATAAAAATTTTGATAATGTGTCTCCCCCCTTCCTACATTGATCACCAAATAAATACCTCACGATCCCTATAAAGAATACCAAAAAGAGTGTATTTAGCAGAGTTGGGATCCGCCCAAGAGTTGTAGTATAAACAGCACCAACATAAACCTGCTTATCTCACTGAATGCTGCACACTTCTCTTATCACAATGTGGATTAGCGACAAGGATGGCAAGTGTCATCATAATGGGAGATTTTAATTATCCAGACATAGACTGGGTGGAAGGTACCGTACATTCATATAAGGCTCACCAGTTCCAAAATGTCTTGCAGGACAATTTCATGGGTCAGATGGTAAACGCACTAACTAGAAACAAAGTGTTATTAGACCTATTGATTACCAACAATACAGACTTGATCACGGATGTAGAAATACGGAGCAATTTGGGAAACAATGAGCACAGGTCAAGTCGTTTCAGTATAAATATTCCCTAAACTACGGTCCTTGCTAGAAGATAGAAATTGGGATAAAGTCTTAGGGACAAAGAACACGGAGGAGAAATTTATATGCTTTAAGAGCATATTAAATAAGGACATTAGCCAGTGCATTCCAATGGGAAATACATTTAAAAGAGTTAATAAAAGTCCTGGGTGGCTTAACACCAATGTAAAAATGCATATAAAAGCAAAGGAGAAGGCCTTCAAAAAATACAAGGCTGAGGGATCATCATCAGCATTCCAACTTTACAAAGAATGCAACAAGAAGTGTAAGGGTGCAATCAGGACGGCTAAGATAGAACACGAAAGGCACATAGCGGAGGAGATTAAGAAAAATCCCAAGAAATTCTTTAAGTGCTGTAACCTGGGGGACAGGTAGCAGGTACAAAAGCTTCCTGGGATAAGCAGGCTTTCAGGCACCGATACCAGAACAAGTGAAGTAGTGACAAACGGTGAAGTGTTTAATGGTGATATTTACAAGTCTTCAGAGGTGTGCTGTACAGCGTTCAAAAAAAAGAAACGGAACAAAATAGCCAAACAAAAACCTAGCTGTGTCTCGGCTCTAACTGTACATTATGCAGGCCCTAATTACCAGGCTGAGCAAGCCTACCGCTTGTCAGTTTCTACATAAACTGATTAACAGCTTTTACCAACCTTTTTGTTCTCACAGACCAGTGTTGTCTGTGTTTCCCAGGCAGAGAGCAAAGGCTGTCTGCTCAGGTGAGCTTAAATTAGTCTGGGGAAGAGGACCAAGACCCGAACTGGATCTTGGATCAGATATTCCTAAATGTGTACGAGAGGAGCCTGGGAGACGTATAAACCCCGAACAGGACTTTTCCTGGCTCTCTCTGGGACGCACTGCTACAGTACGTAAATAGTAAGAAAGGGAGGTCAGATCATACTGGTCCCATAAAGAATGATGAAGGGAATCTGATTACTAACGATGGAGAGATGGCGAAGGTATTGAATGTATTTTTCTCCTCAGTCTTCACGAGGGAATCTGGGGGGTTTCAGTAACCAAAACTGCAATGTTTATCCTTATGGCACGTCACAGGAAGCACCCCCATGGCTAACAGAGGACAGAATTAGAAATAGACTTGACGTAACCCTAATAGGTCACCGGGACCAGATGGCTTGCACCTGAGGGTCCTTAAGAAACTCAGTCAAGTAATCGCCAAACAATTGCTCCTAATTTTTACAAACAGTCTACTGACTGGAATGGTACCAGATAATAATAATTAAATATAAATATAATTATATAATAATAATAATAGCCAATGTAGCACCAATATTTTAAAAAGGGCCAAAATATATCCCTGGGAATTACAGACCAGTTAGCCTAACATCAACTGTATGCAAGCTCTTGGAGGGGATGATAAGGGACTATATACAAGATTTTAGCAATGACAACTGTATCATTGGCAGCAATCAGCATGGATTCATGAAGAATCGTTCTTGCCAAACCAATCTATTAACCTTCTTTTAGGTGAGCTGCCATCTAGATAAAGGAAGGCCCATAGACATGGTGTATTTGGATTTTGCTAAAGCATTTTTATACAGTTCCCCATAAATATTTACTGTACAGAGTAAGGTTAGTTGGCATGGACCATAGGGTAAGTACATGGATTGAAAACTGGCTACGGGACGAGTTCAGAGAGTAGTGATAAATGGGGAGTACTTGGAATGGGCAGGGGTGGAAAGTGGGGTCCCCCAGGGTTCTGTCCTGGGACCAATCCTATTTAATTTATTCATAAATGACCTGGAGGATGGGATAAACAGTTCAATCTCTGTATTTGCGGACGATACTAAGATAGGCAGGGCATCCACTTCTCCGCAGGATGTGGAAACCTTGCAAGAAGATCTGAACAAATTAATGGGGTGGGCAACTACGTGGCAAATGAGGTTTAATGTGGAAAAATGTAAAATATTGCATTTGGGTGGCAAAAATATGAATGCAATCTACTCACTGGGGAGGAACCTCTGGGGGAATCTAGGATGGAAAAGGACCTGGGGGTCTTAGTAGATGACAGGCTCAGCAATGGCATGCAATGCCAAGCTGCTGCAAACAAAGCAAACAGAATATTGGCATGCATTAAAAAGGGGATTAACTCCAGAGAAAAAATTATAATTCTCCCACTCTACACGACTCTGGTCCGGCCACACCAGGAGTTTGCTGTCCAGTTCTGGGCACCAGGATGTGCTAGAGCTGGAGAGAGTCCAGAGAAGGGCAACAAAATGAATAAAGGGTCCGGAGGACATTAGTTATGAAGAAAGGTTACGAGCACTGAACTTGTTCTATCTGGAGAAGAGACACTTGAGAGGGGATATGATTTCAAAGTACAAATGCCGTACTGGTGACCCCACAATAGGGATAAAAATTTTCCACGTAAGGGAATTTAATACAACATGCGGCCATTCACTAAAATTAGAAGAACAGCGGTTTAACCTTAAACTGCATAGAGGGTTCTTTACTGTAAGAGTGATTTAGGATGTGGAATTCCATCCACAGGTAGTGGTTTCAGCGGGGAGCATCGATAATTTAAAAAAAGTATTAGATAAGCACCTGAACAACCACAACATACAGGGATATACAATGTAATACTGACATAAAATCACACACATAGGTTGGACTTGTGTCTTTTTTCAACCTCACCTACTATGCAACTTCTGGGCAGCAAGCTTCCCCTTGTAAAATTGCACCATAGCATCAAAAAAACTGGGTACGTATATTTGTCTTATCGTGTCCGGTATATTTTATGTGAATGCACTTTTAAACCAATGTGTCTTTAAATGCTTCATCAGAAGAATTGGATGAAGTCCAGTTCAAGTGGGATCTGCATGTCAATCTGTGATATCACAGCACTGCTGAGGTAGATCTGTACTAGTTGTTGGGAGGACAGAGACTGGTCCTCTGTAATCAGGACAAGTCTATAAGCTCTTTCTATAGGGAGATTTTATATGGAAATTGCTTTTAACCTAGATTTTATGTGAGTAGATTTTTTTACACTTGTTTTAATAAAGCTGTTCTATAGAGAGCATTGGATGATGTCTTTTTTATTGAGGATCACTCAAATGAAGGTTTTAGAAAATGATTCCTATGAGCTGAGAGCCAAAGGATAATTATTGGGGATTTGTGCCTTATTATAGCTGGATGCTGCTGAAATAGATCACAAGCCTGTACTGACTTCCTTTTAATTCAGGGGTCAGTTAGCAAGGCTGAGATTGAATCTTTTTGCCCTTGAGTGGTCGGTGGTGAAGGGGAGGAGGCGGTATCATAAAATTACAAGATTGAGGATTTATTGGACTTTTCTTTTACGAGGAACTTTGAAGTTCACTAAGCAGTATTATTGCAGTGTTTGGGAGTTTTAATTGGTTTAGATTTTTTGCACAACAAACACCTATACATATTCTATGTATTAAAACCAAAACTGTAATATATTGCAGTTTACCAATCATAAGTAGGGATGTGCTTCGTGTTCGAGTCGAACCCATGTTCGACTCGAACATCGTCTTTTTCGTCGTGCCAAATTCGTGTGGCGCGTCACGGCCCATAATTCACTGTGGCATCGCAGTGCATTGCTGGCTGATGATTGGCCAAGCATGCACTATGACCCGCATGCTTGGCCAATCACGGCGCCGTCAGTAGAGAGAGCTGTAATTGGCCAAAGCCAGGGTGGCTTTGGCCAATTATGGCTCAGGGGGTTTAGAACATGCCCCACACTATATAAGGCCGCCTGCACGGCGGCCCTGTGTAATGTGTTCCGGCATTCTGAGAGACAGTGTCATTTCATTAGCTGTGTGAAGTTGGCACCCCATGTTTGTAAAACCTGAATAAAAATATACCATTCGTTTGTGCCGCGTTTGTGCTGATTTGTGCCGCAAAAATTAGCGTTTGTGCCGGTTCGGTTTCTGAGATATTAAACATTCAATTTAATGCAAGCCCCGCCCACTTTGCACCCCATGTCCCTGAATTTTAAAAACAAACGTGCCATTCGTTTGTGCCGCGTTTGTGCTGGTTTGTGCCGCAAAAATAAACGTTTGTGCCGCTTTGGTTGCGGAGATATTGTGCGTTATAGTTGCTGTAACCCCGCCCATTTTGCACCCCATGTTCCTGAATTTTAAAAACAAACGTGCCATTCATTTGTGCCGCGTTTGTGCTGGTTTGTGCCGCAAAAATAAATGTTTGTGCCGCTTTGGTTGCGGAGATATTGTGCGTTATAGTTGCTGTAACCCCGCCCATTTTGCACCCCATGTCCCTGAATTTTAAAAACAAACGTGCCATTCGTTTGTGCCGTGTTTGTGCTGGTTTGTGCCGCAAAAATAAACGTTTGTGCCGCTTTGGTTGCGGAGATATTGTGCGTTATAGTTGCTGTAACCCCGCCCATTTTGCACCCCATGTTCCTGAATTTTAAAAACAAACGCGCCATTCGTTTGTGCCGTGTTTGTGCTGGTTTGTGCCGCAAAAATAAACGTTTGTGCCGCTTTGGTTGCGGAGATATTGTGCGTTATAGTTGCTGTAACCCCGCCCATTTTGTACCCCATGTTCCTGAATTTTAAAAACAAACGTGCCATTCGTTTGTGCCGCGTTTGTGCTGGTTTGTGCCGCAAAAATAAAAGTTTGTGCCGCTTTGGTTGCGGAGATATTGTGCGTTATAGTTGCTGTAACCCCGCCCATTTTGCACCCCATGTTCCTGAATTTTAAAAACAAACGTGCCATTCGTTTGTGCCGCGTTTGTGCTGGTTTGTGCCGCAAAACTAAACGTTTGTGCCGCTTTGGTTGAGGAGATATTGTGCGTTATAGTTGCTGTAACCCCGCCCATTTTGCACCCCATGTTCCTGAATTTTAAAAACAAACGCGCCATTCGTTTGTGCCACGTTTGTGCTGGTTTGTGCCGCAAAAATAAATGTTTGTGCCGCTTTGGTTGAGGAGATATTGTGCGTTATAGTTGCTGTAACCCCGCCCATTTTGCACTCCATGTTCCTGAATTTTAAAAACAAACGTGCCATTCGTTTGTGCCGCGTTTGTGCTGGTTTGTGCCGCAAAAATAAACGTTTGTGCCGATTTGGTTGCGGAGATATTGTGCGTTATAGTTGCTGTAACCCCGCCCATTTTGCACCCCATGTTCCTGAATTTTAAAAACAAACGCGCCATTCGTTTGTGCCGCGTTTGTGCTGGTTTGTGCCGCAAAAATAAATGTTTGTGCCGCTTTGGTTGCGGAGATATTGTGCGTTATAGTTGCTGTAACCCCGCCCATTTTGCACCCCATGTTCCTGAATTTTAAAAACAAACGTGCCATTCGTTTGTGCCGCGTTTGTGCTGGTTTGTGCTGCAAAAATAAACGTTTGTGCCGCTTTGGTTGCGGAGATATAGTGCGTTATAGTTGCTGCAACCCCGCCCACATTGCACCCCATGTTCCTGAATTTTAAAAACAAACGTGCCATTTGTTTGTGCCGCGTTTGTGCTGGTTTGTGCCGCAAAAATAAACGTTTGTGCCGCTTTGGTTGCGGAGATATTGTGCGTTATGTGTTGTCAAACCACATTGACTTTACACCTTGTTATTAAAGCTTACATACAGAACCTAAACTCAGCTTGGGTTTCCTTAATGTAAAGCTCCTCCCACTGTACTGGCACTGCACTTCATATTGTACCCTGAAAAAGGCACCTCTGCCGGGTTAGCCCCCCCATATCAAAAGTTTTGAAAAAATCTTATGCAGTTTGTTAGATCTTTGTTAGATCAGGTTAGATCAACCGTTGTTTGCGTTAGATCTCACACAGAAGAAGCGATATTAACAGTTATTTGCTGGGGGGGCTAACTCGTCATCAGCCCCCCCTTATCAAAAAATTGACCAAACAGTTAGCTATTTTGGAAGCAATTTGTTGGATCCGGTATGATCAAGTGTTTTTAACGTTAGATCTCACATAATTAGAGACTGATTAAGTGATTAATGTGGGGGGGGCTGGCCCCCCCTTATCAAATTTTCGGCCCAAAAATCATTCAGGCTAATAGATATTCGTTAGATCCGGTAAGATCAAGAGGTTTTAATGTTAGATCTCACATCATTTCAGAGATTTCATATTCTTTGCCAATAACAACATCCAAGTTAGTAGTTAATTGTTAGATGAAGTTATTATTGCATTAAACCTAGCATGCACATGGCAGAAATCAGTAATAATCGCAATGTAAGTAGGGATAAAAGCTTGTTGCAGTTTGATCAGTGAGATGTTTTATTTAATCTATGATAAATACATAACAATTCGTTATTTTATATGAGAAGTTAGGCCCCTGTGGCAGTAGCTTAAAATTAATAAATTTTGGCATCGCTGCTCTAAATTGTGGGCACAACTGGAACAGGCCCAGACTGACATTCTGCTGCCAGGGGCTCTGTGGTGCTATGACCAACTACCGCCTGTGCTGAAGTCACACCCCATAATGGGTACGACACTCCACATATGCTCCCAGGTCAGCACACAGAACCGGCTTTCTTCCCTGATTCCCCATTGCTCCCTATCATAGAAAAACCATGCTTCCTCCCTGGTCTGGAACCGCAAATGTTTCGGACCCTAAGCCAAACAGGTAGGTTCCAGGCATCCCACTTCCTAACGGGAGGCCAATGGCCTTCCACAGTAGTGCTAATGAGCCCTACAAACTTTCCTTGTGGACAGCGCTACAATTACAACACTTTCTCAATACTTTGCCTAATGCACAGGGATTTAATCGTCCCCTGACGTCCTTTGAAGCATACTGTTCCAAAGAGGGTTCCCTTCTACAGGCTCTATCCAAAACATACGCCCTCTTGAACTGTCCGGCTGAACAACCACACTTACCGTTCTTGAACAAATGGGAAAGTAAGCTGGGGCGTACATTTACATTTGCTCAGATACAACATGTCCTCAGATTTTCGTTGAAATCATCGGTTTGTACGAAAATTAAAGAGACCAACTATAAACTGTTAACAAGGTGGTACCTCACCCTGCAACTACTGACCAATGTTGGAGATGCCAGGGGGATGGAGGAACACGACTTCACATATTTTGGTCGTGCCCTAAATTGATCCACTTCTGGGAGACAGATAAACCACGCAAAAATTTACGGAATACAAGGTTCCTGGTGATCCAGCTTTTTCCTGCTACATGTCTCCTCCATCTGAGCCAAACTCTATAAAAACTCCATTCCAAATGAGATGGAAGATCTAGTACTCACTGCACAACACCAACAGGAAAAATACTCTAACACTTGGGGACTATGGAACCAGTTTGTCGTTTCCGCAGAGGGTACTGCCCTTCTTGGGACTTAATGTCACAGATAAGTTCTGGAGCCCGTTCACCATAGTTATCCTGAACCAACGCCATTTCACCCCCCCAGCCTTACCTTCCCCCCCTTCTCTCCTCTTACCTTTTCCATCCTTTTTTCCTTACCTTCTTTGATTATTGAAAATGAGAAAATAGTTTTGGGCGACAGCGGGTCTTGCTCCACAGCCCATTTTCCATCTTTAATAAAAACTGATAGACCAGGAGGTAAGCAGCCTTTTGAGCAGTGTGCCGAAAAATGTTTTCAAAGAAATTGAGCATGCCGATTTTATAACAAAAAAGTCAACTTCACAATCTCAATCACGAAAAGGATTTTTTATAAAGTAAATGCTGTAAACTACTTTAGTAGTGAGAAATTAACATCCTGCACTCTCACGCCTCAGATCAACCCCAATTCATACACCTTCACACCTCAGATCACTGTATCACCTGCAAATCTGCCCCACCACTGTACCCCCCTGCTCAACTGCCCCACCACTGTAACCCCCTGCAAATCTGCCCCACCACCGTACCCCATGCTCTTCTGTCTCACTGCTGAACCATCTTCTCATCTGTCCTAACACTGAACTTATCTGCTCATCTGCCCCACCACTGTAACCCCCTTTCTCATCTGTCCCACCTCTCTAACCCCCTTTCTCATCTGCCCCACCACTGTAAACCCCTTTCTCATCTGCCCCACCACTGTACCTCCTGCACATCTGTCCCACCTCTGTTCCCCCTGCTCATCTTCCCCACCTCTGTAACCCCCTTTCTCACCTGCCCCACCACTGTACCTCCCGCACATCTGTCCCACCTCTGTTCCCCCTGCTCATCTTCCCCACCACTGTAACCCCCTTTCTCATCTGCCCCACCTCTGTAACCCCCTTTCTCATCTGCCCCACCTCTGTAACCCCCTTTCTCATCTGCCCCACCACTGAAACCCCCTTTCTCATCTGCCCCACCTCTGTAACCCCCTTTCTCATCTGCCCCACCACTGTAACCCCCTTTCTCTTCTGCCCCATCACTGTACCTCCTGCACATCTGTCTCACCTCTGTTCCCCCTGCTCTTCTGCCCCACCGCTGTAACCCCCTGCTCATCTGTACCACTAATGTACCTCCTTTCTCCTCTGCCCCGTCACTGTACCCCCCTGTACATCTGCCCCACCTCTGTTCTCCCTGCTCTTCTGCCCAACCACTGTAACCCCCTGCTCATCTGTCCACCAATGCACCTCCTTTCACATCTGCCCCACCGCTGTACCCCCCTGCTCTTCTGTCCTACCGCTAAACCCCCTTCTCATCTGCCTCAACACTGAACCCCTCCTGCTCATTTTCCCACCACTGTAACCCCCTTCTCATCTGGCCCAACACTAAACCCCTCCCCCACTCATCTGCCCCATCACTGTACCCCTCTGCTTTTCTGTCCCACTGCTGAACCCCCTTCGCATCCCTCCCACCACTGCACCTTCTGCACATCTGCACCACCACTGTACCCCCTTGCTCTTCTATCCCACCACTGTAACCCCCCTGCTCATCTACCCCATCAATGTACCATTTTTCTCATCTGCCCCACCACTGTACCTCTCTGCACATTTGCTCCACCGCCATATTCCCATGCTCTTTTGTCTACTACTGAATCACCTTCTCATCTGCCCTACCACTGTAACCCACTTTTTCATCTGCCTTACTAATGTACCTCCTGCACATCTGTTTCACCTCTGTACCCCCTGCTCTTCTGCCCCACCTATGTTCCCCCTGTTCTCCTGCCCCACCACTGTAACCTCCTGCTCATCTGTCCCACCAATACACCTCCTTTCACATTTGCCCCACTGTTCTACCCCCCCTGCTTTTCTGTCCCACCACTGAACCTCCTTCTCATCTGCACCAAAACTGAACCCCCCCTGCATATCTGCCCCACGGCTGTACCCTCCTGTTCTTCTGTCCCACATCTAAACCCCTCCTGCTCATTTTTCCCACCACTGTACCCTCTTCTCATCTATGATATGTGTGATATGCAGAGTGGTAAAAGGAAGCAGAGATGAGACACATCTACTTGTCCTGGCACACTCATCCTACTGATTCACCTCTTGCATCCAGCCCACGTTCATGTATGTGATGTATGTGATGTATGGGATGTATGTGATGTCACATACGAGCATCTGTAATGGATGTGTAATGATGAGCTCAGGTCAGGGGTATTTTCTGAAAGCAGTGGGCTTGTGTGCAGGATCATAAGTTGGGCCCCCGCAGCTGAGGAAAAGTTTTTGCGCCGCAGCAAAAGTTGGGTGTGATTTTCATTGCGCTGAATATAAGGGGGGCCAGCCCGTCCATATGTACCACCTAATATCTCTATTTTGATGTGGAATATCTCTGAAATGATGTGAGATCTAACGTTAAAACCACTTGATCTTACCGGATCTAACGAATATCTATTAGCCTGAATGATTTTTGGGCCGAAAATTTGATAAGGGGGGGCCAGCCCCCCCCACATTAATCACTTAATCAGTCTCCAATTATGTGAGATCTAACGTTAAAAACACTTGATCATACCGGATCCAACAAATTGCTTCCAAAATAGCTAACTGTTTGGTCAATTTTTTGATAAGGGGGGGCTGATGACGAGTTAGCCCCCCCAGCAAATAACTGTTAATATCGCTTCTTCTGTGTGAGATCTAACGCAAACAACGGTTGATCTAACCTGATCTAACAAAGATCTAACAAACTGCATAAGATTTTTTCAAAACTTTTGATATGGGGGGGCTAACCCGGCAGAGGTGCCTTTTTCAGGGTACAATATGAAGTGCAGTGCCAGTACAGTGGGAGGAGCTTTACATTAAGGAAACCCAAGCTGAGTTTAGGTTCTGTATGTAACATATAACATATAACGCACATATAACATATAACGCACAATATCTCCGCAACCAAAGCGGCACAAACGTTTATTTTTGCGACACAAACCAGCATAAACCCAGCACAAACAAATGGCGCGTTTGTTTTTAAAATTCAGGAACATGGGGTGCAATGTGGGCGGGGTTGCAGCAACTATAACGCACAATATCTCCGCAACCAAAGCGGCACAAACGTTTATTTTTGCGACACAAACCAGCATAAACCCAGCACAAACAAATGGCGCGTTTGTTTTTAAAATTCAGGAACATGGGGTGCAATGTGGGCGGGGTTGCAGCAACTATAACGCACAATATCTCCGCAACCAAAGCGGCACAAACGTTTATTTTTGCGGCACAAACCAGCACAAACGTGGCACAAACGAATGGCACGTTTGTTTTTAAAATTCAGGGACATGGGGTGCAAAGTGGGTGGGGTTGCAGCAACTATAACGCACAATATCTCCGCAACTAAAGCGGCACAAAGTTTTATTTTTGCGGCACAAACTAGCACAAATGCGGCACAAACGAATGGCACGTTTGTTTTTAAAATTCAGGAACATGGGATGTAAAATGGGCGGGGTTACAGCAACTATAACGCACAATATCTCCGCAACCAAAGCGGCACAAACGTTTATTTTTGCGGCACAAACCAGCACAAACGCGGCACAAACGAATGGCACGTTTGTTTTTAAAATTCAGGAACATGGGGTGCAAAATGGGCGGGGTTACAGCAACTATAACGCACAATATCTCCGCAACCAAAGCGGCACAAACTTTTATTTTTGCGGCACAAACCAGCACAAACGCGGCACAAACGAATGGCGCATTTGTTTTTAAAATTCAGGAACATGGGGTGCAAAATGGGCGGGGTTACAGCAACTATAACGCACAATATCTCCGCAACCAAAGCGGCACAAACTTTTATTTTTGCGGCACAAACCAGCACAAACGCGGCACAAACGAATGCCACGTTTGTTTTTAAAATTCAGGAACATGGGGTGCAAAATGGGCGGGGTTACAGCAACTATAACGCACAATATCTCCGCAACCAAAGCGACACAAACGTTTATTTTTGCGGCACAAACCAGCACAAACGCGGCACAAACGAACGGCGCGTTTGTTTTTAAAATTCAGGAACATGGGGTGCAAAATGAGCGGGGTTACAGCAACTATAACGCACAATATCTCCGCAACCAAAGCTGCACAAATGTTTATTTTTGCGGCACAAACCAGCACAAACGCGGCACAAACGAACGGCGCGTTTGTTTTTAAAATTCAGGGACATGGGGTGCAAAATGGGCGGGGTTACAGCAACTATAACGCACAATATCTCCGCAACCAAAGCGGCGCAAACGTTTATTTTTGCGGCACAAACCAGCACAAACGCGGCACAAACGAATGGCATGTTTGTTTTTAAAATTCAGGAACATGGGGTGCAAAATGGGCGGGGTTACAGCAACTATAACGCACAATATCTCCGCAACCAAAGCGGCACAAACTTTTATTTTTGCGGCACAAACCAGCACAAACGCGGCACAAACGAATGGCATGTTTGTTTTTAAAATTCAGGAACATGGGGTGCAAAATGGGCGGGGTTACAGCAACTATAACGCACAATATCTCCGCAACCAAAGCGGCACAAACGTTTATTTTTGCGGCACAAACCAGCACAAACACGGCACAAACGAATGGCGTGTTTGTTTTTAAAATTCAGGAACATGGGGTGCAAAATGGGCGGGGTTACAGCAACTATAACGCACAATATCTCCGCAACCAAAGCGGCACAAACTTTTATTTTTGCGGCACAAACCAGCACAAACGCGGCACAAACGAATGGCGCATTTGTTTTTAAAATTCAGGAACATGGGGTGCAAAATGGGCGGGGTTACAGCAACTATAACGCACAATATCTCCGCAACCAAAGCGGCACAAACTTTTCGTTTTGCGGCACAAACCAGCACAAACGCGGCACAAACGAATGCCACGTTTGTTTTTAAAATTCAGGAACATGGGGTGCAAAATGGGCGGGGTTACAGCAACTATAACGCACAATATCTCCGCAACCAAAGCGTCACAAACGTTTATTTTTGCGGCACAAACCAGCACAAACGCGGCACAAACGAATGGCATGTTTGTTTTTAAAATTCAGGAACATGGGGTGCAAAATGGGTGGGGTTACAGCAACTATAACGCACAATATCTCCGCAACCAAAGCGGCACAAACTTTTATTTTTGCGGCACAAACCAGCACAAACGCGGCACAAACGAATGGCACGTTTGTTTTTAAAATTCAGGAACATGGGGTGCAAAATGGGCGGGGTTACAGCAACTATAACGCACAATATCTCCGCAACCAAATCGGCACAAACGTTTATTTTTGCGGCACAAACCAGCACAAACGTGGCACAAACGAACGGCGCGTTTGTTTTTAAAATTCAGGAACATGGGGTGCAAAATGGGCGGGGTTAGAGCAACTATAACGCACAATATCTCTGCAACCAAAGCGGCACAAACGTTTATTTTTGCGGCACAAACCAGCACAAACGCGGCACAAACGAATGGCGCGTTTGTTTTTAAAATTCAGGGACATGGGGTGCAAAGTGGGTGGGGTTGCAGCAACTATAACGCACAATATCTCCGCAACTAAAGCGGCACAAAGTTTTATTTTTGCGGCACAAACTAGCACAAATGCGGCACAAACGAATGGCACGTTTGTTTTTAAAATTCAGGAACATGGGATGTAAAATGGGCGGGGTTACAGCAACTATAACGCACAATATCTCCGCAACCAAAGCGGCACAAACGTTTATTTTTGCGGCACAAACCAGCACAAACGCGGCACAAACGAATGGCACGTTTGTTTTTCAAATTCAGGAACATGGGGTGCAAAATGGGCGGGGTTACAGCAACTATAACGCACAATATCTCCGCAACCAAAGCGGCACAAACTTTTATTTTTGCGGCACAAACCAGCACAAACGCGGCACAAACGAATGGCGCATTTGTTTTTAAAATTCAGGAACATGGGGTGCAAAATGGGCGGGGTTACAGCAACTATAACGCACAATATCTCCGCAACCAAAGCGGCACAAACTTTTATTTTTGCGGCACAAACCAGCACAAACGCGGCACAAACGAATGCCACGTTTGTTTTTAAAATTCAGGAACATGGGGTGCAAAATGGGCGGGGTTACAGCAACTATAACGCACAATATCTCCGCAACCAAAGCGACACAAACGTTTATTTTTGCGGCACAAACCAGCACAAACGCGGCACAAACGAACGGCGCGTTTGTTTTTAAAATTCAGGAACATGGGGTGCAAAATGAGCGGGGTTACAGCAACTATAACGCACAATATCTCCGCAACCAAAGCTGCACAAATGTTTATTTTTGCGGCACAAACCAGCACAAACGCGGCACAAACGAATGGCGCGTTTGTTTTTAAAATTCAGGGACATGGGGTGCAAAATGGGCGGGGTTACAGCAACTATAACGCACAATATCTCCGCAACCAAAGCGGCGCAAACGTTTATTTTTGCGGCACAAACCAGCACAAACGCGGCACAAACGAATGGCACGTTTGTTTTTAAAATTCAGGAACATGGGGTGCAAAATGGGCGGGGTTACAGCAACTATAACGCACAATATCTCCGCAACCAAAGCGGCACAAACTTTTATTTTTGCGGCACAAACCAGCACAAACGCGGCACAAACGAATGGCATGTTTGTTTTTAAAATTCAGGAACATGGGGTGCAAAATGGGCGGGGTTACAGCAACTATAACGCACAATATCTCCGCAACCAAAGCGGCACAAACGTTTATTTTTGCGGCACAAACCAGCACAAACACGGCACAAACGAATGGCGTGTTTGTTTTTAAAATTCAGGAACATGGGGTGCAAAATGGGCGGGGTTACAGCAACTATAACGCACAATATCTCCGCAACCAAAGCGGCACAAACTTTTATTTTTGCGGCACAAACCAGCACAAACGCGGCACAAACGAATGGCGCATTTGTTTTTAAAATTCAGGAACATGGGGTGCAAAATGGGCGGGGTTACAGCAACTATAACGCACAATATCTCCGCAACCAAAGCGGCACAAACTTTTATTTTTGCGGCACAAACCAGCACAAACGCGGCACAAACGAATGCCACGTTTGTTTTTAAAATTCAGGAACATGGGGTGCAAAATGGGCGGGGTTACAGCAACTATAACGCACAATATCTCCGCAACCAAAGCGGCGCAAACTTTTATTTTTGCGGCACAAACCAGCACAAACGCGGCACAAACGAATGGCATGTTTGTTTTTAAAATTCAGGAACATGGGGTGCAAAATGGGCGGGGTTACAGCAACTATAACGCACAATATCTCCGCAACCAAAGCGGCACAAACGTTTATTTTTGCGGCACAAACCAGCACAAACACGGCACAAACGAATGGCGTGTTTGTTTTTAAAATTCAGGAACATGGGGTGCAAAATGGGCGGGGTTACAGCAACTATAACGCACAATATCTCCGCAACCAAAGCGGCACAAACTTTTATTTTTGCGGCACAAACCAGCACAAACGCGGCACAAACGAATGGCGCATTTGTTTTTAAAATTCAGGAACATGGGGTGCAAAATGGGCGGGGTTACAGCAACTATAACGCACAATATCTCCGCAACCAAAGCGGCACAAACTTTTAGTTTTGCGGCACAAACCAGCACAAACGCGGCACAAACGAATGCCACGTTTGTTTTTAAAATTCAGGAACATGGGGTGCAAAATGGGCGGGGTTACAGCAACTATAACGCACAATATCTCCGCAACCAAAGCGGCACAAACGTTTATTTTTGCGGCACAAACCAGCACAAACGCGGCACAAACGAATGGCATGTTTGTTTTTAAAATTCAGGAACATGGGGTGCAAAATGGGTGGGGTTACAGCAACTATAACGCACAATATCTCCGCAACCAAAGCGGCACAAACTTTTATTTTTGCGGCACAAACCAGCACAAACGCGGCACAAACTAATGGCACGTTTGTTTTTAAAATTCAGGAACATGGGGTGCAAAATGGGCGGGGTTACAGCAACTATAACGCACAATATCTCCGCAACCAAAGCGGCACAAACGTTTATTTTTGCGGCACAAACCAGCACAAACGCGGCACAAACGAACGGCGCGTTTGTTTTTAAAATTCAGGAACATGGGGTGCAAAATGGGCGGGGTTACAGCAACTATAACGCACAATATCTCTGCAACCAAAGCGGCACAAACGTTTATTTTTGCGGCACAAACCAGCACAAACGCGGCACAAACGAATGGCGCGTTTGTTTTTAAAATTCAGGAACATGGGGTGCAAAATGGGCGGGGTTACAGCAACTATAACGCACAATATCTCCGCAACCAAAGCGGCACAAACGTTTATTTTTGCAGCACAAACCAGCACAAACGCGGCACAAACGAATGGCGCGTTTGTTTTTAAAATTCAGGGACATGGGGTGCAAAGTGGGCGGGGCTTGCATTATATTGAATGTTTAATATCTCAGAAACCAAACCGGCACAAACGCTCATTTTTGCTGCACAAATCAGCACAAACGCGGCACAAACGAATGGTATATTTTTATTCAGGTTTTACAAACATGGGGTGCCAACTTCACACAGCTCATTTCATTTGAGTTAGATTAGGCAGGACAGTCAGTCAGTTAGCTGCACTTACAGTGTATTGTGTATATATATATATATATGCATCCCAGGTGTTGTATGTATGTATGTGTGTATATATATATATATATATATACACACACTGTATTCAGTTTAGCTAGATCTGTTCCTGTTATCTTCCTACTGACAGGCAGGTTTGTCTTGTTACAGTATTTACAGCTACCTGAAGAAAATTGCTGGTGTTCTTTTGATCCTATTAGTACCACAGTCAGGCAGCTAGACTATTTACAATTAGTGTAGTGCGTCCTCCTCACAGTGTTCAGCTAAAGCTACAAGTTAGTGTAGTGCGACCTCTGCACAGTGTTCAGCTAAAGCTACAAGTTAGTGTAGAGCAACCTCTGCACAGTGTTCAGCTAAAGCTACCTGTAGAAGGTTGGTGGTGTTTTCCTGATCCTATCACTACCGCAGGCAGCTAAATTATTTACACGTTAGTGTAGTGTGACCTCTGCACAGTGTTCAGCTAAAGCTACCGGTAGAAGGTTGGTGGTGTCCTCATACTGTAGGCAGGCAGTTGATTTTGCTAGCTGCAGTATCAGTGTAGAGGCAGACAGTCACAATCCAATAAGAGGGTAAGCAGGCTCTGTGTCTAGAGGCAACGGTGCTGGTCGTGGAGACGGTGCATCCTCATCAGCACGTGGCCGTGGGACACGCTTGGCCTTTTTTTCCGCAGCTGGCCGTGTTGAGCCGCAACATGCGGAAGACTTGGTCGAGTGGATGACCAAGCTGTCCTCATTATCCTCATCCTCCCTCACCCATGCTCAGGGTACTTTGGCAAAGCATCTGCCCACGCCGCCTCTTCCCTCGGCTCAATGGCATCAGTGACTCCTTCCCTAGCCCCACCATGTCCTCCTGAGGAGTCCCTCGAACTGTTTGACCACAGTGTTGGGTACATGCTCCAGGAGGATGCCCAGCGTTTAGAAGGCTCTGATGATGATACTGAGCTAGATGAAGGCAGTAACGTGAGCACGGACAGAGGGGGTGCCCAAGAAGGACAGCAATCTGGCAGTCATGCTTCCCCTGCTGCAGCATACTGCCAGGTTTGCTCCAGTGATGAGGGAGGGGATGATGAGGTCACTGACTCAACGTGGGTGCCTGATAGGAGAGAGGAGGAGGAGGAGGCACATCACCAACGAGGCAGGATTCCCTCCAGGGGCCAGCCTAAGGGCAGCACACTGACTGCATCACACCGCAAAGCTCCACATGTGCAGGGCGCTGCTGTCTCTGCACGTTATTCCAAAAGTTCTTTGGTGTGGGCCTTTTTTGAGACGAGTGCATCAGATCGCACCACTGCTATTTGCAACATATGTCTCAAGCAAATCTCGCGTGGCCAAAACATCTCCCGCTTAGGCACCACATGCTTGACCAGACATATGTTGACCTGCCATGCAGTTCGTTGGCAAGCATATCTAAAAGACCCACACCAAAGAACAAAGAGGACCTCTCCTTGCTCCTCATCAGCTGAGATCTCCAACCCCACTATACCTTCAGTCCTCTCTGAGACCTGCACTGAGAGGAATGAAGGTGTAGAATTAGGTGTGTCACAGCCAAGTACTTGTGGGCAGTCTGCTTTCGGTACACCGATGTCAGATTGTACCAGGCAAATTTCCCTGCCCCAGCTGCTGCACCGCCGAAAGAAGTTCGCTCCCAGCCATCCACATGCCCAGCGGTTGAATGCTAGCTTGGCAAAATTGCTAGCTACCTTTTCAGTTGGTAGACTCTGCCCCCTTCCGTGAGTTCGTGGAATGTGCGGTTCCTCAGTGGTAGATACCCAAACGCCACTTTTTCTCACGGAAAGTGATTCCGGCTTTCTACCGGCATGTGGAAGACAATGTCTTGGCCTCGCTGGACAGGGCGGTCAGCGGTAAGGTGCATATTACTGCTGACTCATGGTCCAGCAGGCATGGACAGGGACGTTACCTAAGTTTCACGGCGCATTGGGTCACTCTGGCAGCTGGGAAGGATGCAGGACAAGGTGCAGTAGTGTTGGAGGTTGTTCCGCCACCACGCCTCCAAAATGCCACTACTAATGATTGTGACACACACACTTCCTCCACCCCCTCCTCTTCTTCTTCCTCCATGGCCTCTTCCTGTGCTTTGTCCTCGGAACCAGCGGTGCTCCATAGGCATTCAAGGGGCTACGCAAGTACGCAGGCCAAAAGATGCCATGCGGTGCTTGAGCTGGTGTGCCTGGGGGACAGGAGCCACACTGGGGCAGAGGTTCTGTCAGCTCTGCAGGGGCAGAGGTTGATGCCACGCCAAGGCAGGAATGGTGGTTTGCGACAATGGCACCAACCTCCTCTCCGCCCTCCGACAGGGACAACTGACCCATGTGCCCTGTTTGGCTCACGTCCTTAACTTGGTGCAGCGGTTCTTGGGCAGGTACCCAGGCTTACAGGATGTCCTGAGGCAGGCCATTTCCGCCGGTCATATAATGCCAGTGCTCGGCTGGCAGACCTCCGAAAGGAGTTTAACCTGCCCAAGAACTGCCTAATCTGTGACATGCCCACCAGGTGGAACTCAACGTTGGCCATGCTGCAGAGGCTGCACACGCAGCAGAGGGCCATCAATGAATACCTGTGCGACTATGGCACCAGGACAGGGTCAGGGGAGCTTTTTTTTTTCCCCACGCCAGTGGGCCATGATCAGGGATGCATGCACTGTCCTGTCACCATTTGAGGAGGCCACGAGGATTGTGAGCAGTGACAGTGCATGCATCAGTGACACTGTCCACCTGTTGGAGCACACTCTGCGTGGAATAATGGACAGGGCACTTGAGGCAGAACAGAGGCAGGAAGAGGAGAACTTCCTTAGCTCTCAAGGCCCCCTTTATCCAGACAGTGTTCCTGCGTGCCTGCCGATCACACAGGAAGAGGACGAGGAGGAGGAGGAGGAAGAGGAGGAGGATTGTGTCAGTATGGAGGTGGAGCCTGGCACTCAGCATCAGCAGCAGTCTTTAAGGGATCAGTCCCAAGAAACACATGGACTTGTACGTGGCTGGGAAGAGGTGGCTGCGGACCATGTCATCCTTAGTGACCCAGAGGACTCTGGACCAAATGCCTCAGCAAACCTACGCTGCATGGCCTCCCTGGTCCTGCAAAGCCTGCGTAAGGATCCTTGTATTCGTGGTATCAAGGAGAAGGACTAATACTGGCTGGCAACCCGCCTTGATCCACGTTACAAGGGTAAGGTTGCGAACCTTATCTTGCCGTCGCAGAGGGAGCAGAGGATGACACATCTTCGGGAGGCCTTGCAGAAAGGTCTGTACAACATGTTCCCAGAGACTGGGAGGTTACAAACTCCTGTTTCTGGACAACGTGTTGCTGAGGCTTCGGTCAGTCAAAGAAGGAGCAGTGGAGAAGGTGGCCATCTGACCGATGCGTTCAGACAATTTTTTAGTCCGCAGCCCCAAGGTATGATCGGTTCCTGCAACCATCGCCAGCGTCTGTTTTATATGGTGCAGGAATACCTAGGGGCAAGATCTGACTTGGACACCTTTCCCACCGAAAATCCTCTGGGTTACTGGGTCTTGAGGATGGATCACTGACCAGAGCTTGCACAATATGCAATTGAGCTACTGGCCTGTCCTGCATCCAGCGTTCTTTCGTAACGCACATTCAGTGCTACTGGAGGCTTTGTAACCGATCACAAGGTGCGTCTGTCCACCGACTCGGTCGACATTTCAAATTTTTTTTGAAATGTCAGATCCCTTCAAAGACTGCCTATGCTGATGCTGAGTGACTATCCTATTATGCTGAGTAATTATCCTCTTCCTCCTCAATGATCATGCTGATAGCTTGTAAGAACATTTTTGGTTCTGGGCGCCGCCACCAGTGCCTAAGGCCCAATTTTTAAGCCCCTGTTTAACAAGGGCATGTAATTACAATTTTTGATGCAATTCTTTTGCAGCAGGGCTCGTTCCTGCACCCCAACTAGAGTATCTGTGAGGGGTTGCAGTGTTGTGGCACCATCACCAGTGCCTAAGGCCCAATTTTTCAGCCCCTGTTCAACAGGGGCATGTAATTACAATTTTTGATGCAATACTTTGCAGCAGGGCTCGTTCCTGCATTCCAAATAGAGTATCTGTGAGGGGTTGCAGTGTTGTGGCACCAGTGCCTAAGGCCCAATTTTTCAGCCCCTGTTCAAGAGGGACATGTAATTAGAATTCTTGATCTAATATTTCACAGCAGGGCCCATTTTTGCACCCACCAAGATTAACTGTGAGGACTTAGTGTTGTGGCACCAGCACCACCACCACCATCACCAAAGGCCAAATTTTTCTGACCCTGTTCAACAGGTGCATGTAATTACAATTCTTGATCTAATATTTCACAGCAGGGCCCTGTGAGGGCTTACAGTGTTGAGGCCACAACAACACCTAAGGCCCAAATTTCTGCTGAGTATATAGGGCAGGCCCCTACTTTCAAACATCCAACTTACAAACGACTCCTACTTGCAAACAGAAGGAGACAACAGGAAGTGAAATGAAATCTACCCCATAGGAAGGGAAATTCTCTCCTGTAAGAGTTAATATGGGAAAAACTTTTCTCCTTTCCACTGATGCTTTATCACCAATCCTTGTTTCACTAAAAACCCCAAATTTTCAAAAAACATTTGTCATTGGGACAAAAAGTGCGGTGAAATCTTCTGAAGAGGAGCACAGACAGCAAAACAAATGTCACAGGGGTGATAACCTTTCCCTATGTTTTCCAAAAAGCTTAAAAACAGATTTTTTGGCTGGAGCTACACTTTAAAAATGTACCAGTTCAAAATTACAAACAGATTCTACTTAACAACAAACCTACAGTCCCTGTCTTGTTTGCACCGCCTGTATACTGCTGTTCAGAGTATATAGGGCCTGGGGGCCCCACGCCTTTCCTTTTTTTTTTTTTGGGTGCGGGGTTCCCCTTAATATCCATACTGGACCCAAGGGGCCTGGTAATGGACTGGAGAGTACCCATGCCGTTTGTCTCACTGATTTTCATCCATATTGCCAGGACCCGACATTACATTAAAGCCGCAAGCAGTTTTAAATGACTTTTTCCTTTAAAAATGTCATTTTGTGCAGGGACTGTTCTAAGCACGGGAAACATGCGCCACTTTACAGGCATACTATAGACACCCCCCCAGGTACGATATTTAAAGGAATATTTCACTTTTTTTTTTTTTTTACTTTAAGCATCGTTAAAATCACTGCTCCCGAAAAAACGGCCGTTTTTAAAAGTTTTTTTTGCATTGATACATGTCCCCTGGGGCAGGACCCGGGTCCCCAAACCCTTTTTAGGACAATACCATGCAAATTAGCACTTTTGATTTTGAACGTTCGAGTCCCATAGACGTCAATGGGGTTCTAACGTTCGTGCGAATTCTTGGTCGCAGGTTCTGGTGTGAACCGAACCGGGGGGGTGTCCGGCTCATCCCTAATCATAAGATGTGATGGCTGCATCAGGGGGCACTTTGGACAGCAGCATTTCAGTCTGGGGTAAGGGGGGTTTGAGATGTACTGGCAGATTTAAATACACTAACAAACTGAATTCAAACTCCAGCTAATACTTATAAACCAATACCAGAAGAAAAAACACCTAAAAACGACAACTAATGCAGCCATCACATCTAAGAATTGGTAAGCTGAAACATAATCAATTTATGCTCTTGGGTTTAATACAATTTTAAAGCAGAAAAAAGTCCAGAAAAATAGTTTTTTTCCTATGCAGTGGGGCTGTGCCCTCACTGCATTGGTTAACTGCTCATTTATTCCAGGGATGCACAAAAAGGCCATACTTGATCCTCCAGAAAACAGTGCTCCCCGATGTCCAGCGGTGAAGTGTTCCTGCCTTTCCCTCGTCAGGAGCCGGTCTATGGGCATTATGACATCAGGAACAGTCCACTGCACAAGACTGCTAGCGTGCGGGGGGGTATAATAGGTGCAGCAGGGACCAGTCTTGTGCTCGGAGGGTCCGCGGATTAGGTAAATATATCTCCGCTTTCCTCCTGAGAAACGGCTCTCCAGCTGGCTACCGACCAGGGCAACCTCCCGGTCCACCCTCCGGCCCTCTGCACCCGCGGAAAAGCAAAGAAAAAGGAAGATTCCATGAGCTTTCGAAATCCAAGATGGCGCCACCGCGGCCCTGGCTCAGCGCACGTCGAGAGGAACAGAGAAATCCAAGGGGGAGCCCAGCAAAAGGACACAGGGTAAGGAGTACCCGAAGGGACAGGCTTTATTATACACAAAAGCTGGGGGGTTCCCTGGATCAGATTGCGGAGGGGGGCTCTGTACAACCCCACGTGGCACTACTGGGCGCAGCAGCACAGGGCTCATTGAGACAGTCTGCAGGAGAGGCAGAGGGACAGGGAGAGCAGGACTATATAACTGAGCAGCCTCTTCCCCTGCACACAGACACGGCAGCAGATGACACTGAGCAGCCAACCCTGGCCGAGATACTTAGAGCAGAGCACGTCTGCACAGCCTCAGTA
Source organism: Aquarana catesbeiana (assembly GCF_042186555.1). Classification (NCBI taxonomy): domain Eukaryota; kingdom Metazoa; phylum Chordata; class Amphibia; order Anura; family Ranidae; genus Aquarana; species Aquarana catesbeiana. Next base: position 147,824,555 of record NC_133331.1, read on the forward strand.
AATACCCATAAGGAGCAGTTTGGGGGATTAAGAGAGGACGTTTCCCTGCTGCGACAGGATTTGCAAAAAATTCAGGAACACACAACCGCAGTGGAAAGCAGGGTGAGTGAGGTTGAAGACAAACTCCCCCCAGTTGCTTGGGAGGCCCATGTAGCACATCAGCTGGCTAAAGATACCAACAATAGAGCAGATGACATCGAAAACCGTCTGAGACGATCTATGTAAGTAAAGTTTCAAGCAAAGTGATTCCTTGCCTCATTGTTTTAGCTGGGAAAGAATTTTATTTAATGAATGCTGTGGGTTATGACTGTGTAAACTTGGTTGACTCAGCAGTGGGTGGTGGTTAGGGGACAGTTATCCTCTTGTCAGTGAGAGAATACCCCTCATGCATTACACGCCAGGTGGCCTGGTCTCTGGCATTCTGCTGGATTGCCCAAATCCTAACCTGGACCACAGTGTAGGTCTACAAGTGAAGTACTCTGGGCACGTGGGGGTTAATAAAATTGATGACCAAGAGGATCAGTAATAGAGAAGCCTTTGGCCTGGATCCTTGCACGTGGACAAGGTGTGAGCTTGGTGCTTAAACCAATAGGTGGCCCTGAGTTGCCCTGCTTACAAAACGCTGTAAGGATGGGCATCGGTGGAGTGTTTTTCTTACAGGATTGCTACTCAGATTTGGTGTTTAAACAGCCATGCATGTAAATAAGGCTTTATGAAGCAGGCTGGAAAAAGTAAAAGTATCATAATTCAATACTCTGCTTCTATAGGTGAAAATAACCAGCACTGGGATAGGTTGGGGGAATATTTCTGCCTCAGCATAATGCCTCACAAGGCATCACTTCAAAGATTTTTATCTATCCTTATGCTAGGAACTCTTTAATGCAGTACTTTCCTCCACATTATTATTGCATCCTCCAAATTTAAACAGATACACATACACTCACAAATCACAGTCATGTCAAATGGAGTTGTGTTTTTCTTATGCATATCTTGGCAGCTTTCCTTCCATCAGTATGGAATTATGTATGCACTAAATTCACTGAAGTCTTTGTAAGGCATAAAATATAGAGGCTGGCAGTGATTAAACTGTTCTCCAGTTCATTTTATCATAGCGGTTCAGAAACAAATGGAAAGGAAGCTGCGAATAGGTTTTCATCTTACAAAGAAATGTTCCCTGGCAGTGCCAATAATTATTCTGCAGGCAAAACATCAGTGATTCGTTTAGCCTGGGAAGGAGATTTACACAGAGTAAAGGTTTGTCTTCTAATAGAGATGCCAAGGAAAAAGACTATTTCTTTATCGTACATCATGGGACACAGAGCCTAAGTTAATAACCTAATCCAGGAAGTTCACTCCCTATATAACCCCTCCTCCTATCAGGAGTACCTCAGTTTTTTCGCCAGTGTCTAAGGTGTTGGTCACGAGTGAAGATGTGCTCTGAGGAGCTCCAGGAGGGATCCATGCTGGATTTAAATAGCCTCCACAGACCAGATCCATCCAAAGTGCCACTGAGGCCAAAGTGGATGGTGCCTGGGCCTCATATCCGAAGCACAAGGTTTTGCCTGTAACGCCTCTCTTTGCAGGGCTGGACCCCGGGACCCAGGGCTTTGGTCATGCTACATTGCCTAAAAGCTTTTCCTGGTGGGGTGCTTTTTACAGGTCCAAGGGGGTTGAACCCCGATAAAAAGGGACCCGGTCATTAAAGGTTTGCTAAACGCAACCCGCCGTGATGGGTGAAGGTTGGATTGACTGTTAATTCAGCAAATCCTGCAGCAGGGATACTTTAAGGGTAGAAACTTAGGAACTAAACAGTCCACCTATGCTTTCTTCTTTAAGGTAAAAAATGTTGTAATGCCTTAAATCTCCACTAGAGGGAGTATATGCACATACCTTGATCTGTTGTCTTCACTTCAGCTCAGTGTCAGTCTGTGCGTGGCTGCAGCAGCTTGTCCAGGGGGATTCCTCTCAAGGTAAGAGATCTGCCAAATGCTTTTCTCCCCCCTGAAGGGACTAGAAGGGTTAGGGAAACAGCAGTGGTTGTACCCCCTTGTAATACCCCCCCCCTCCGCAGGGGGTGTGGAGGTCCCGTTTTTCTGCCTCAAAAGTTGTTTTTCCTCTGCCTGCTCTGTCATGGGCTCTGCCTCCCCCCCCTGCCTGGTGTTGGGTCTGCGGACCCGAAAGCCACCCGTATGCCAGCGTGGGAATAATTTTCAAATGAAAAGGAGGGGGTGGGTTCACGAAGGGGGCGGAGCCTAGGCGGAGCCTGATCCTTAAGCCTCTGTACAATGTCCACGAGGATGCACGGAGGCTTAAGGATCAGCTGGAGCAGTCTCTCCTCGGCAGCGAGGAGGAAGCAAGCAGCCTACACTGGGACACAGGAGCGGTGGGGAACGTAAGGGCTGCAAATGGCATTCCTGATGCAGGAAGGACATTTTTCCCAGCACTAGGCTGAATTTAATAGCGGCATCACTATCATGACTATGTTCAGCGATTAGTGCAATTTAATAGTGCCTCTGCTTTTGTGCTTAGGACTATGCATACCAAAAAAGACACCACAAAAAACAAAAAAAACAAAGATTTTACCCCCAGGCGTCTCCACACTGTCATCCTCACCTGAAATACCAATTATGGCAAGCCAGGGTGAGCCATTGGAACAAATTGATGGTGCAACTGCTTCTCACATCTCAGCCCCTGTATACGTGACTGAAGATGTCTTTTCCTCCACCCTGCAGGGCCTGGAAGGAAGATTAGCAGCTTTAATCGCATCCTCCATTCAAATGGATAGGAAGCGTGCTAGATCCCCCTCCCCCACTTTAGACCCTTTGCAAGAGGAACAGTGGGCACAGGATGAGGTGTTACCCTCGGGCGATCAGGAGGAAAGACAAACCGTTGATTTCTCTGCAGAGGAAACAACGGTAGATGAACCTTTTTCAGCCTCGCAATCTGAGAAATTGCTGATACAATCTCTTACGGAGATGGTTCGTTCTACTTTCATGCTACCCCTAACAGAGTCTGCTGAAAGCTCGGTTTCTTCCTTGGGTTCCTTAAAACCTTCACAGCCTTTGCATGCGTTTCCTGTTCATGCTTTACTGGAACAGCTTATTTATGCTAAATGGGATCACCCGGATAAGCATTTTCTCCCTCCAAAGAGATTTTCAGTTCTCTATCCCATGGAGGAGAAATTCACCACAAAAATGGAAGATACCAGAAGTTGACGCTGCGATTTCCAGTGTGAATAAAAGTTTAACTTGTCCAGTAGACAATGCACAAATGCTTAAGGATCCAACAGGTAAGGTTGGAATTCCTGTTAAAATCCGCTTTTTCCTTGGCAGGTGCCTTTACTCAGCCTGCAGTCGCTGCTATAGGCGTCTGTCAATCCCTAAAGGACCAATTTAAACAGGCCCTTAAAGAGGTTCCTTCACAACAAGCCCGGGAATTGGCCGAACTACCAAAAGCATTATGCTTTGCCATAGATGCCTTTAAAGATTCTATTCACCAGGCATCCCGCCTTACGCTTATGCTAGTACACATGCGTAGAATCCTGTGGTTAAAAAACTGGTCAGCTGAAGCACCATGTAAAAAGCTCCTGACTGGATTCCCTTTTCACGGGGATTGGCTATTTGGGGATGATTTGGACAAAGACATCCGAACAATTTTCTAGTGGAAAAGTACTCTTTTGCCAGTCAAAAGAAAGTATAAACGCCCTTTATTTAAACAGGCTCTTTCTCCTGCGCCTGGGGCTTCTGCCTCTAGGCAGTGGCGACGGCCTCCGCTGTCAGACTCTAGAGGAAAACCTCAGGGTCAGGCCCAGGCTCAAAAGAAGTCCTGGGGCTGGAAACCTGCAAAGCAGAATCCTAAAGACTCATCATGAAGAGGCACCCTCCCCCTCCGGGAGGGAGACTTCTGCAGTTTTCAGAAGTCTGGCAAGGGGAAATTCAGGACAGATGGGTCATCTCAACGGCAACTCTGGGGTACAAGCTCGAATTTCGGGACCTGAGGTCAAACGTTCCTAAAGATCCAGAGAAAAGGCAATCTCTGTTTCGGGCACTAGACCGATTAATGGCTCAGGGGGTGATTATGCAGATCCCCACAGAAGAGCAAGGTTTGGGGTTTTATTCAAACCTCTTCACAGTACCAAAACCAAATGGAGATGTCAGACCCATTCTAGATCTAAAAAATCTAAATCAGTTCCTGAAGATCCGCTCCTTTCGCATGGAGACGATCAGGTCAGTAGTTTCTATCCTACTAGGAGAAGAACTTCTGGCATCTATCAACATCAGAGGTGCCTATCTGCATGGGGAGCAGTACTAGAAAAGACAACTGTCCAGGGACAGTGGTCAAGAGCCGAAAGAACCTTGCCCATCAATATCCTAGAGATTCAGGCAGTGCTTCTGGCTCTGAAGGCCTGGACTTCCAGGTTACGGGATTGTCCTGTCAGGATCCAATCTGACAATGCCACAGCTGTGGCCTATAACAATCACCAAGGGGGCACCAATAGTCTTTCAGCGCAGAGAGAGGTGAACCATATTCTAACTTGGGCAGAAAGAAAAATGTTCCGTGCCTATCGGCAGTCTTCATTCTGGGAGTAGAGAATTGGCAGGCGGACTACTTGAGCCGCCAGCAGTTATTCCAGGGGGAATGGTTCTCTTCACCCTGACATTTTTTGGGATATTTGGCAAAGATGGGGGACTCCGGACGTAGATCTTCTAGCGTCCAGATTCAACATGAAGTTAGTCAACTTTGTGTCCAGGACAAGGGATCCACTCGCATGTGGAACAGATGCGTTGGTGACCCCGTGGGATCAGTTCTCACTGATCTATGCATTCCCCCTATTCAGTTGCTGCCTCGACTTATTTGCAGGATCAAGCTGGAAAGAAATTCGGTAATTCTGGTAGCACCAGCATGGCCCAGAAGGTCATGGTGTATGCAGAAATCGTAAAGATGGCAGTGGAGGGTCCATGGTCCCTCCCACTATGGCCAGACCTACTCTCACAGGGGCCGATATTCCATCCTACCTTACGAACCCTAAATTTACCGGCTTGGCTATTGAAACCCATATTCTGAAGAAACGTGGGCTTTCCGGGTCAGTTGTCTCTACCTTGATTAATGCAAGGAAGCCAGCTTCCAGGACTATATATTATATAGTCTGGAGGGCTTATGTTTCCTGGTGTGAATCCAAGGCTTGGCACCCTCGGAGGTATATCATAGGCAGAATTCTTGCCTTTCTACAATTAGGGGTAGAGATGAAATTGAGTACTATTAAAGGCCAAGTATCAGCTTTATTATTATTATTATACGCGATTATTATTTATCGGTCTTATTTCAAAGACCGCTTGCTAAACATTCTTTAGTGCGGGGTTTTATGCAAGGGGTGATGCGGCTTAATCCACCAGTCAAACCTCCTTTGAACCCTTGGGACTTGAACTTAGTTTTATCAGTCATATATATAGTATGGTGAACCACAAAGGGAAATATGTATATAACCCTTAATAAAGTGTTGCCAACATCCCGGATTATACTGCAAAAAGAGTAAGGACCCTAAAGAGGGAAACCTTTGTACCCCCCGGTACTGTGGGACTTTACAGGCGAACAAAGCAATTAAGTATATGAGTAAAAACCTATTTATTTATTGAAAATTGCTAAAAAAGCATAAAAACATGAAAATATAAGCATCAATCTGTGCAAAATACTTATACAGAGTATAACAAATTCTTTTTCATGATGTATTTCTTTACACTTTTGAATACATGTTTCTCCATGAGCCTGACATGTTTCAGGACAGGTGTCCCTTCTTCAGAGGCATATTGAGGAGAGAAAGTTTTTTTACAGGTGTATTCTGAAAAACAGGTTAGATCAATTTAGACATAGAAAAATTTATTCAAAACAGGAATTAATTCACACTATGGGAACTGCGTGTGTCCAGTATACATACCAATGTCCAATATTTTCAAAGATGTATGCAAAAAAGGAAAAACTCTCAATAGAGAGAGATGAAAAAATAGATATAAGTATATAACCGCCAATTAGGAAAAGGCAAAAGTGGCGGCTTCCATTGGGCCGAGGCAACTTCGCAAAGGCCCCCAAAGAAGGAGGATGAGCCCAGCCAGATCCACAATGGAGCCCTAAAGAGATCATTTTGAAATAATTAATAAATTTCATTCTAAGAAACAATGACAAAGATTGAATCATATGAGGTTATATACATTGTATAGAAAAAAGAGATAGACTATTTATTCCCCAATCTAAATATGAATATGAAAGTTGCAGCTTTATGTTCCATAATTAAATATTATTTGTTGTGTATTCACTTAAAAGTGAAAATACAAAAAAATACAAAAAAATTTATGTAAGTATATAAATAAAGCCTTTCTGTGAGAATATAAATAAAGAAGGAAAGAAAATAAACCTTCTTATAATTTGCATATTATAGAGACATTGTTTTGTATATACACAGAAAGTACTAAAGTTGTTTGTAAAACAAATAATAATAAATCCGGGAAAAGGAGGAAGAAAGAGGAAACAGATAGTCTCTTGACTCCATAGATTGTCTCTTGACTCCATAGTATTCTTACGCACAATACTTTTTCCTTCGATGGATCCCACTACCTCCAGGTGCAGGGGGTTGCGATGGGGACTTGTTGTGCCCCATCGTATGCCAACCTGTACCTGGGGGAGTGGGAGCAGTCTTTGCTATCTGATGATAGTTTTTCGTCTTATACCACCCATGTAGCTGCATGGTTCAGGTATATAGACGATATACTAATGATATGGAGTGGTACACCAGAAGACCTGCATGCCTTCATACAAATCATGAATCAAAATAAATTCAATCTATACTTCACTATGACCTTCAATGATACTTCTATCACTTTTCTTGATTTAAACATAACGAAATCCATGGACGGCTCTCTATCCAGCGGTCTCTACCATAAAGAGACCGCTGGAAATACCATTCTACATGCGTCCAGTTCACATCCCAAATCCTTAGTTTTATCTATTCCCTATAGGCAATATTTAAGACTAAGACATAACTGCTCTACCGATACGGAATTTGTCTGTGAAGCTAACAAACTAAAGGAAAGACTTTTTTTTTTTTTCAACTATATAGTTTATTATTTTTCAAAAGTTTTTGGGCAAAGCCCGGGAATACAAGCAATAAAGAGGGGGGAGGGGGGGGGAGAGAAGGTCGCAGCCTCCCGATGATAAGACAGAGTGATACATCAACAATTTACAGACATAATACTAGTAAATCTTTGTCTCATGGTGTTCTTATTGGTGCATATGTGTCTCCCGTTGCTGTTATCATTTAACTTGTTTAATAACTATGGGTAGGGAGATTGATCAGCAACTAAATTATTCCACATTCTACCAATATGCAATATGCCTATTGATGGATATCCGTCAAGAGATTGCAACTTAAATATAGTATTACAAAATAAAGATAAAATAGAAGAAACAGTTAGAAGGAAAAGTTGGGGAAAGAGAAGTAGGAAAGATGGGGAGGGAGCTGGGGAGGGAAAAGGGACGGTTGTCAGGATGTTATTTTGATCATTTGGGGATTCTAGTTTGTGTGTCACCCTTTACATATATTGGGTCTATTAATTAGTTCGAGTTTCCAAATAGGACCTTACCTTCCTCTGAATATTTGAACATATTCCATAGTGCCCATGTTTTTTGGTAAGTTGTTTGTCTATTTTGTGATGTCAGAATTAGGTCTTCCAGATTATTTATGTCTTCCACTTTCCGTAGCCACATTGATACTGTAGGGGGGGTTTGTTTTTTCCACATTACAGGTATGCAAGACTTCGCTGCATTTGTTAGATGTCTTAGTATGGATTTTTTATAGGTTTTTAGCGGAATAGAGGACACATGCAGTAAGAAAAATGCTGGGTCATTCGGGATCTGAAATTCAGTGAACTTCTGGGAAATGGAACGGACAGCAGTCCAGAAATTTGTCAAGTGCGGGCAGGACCAAAACACATGTAAGATCGTTCCCACTTCTCTCTGGCACCTCCAGCAATATTTTGATGATTCAGTAAACATATAGTGTAAGCGACTAGGTGTTAAATACCACCTGGTCAGGATCTTGAAATTTGTCTCCTGTATTTTAGTGCATATGGAGGATTTAAGAGAGAGAACTATTATATTTTGTTTCTGGACTGATGTGAAAGTACACTGAAGGTCTTTTTCCCATTTTGTAATACATGGTAGATCAGGCGTTTGTAAAGGAGTGTTCAATAGAGCGTACGTCTGGGATAGTAACTGTTTGATCGGTTCCGTGTCTGAGCATATATCTTCAAATGTCGTCAGTGGTCTAGTGTAGGATTGTGGGTTTGGGATTGTTTGAAGGAAATGGTGGATTTTGGCTGCGTTCCAAAATGTAAGTTTAAACGGGCCGTCTGGATCTATTAATTCTGTCATGGTTGGCCATCTGTCTTGCGTCACAAACCGTGAAGCTCTGGTGTATCCAGAGCTTCTCAGTATCTGGAACTGTCCAGATGACATTCCCGGGGGGAATTTTGGATTTCCCAATATCGGGGTCATGGGGGACTCTGTGGTCGATACTGATGTTTGTAGAGTGGGATGGAGACATTGCCGTATGGTGTTACCTATAAAGGGGTGGGATTTCAGTTCTAGTGGAAGTGATTCGTAGCACCATAAAGCTGATTCTAGTGGTATGTCTGTTTGCTGTTGTTCAATTTGTGTCCATAATTTATGGTTTTTGTTCCTAATCCAATCTATCACTCTACTTAAATGTGTTGCGAAATAATATTTCCGGATGTCCGGGAGTGCTATCCCTCCGTGGTGTTTAGGCCTGGATAATTGTGTTCTGGGGATGCGTGGTTTCTTATTAGCCCAAACAAAGCGAGTGAAAAGAGTCTGGACGCGTCTGAAGTATATAGGTGGTATTTTGATTGGCAGGGCTTGAAACAGGTACAGAAACTTGGGCAGTATACACATTTTAATTAGATTGCACCTCCCAAACCAGGAGTGTAGACCCCTATTCCATTCTTCCAATAGAAGTCTGACTCTCGTTAATAGGGGGGGGGAAGTTACTGTCGTATGTCAGTGCCGGATCCGGTGGTATTTTCGTACCCAGATAAGTCAGGGCAGAAGTAGTCCACTTGAACCTAAAGCTTGATTGTAAATTTGTAAGATCGGTGGTTGGTATAGATATACCCATGGCTTCTGATTTCGAAAAATTAATTTTTAAATTTGACAATTTCCCATACGTTTCAAATTCTTTTAGTAGGTTGGGTAGAGACACTATTGGATCTGTTAACGAGAAAAGTAAATCATCCGCGTACGCTGAAACTTTATGTTGCAGGGGCCCTACTGGTATTCCGTGTATGTTGGGATTCAGCCTAATGTTGGAAAGAAATGGCTCGAGAGAGAGTGCAAATAGGAGAGGGGACAGGGGGCATCCCTGCCTTGTCCCATTTGTAATTACAAAGGGGTCCGAAAGAATACCGTTCGTTTTCACTCGTGCTGTGGGGGTAGAGTAAATACCCGCTATCCGGTTGAGCATCACCTCCCCTAGGCCTATGTGTCGGAGTACCGCGTTCATAAAAGGCCAACTGACACGGTCAAAGGCCTTTTCTGCGTCTGTATTAATAAGGACACAAGGGGTCTTCTTGGATCTAGATATATATAGCAGATTCAGCACTTTCGTAGTACTGTCTCTAGCTTCCCTGGAGGGTATAAAACCGACCTGGTCCAGGTGAATAAGATTCTGGAGGTGCTGCGCCAACCTGACAGCAAGAACTTTAGCAAAGATCTTAAGGTCTAGGTTCAATAAAGATATGGGCCTGTAGCTCCCGCATGCTGTCGGATCTTTACCTTCTTTATGAATTAACGAAATGTGAGCTCCTAAAGTTTCCCTTGCGAAGACTGCCCCCGTTCCAATCTTGTTATATAATGTAACCAATCTGGACCCCAGAATAGGCAAAAAGGTTTTGTAATATTGTAACGTATAGCCGTCTGGGCCTGGGGCTTTACTCGGTTTCATTGTCTTTATGGCATTCTGGATTTCTGTTATGGTTATGGGCGAGTCTAGTTCTTCTCTAAGCTCCTGAGCAAGGGTTGGCATTTGGGAGGAACGAATGTATTCCTCAATCATTGCATTGGGGGGGGTTCCCTGTGATAGACTGTACAATTTAGAGTAGAACTGCCGGAATTCCTCAGATATCTGTGTAGGTAGGGATGCTTTTTTACCGCCTGATGTGGTAATGTGGGGGATATATGTCGACTGGTTATGGCTTCTGATCGTGTTAGCTAAAAGTCTTCCACATTTATCCCCAAATTCGTAATTTTTTGTTCGGCCACTCTGTAGGGCCACCTTTGCTCTGTATTGTAGGATATCTGTGATTTGTAATCTAATGGTCGATAACTGTGTTTCTGACGCTTGAGTTGGGGCGTGTTTGTGTCTGGCTTCTAAAGTGGCTAGTTCCTGCAAGAGTTGGGAAAGAATTTTATTCCTTTCCTTTTTAATGCGGGCTCCATGCGAAATAAGGGTACCTCTCAGAACTACCTTATGTGCCTCCCACAGTATCCCTGGGTCACAATCTGTTTGGTCATTTTCTTGAAAATACTGATTTAGAGTTTTAGTCACATCTGCTAGTACTTCTGGTATTTGTAGTAGGCTTTCGTTAAGTCGCCAGAAGTGATGTCTGGGTGAGTGAGTATCTGATAGGCGATAACTCAGGAATATTGGTGCATGATCTGACCATGTCCTGTTGCCGATTGATGTTTGTTCAACAGCATGAAGTTGTGAATGAGGAATCATGAAATAGTCTATTCTGGTATAGATTTGATGTATGTGTGAATAAAAGGAGAAGTCCTTCTCTCCTGTATGTTGTAATCGCCATACGTCTATCAGTTGTGAGTTAAGGAACGTTTTAGCTATCCTTTTAAGTTGGTTCGGTGGTACTGATGTTGTGCCTGACGACGTGTCCATAGAGGGGATCAAGGGGGTATTAAAGTCTCCTCCTAGGATCAAGTGTCCCTCTTTAAAGTCTCGTAGTTTCTCTAGTGTTTCTTGTAGGAATGTGGCTTGTTGTTCATTGGGGGCATACAGGGTTGCCAGTGTTACTTTTATAGTTCCAATTGTGCCTTTGAGGAAGATGTATCTTCCTGTCGGGTCTATCGAGGAACTCTGGAGTTGCCATGGGATCTTACTTGAAATGAGGATGGAGACACCTTTAGATTTGGAGTCTGGGTTCATAGAGTGGAAGGCAGTCGGGAAGTGTCTATTTTGTAAGTATGGCAGTCTGTTGGTCTTAAAATGTGTCTCTTGGAGGAAAGCTATGTCTGTACGGTTTCGTTTTAAGTCGTTTAGTAATATGCGTCTCTTCTCGGGTATGTTAAGTCCTTTTACATTAAGGGACATCACATTGATCTTGCTTACAGCCATATTGTATTGGGATGGGGGAAGAGGGAGAAGAGAGGGGGAGGGAGGGTAGGGATGAAGCTGGGGGAGGAAGGGAAGGGTAAGTATAGAGAATAAAAGAGGAGAGTTAGAAAAATGAGAGTAACCAGAAAATTTACCAAACACAGACAGGGCCTAGAGTCCTGTCTATAGTCTTTCCCCCTAGATTAAGGGGGTGTTATTTCTGCATATAACTGCCAGGGGACACAAATTTTGCCCCCCGCAGATATATACTGGCCTAGTTGGAAGCGAGGTAGGACAAGGCTCAGAGAACCGAGCTTCCCGTCCATCCCCCCGTCCCAGCATGTCCAACAAAGTTAATCCTGAAAAAAGCTATGCATTTCGTTTGATCATTGAGTCTCTAAAGTTCTATAATACCAAACAGATAACCCTTGTGGTTGGTTTTTTGTAATGTAACTGAGTATAAACAAAATTAAAACCTCAATATAAACTTAAACGTGTATATAGCTTAACCTGGGTTAAATTCTCCTTACGCCATCCAATGACAGTTATCTCATATCCTCTCCTGTTGGTTTTGTCTGAGATATCTAACACATCTAAACCTTTCTGTGTGCAAATATGTATATTATCTTAAAAAATGAAAGTCCTGCATGAGGTGTCATTCCATGGTTACCGGGCAGGCATCTCGTCACTCCACCAAAGAGGAGCTGAAATGCCCTCCCATTGAACCATCTCATACCGGTTCTGTAAGCCATCATATCACCTGTATTTGGGTAAGAGCAAGTGTTCATGGGTATCCCATGGCTGTCTCTTTTCCATTATTGATGCCGGAACAGCAAACTGAAATTCCTCGTAGACCCTCAGGGTGGCCGCAGGTAGTCCCGTAGGTTTAAGCACATCTCTAGGTAGTAAAAGTGATCAACTCTGCTTACCAGCGTTGTGGTTTCACAGATTAGGGTAACAGTCCCTGGGTCGTGTGGTTTCCATTGAATATGTCCTGTTTAAGGGCGTAGTCTCCATCTTTCTCTGTGAGTCACTTTAAAAGCCGCTCAGAAAATGGACTCCTCTGAGTGTCCCATAAGGTCTGTTGATCCTGGGCGGATTAGTGCTCCTTATAGGGAAGGTTTAACCCATACATTCCAATCTTAAAAAGAACAAAAAACTCGGTCACTGTTACTTTGACCAGGAAGAAAAAAGGGATTTTTTGGAAATGAAATTCCTAAACTTTACAAGGGGTGTTCATGTTTCAGGACTCGCGTGTGTCTTCTTGGGAAGAGGCCCTGGATTGACGGCGGTTTCTTTGCCGCCTTGGTTGGAAGCTCTGTCCCATGTTAGGCGCAGCTAGCCGTCCAGGTGGTCTTGGGAGAGGGCCCAGCCAGTCTGGTACGGCGATTGGATCTGCATCCAGGAAGGTGAATAAGGCTGGTAGTGCATCTGGTTTGCGGAGAGTGAAAGACCTCTGATTTTTTCTAAATGTGGCAGACAGAGGATATCCCCATCTATATGTCGCACCCTTTCGCCTGGCCAAGTCCAGAAGGGGTTTCATTATCGCACGTCTCTGTAAAGTTGCACGCGAGAGGTCCGGAAGAATTTTGACTGTAGCCCCATCTAGCTCCGGATCTTCCGCTTCCCAGGCCTTCCGCAGGATCTGCTCTTTATGAATATAGTGGTGGATCCTACAGATCACATCTCTGGGTCTCAGGGGGTCAGTAGGTTTAGGGCCTAAGGCCCTGTGGATCCTGTCTATTTCAATGCGGTCAGGTAGGTCAATCCCTGGGAGGCTGCGGAAGATGGCCACAGCTGTATCCATCAAATCCTCCGGTCCCGTAGCTTCTGGTAGACCCCGGAGTCGCAAGTTGTTCCTGCGACTCCGGTCCTCAATTTCCTCCAATCTCAATGCTTGTTCTTGTAGTGCCTCTGTGTGCGTCTCCTGTTTGCTTTCTATGGCTGACATGCGACGTTCCAATGTCACCAGGGAGCTCTCCCCTGCCTCTATTCTGGAGTTTAAGGCGCGCACCTCAGCTTTTACAGTTTGCATTTCTTTCCTATGTGATGCTTCTACTGTTGCTATGAGGGCTGTAATGTCAGCTTTAGTGGGTAGTGCTAGCAATATGGAGCGCAGGTCCTCATCTCCTCTGGGGATTTGAGAAACGGGTTGAGATGACTCACCGAGGCCGAAGCGGAGATCCGGAGGGAGGCCATCATAACCGCCTGCTTGTGAATCTCCCTGCGGTGACACAGATCCGCTCGCCGTCTGTCTCTCTGCGCGGTCTCCTCGTGGCGCCGCCATCTTGAATTCCGGCGAGCCGAGAAGGGAGAGCTGAAATCGCCTCCTTAGTTCGTTAGGAGAGGGCTGCTGTGGGGTTATTTTAGGCTGTTTACCGCTCCTCTTCCCGGTTCTCTTTCTAGATGATTGCATAGCTTGCAAAAAACGGCTGGATTAGCTGCGGTGAGGGGAGACGGCCGGGAGCTCACACAACTCACGTCCCTATTCAGCCATGTCCAGGCCACGCCCTCAGGAAAGACTTTTAGATCGAGGGTACTCATCTACGTGCCTGAAAAAGGCATTTAGACTGGCATGAGGTCAATTGAGACATAATATTCTTTTTTCTAAAAAAACACCTACAGATTCTCAATCGATCACCAGGCTAATAACCACCTACAACAAACAGCATAAGACCATTAAAAACATTTTACAAAAACACTGGCATCTGTTACAAATCGATCCCAATATAAAACCACATGTATCCATGACACCTATATACTGGTATTTTTCGTTCTGACACATGCAAAAGGTTTGGTACTTTTACCTGTGGGGGATGTTCTTGCTGCCACTACATGAACACACAGACCAATTTTCAATTACCTAATGGCAATTTATACAAGCCCAGACACTTTGCAAATTGCAAGATGTCTGGGGTTATTTACCTTTTAACATGCCAATGTAAATGCTTTTACGTTGGAAAAACAAAACTGGAGTTTCATAAGAGAGCAGCACGTCACATCACTAGCATGAGGCAGGCGGACCCGGACCTTCCTCTGGGGCAACATGTGCGGGACCATCACACGGGTAAATTTCCCCTTGTCCATTTCACCATCCTTGACCGGATTCATCCAGATAACAGGGGTGATGATTGGAACAAAATCTTGCTCCAGAGGGAGGTCCGTTGGATCGCCTGTCTCAATGCAACCCAATTCCCAGGACTTAACACCCAAATGAGTTTCCGCCCATTCCTAGATGGTTTCGTGTCAGGAGGGTGTGAAAAAGAATAATGTATCATACAGAAATATGCCACATGTTCAAAATAACATCTTGGATATTATGTCCAAGTAATATATCCTGTATGTTTAGGATTGATGAAATAGATCATGTGTCGATTCTGACCTCTGTTAATCAATTTTCTCATGTTTATGATTCTGACCTCTGCCAACTTTTTAATGTTTTTTCCTTGTACCCATTGTCAAATTTGTTCAAATTCTGCTTTATGTTCACCAATGCCCTGTTATCACTCCACTATGTGCATCTGATTGTGTCCATGTGTACAGTCCAACAAAGAAATAATCTTTTAGATTTCAACTGAACTAATTTATTTTTCTTTTATTATTTTTTACTCCTTTGGTCCCGGTTTTGAGTCCGCCCGGCGCACGGGGGCCATGTCATCCCATCTACATTGGTGGTGGCATGGCCTCCAGTTTACGCTGCATGCCTGTTCGGCCCAGTCCGGACACGCATTTGCAGTGTTTTTTGCGCTGGTGGGTCTTGTCTGCATGACGCTCCCCCAGTGCTTTTGCACTGGGCGTGTGCCGTGCAGGTCTGTCCCTGGGACCCCTTTCCTGGATGTTCCCAGTCCATGTCCCCAATTGGCCTCCCCCCTCCTTTTTTTGCAGATTGTTTTTTTGTTTGTTTTGTTTTTGTTTGAGGTGTTCCATGTGAGTGGTTGCCTTGGAGATGCTGGGCGTGTCCGAGGTGGCCAATCACACGGTTTCACTCTCTCTGTTTTTTCCTTCTCCTGTTTAGGCTTCGCAGTGCTGCCTTCGTCTGTCGCCTCGTTTTGACTTCACCGCGTCATACGCGGCGACGCAGTCCTTTCGGGGCTTCTGTTTAGTCATCTGTCAGTGTTATTCAAGCGGATCGTACTGCGCCTGCGCGTTAATCGCGATGGCGCAGTTTATCCTACATTGCTGACACTTATCAAACTAATCACACTGCGCAGGTGCCAGCGGCCTTTAAAAGCCCGCAACCGGCACCCTGCCCAGTCAAATATACACGCCACCAGCAATCACGTCTTTGCATTTTCGTTTGAAAGTTTCCAAACCAAAAAAGTAAGTAAAAAAGTCATGCATCTCCTTATTCTCATTCGCTATGGAGTCAAGAGACAATCTGTTTCCTCTTTCTTCCTCCTTTTGCTGGATTTATTATTATTATTTGTTTTACAAACAACTTTAGTACTTTCTGTGTATATACAAAACAATGTCTCTATAATATGCAAATTATAAGAAGGTTTATTTTCTTTCCTTCTTTATTTATATTCTCACAGAAAGGCTTTATTTATATACTTATATACATTTTTTTGTATTTTTTTCCTTTTTTGCATACATCTTTGAAAATATTGGACATTGGTATGTATACTGGACACACACAGTTCTCATAGTGTGAATGAATTCCTGTTTTGAATAAATTTTTCTATGTCTAAATTGATCTAACCTGTTTTTCAGAATACACCTGTAAAAAAAACTTTCTCTCCTCAATATGCCTCTGAAGAAGGGACACCTGTCCTGAAACATGTCAGGCTCATGGAGAAACATGTATTCAAAAGTGTAAAGAAATACATCATGAAAAAGAATTTTGCATAGATCGATGCTTATATTTTCATGTTTTTATGCTTTTTTAGCAATTTTCAATAAATAAATAGGTTTTTACTCATATACTTAATTGCTTTGTTCGCCTGTAAAGTCCCACAGTACCGGGGGGTACAAAGGTTTCCCTCTTTAGGGTCCTTACTCTTTTTGCAATAGTTTTATCAGTCTTACAAAAACAGCCATTTGAACCGATACAGCATATTCCCTTAGTCCTTCTGACAAGGAAGCTGGTGTTCTTGGTTTCTATATCCTCAGCAAGGACGGTTTCTGAATTGGCGGCTCTTTCTTGTAAAGAGCCATGCTTGATTATTCATGAGGACAGAGTGGTGTTACGCCCTCGTCTAAACTTTTTGCCAAAAGTGGTTTTAGGTTTTCACCTGAACCAAGATATTGTCCTGCCATCGTTTTTTCCAAAACCATGTTCCAGGGAAGAGAAGTAACTACATTGTCTTGATGTGGTGAGAGCAGTTAAAATCTATTTAAAGACAGCTGCTCAGATTAGAAAGACTGATGACTTATTTATTCTGCCAGAGGGTCCTAAGAAAAGACAGGCAGCGTCGAAATCCACTGTCGCTAAGTGGATTCGGCAGGTTATAATTCAGACTCATAATTTAAGGGGTAAGATTCCCCCTTTTCAAGTCAAAGCGCACACTACCAACGCGATTAGTGCTTGTTGGGCAGTGCGTCACCAGGCCTCCATGGCTCAGATCTGTCAGGGCGCAACTTGGTCTTCAGTACATACATTCACCAAGTTTTATCAAGTGGATGTAAGGAGGTATGAGGATATCGCCTTTGGGCGCAGTGTGCTGCAGGCAGCAGTATAGGTCCTCAAGTCTGGGGGTACCCTGCGGGTTGTGTCTCCCTCCCCTCAAATAGCATTGCTATGGGATGTCCCATTAAATTATTAACACTCTGTGTCCCATGATGTACGATAAAGAAAATAGGATTTTTCTAACAGCTTACTTGTAAAATCCTTTTCTTGGAGTACATCATGGGACACAGAGGTCCCTCCCCTCTTTTGGGGTTTAAGTATATTGCTTTGCTACAAAAACTGAGGTACTCCTGATAAGAGGAGGGGTTATATAGGGAGTGAATTTCCTGGATTGGGTATACCAGTGTCCTTCACCTAAAGATGCCTATATACCCATTAAGTTAGGACTTAGGATCTGTGTCCCATGATGTACTCCAAGAAAAGGATTTTACAGGTAAGCTGTTATAAAAATCAGTGGCGGAATTATCAGGGTCGCAACAGTCGCAAGTGCGACTGGGCCCTGTAGTTCTCTGCCACTTCAGGGGGCCCAGCGGCCGCCCGCTGCATGAGGGGCCCACCTGACTGTCCAGGGGGGGTGTCCGTGTGTCTCACTGTCAGATTCATGCCGTGGGGAGGGGAGCTTTCACCCGCTACGCCTGAGGAGAGAGAGAAGCGCCGAGAGACTGTGTGGGCTCTGCCCCGCCTATCCAGAAACAGAGAGACTGTATGGGAGGCGGGGCAGACACTGAAGCAGACCAATTCAGTGAAGGCAGGGGAGGAGCTCTCCCTTCTGCGACTGCGCAGTGTGGAGTACCTACGGTGACGGTGTACGGTGTGTGACCTGAGGCAAGCAAGGCACGCCGTGAAGGATCATTTCTGAGGAGGGGGAATCGATCGATTGGCGGTAAGTCACCATTTTGCACTGCAATCGATCGATCCCAACCTCCACCACCTCTGCGGCTCTGCCTCTTACTGATCCCATCCCCCACCACCACCACTGACCTCATCCCTATCCCCCCACCCCCATCACCTCTACAACAGAGGTGATGGGGGTGGGGGGATAGGGATGAGATCAGTGGTGGTGGTGGGGGGATGGGATCAGTAAGAGGTCCCCCTCCAGTACCACCCCCCTCCAGTAACACCCCCTCCAGTAACACCCCCCTCCAGTACCACAACCACCCCCCTCCATCACCACCACCACCCCCCTCCAGGCTGCACCGGTGACACAGGCTGCACTGGGGACACAGGTTGCACTGGTGGACACGGGCAGGCTGCATTGGTGACACCGGGTGACACAGGCTGCACTGGGGACACCGGCTGCACTGGGGACACCGGCTGCACTGGGGACACAGGTTGCACTGGTGACACCGGGTGACACAGGCTGCATTGGTGACACCGGGTGACACAGTCTGCATTGGCGACACCGGGTGACACAGGCTGCATTGGTGACACCGGGTGACACAGGCTGCATTGGTGACACCGGGTGACACCGGCTGCACTGGGGACACCGGCTGCACTGGGGACACCGGCTGCACTGGGGACACCGGCTGCACTGGGGACACTGGCTGCACTGGGGACACCGGGTGCATTGGGGACACTGGGTGCATTGGTGACACCGGCTGCACTGGGGACACTGGCTGCACAGGCTGCATTGGTGACACTGGGTGCATTGGTGACACTGGGTGCATTGGTGACACTGGGTGCATTGGTGACACAGGCTGCACTGGGGACACAGGTTGCACTGGTGGACACGGGCAGGCTGCATTGGTGACACAGGCTGCACTAGTGACACCGGGTGACACAGGCTGCATTGGTGACACCGGGTGACACCGGCTGCACTGGGGACACCGGCTGCACTGGGGACACCGGCTGCACTGGGGACACCGGCTGCACTGGGGACACCGGCTGCACTGGGGACACAGGCTGCACTGGGGACACAGGCTGCACTGGGGACACCGGCTGCATTGGTGACACCGGCTGCACTGGTGACACCGGCTGCACTGGGGACACCGGCTGCACTGGGGACACCGGCTGCACTGGGGACACCGGTTGCATTGGTGACACAGGCTGCACTGGGGACACAGGCTTCACTGGGGACACAGGCTTCACTGGGGATACAGGCTGCATTGGGGACACTGGTTGCATTGGGGACACTGGGTGCATTGGTGACACTGGCTGCACAGGTTGCATTGGTGACACTGGGTGCATTGGTGACACAGGCTGCATTGGGGACACAGGCTGCATTGGGGACACAGGCTGCACTGGGGACACAGGCTGCACTGGGGACACAGGTTGCACTGGTGGACACGGCAGGCTGCATTGGTGACACAGGCTGCACTAGTGACACCGGGTGACACAGGCTGCATTGGTGACACCGGGTGACACCGGCTGCACTGGGGACACCGGCTGCACTGGTGACACCGGCTGCATTGGTGACACCGGCTGCACTGGGGACACCGGCTGCACTGGGGACACCGGCTGCACTGGGGACACAGGCTGCACTGGGGACACAGGCTGCACTGGGGACACAGGCTGCACTGGGGACACTGGTTGCACTGGGGACACTGGTTGCATTGGGGACACTGGTTGCATTGGGGACACTGGTTGCATTGGGGACACTGGTTGCATTGGGGACACCGGCTGCATTGGTGACACCGTCTGCACTGGTCACACAGGTTGCATTGGTGACACCGGTTGCACTGGGGACACTGGCTGCACTGGGGACACAGGTTGCACTGGTGGACACGGGAAGGCTGCATTGGTGACACCGGGTGACACAGGCTGCATTGGTGACACCGGGTGACACAGGCTGCATTGGGGACACCGGCTGCACTGGGGACACCGGTTGCACTGGTGGACACGGGCAGGCTGCATTTTTGGGCACGGATAAAGTTGTTGTTAATATTTATTTTCATAACTTAATTCTGCATAAAACATTTAAGTGTAATTTCATGAGATAAGTTATGAGGGCGTGTTTGGGGGGCGGAATTAGGGGCGGGGCATGGTAGGGGTTGGGTGGGGCAACAGATGGCAAGTAACCCTTGAGGCCTGGCTAGTAGCTCAGGATTTGAAATTTTGAGCCCTGTATATACAAATGTTTTGCCTTTAATTTCCATTTTAAACTGAATGGGTTGTTTTACAAGGTGATCGTTTACATATACTCAAGTAACCAACTGCAACTCTCTGTCTAGAATTCCTGGAAGGTCAGCTAGAATTTCGCCTTTCTGGTGGTCTTCCAAACAACGTGGGAGGTTAAGGTGGACCCTCACAAGCCGCTCAAAGTCCTGCAATGGGCAGCTTTGCAGGTATGATGAGCGAATATCTGTACCAGATTCATATGTCGATGTCATAGACTCCCATTGATTCCTCCATCAACACACAGTGCTGACAGAGGAATTCGTCCTGCCAAGCAATTGTCTTCTCTCGGCTGGGGTGGGGGTGGGGGGGGGGGCTAGGGGCGGGCAGGCAGGCAGGAGAAGACAGTGATTATTGCTAAAGGCTATAGCAGCCGTTAGCGATAATTGGGATAGAATTCCGCAGGCTGGTTGTACCCAAGTTGATCGATTGATCAACTTGGTACATTCGGGCTGCCCATTCGAATCTTGTCCCGTCCCTGCTGAACCGGCCAGGTTTAAAACAGTCTATGGCCTGCCTAAGACTAAAGCCCCGTAAACACGATTAGAAAATCGTAAGAAAAATTCCGCTTTCCAACCGATCGTACGATAATCGGATCGTTAGTACAGAACTTTTGAGAGCCGATCATGACAGTTCATCTGATATTATCCGATTGGACATGCATGAAAATTTTTTGTTGTAATGCAATACAAATACATTACAACACGTGACATCACTTCTGAAGTCTTATTCTGTCAAACGAGAATTTTCGTAACTTTAGTAAACTCTTAATTTTTGATATGAGATTGGCATGCAAAAAAAAACGGAAGATCATTCGTCCGACAATCTCATCATGTGTACCAGGCATAACTGTGGTTCCTGATATATGCATTAAATATGACGCCATCTCTCAGCTAATAAGAGCCCTTTAACATGAGCAGTCTGATTGGGTCCGCCTGCCGGGTTTTCATTTAGACCCCATTGGATCCTCCATTCTCCTCTATTAAGTTGTGGGTGTAAATGGACTTGGGACTGTTTACAGCCAACTACCTCCAATACGATCCACCAAAAACAAACAGAAGGGGGTCCGATCCCCTCTGCTTGGGTGGACTGGATTGGAGGGCAGTTGGTTGTAATTCTCAGACTTAGTCTGCAGGCATATCCCTGTATTGGTAATGTACTTGTGTAAACTGTTCTGGTTTATATTTGGTTTATGTTTTGTGCTTTTTCATGTTTTTTATGGCTGCATGTGGTTCAGGAAGATGATGATCCAGATCATCATCTACAAATTAATCATGGTTTTACTGCTTTTACATGTTTCTATATTTCCTCTGCAAAGTGCTGCTTTGATGATATATGTACATATATGAATTTATTAAATGTACCAATCAATTATTCCAGATCACCATGTGGTGCCAATTTGTGATATATAATTACCGTATTTATCGGCGTATAACACGCACTTTTTTCCCCTTAAAATCAGGGGAAAAACGCAGGTGCGTGTTATACGCCGATCCCCTGCGATCCCGAGCTGTCAAAACTTCAAAATCGCCGACCGCGATTTGAAAATGGCGCCGCTGGCGCCGATATACAAAAAGCCGGTCCTCGGCTCTTCTCGGCGGCTCTCGTTCACTTTCGGCTCCACCCGTAGTCCCGAGCGGAGCTATCCAAACCTACTCGGCTAGGTTCGGATAGCTCCGCTCGGGACTACGAGTGGAGCCGAAAGTGAACGAGAGCCGCCGGGAAGAGCCGAGGACTGGCTCTGTGTATTTTGGTCCCAGCGGCGCCATTTTCAAATCGCGGTCAGCGATTTTGAAGCCCAGGACAGAGGATCGAAGGCTGCACTGGGGAAGGCTGCACTGACAAGGCTGCACTGGGGAAGGCTGCACTGACAAGGCTGCACTGGGGAAGGCTGCACTGGGGAAGGCTGCACTGGGGAAGGCTGCACTGACAAGGCTGCACTGGGGAAGGCTGCACTGACAAGGCTGCACTGAGAAGGCTGCAATGATAGGCATTTAAATGTAAGTTTTTTTTCCCTTCAACTTCCCTCCTAAAAGTTTTTCTTTCCTTAAAATTCCCTCCTAAATTGGGGTGCGTGTTATACGCCGGTGCGTGTTATACGCCGATAAATACGGTATGTATCCTGGATGTTCATGCTACATGCGCACATATATGTGTGTGTGAATACAGATGAAATGATATAATTTTTTTTATGTGCTTTGTCCTAGGTACCACAGGATATATATATATATATATGTGTGTGTGTGTGTGTGTGTGTGTGTGTGTGTGTGTGTATATATATATATATATATATATATATATATATATATTTGTACCTTGTTGCAATTACCTTGTATTACTGTTCTGTACAAAATCATAGTAAAAAGTGTTAAAATAAAAAACAGGTGGTCCATGTACATCCAACTGCACATAGAGCAGAGTGGGCTATGTCCATGTCCACTCTGCATAAGCAGAGCGGACATGGATCAGTTATCCACACACTGCAAGGAAATGGCATAATGTGCTAGTATTCATCCCATACTAGCACTTTATGAAATACTCACCTTGGAACTAAGCCCTCCAGCGCTGTAATGTCACCGCTGAAAGGGCTGACGTGTTCCATCTAGGGGTCATAACATGGTATATCAGGAAAATACTGCATTATGGCCACATAGGAAATACAAATTTTGCATAGCAATTTTTTTATAATTGAAACACAAAGAGTTGATAAATATGTTTAACCCCTCAATGACTGAGGGGAAAAAATGTTAATGCCTAATTCTGCACCTTTGACATGTGTTAGTAAAACTGTACATATCATCACAACTACTTTGTGTATCCAGGTGGATTATACCTTTTTTTTTCAGGATGAATTGGGCTTTCTTTAGGTAGTGAAGGATAATGGATATCTCCCGGTTTTCTTTTTTTGGCCCTAAATATTAAATATATATATATATATTTAATATTTAGGGCCAAAAAAAAAAAATCTGGAGATATCCATTATCCTTCACTACCTAAAGAAAGCCCAATTCATCCTGAAAAAAAAAGGTATAATCCACCTGGATACACAAAGTAGTTGTGATGATATGTACAGTTTTACTAACACATGTCAAAGGTGCAGAATTAGGCATTAACATTTTTTCCCCTCAGTCATTGAGGGGTTAAACATATTTATCAACTCTTTATATATTTTTGTTAGGGACCAGCAGGGACCAGTGGGAACGCACAGAGCGAGATGCGCAGCAGGGAACCAGGAAGTGAAGCCGCAAGTAGGCTTCACTTCCTGATTCCCTTACCAAAGATGGCAGCGGCATCACCCGAGAGCCAAGGGACAGATCGACTTCAGGTGCCAGCATCACGGGCGCCCTGGACAGGTGAGTGTCCTTATTTTAAAAGTCAGCAGCTGCAGTATTTGTAGCTGCTGACTTAAAAAAAAAATGGCGGAACTCCGCTTTAACTAATGGCTAAACTATGGCAGTTGTGGACTGTCTGTATTCCCCATGATGCTCATCCAGCCATGCTTTATGGGAAAAAGTAATCCAAAATAGTGACAATGGTTATCTAGCATTGTATTGTAGGAAAAACAATGTGTCACTGAATATTGAAGTGCAGCATTATTTTTCTTTGGTGTTTGTGTGTTTTTATGCAAAGTAAAACCTAACTAGAGAGTTTATTCACTATACTAGTGTATTTTCCTCGGCTGAGACCCGCTCTCCCTCTTTCCACGGGTTCCCGGCTCTTGATTGGATAGATTGATAGCAGCGCAGCAATTGGCTCCCGCTGCTGTCAATCAAATACAGCGGGCTGAGTCCGGCATTCCTGTATGTGGACGCAAATGCTGGACTCGGGAGCGCGCGGGCAAGGTAACCCCCCCCCTGGGAGAGTGCTTCTCTTAGGGGGTTATCTGATTGCGGGGAGGAGCCGCAAGAGCCACCGGGGGACCCCAGAAGGCGATTATCAGGGCCACTCTGTGCAAAACGAGCTGCACAGTAGAGATAAGTATGATATGTTTGTTATTTAAAAAATATTAAAAAAACGAGCGTTTACAACCCCTTTAACTTGGGCTTAGGACTGAATATAGAATAGAATCCCAGAATATGGCCATGGCCCACCTACACTTCTTATCCTTCTAATCCTTCACTTTGGGTCACCTTAGCCAGGTGGTTCCCAGCAGTCAATTACTAGGCCGCACCATGCTGAGAGTCCATTTACTATAAAGCTTCATCTAAATCAGCTAGTTTTTATTTAGAATGACCCTGGCTAATCCTGGGTCACTTCTATGAAAGTGTGGTTTAATGGATCAATACATTCAATTTTTCAAAATTTGTGTGCTGCCCCAGAAATATAGCTGCACTGGGGCTAAACTATGACTATATACAAAAGTTAATAATAGTTTAAAATATTTTACAGCATTTTGGTTAATAATACCCTAGTTGCCCTATTCATTGTGAATATTGAACAATGCTAGACTGTAAAATGTGTATCTGTTCATCTCACATGTAATCCTAGGTATTATATATGGAGTGCCTTTCCTGAAGAGCTTGCATACTATGACTCTAATATATTTTTATTTACAGAAAATAAAAAATAAACACTTTTCCATCATAATGTCATCCACGCAGTCGAGGAGTGGTGCTCAGAAATGTAAAAAGGCTAAGGAAGAGCAGATAAAAATTCAAAAACTGCCTAAAATAAGTCACTTCTTTTCCACCCCTAAAACTGTGGCTGAAAGTTCTAGAGATAGCAGTGAGGAAACTGAAAAAAGTATTCAGGAAAGTGTAAATATATCACGGATCAGTCAGGCGACAGTCAGTGAAGAAACTTGCTCTATTGAATTTTCACTAGAAGATGACAGCAGTAATCTACTTGAAGGCTGTAGCACAATGCAAGACCAACCTCTTGGCACCACCCCAAATACTGATGAAGATGAAGATTTAGATTTTGTGAGCAGTAGAGCATCTTCAGGTGGTGCTATTGAAAGTAGTATTGTTGGTGAGCAGTATGTGACTGATAGGGGACATTACCCAGTCACAATAACAGATCCAAATGTTAAAAGGTTTATATTAGCTCACGGCCCATGCAGACCTCCAGGACCTTTCCCCCGAGATAATGATACTAAGAAAAGATGCTTTTCTGAAAGTTATTATGAGCGAGTCACCAAGACAGGGCTTAAACTACCTTTAATGTGGCTTTGTTACTCTCCAAAGTTTAATGCAGCGTACTGTGAACCATGCTGGTTGTTTGCAGACCGTAAAAAAGTAGGTTTTGAACCTGCATGGGCAAAAGGGATCCAGAAGTGGCAGAGGCTGTCTGCTAAAATTCAGATCCATGTTTCTTCACAAATTCACATGGAAGCATGTGTACTTTATGATCAGTGGAGGCGTAAGAAAACAATTGATGAGGAAAATGAAAAACAAATTTAACGAGAAAAAAACTTTTGGAGGCAGGTCCTACAAAGAATTGTTAATGTAACATTACAATGGCAATGGCTAATCTATACTTTCGTAGTCACAGGGAGCGCCTGGGAGAGGTTAACAATGGAAACTTTCTCTCCATCATAGAGCTACTTGCAGAATATGACCCAATTTTAAAGGAACTTCTCCAGTTACCCTAAGGCACATTTAAATATTTGAGCCTCAAAATACAAAATAAGTTAATAGAAATTCTGTCCAAAAAAGTGCAAAGTGAAATTGTTTCTGAAATAAAAAAAATACAATTTTATTCTATAATAATGGACACAACTCAGGACATATCCAAAGTAGATCAGATGAGTCAGATATTTCGATATGTGTCTGTAGAAAGAGATACGTATCAACGAGCCTGCAGTATAACAATAAATGAGGCTTTCTTAGGGTTCCATGCCATTGAAGATCAGAGTGCAGCACAGATTGCTAGCAATATTGTTGCCTGCATAGAGAGCAAGGGCCTTGAAATATCAAAGTGTCGTGGTCAGGGTTATGATGGTGCAGCAACAATGAGTGGTGTCTATTCTGGTGTGCAGGCTCGGATAGCAAAGATGGAAAAGAATGCCCTCTATGTTCATTGTGCAGCACACAATCTAAATCTGAATCTAAATTCAGGATGCTGTTTCTGACATACCGGAAGTTTCTAGATTCTTTGATGTGGTGCATCTGTGATCCTCTGTCACACTGAAACGGCTTTGCCCTACACGGTGGTCTTCTAGACATGATTCCCTGCTTGCACTTCGTTTCCGTTTTCTAGACATCATGCAAGCTTTGTCAAAAATAATCCTTCTTTTATCAAAACCAACAGAAAGAGATGACGCTGCAAATCTAAAAAAGATAATTGAATCTTTTGAGTTTGTGCTTCTTGTCGCCCTGCAAACTAAAATCTTGAACCATGTGAATGCAATTTCAAAAGCCTTGCAATCAAAAGACATGGAACTCTCTGGAGCAGTGTAGCTCATTCAGAATGCTGTTACAGCCCTTTCCAGCTACAGGGATCATTTTGAGGAAGCCATAGAAACTGCAGTGACACTTGCAGAAAAGTGGGGAATTGAAGCAAAGTTTTCAAATAAAAGATTTAAAAAAAGTAAAGCGCCACTTTGATGAGCTGTGTATGGATGAAAGATTATCTGATCCAAAGGAACGCTTTAAAACAACTGTATTTTATAGATGTTTGGATATTATTATAAACCAGCTGTCAGACCAATTTACAGGAATGAATGCAGTCCTTCATAGATTTGAGATAGTTCAGCCTGCCATTCTTGCTTCTCAATCTGATTATAATCTGATTGCAGCAGCATCAAAACTGCATGAATTTTACAAAGAGGTTCTATCACCAGATTTTCCTGGGCAGCTTCTTTCATTCCGTTCAGCACTTCAAGAAGTGGTTCGCACCTGTTCCACTGTAAAGGATATTGCTCACCTACTACTTGTTGAAAACAGTGCACTGTCTTCTACTGTCCCAGATGTCTATAAACCGAATTCACCAAAAGAAAATTATAGATGAAAAAGTGGCGCTAATCCCCAGGTGGGGAGATGCCAGACACTCTTATCCAGCCAGTGAGCTGAATACAGACGTGACTAGAGAAAAAGTGAAAAAACATATATTGCTGAATATCCCAAAAAGTAAAAATTAATATTCAATAAAATAAAAAATTCAATATGAGCTAATATAAATTATAACACTCAGTGAAAGTGATATACAAATATATAAATCCAAGAAAAAATATAATGAAAATTGAGCACAGTAAATATCTATAAAGTCCAGAAACCAATCAATCGTGAAAAATAATCGTGAAAATATTTGAAGAAAGTCCAATAAAAGAGTGAGGTTGACTCCAAAACTGCTCAGCGGTGTTTTCAAACATCCACCACACCTCTGTGACGTGAATCCACTCCCTGCTGTAATTCAAACTCACCAGCTGTTAAGGCCTCTCACTCTCGTGTTTGGCCTGACAGAGCCTCTAACCCACTTACATGGGGGTTAACATGCGAGCATACACCTCCACTGCTCCATAGGAACACCGCTTTTCTCAGGTTGGTAGTATGACATAAAAATAAAAGAAGCTCCAATAGTGTAATCTCGTTTAAAAGATTTAATCACATGTAAAACAACTTGTATTGAACTCACATTTAAAATAAAATAACAGGCAAGTCACTTCACGGCAAATGGAGAACTCCCACAGCACAGCAAGCAATAGTAACCGAAATAACAACAGGCAGGCCACGGCGGACCCAGGAGGTGTGTGTGCTCACGTTCGACTCACCCGTCCGCAGCACTCGTCCCTTCACTGGAGCTCCGCTCTGTCCCCCTTCACTCCCTCCTCTAGCACTCGTGTGAGATCGCCGTGTAGCTACGCCCCCGACATGTTTCATCATAAAGATTTAATCATGGGGTTGGCTAACCTGCGAATCAATCAAACTATTTATCCCCACCAGAATTAGAGTGGGCGGGTGCAACTCACTCAGCATTCAAACACTTCCTGTGTCTCCGTGTGTGCAATCTATATCCCTTCCCTTCATTCTGGTTCACAGTTCTATATTGAACATATTTCAATCAATATTTAAAAGGTATTTTACAGGTACATGCGTGGCGATCAGCTTAACAATATCCCTTCCCTCTACATTAGAACGCTAACCATCATACCAAGGGGTTATTACTTCCTAGATATTTCTCACAAAGGTTGAATTGTCTTAAAACGAATCATTTCTACCCCACATTAGAAGTCAGTACAATATATCCACATTCAAAATGAATATACATAGTGAAAAAAATATTCTTGTGAAAAATATTAAAAATAGAATAAAGAATAAGATAAAGGAAAAAAATAAATAAATAATAAATAAATAAATAATAAATAAATGAAAAAATAAAATATGAAAAAATAAAATAAAAATAAAAAATAAAAATAAAAAAATAATAAAAAAGGAGAAAATAGCGATAAGAAACTAGACAATAAATCCTAGTGAAAAACATGCATGTATATAGACATCTGCATATACAAATATACATGCATATAGGTGTGAACATAAAAGACATAAGTACAGTGTAAATCATAATATGAAATTATAAGTGTGCAATCATATTTACATATGAACTACTACATTATATCATACACGTCTCTCAATTTCAGCATGTGTGACATAGTCTCTCATGAAAAGTGACCATAGCAAATCTGTGATATCACTATTTAATTAATGTGTATAATATATATATGTGCAAACTGCATTCTAATATCTCAACAATAATAACATTTATTTATTTATTTATTTATTTTTTTAATAATTTGTGGATATCTCAACAAAAGTGAAAAAATTTGTGGATGGACCAATAATGTACCCATTATGTGTCCCCCTGACTTCTAAACTGTGCCCATGTGTTTAACATAGTTAGCTGTTACTGATGAAGCAGTTTAGGTCCAGTTCTATGTTCATACCCCTAGGGAACAAACATTTTAGGAGAAAGATCCATCAAGTTTCTCTCTGAGAGAGATCCCTAACCCGATTGGATCCTCTCCAGGACTGATAAACTACATACACACCACAGAATTGTAAAAGACTTGGGTCCTGATTGTGTTTCTCCTTGAAGTGGAGAGACATACTGTGGTATTGGAAACCCTTTTGGATGTTAGCTAAATGTTCTGCGATTCGCACTCTTAGTAATATCTTCGTGCGGCCCACATAAAATAGCCCGCACGGGCACCATAAAAGATAGACTACATAAGAGGAATGCATAAATACATGCATAAAATCCCTGTAGATCAATTTTTATAGTTTGATCATTTGGTCTATTTAAGATTTTTTTCACTACCCTTTGGCCAAAACTTGGGGCCCGTCTATATATAAATTTAGGGCGACTCGGTAGAACATCCCCCAGGTGTCTATCCCTGCACAGAATGTGCCAGTGTCTCTTAAAGATCATCTCCACATCCCTGTACTGGTGGAAACCCGAGATAAATCCTAGCTGATGTTGATTAGTTGGTGCTATACAATCTCTCTCTTTCAAACATTCTTCCCTAGGGATGTTGGCTACCTCCTGGATGATATTATTCAAAGCATCTCCTTTATACCCCTTTTGCAGGAACCTTTCTTTCAAAATATTCGCTTGGATGGCATATGTGTCTAGGTCCGAACAATTTCGTCGAACTCTGAGCATCTGCCCCTTTGATATATTTTTTATCCAATTCGGATGATGTCCACTCCTAATGGATAAATAGCTGTTCCGGTCTGTCATTTTGAAATAGACCTTTGTACTGATGGTATTATTAATCTTAGTTAGGGTCACATCCAGAAAATTTACTGAGGTGTCACTAATGACATGATCCGACCGAATATTGCTCGAGTTGTTATTAAGGAAAGAGATTAAATCAATTGCAGATTCCCTTGATCCCTCCCAGATGAACAGGAGGTCATCAATAAAGAGGGAACACTTGTCCCAACAACAACAGGGGGGGGAAGGAGTGGAACGGATCACTACACAAACAGAGAACCTATACCCTTTCCAAGAGAAGAAGGGGGTGTAGAGCAGGTAGAGCCAAACAACCCAAAAAAGAGACCAAGAGATGTGTAAAAGATGGAATCTTTAATCTCAGTGGGACACAACTCAATCATAATGAATTAAATATACTGGGCTTGGGGCTGAAATGTGCCCCAAGAAAACCAATGAATAAATTTGAGGTATTCATTGATACCCATAAATTTATCCGCACATTAAACATTAAAAAACATTTTTTGAGTCATCCGATTGCACCAAGGAGAGATATCACTGTGAATCAGAGGAGAATAGATTCGTGTTTGAGGAATAAATCCCTGATCAACCCCCAAAATTCTAGTAACCACTTCATTGAGGTCTTCAAAAACCTTGTCCTGACTGATATAGAATGATTGAACCCTATCAAAAGGGTCAATCCTGACTATATCATAAATGGCATTAAATCTTTAGAGAAGAAAAAAGATATTATTCGACCAGCGGACAAGGGGGGAGGGGTAGCCATTTTGGAAAAAACTTTCTATCATAAGCAATTGGTGGATATGTTGGGAGATCGTACTACATATTGTAGATTATCTTCAGACCCCACCAATGAATATAGAGCCCAGTTGAGTGCTTTAGTAGAATGGGGTTACAGCATGGATGCCCTAAATGGTAGAGAAAAAAATTACTTGGTTCCCAGCTCATGCCGCATCCCAATCATCTATACGTTGCCGAAGATCCACAAAGATGTGAGGGTACCGCCGACACGTCCTATAGTGAATGGCATAGGATCAGTGATGGCTCGTTTGGGGGAGTTTTTAGATAAATTCCTCCAACCTAGCGTTAAAGCAACTAGAGCCTATCTTAAAGATACCACTGACCTACTTCGGTCTCTACAAGAGGTCAAATTTGACCCGACCTCAGAAGTGTATTTAGTGACAGCCAATGTGGCCTCACTGTACACTATTATCCAGCATGAGGATGCGGCACTGGCTTTGAACTGGGCCCTGAATAAGAGGGATGATATCCCTCATGTACAGAAGGTGTTTGTGAGTCATGCTTTAGATTTTTGCATGACCCACAACTACTTCTGGTATGACGGGCATTTTTTCTCCCAGAAGGTTGGCGTGGCGATGGGAGCCAAATATGCTCCCAGCTTAGCCAACTTATTTCTGGCAGAGTGGGAAGATAGACGGGTGTTTAACCCAAAACCTGCCCAGCTGCGATTTTATCGTAGATTTATTGATGACCTCCTGTTCATCTGGGAGGGATCAAGGGAATCTGCAATTGATTTCATCTCTTTCCTTAATATCAACTCGAACAATATTCGGTTGGATCATGTCATTAGTGACACCTCAGTAAATTTTCTGGATGTGACCCTAACTAAGATTAATAATACCATCAGTACAAAGGTCTATTTCAAAATGACAGACCGGAACAGCTATTTATCCATTAGGAGTGGACATCAACCGAATTGGATAAAAAATATACCAAAGGGGCAGATGCTCAGAGTTCGACGAAATTGTTCGGACCTAGACACATATGCCATCCAAGCGAATATTTTGAAAGAAAGGTATATATATATATATTTTTTTTTAAACTATTTATCTGGTTGTTTGGACTTTCTTTTCTTTTTGGTTTTTTCACTTTTTTGATTTTTTGTGCACCAAGATTGTTTGTACACCACATGCCGATTGTTCCTTTTTTAGTTTATAGATATTCTCATATTTACTATTTTAACACGATTTAGCTTCACTAGCACACATATTAATTTTCAGTGGGGAACACGGTGTTTTGTCCCCTTTTTAGGTAGACCCACCTATATCTTTCATTGCACACATACACATTCTTTGAGCTTTTTGCCATTTACGTTGGTAATGCTTGGAGTTCTATTTACCAATTTTATTTTGTAAAATTTTTTTTGGGTACTCTGCACATTTTTTGACCATTCTCAGCACATATATTTATTTTTTAATATTAATTCACATTGTGTTACACTTTTTACCCACTTAGTATTGGGTTGTTATATTTTCCTTTTGTTAGGAGTTTGTATAGGTTATTGATTTATTATCAGTCTTTATCAGTGAACAGCGCCAATCTCCTATCTCTTCAGACTACATAATTATCGGATCGCACCTTTGGTGCTTTCCTATTTAGGGGGGCTGCAGTTCGGTCACTGGCCCGTCCTAAGCGCGGAACACCATTATACATATCATATGTAAATATGATTGCACACTTATAATTTCATATTATGATTTACACTGTACTTGTGTCTTTTATGCTCACACCTATATGCATGTATATTTATATATGCAGATGTCTATATACATGCATGTTTTTCACTAGGATTTATTGTCTAGTTTCTTATCACTATTTTCTCCTTTTTTATTATTTTTTTTATTTTTATTTTATTTTTTCATATTTTATTTTATTATTTATTTATTTTTTATTTATTTTTTATTATTTTTTATTTATTATTTTTATTTTTTTATATTTTTTTTATTATTTATTTATTTATTTATTTATTTTTCCTTTATCTTATTCTTTATTCTATTTTTAATATTTTTCACAAGAATATTTTTTTCACTATGTATATTCATTTTGAATGTGGATATATTGTACTGACTTCTAATGTGGGGTAGAAATGATTCGTTTTAAGACAATTCAACCTTTGTGAGAAATATCTAGGAAGTAATAACCCCTTGGTATGATGGTTAGCGTTCTAATGTAGAGGGAAGGGATATTGTTAAGCTGATCGCCACGCATATACCTGTAAAATACCTTTTAAATATTGATTGAAATATATTCAATATAGAGCTGTGAACCAGAATGAAGGGAAGGGCTATAGATTGCACACACGGAGACACAGGAAGTGTATGAATGCTGAGTGAGTTGCACCCGCCCACTCTAATTCTGGTGGGGATAAATAGTTTGATTGATTCGCAGGTTAGCCAACCCCATGATTAAATCTTTATGATGAAACATGTCGGGGGCGTAGCTACACGGCGATCTCACACGAGTGCTAGAGGAGGGAGTGAAGGGGGACAGAGCGGAGCTCCAGTGAAGGGACGAGTGCTGCGGACGGGTGAGACGAACGTGAGCACACCCACCTCCTGGGTCCGCCGTGGCCTGCCTGTTGTTATTTCGGTTACTATTGCTTGCTGTGCTGTGGGAGTTCTCCATTTGCCGTGAAGTGACTTGCCTGTTATTTTATTTTAAATGTGAGTTCAATACAAGTTGTTTTACATGTGATTAAAGGGGTTGTAAAGTTAATTTTTTTTTTTTAAAATAACAAACATGTTATACTTACCTTCACTGTGCAGCTCGTTCTGCACAGAGTGGCCCCGAACCTGGTCTTCTGGGGTCCCTCGGCGGCTGTTTCAGCTCCTCCCCGCAAGCATTTACCACCTTAATGCGAGCTCCCTCGCACGGTGGTGAGTGCTTGCGGGCGCGCTCCCGTGATACAGCCGGCGGCTATAGCCGCTCGCTGTATCACTCGGCCCCGCCCCCCGGCGCGCCGCGTCATCGGATGTGATTGACAGCAGCGCGAGCCAATGGCTGCGCTGCTTTCAATCCATCCACTGCAGCCAATCAGCGACCAGGCTGAGCTGCAATGAAGATGACGAGGACGAGCAGCGAAGATTCGAGGCGTCAGGTAAGTAAAACGGGGGGCCTGGGGGCGGCGGTACTGTCAAAAGTTTTTTCACCTTAATGCATAGAATGCATTAAGGTGAAAAATTTTTTACCTTTACAACCCCTTTAAATCTTTTAAACGAGATTACACTATTGGAGCTTCTTTTATTTTTATGTCATACTACCAACCTGAGAAAAGCGGTGTTCCTATGGAGCAGTGGAGGTGTATGCTCGCATGTTAACCCCCATGTAAGTGGGTTAGAGGCTCTGTCAGGCCAAACACGAGAGTGAGAGGCCTTAACAGCTGGTGAGTTTGAATTTCAGCAGGGAGTGGATTCACGTCACAGAGGTGTGGTGGATGTTTGAAAACACAGCTGAGCAGTTTTGGAGTCACCCTCACTCTTTTTTTGGACTTTGGACAAATATTTTCACGATTATTTTTCACGATTGATTGGTTTCTGGACTTTATAGATATTTACTGTGCTCAATTTTCATTATATTTTTTCTTGGATTTATATATTTGTATATCACTTTCACTGAGTGTTATAATTTTTACTTTTTGGGATATTTAGCAATATATGTTTTTTTTCACTTTTTCTCTAGTCACGTCTGTATTCAGCTCACTGGCTGGATAAGAGTGTCTGGCATCTCCCCACCTGGGGATTAGCGCCACTTTTTCATCTATAATTTTCTTTTGGTGAATTTGGTTTATATATATTTTATTGTTAAGTGGCAGCTTTGGTAGGGTTTTGACATTTATTTACATAGCGCGGAGGTGGTAATACAGGTCAGAGGTGGCGTAATTTGCACCTGGTTATCTCCAGTTTCCAATGTCCCAGATGTCTGCATAGCATTACTTTTGTTCCTCATACTCCCAGTAACCGTAGCAACTGCAGAAAGGTCTTTTTCAAAATTAAAACTAATTGAAAGTTATTTGAGAAATACCATGTCTCAGCAAAGACTCACTGGACTTGCTTTGTTAAGCATAGAAAATGAGAGAGCTAGAAGACTCAACATCAAAGCATTGTAGATGACTTTGCTGAAGCAAAAGCAAGGCGTCGTCATTTTTAATGACTGTAGTAAGTTTGCAGTTATATCTGTTCTGTTACAAGTTACACTAAACCAGCCTTTCTCAACCTTTTTACCCCAGAGGAATCCTTTAATAAATTTTCAGGTCTTGGGGAACTTTTACTAAAACCTATCAATTAGGGGTCAATTGGAAGGAATGAAGCCTACATTGGTGGTCAGTGGGAAGAATGTCTGTCTTTCTTACAGTGATGGTCAGAATGCCACCTTTCAGATGGCTAAATAGATCAAATTGCCCTGGATCAAAGCAGATGCCATCAGATAGGAGGTCAATCAGCTGCAGCTCATGGAACCCCTAACAACCTCTGTAGGAACTCTAGGGTTCCTCTGAACCTTTGTTGAGAATGGCTGCCCTAAAGACTTTTTCAGTTTTGTTATCAGTTACACTAACCTATTTTTATGGTTGAACCTTGCATGCTTGGTTCCAAGTTACTACTAACCAGTTGAGTTGAATGCATGCTAGTTTCAGTAAACCATGCTAATAAATATATATATATATATATATATATATATATATATATATACACACACACATTTCTATTTTATAGGTCTTTCTTCACAGAAACAAAGTTAAATGTGTGAAATAGTTTTAAGTTCTAAAAAAGTTGGAATTTATTGTTGGCCCTGTTGTGGACCCTTTTATGAAGATTTTCTTCTACCTTTGTGAACATTTTTAGTAAGTTTGTGTGGCTATACATGTACAGTGTTTTTATATTTTCCAAATTAATCTCATTCAAAATGTTATATTTTATGTATTTAAATATATAATTGAAATGTGGATCTTTGACTATAACTTTGTCTAATGGATGTATATATCGCCTTGATTTATGGTTGTTCTTCATGATATTTTGCAGGTACATTCTCATCATTCTGACCTGTCATGTGACCATGTCCTATCCTGAAGCTTCCACCTGACAGTTACCGGAAGTTGAAATCAGAAACAGAAATGTTTTACTTTGTTGTACAGTGGAAAAAAATATAGTATAAAAATCATGCTTTTCGGGGGGGGGGGGGGGGGGGGTGCCTTCATGATTTCTTGCACCGGGGCCCTGAGGTTTCTAGTTACGCCTCTGAGAAAAGCCTATTTTTCTATTGAATTCCTATAAAGCAGAGGTGCTGCTTGGCAGAATTAAGGGAATTGGCCTACAAAACCAGGTTAAATGAAGGTGGGACACTCTCAGTGGGCCGGAGATACTTTGGTATCTGACTAGTTACTCTGCTGAAGTACCAAACAAAGCACTGCTGCTGTTTGCTGAAGTGCTGTATATCATAATTTATTGTCATGTTTGTTGCATAAAATGCTGTTTTCCTTTCTTTCATCCTTTTTTACATCTCTTTCAGCCTTTTTCATCTACTTCTTGTCTACATGCGCTAGCTGCAGCATCGGGTGTACATCATTATTCTAGTCTGGCTTTCTGATAGTGACAGTGGTGGATAATGCCTGGGCAATGTGTGTCGGCTGCTTGTAGTACCCGCAAGAGGTGTGTGACAATGCAGGAACAGAATTTGGAGACAGATGTCACCTCATAACAAAGTGACTAAACAAGAACCCTCGCGGCAGGATCGCCAGGTACTCTTTTATTGAGAGCAGAAGATTTAAAACCACCTTCTAAAGTCACACTAAACTCTAGTTTTAAAAATATATATATATATATATATATATATATATATATATATATGTATGTATTCTTAAAGTATAACTAAAGGCAAAACTTTCTTTCGTTTTGGATTGAGTGGAGAGGAATTAGAACCCCTGTCAGTTTTTATTGCTGTCTGTGTCCCCGTTAGAGTAGATTCACCCTCTCTATTTGTCCTGTATACCATTATTATTGAAAGTAAAAGAAGATCCCAAATTTTGGGTTGTCCCCAGAAAAGTAACAGAGGCAAAATCTTCCAATAGGGACTCTAGATCTGGTGACCTGGGGGTCCCCAAGGGATTGCCTTAATTTGCAGGGATTTATTTTCACTTCCTGCTTTGGTTATGGGACAGGAAATGATGGTAAATCTTCCCAACAGGACACAGATGGCAAAAAAATAAACCAAAAGGTGTTATAACCATTCCATACTCTATCCAAAATGAGAAAAAAACATGAAAATTGTGCCATACTTACCATATTTTTCTTTTCCTTGTCCATATCCATAGTAGCATACAGTGGGGACGGAAAGTATTCAGACCCTCTTAAATTTTTCCCTCTTTGTTATATTGCAGCCATTTGCTAAAATCATTTAAGTTAATTTGTTCCTCATTAATGTACACACAGCACCCCATATTGACAGAAAAACACAGAATTGTTGACATTTTTGCAGATTTATTAAAAAAGAAAAACTGAAATACCACATGGTCCTAAGTATTCAGACCCTTTGCTCTGTATTTAGTAGAAGCTTTTGATCTAATACAGCCATGAGTCTTTTTGGGAAACATGCAACAAGTTTTTCACACCTGGATTTGGGGATCCTCTGCCATACTTCCTTGCAGATCCTCTCCAGTTCTGTCAGGTTGGATGGTAATTGTTGGTGGACAGCCATTTTTAGGTCTCTCCAGAGATGCTCAATTGGGTTTAATTAAGGGCTCTGGCTGGGCCATTCAAGAACAGTCACGGAGTTGTTGTGAAGCCACTCCTTCGTTATTTTAGCTGTGTGCTTAGGGTCATTGTCTTGTTGGAAGGTAAACCTTCGGCCCAGTCTGAGGTCCTGAGCACTCTGGAGAAGGTTTTCGTCCAGGATATCCCTGTACTTGGCCGCATTCATCATTCCCTTGATTGCAACCAGTCATCCTGTCCCTGCAGCTGAAATACATCCCCACAGTATGATGCTGCCACCACCATGCTTCACTGTTGGGACTGTATTGGAC
Organism: Aquarana catesbeiana; assembly: GCF_042186555.1. Lineage (NCBI taxonomy): Eukaryota > Metazoa > Chordata > Amphibia > Anura > Ranidae > Aquarana > Aquarana catesbeiana. The sequence continues at coordinate 147,862,175 of NC_133331.1, forward strand.
AGGTGATGATCAGTGCCTGGTTTTCTCCACACATACCTCTTAGAATTAAGGCCAAAAAGTTCTATCTTGGTCTCATCAGACCAAAGAATCTTATTTCTCGCCATCTTGGAGTCCTTCAGGTGTTTTTTAGCAAACTCCATGCGGGCTTTCATCGAGCCACTCTGCCATAAAGCCCCGACTGGTGGAGGGCTGCAGTGATGGTTGTCTGTATACAGCTTTCTCCCATCTCCCGACTGCATCTCTGGAGCTCAGCCACAGTGATCTTTGGATTCTTCTTTACCTCTCTCACCAAGGCTCTTCTCCCCCGATAGCTCAGTTTGGCCGGACGGCCAGCTCTAGGAAGGGTTCTGGTCGTCCCAAACGTCTTCCATTTAAGGATTATGAAGGCCACTGTGCTCTTAGGAACCTTAAGTGCAGCAGAATTTTTTTGTAACCTTGGCCAGATCTGTGCCTTGCCACAATTCTGTCTCTGAGCTCTTCAGGCAGTTCCTTTGACCTCATGATTCTCATTTGCTGTGACATGCACTGTGAGCTGTAAGGTCTTATATAGACAGGTGTGTGGCTTTCCTAATCAAGTCCAATCAGTATAATCAAACACAGCTGGACTCAAATGAAGGTGTAGAACCATCTCAAGGATGATCAGAAGAAATGGACAGCACCTGAGTTAAATATATGAGTGTCACAGCAAAGGGTCTGAATACTTTTTTTTTTTTTACAGAAAAACGCTGTTGTTTATTTACTTAAGAAAAGTACACAGTTACATAGTATGCATCACATGGCTTGTACAAAAAAAATACTTAACATTGAAAATAAAAGTATATAATTTTCCTATTCGTAACAATTGCGGCCTTTATGGCCAACAGAGATAAAACTTATGCAGACCATTATATGTGATTCTTAGGTATATGGTCATCTATTATAACACAAAGGAGTTGCACCCCAGTAACATTCTGTATACTGCATATTTAACTTGCTAAAATTTCTTCATTTAGTGTGTTACAAGTATTTGCATTATCTAACCAAGAATCCCATATTTTCCCATATTTAGCTTGGCAACCTCTGTGAGCATATATTTCTTTTTTGTATGGTAAGACAGTGTTAACAGCAACTATCCATTCCTGAAGTGTTGGCGGGTCTATTCTCAGCCATTTTCTGGCTATGAGCAGTCTTGCTATAAACATTGTTTCTCTAAGAAATATGGTGTGAAATTTGTCTGAGTCTGGGTCTGGGAATATTCCCAGTAGGCATTGCTTGGGGCATAGTCTGAGGGGGGATCCCATTTCGTCATGTATAAATCGCACTATGTGGGACCTGTAATCATGTATGACTGGACAGGACCACAGGAGATGGAAAAATGAGCTAGTAGGGTTATCACATCTGGGACAGAGAGGGCTATGATTGGGCTTGAATCTGATCATTCGTGCGGGGGTTAAATATGACCTATGAAAAATGTAAAGTTGGGTAAGGCGATCTGAAAGTCTGGTGGACACAGTTTTACAGTTATCTAGCGCATCTTCCCACTCATCGTCCTCCATCTCCCCCACATCTCCAGCTCATCGGTCCTTTAGTCCATAGGCAATTTTCACAGCCGCAGGTCTAAGCAAAGATGCGTAAAATGTCGAAATGAGTTTAGAGGGGCCTTGACCCCTAATAATATTGAGGATATCCATTTGGTCTAGATTAGGAGAATTATTTCGGAATTGGACCTGAAGAGCGTGGCGGAGCTGGAGGAACCTGAAATGCATGGAATTGGGAATGGTAAATTCATCCTTCAATTGTTGAAATGATTTTAGTATATTTTCCCTGTAAACATCTGAAAGAAACACCACCCCACGAGCAATCCACAGTCCGTGGTCTGGCAGAGATGAAAGTTCCTTCAAGCCTGGGTTATCCCAGAGCGGTGTGTGTGAGTGTGTATGTGGCGCGTTTAACTTACGCCTTACTACTGCCCATACTTTACAGTGGGTATATATTAAGCCTGTACATTTTCCCGACGTCCAAGAGTCTACAGGCTCTTTTAAAATAATTTGAAATGGGTGGGTGCATAAGCGGGAGCACTGGGAGCAGAGCAGAGTCATGTACCTTTCTCTGTCGCATTTGTCTAAGTAATAAAAATGTGATAGTTGCGCTGCCAGGTAGTATAAATTGAAATCAGGTAAGGCTGTGCCACCCAGATCCGTGGGGTTTTTTAATACTTGCCAAGATAGTTTGTGACAAGCCTTCCCCCACACAAATGAGTTAAGAATTTTTTCTATTGTTTTAAAGATCCTAAGTGGCAGGAATATTGGGGCATGCCAGAAAGCATATAGGAATTTAGGGAGCAAAACCATTTTTATAAGGTTCACACGTCCCATAACCCCCAAAGGGAGTTTAGTCCAGATCTGAGTTTTATTTTTCAGGGTTGCGAGCAAAGGTTCAATATTTTGTTTGGTGTAGTCTGCGGGAGTACGGGTGATATTAATCCCCAGGTATTTCATGTTGCTAACTATCGTGAGGGGGGAGGAGGCTTGACTTTGTGTGGGTGCACCTATGTCTAAAGGGAGGATTTGGGATTTGTCCCAGTTTATTTTAAGGCCCGAATATTTACCAAAGGTTTGTATGGTCTCCAGTGTTGTTTTTAATGAGGGGCCTGAGTCTGATAAATATAACAACATGTCATCTGCGTAGAGACTAATTGTCTCCACTAGTCCACCTCTACTCAGGCCTATAATATCTGGGTGTGATCTCAGTGAAGCCGCCAGCGGCTCCACCGCGAGGGCGTATAGTAGCGGAGATAGCGGACACCCTTGACGCGTCCCCCTTGTAAGGGGGAACGCGTCCGAGACCCTCCCTTTGACCAAGATCCTGGCACTAGAGATTTGATACATTAATTGTATCCACCTTACGAATTTCGGTCCAAATCCAAATTTTGCTAGGCATTGCCAAAGGAATGTCCACTCAACAGAGTCGAATGCCTTAGCGGCATCTAGGGATACCACGACTCTGGATCCCATTTGATCATGCTGAGCTTGTATGTTCATATGTAATCTGCGAAGATTATGAGCCGTGTTTTTTGTGGGCATAAACCCCGTTTGATCCGGGTGGATTAAGGTCAGGATTACTTTATTGAGACGTAGTGCCAGGACCTTGGCCAAGATTTTTATATCTAGTTGGAGAAGTGATATGGGGCGGTATGATTCCGGGATTTGTAAATTTTTACCAGGTTTAGGAATGAGCACTATATATGCTTCGGTCATAGATTGAGGGACGGTTCCTGATTTAAACATGTGGGAAAATAATTAATGCAATCTAGGGACGATATTGTCTAGGTATGTTTTGTAAAATTCTAGGGGGAGGCCGTCGGATCCGGGTGCTTTCGAAGCTTTAAGATGGGATATCGCTTCGACAGTGTCATCTGTAGAGATTGGGGCCTCCAGCATCTCAACATTTGTTTGAGACAGTGTGGGCAGCTCTACATTTGCAAGCAGTGCTCCCGCATCGTTATTATTAATGTCAACCGTGGAGGTGTATAGTGATAGGAAGTAAGATCTAAATTCTCCCGCTACCCTGTCAGGTTCAGTGATCAGTTCTCCATTGGTGCTCCTGAGGGATACCACCGTAGGCGGTTTGAGGTCCAAATGGGCCAAATATGCCAGAAGGCGTCCCGCCCTCTCCCCACATTTATACAACCTCTGTTTAGTGTAGAATATGTTTCTCTCCGCTTTTTCGAAATGTAGGTTGGACACTATACGGGTTTGTTGTTTTAGTTGGTCAGCGTTAATGGAAGTGGGATTAGAAGTGAATTCCCTCTCTATGTCTGTCAGGGCTTGTTCTGCTTGATGAATTACATGAGAGGACGTTTTCCTATATTTATTGATACATTGGGCAAGTGTCATACGGGCGTGGGATTTGAAAGCGTCCCAAACTATCTCAAAAGGTGCCGAGTTTCTGTTATTCTGGAAAAATATATCCCATTCTACCCCAATAGCATCTATTCCCGGAACTACCGATAACCAGAAGGGGTTGAGTTTCCATGTGTATGTGCTAGGTGGAGATTCAAATTTAAGTACAGTCCAATATGGAGCATGATCCGACAGTGTGCGAGGGTTAAAACCAGCGTCCTCCAGCATAGGAAGAAGGGAGCGGGATATTAAAATAAGGTCTATCCTAGACATTGAATTGTGTGACGCTGAAAAGCAAGAAAAAGCCTTGTCCTGTGGGTGACAATATCTCCACGTATCTATCAGGGCCATCTCGTTAAGGAGCCTGCCGAACCTAGTGAGTTGCGGGGTGGAGTTGTTAGAAGGCTGTGTAGTCAATCTATCTAAGTCTTTGTCTGGTACATTATTAAAATCTCCCAACCATATCACCGGGACAGTAGGAAATTGTGACATAAAAGCAACACCTTCATGTATAACATTATAGTGGAACGGGGGGGGGTGTTATGTATACCGCCAAAATGAGTATCTCAAGCCATTTACTTTTGCGTGCAAAAACAGGAATCTGCCCTGTGGGTCTGATTTAAGGGTCAACAAGACAAACTGTACTGTTTTTGCCACTAGTAGTGCAATTCCCCTAGAATTAGAGGTGTATGGGGCATGGTATAACCAGCCCACCCAAGGTTTTTTTAGTGCTGACAATAATTGCCCGGTGAGATGAGTCTCTGTTAAGACTATTATCTCGGCTCGCATATTTTTAAGGATAGATAGGGCCGCATTTCTCTTTGGTTTAGCTCTAACACCCCGCACGTTCCACGTGACACATTTCAGCTTAGAAACCATGCCTGATCCCGTTTATCTGTGGCCCTGACGCCTCGGCCAAAAAGAGGCAAGGCCGAAGAGAGGCACCCCCACCCCTCCTGCAACATCGGGGGTCACGTGCCGCCTCCCAGCTCGGCCGTGGCAGCAGGGTCTGGATCTGCAAATTCGGTAGCTGGGATTGAGTTTGCAATTTTTCATTATAGAGCATTAGACAACGCATACATGTTAGTATAGTAGCCAAGCATCTGTATTTAAAACTCCTCATATCTCTATAAGACCATAGCATAGCACAACAGCAACAAAACTTTTTTACTTTGTAAATTAACACACTGGGCCGTACAGGCAGACATCCCCCTCCACACAATGCGGAAGGAAGACGCTGTACCTGCACATTCCAGGGAAACAAAACTTGCGCCTTGTGGCGAACATTACATGTAGTTCCTGTGAAAACAGAATCCGTTAGGGATCCTGTATCTAGGGGGACAACAAATCGATGAAGAGCGAACAAAACCGTGAGGAACTCGGATCCCAAAACATGGCTCCCAGGATAGTCTGAAGATGGAAAGCATTCGGATGTATAGACTTGAGAGTACTCTCTGGGAGTCATGGAGGGCCTCTGCTTGCCAGTCTCGTCATACATCCGTGGGGGATATTATGATCATAGGGGGGGAAATGGGTATGCATCGGAAGGTGGTACTTATTTTAGCCTAATAAAAATATTACTGGGAATGTATCAGAATAAAGAGGATAAAAGTTATTTCACTGCTGATATGAGGGCTGCCTCTTTACGATCTCGCATATTACAGTACCTGAATGGAGTAAGGCATGGTGCGTCTCAATACAAAGGGTAGTGTTGGCAGGTCATTCAGGAATCAAGGGTGATCCGTGGTGCTAGCAGTCATCTGAAAGCCTAGGACGGTGCTCGGTCCGGCGCCGCACTGTTTTCCATCCACTCAAACACCGCGTCTGGTGTATTGAAGAAGTGGGCTCTATCCTCGCCGACCACACGGAGCCTGGCCGGGAAGAGCATTGCATAGGTGTAATGGCGGATCCTCAGTTGTCGTTTGGCCTCTGTAAATTGCGCGTGTTTTTTTTGTATTTCCGCCGAGAAGTCTGGAAAGACTTTCACTTCTCCACTTTTGAAGGGAATGTTGCCCTTCAGCCTGGTGAGCCGGAGGACAGCATCACGATCGCGATAATTGAGCAATTTTGCAATAAATGTTCTAGGAGGCGCACCCTGGGAGGGAGGCTTAGATGCCAATCTATGTGCTCTTTCCACCACGAATGAGGTGGAGAATTCGGCCCGGCCAAAGGTGGATATTAGCAGATTCTCCAGAAAGGAGGGGGGGTCAGTGCCTTCCGCACCCTCTGGTAACCCCACAAACCTCAGGTTGCACCTCCTCAGTCTGTTTTCCATGTCATCCTGTTTCATAAGTACCGTGTTTAGTTGGTGTTGTAGTCGTTCGGTTGTTATCTGCAAGGGCGGTATGTCGTCTTCCACCTGACTAATTCTTGTCTCCGCCTCGGTGACCCTTTCTCTTAGTTTCTGCAGATCTTGTCGGATCAACGACACGTCTACCTTCACTTCTTCTATCTTACATGTGAGGGTACTCTTGCAGTCCGAGATCGCTTCCAGGACGCGGGCGGTGTCGTCTGCTGTTGAGTCTGACGGAGCGGGCTGATCGGCGCCATTTTCCTCTGAGGCCGTCTTATCTTGCAGGCGATATTTTGCGAGCTTAGCGGCCGTGTCTGTGGCTTTTTTCGTAGGAGACATTCTCTTTGTGCTTTCCCACTGCTGGCAGGATAAGGTGATTGGTTTGTGCGGTGATTATTTCCCCAGGATAGCTAGATGCGGATTTTCGGCAAGCGGAGCTCTCAGTCAGTGTTCCTCACGCCATGCCGGTCCAGGCCACGCCCCCGGGTCTGAATACTTAGGACCATGTGATATTTCAGTTTTTCTTTTTTAATACATCTGCAAAAATGTCAACAATTCTGTGTTTTTCTGTCAATATGGGGTGCTGTGTATACATTAATGAGGAAAAAAAATGAACTTAAATGATTTTAGCAAATGGCTGCAATATAACAAAGAGTAAAAAATTTAAGGGGGTCTGAATACTTTCCGTCCCCACTGTATCTGTGACAAGCTCCACCTTGGGCTCCTCCCTCAGGATCAGTGAAGGTTATAAAAGAAAAATATTAGTGTACCCCAGCATTCTACATAGTACCACCAGGGTGGGATTGTATGCTGCCATGGATAGGCACCAGGAAAAGAAAATTACAGTAAGTATGGCACAATTTTCTGTTTTCCTGGTGCCTCCATGGCAGCATATCTGTGATAAATAACTAGCTGAAATGGGTGGGATAATGCTTAGAAAAGGATTATTATTTAGAACAGGCAAATGCTGAGTTGATAGCCTCTCCAAATTCTACGGATGAGAGAGCTCCTGTGTCCACTCTGTAATGTCTCATAAACGTATGTTGGAATGACCATGATGCTGCCCTGCAGATGGTTTCAATGGCTATGTTTGCTTTTGCTGCCCAAGAAGCAGAAACTGACCTGGTGGAAGGCGCCCTAATTGAAGAGGAGGGAGTTCTAGACCCCAAGCCCTGTACACTTTCTGTATCAATTTGACAATTCGTGAAGCTATTGTCCTAGAGGACGCCTCTTTGACTTTGTGCTTTCACCATGCAATTACAAATAACTTAGATGAATTTCTGAAGGGAGCTGCAAATAGTGTCTTAGTACAGAATCGATATCAAGTTCGTGAAGAGAGCCCAAATCTGCATCTGAAAAGGTTGTCAGGGCCCATGGTTCGGAGATAGTAGAGGAAGAGGAGGCCTTAGGGTAAATCCACGTCTGTCCTAAGTTCCACTCTATCTGGGTAAAAAATATGATTGTCATCGTCTTCCAGAGCATGAAGCTCTAATACCCTCCTGCCCATTGTCACCGCCACAAGGAAGGTTAGTTTCAAAGTAATGCCGCGTACACACGAGTGGACTTTACGGCATACTTGGTCTGGCGTACTGGATTTCGTCGGACAATTCGATCGTGTGTGGGCTCCAGCGGACTTTGTTTTCTCAAAAGTTGGACGGACTTAGATTTCAAACCTGTTTTAAATCAATCCGTCGAAATCGAGTCCGGTCGAAAAGTCCGCTCGTCTGTATGCTAGTTCGATGGACAAAAAGCCACGCTAGGGCAGCTATTGGCTACTGGCTATGAACTTCCTTGTTTTAGTCCGGTCGTACGTCATCACGTACGAATTCAACGGACTTTGGTGGATTGTGTGTAGGCAAGTCCGTTCATTCAGAAAGCCCGTCATAAAGTCCGTCAAAAAGTCAGCCGGGCAAAGTCTGCCGTAAAGTCCGCTCGTGTGTACGCGGCATTAGATTCCACAAGGATGCTGATTCAGACGGGGCAAAAGATTGGTTGGATAAGGCCTCCTGGACGGAATCTCTCTATCAAGTGGGAAAGATCTGTTTAACAGGCGGGCGTATCTTCTTGGATTGGACCATTAAAGGATCCTCAGCCCGTCTCTTGGTTGCAGCAGAGATTGCCACTACCTGCTCCTTTAAGGTGCTTAATCCCAGACCTAAGTCAAGGCCTGCCTTTAGGAAAGTCAAGGAGTTTGGAGGAAGAGGGCACACCAGAATTGAAGTTCGGTAGAAAAAAATCTAAACTTGTTGCAAACTTTGTCGTACATACTGTTAGTTGAAGGCTTCCGTGCTTTGAGCAGAGTTGAAATAACTTTGGAAGAACACCCTAAGGACTGAAACCTCTGCCTCTCAACATTTAAATGTAAAGGTTCAATTTGTGAGGATTCATTTAAGTGTGATGCCTTTGAGACAGGAGAAAGAGTATTAGAGGTATCTTTAACGGTGGCTGGACACTCCGCAAAATTGCTGTAGGGAACCATGGGCATCTCGGCCAATATGGCAGGACTGTTATTACTGTTATTGTTCCATTGCAAGTCTCGAGAGAAATCTCGAGATTAGAGGCCGAGGGGGAAAGGCATAAGCTAGATTGCATGGCCAAGGACATGGCAGGGCATCTGTTGCTTCTGCCCAAGGGTGAGGGAGAGGTGCAGACCCCTGTGCATCAAACTTGTTAGGCCTACGTGGACTGGGATAGATGGTGTTTGTTCCATTACCTCGGGAATTTTAGTTGAAAGTGTCTCAGGTGCCAGTGTGACCATGGGACATAAAGGCGTGGCCAGGTAATCAGAAATGTGCGTGTTGCATTATGCAGCTCTGGATGCAAGACTAACTTATCCCAGTTTAGGTTGTGGTATTTAGACTTGTGTATAGGAAATAGACAACCCCCAAGCCAACTCCCTTTGCAATATGACCCCTCAAGAACTTGGTCAGTTAACAATGGCATTCCTTGGGTATTAGGTAAAGCTATGCTTATGTCCTTATATGGCCTCCTTAACCAGGATATTAGAGGCTTTATTGGATATTTGTGATGCCAACCTTAATAAGGAATATGAAATATGCAATTTCCCTATCTATTCTATTATTTTATTTTCTATTGTAATGTATTCATTTCAAATTTCGGAAGAAGGTTATATTATTTCTATTTTATTCTATTCTATTGTTTTTTCTGTTCTTTTAAATTTTTTTCTATTTTGTTATTTTATTTTCTATTCTAAATAAAGAAAAAGAATTGCGCTAGGTGCATAAACAAAAAATTATATAAAGAAAACATGAAGAGAGTCCTGCTGCTGAACACTATAACCCCGATATGAGGGCACAATAAATTTTTATTTTAAACGGCAGCGGAGTTTCCTATACTGTCCCTGCTAGGATTTTTATGTTAATGCTTTTAAATTTTAATAAATTCTCTGCACTAGTGGAGTCTTTTTTCTTTTGGCATTTATGACTCACTTTCGCTGGATTTGTGGAAGCATACATTGATTGCTCTATGGGAAGTGCTCCTGGGACTACATCTTGTGAATTGCTCCATGTTGTCACTGATTAGCTGTCCATGAAGGAGGTTGGTGGTCTCTCAGCAGTGTCTCGTGCAGGACATCTCCTGTGGTCCATACATCTCTACTAAGCCTCTTTTGACCCCCCTGAATAAGGGTGGTCGCAGGCTTTCCGGTAAGCCTCCATTACTTTATCACCAGGTGGTGGACAGCACTAGCGGTGGAATACTGGCCCTGGGTCCTGCATTGAATAATCATATATTTTGGACTTTATTTCACCTTCACTTTTATCATATGAACTATGTTTTCACTACATTATATTTTATTATGTCCTTGGAATATTTTATGAGCACCTAATTAATATATTATATATCAGCCGATTTGATGTTAATGTAATTTTATTGGATGCTATTCACCGTTGGTTATTTGATTCATTGATATACCACTCTTCACATTTTTTGTGTCATATGTCCAGCGCTGCACTGTCCATTTTATATTTTCTATTCTAATTGATTCTATTATTTTCTATTCTATTCGTTTAATTTCTATTCTATTCTTTTATTTTCTATTCTGTTCTGTTTTCAAATTTGTTTTCGAATTCGATTGGAATTTTGTTTTGTTATTTTGGATTCATTTAAATTTGTTACATACATCTGAATCTCTGAATAACAAAAAAATTGTCTGAAGTTCAATTCGGATCAAAACTAAACTTGCATGTCTAACATGCACTACTACAGACACAAATTTAGCTGTTGTGATCTATAACACAACTCCAGGCACAAACATGTTTTATTAAGGCTAGGTTCACAGTTGTGCGGGTCCGCACCTGTTCCCGCAGCAGCAACCACCCCTGCAGTGAATGCAAGAGATACATGCAGGTGCCATTAATCCTAATGGCACGCTGAATGCTCTGATAATAAAGGTGTTCCTATGCAGGCTGTGATTTCTAAAATGCTGCAGGGACCTTTCCCCTGCATTTTAGGAGGCACAACAGCCCATTCAAATGAAAAAAAAAAAGAAAAATACCCAAGTGCAATTTCTCCTATAAGTAAAAATTTAAAAAAATACAGAAATAGCATGAGCCTAATTACTGCTGCTGATGCTCATGTGCTCCCACAAGATGGATAATTTAAAAAATATATGAATTACTGCGCATCGCTAATTTATATATTGTTTTTATACAGCCCATTGTAATGGTGGGGCTGCCGCGCCCTGCGCTCGCAGAGCCACGATAGTGTGAACCTAGCCTTAAATATATTCCTCAATAGCCACAAAGGATATAAATTGACTTTGTGTGCACCAAATGCCTTTGCAAACCCAGGTATTGCCTTACAAAGAAGTGGTGACATCATCACTGTGATACACAAAGCCTGTACAGAGAAGAGAACTGTGGGTGTGACCCAACAGGCCCACCTACTACAGGCTGACTGCACAAAACTACAGGAGGGGGCGGTGACAAGACCAGTCACTCTGCACAGGGAGAGAGAGCAGTAGTGACTGGTCTTTATTACAAGAAGTTCCTACACACTGGTGAAGTTTCAGGCTGGATTTCTGCACAGATCTGGGAGAAATACACAAAGCAAGTAAGAATACACTTGCCCCTTATTTTTAGACAGAGTTTAGAGTTCAGCTTTAACAATCACAGATGTATGCAGAATAAACAGCAGAACCAACAATATTTGCAATATTGATGAATAACCATCATATCTGTCTGTGGTCATCACATAGCATGACAGTCCTTACTAGATGACAACAGGGATTGGATGCATGTTGCCCAGCGGCTAGAAAACAATTTGTTTCAGGGTAGAGAATGGGCTAACCTCTATAATGAACTTTTGCTGTGTGTATAAAGAGTATAACGATTCCCTGCAGTGTGTACAAATTGTTCATTTGAAGTGTTCTTCAATAGACAGGAGGAACACGGATCAAAGAAAAGGTATGACAATAACTATGTTTACTCCCGCATCAGAGAATGATACTACAGGGAGAAGAAAAATCTTTAAAAAAGTGAAATATTTTTATACACACATTTCAGTATGTCATATTTAATAAAATGTTTTCATTTCATGCCTTTTTTTTTTCCAGAGTGTTTATATATTTTATATCAACTGGGAGGCAAGATGCACCTGTACAGTATATAAAAGCAACAAAAAAATAAATGTTTAAACTATAACAAAATATATGACAGAAACACTAGCGTTACCCTGTGGGATAGTTGGCTAATAAATAAGTTATTGATGTTTGATATATTTTGTTAAAAATTTACATTTATTTTTGGACAGTCAATCAAAGCTTACTTTTTTTTACTGTATATACTTCATATATTTGATATCAACATTTAATTACATGGGAGGTTTTGACTGCATTTAAAATCTGACACAGTAATTGTACATCAGTATGGTTTTATTATGTGAAAGTTTCTTTGTTACAATATCTACTTTTTCTCTTGTCTAGGGTTTGGAAAAAGACTGCCAGTTCAATTGACTCATAGGTAAGGTTATTGCTCCTTATCAACCTAGCTTAATAATATTATCATTATAGAAGATTTTTATAGCACCAACAGTTTGCACGGCACTTTACAATATAAAGGGAGATAATACAATTCAATACAAGAGGGTTAGGAGGACCCTGCTCTTGTGAGCTTACAATCTAATAGGGAGGGGCTAGTGGAACAATAGATATTAACTGTGAGGGATGAACTGATAGAAGAAACAAAAGATTCAGCTGTTTCCTGAAGACAGTGAAGCCTACCCTGAAGAGATCAGGATAGGGAGTTTCAGAGGATAGGAGAGGCTCTGGAGAAGAGTATGGGACGAGGAGACAAGGGAGCTAGAGAGCAGAAGGTCTTGGGAGGAGCGGAGATGATGATTTGGGTTAAATTTGGAGACAGGATTGGTGATGTAGCTCGGAGCAGAGCTGTAAATGGCTTTGTCTGTTAATTTTTTAAATTTTATTCTTTGGACAATGGGAAGTGAGTGAAGGGATTGACAGAGAGGGGTGGCGGACACTGAGTGGTTGGTAAGGTGGATGAGTCTGGTGGCGGCATTCAAAATAGACTGAAGAGGGGATAGCCTGCAAAGAGGTAGGCCTATGAGAAGGGAGTTACAATAGTCAAGGTGAGAATTAACAAAGGAGTGAATAAGCTGCTTAGTGGTTTCAATAGTTAAAAAGGGGTGTATTTTGGAGATGTCACAGAGGTGAAGTCTACAAGATTTGGACAGTGATTGGATTTGGGGCTGAAAGGACAGGTCAGAGTCCAGAATTACCTAGCACCCTGACATGAGGCGAGGGACTGGTACTATTAATCTTGAGAGGTCAGGGGAGGGGGGCACAGGCATGGGGGAATATTATGAGCTCAGTTTTAGAAAGATTGCGTTTGAGGAAGTGTTGCAACATCCATGCTATGTCAGTTAGTAGGTTAGTAATGTGAGAGATGTCAGGAACCAAAGCACCTGCTGATTTCATGATCTCATCTGAGACGAATGAACCAGGAAGCATCATGTATTTTGTCACTTCTGGGTTCAGAGCTGTCGTTCTACAGCTTCTGTGCCCGGGAAAGTAGCTAATCAAGCATTATGTGTGCTTGATTATCTGCAGCGGAGAATGTCTCTGTAAAGAGAGGCTGTCACCTGCCATGATATTACATAGGGGGCTTGTTAGCCTTCTTTTAATAGCAATAAACAAATTTAAAAAAAAATGCATTTTAATAAAACAGATAAAAAACAGAAAAAAAAAGAAAAGCACCCACATCGCCCCGATGCACACCTAAATGTGTGCGTAGGATATGCACGTGTATTGTGACAGCAGGCAGGTAAAATCGCCTGGTTGCATCCAAGATGGCAGGTATGTGTGTCCTAGATTCTGACTCTATGTGGATTGCGGATTTTGTTCCACTACTAGGGAGAAGTGCTTAGAGTCCTGCAGAGGTAAAGTAATGAGCTCAGCTGAAATAAGTTGGATCATTAGGGCCTCTACAAAATTCCCAGCATGCTTAGAGAGGGTGCTCCATCCTGGAACCAGTTCTGTGTAGAATGGGGAGTGTGATATCTGTTCTGTGTGGTGAGACAAAGCCTGTGTGGTAAACCTCTAAAATAGGGACATAGGTGCTGGGGGCAGCACAAGGTGTTGATAGATGGGGAAACCTGCATGTGTAGTAAGTGACCAAGTTGGCAAGGATTTATTTTCATGTTTATTTTTGTTTTGCTGTAATTTTTTCACTGTATATAGTGTAAATAAACGGCACCTTTGTTTTTTCACCTTCAATGCTGTTTGCTGTGCCTTCTTTTTGTGCAGTCATCCAGGCACTGCTTTTTGTGCACTCATCCAGGGGTCACACACACCCACTGCCGAGCTAACCCCCTTACAGTTTGTGGAGGAAGCCAGGGGCAGCTTTTTTAAATAAAGGCCAGCATGGAAGAGTTGCTAAGACAGCTTGTTGTGGCAAATGCCAATAAACAGCAAGCGAAGTCTGGAAGCTGGAAGCTCAGCAGCAAGCTCACCAGCAGAGTCTGGAAGCTCAGCAACAAGCCCAGCAGCAATCTGAGGCTCACTTTATAGACCTGTTGCAGAGGCAGGAGCAGAGGCTCCAATAACAAGTGGAGACAATAATGCAGCAACCTCTGCAGACTAGTGAGGCAAGTGGTTCCACTAATACCGCATCATTTTGTGTGAGCCGTTTACTGCCAAAAAATACTGGAGAGGATGATCCTGAGGTGTTTTTGACCACATTTGAAAGGACTGCTGAAAGGGAAAAGTGGCCGAAGGAGCAGTGGACTGGTGGCCCCACTATTATCTGGTGAATGCAGAAAGCTTATTATGACCTAGAGCCTAACCAAATAAAAGACTATGTTGTGCTAAAAACAGAAATATTGGCATGGCTGGGTGTCCCCCTGGCCCAGTGTTTGCATAACTGGACTTTCCGGCTTCAAATTCCCCCAGGTCTCAAATATATGATCTCATTCACCTGAGCAGGAAGTGGCTGCAGCCAGAGACTTTGACCTCACCAAAGATTGTGGAACGTGTTGTTATGGATCGGTTCCTGAGATCTGTACCTACTGCCAACCAAAAGTGGGTAAGCCATGGAGACCCAGAAACGGGCGACAAGGTTGTGGATCTGGTTGAGAGGTACTTAGCTACAGAGAACATGACCGCCTCTCCCAGGGACTCATGGACTTTCCACTCTAAGACCAGACCATCCCCAGTAAGATGACCAAGGGGTGAGGGTGGAGAGAGTGAAAAGGGTGGGAGTTCTACCTAATGTCTGGCAAGAGCAGCCTGGGAAGTCAAGGTCTCATGAGGCAGCAAAAAAATTATTTGCTAACGCTGCCGGCAAGAGGGACATATTGCAGCAAATTGCCCAGTTGTGGATGAACCAATGCAATGTGACTTTCTAAGGGACAGACATCAGTCACTGTTTACGACAGTTGCATGCACTACCATTCGGGGAACTGAGAAACATTTATGTATATTAATGGTAGAAATGTTGTTGTGTTGCTGGATTCAGATAGCATGGTAACATTGGTAAAAGCTGAATTACCGTATATACTCGAGTACAAGTCGAGATTTTCAGCCCTTTTTTTGGGGCTGAAAGTGCCCCACTCGACTTATACTCGAGTCACCGCCATCTGCCTACATGATCAGCGTGTCATGTAGACAGACGGCGGCTAGCATGTGATACATACCATTCAGCGGCCATTCACTGTTCAAAAGCCGCGCCTCCTCCTCATCTGTGATAGGCAGAAAACTCCATTTCCCAGCGGTCAGTGTACAGCCTATTACGGACATTCTCTCATCCTCGTCCGTGGTATGAGGATGAGAGAATGTCCGTGATAGGCTGACCGCTGACTGCTGGGAAATGGAGTGTTCTGCCTATCACGGACGAGGAGGAGGCGCGGCTTTTGAACAGTAGAATGGCCGAATTGTATTATGACATGCTGATCAGTGCAGAGCGGCACACGAAGGCATGCACAGGACACAGGTAGGATGCACACATGCACAGGACACAGGTAAGTGACACATGCACATATACACAGGACACATGCACAGGACACAAGGAGGTATACAGCGAGCATACAGATGGGCATTGTTGACCCTCTTTTTCCACTTACAGTAGCTGCTGCATTTCTCACCCTCGTCTTATACCTGGGGCAATAAGTTTTTCCCATTTTTTTGTGGTAAATTAGGGCCTCGACTTATACTCGGATCAACCTATACTCGAGTATATACGGTAGTTACTACAGAGGTCTCTGGGAATAACAAGGTGACTCTTATTTGTGTGCATAGGAACACCCAAGAGTATCCTGTGGCTAAAGTGTTTTTTGAGACCCCAAAAGGTAACCTATCTCATCAGGTGGGGTTAGTGTCTCACTTACCACATGATGCCATTGTGGGGAGGGATTTTCCATAGTTCGGGGAACTCTGGGATTGTCCTGACCCAACCACTGTCGCCCCTTTAAACCAGGAGGGTGAATCCCAGAAGTCCTCTGAGAGTGGTGAGGAATCTCCAGAATTCCCCTTGTCAGTATTGGTAGGGGAGACTTGAGAAACTGGGGAGG
Source organism: Aquarana catesbeiana (assembly GCF_042186555.1). Lineage (NCBI taxonomy): Eukaryota > Metazoa > Chordata > Amphibia > Anura > Ranidae > Aquarana > Aquarana catesbeiana. The sequence continues at coordinate 147,878,393 of NC_133331.1, forward strand.
AGCCAACAGCCTCAGACAAAAACATGCCGTCTGTTCAGTTTTTTGATCTAGAGGTTCACAGGGAAAATTTTGCCACAGAACAGTTAAAAGACTCCACACTGATAAAAGCACGGGAAAATGTGGCAAGAGTAGATGGTGAACTAGTGAACCCAGATAAGACTTGCGCTTACCCGTACTTCATTGTATAAAGGGATTTACTGTATCGAGTTGCTCAAAGGGCGGAAGAAATCATTGAGCAACCTGTGGTGCCCAAAACTTACAGGAAGTTGGTGTTGGAGTTAGTCCATGAGCACATTCTTGGAGGTCATTTGGGGGCAGAGAAAACCAGAGAGAGAGTATTTCTGAGTTTCTATTGGCCTTGGGTCATGAAGGAAATAGAAAATGATTGTTCCTCCTGTGTGTCAGAAGTTGGCACCTATGCCACACTTCCGTAACCCACTGGTACCTCTTCCCATCATTGAGGTCCCCTTTGAGAGGATCGCAATGGATTTGGTAGGTCCGATAATGAAGTCCACTAGGGGGCATCAGAACATTTTGGTTATACTGGACTATGCCACCCTCTATCCAGAAGCGATTCCTCTCCAAAATACCTCTGCCAATTTGATAGCCAAAGAGCTATTTCTTGTTTTCAGCCACGTGGGTATTTGTAAGGAACTGCTTACGGATCAAGGTACACCCTTTATGTCCTGGGTTATGAAAGAGTTGTTCCAAGTGACACAATTGCAGACATCCGCGTATCACCCCCAAACAGAAGGGTTGGTTGAAAGGTTCAAAAAAACCCTAAAGCAAATGTTAAAGAAGATGGTGGATAGAGATGGAAAAGGTTGGGACTGTCTAATACCCTATTTGATGTTTGCCATCAGGGAGGTACCACAGTCCTCTACGGGTTTTTCACCCCTTGAGTTACTCTATGGGAGACACCCAAGAAGGCTGTTTGACATCGCCAAGGAAACCTGGGAAAGTGAGTTTCCACCCACAGGAGTGTGATTGAGCATGTCGCCCAGATGCAAGATAGAATTGCACAGGTAATGCCAATCATAAAAGAACATTTGGCCCAAGCGGAGTTAGCACAATAAAGTGTGTACAATAGTGGAGCCAAGTCCCATAGCTTTTTCCTGGGCATAGAGTACTGGTACTACTCCCTACAGTTGAAAGCAAATTCCTGGCCAAATGGCAGGGTCCATACGAGATAATTGAAAATGTGAGTGGGGTGAACAACAGGGTCAGACAACCAGGAAGGCGAAAGCCAGAACAGATATATCACATTAATCTGTTGAAAGCCTGGAGGGATAGGGAATCCCTAGTCGCAGAGACTTTGTTGTCACCGGCTCAGTCTGAAGTGCTTGGTTCCTAAGGTTGGAATAGCAGTCACCTTTTCGAAACCCCAAAAACAGGTGGTTAAAGAGCTTGTGCTCTGCAACAAAGAGGTTTTCTCTGAGCTGCCGGGACAAACATCTGGGGTAGAGCATGACATTAGCGAGGTGCCAGGTGAAAGGGTGAAACTAAAACCCTATCGCATACCATAGGCCCGACGGGAGGCACTACGCAGGGAAGTACAAAGAATGCTTGAAGTGGGTGTGATAGAGGAGTCCCAGAGTGACTGGTCCAGTCCCATTGTGTAAGTGCTCAAACCAGATGGGAGCTGGCGATTTTGTAACGCTTTTCGACAGTTGAATAACGTTACAAAATTTAACACCTACCCCATGCCACGTATAGATGAATTGATTGACCAGCTGGGAGCAGCCCGATACATGACAACACACTCGATATGACCAAGGGGTATTGGCAAATTCCCCTAGCCGAGTAGGCAAAGGCGAAATCTGCATTTGTAACCCCAGAACCCCAGATGGGGCATTCCAGTATAGAAGAATGCTTTTTGGATTACAGGATGCACCAGCAACATTTCAGCAGAAAATGGACAAGATTCTGCAGCTCCATCAGAAGTATACTGCAGCTTACCTGGATGATGTGATTATCTATAGCACAGATTGGGCTTCACATCTGCCAAAAGTGCAAGCAGTCTTAGACTCTATACGGGAACCATTGGACAGGAAGAGGCCAGATATCTTGGGTACACTATTGGGAGGGGAGTGATAAAACTCCAAGTCAACAAAGTCGAGGCCATACAGATTTGGCCGCATCCCAACAGAAAGAAGCGGGTACGAGCCTTTCTAGGAATTGCTAGCTATTATCAGCGATTCATTCCCCATTTTGCTTCTCAGGCTGTGCCCCTAACCAACCTGATAAAAGGGAAAGAGTCTGTCATGGTTAAGTGGACCCCGAAGGCTGAAGCAGCATTCCAGTCTTTAAAAACAGCCTTATGTAGCCAGCCAGTGTTGTACTCACCTGACTTCTCTAAGGACTTTGTTGTGCAAACTGGTGCATCAGATGTTGGGTCAGGAGCAGTGTTGCCCCAGGTTTGGAAGGGGGAAGAGCACCCAGTCATTTATCTCAGCAGAAAACTCAAACCCCATTAGGTAAATTATGCCACGATTGAGAAGGAGTGTTTAGCTGTGAAATGGGTTCCCTTCCCTTCTAGATTCCATTCGGTACTATCTGCTAGGTAGACATTTTGACCTGGTTACTGATCATGCTCTGTTAAGGTGGATGGCTCAAAAAAAAGGAGACCAATAGAAGGGTGAATATGTGGTTCCTGGCCCTACAAGAATTCCACTTTACTCTAAAGCAGTGGTCATCAACCCTGTCCTCAGGGCCCACTAACAGGCCAGGTTTGCAAGATAACTGAAATACATCACAGGTGATATCATTTGCTGCTCAGTGATTGCAGTATTCTAGTCTGCATCTCCCCAAGGTAATACTTAAAACCTGGCCTGTTAGTGGGCCCTGAGATCAGGGTTGATGACCACTACTCTAAAGCATCACCCTGGGGTTCAGATGGGGGATGCGGATGCATGCTTTATCCTGGGTTCATGTGTGCCTGACTACTGGTGTTCCAACCCCAAGGTTGAAACAAGGGGGGGGTATGAGACAGCAGGCAAGTAAAATTGCCTGGTTGCATCCAGGATGGCAGGTATGTGTGTTCTAGATTCAGGCTCTATGCAGATTTATTCCATCAGGGGGTAGTGCTGAGAGTCCCGCAGTGGTGAGGTAATGAGCCCAGCTGAAATAAGTTGGATCATTAGGACCTCTACAAAATTCCCAGCCTGCTTAGAGAGGGTGCTCCATCCTGGAACCAGTTCTGTGTCTGTGTAGACTGGGGAGTGTGATACTTGTCCTGTGCGAGGAGACAAAGCCTGTGGTGTGGCAAACCTCTAAAACAGAGAGATAGGTGCTGGGGCCAGCACAAGGCTGCACCTAGTTGATAGATAGGGAACCTGCGTGTATAATAAGTGGCCAATTTGGCAAGGGTTTATTTTATTTTCATGTTTCTTTTTGTTTTGCTGTCATTTTTTCACTGTATATAGTTTAAATAAACCACAGCTTTGTTTTTTCACCTTCAATGCTGTTTGCTGTGCCTAATTTTTGTGTAGTGAACTCATCCAGAGAGTCACACACACCCGCTGCCAAGCTAACACCCTCACAGTATGTACACAAAAATTAAGCCACATAACAACAGAGGTGTTATACCCAACAACAGACTAAAATTTAATTATTTGGCCTCAATACCAAACGATATGTCTGGCGGAAATACAGCTCACCATCCAAATAACACCATTCCTACAGTAAAGCATGGGGGTGGTAAATATCCTGTTATAGGGGTGTTTCTCTGCAGCAGGGACTGGAGCACTTGTCAGGATAGAAGAAAAATGGATGGGGCAAAATAGCGTCAAATTCTTTAGGAAAATCTACTGCCCTCTGGCAGAAAGTTGTCAATGGGGAGAAGGTTTACCTTTCAACATGACAATGACCCAAAGCACACAGCGAAAATGACCACACAGTGGTTGAAGGAGAAAAAGGTGAATGTCCTTGCATGGCTTAGTCACAGTCCAGACTTAAACCCCATTGAAAAATCTGTTGAATAACATGAAGACTGCAGTCCACAAACGGGCACCATCAATTTTAACTCAACTTGAGCAGTTCTGCAAAGAAGATGGGGCAAATATTGCACAGTTAGTAGAGACATCCCAACAGACTAAAGGCTGTAATTAAAGCAAAAGGTGGTTCAACAAAATGCTGACATAAGGGGGGGGGGGGGGGGTCCTTTTTCCAACTCAGTGATAATGTTTTTGATTTTTTTTTTCTGAAGGATTAACCCCCTTAACCACTTACCCACTGGGCACTTAAACCCCCTTCCTAACCAGATACATTTTAAGCTTTCAGCGCTCTCACATTTTGAATGAAAATTACTGTCATGCAACACTACCCATATGAAATTTTTGTCCTTTTTTTCACACAAATATAGCTTTCTTTTGGTGGTATTTAATCACCGCTAGGTATTTTCACCGTAATCACCGCTAGGTATTTTTATTGTTTGCACTATAAATGAAAAAAGGCCTAAAATTCTGTAAAATGAAATGCATTTTTTCACGTTTCTGTTATAAAGTTTACCAAGTTAGTAATTTTTCTTCATAAATTTTGGCCAAAATTTATACTGCTATATATCTTTGGTAAGAATAGCCCAAATAAGTGTATAGTAGGGACAGTAGAAATACCCCCCAAATGACCCCTTTTTGGAAAATAGACATTTCAATGTATTTAGTAAGAGGCATGGTGAGTTTTTTGAAGTTGTTATTTTTTCCCACAATTCTTTGCAAAATAAAGATTTTTTTTTTCTTTTTTTCCACAAAATTGTCATATTAACAGGTTATTTTTCACACAAAGCATATGCATACCACAAATTACACCCCAGAACACATTCTACTCCTTCTGAGTATGGCAATACCACATGTGTGAGACTTTTACACAGTCTGGCCACATACAGAGGCCCACCATGCCGGGAGCACCATCAGGCGTTCTAGGGACACAAAATACACATTTAATTTCTTGACTGCCTCTTACACTTTTGAAGGCCCTAGAGCACCAGGACAATGGAAACGGACAAAAAATTACCCCAAGTTGGAAAGAAAACACCACAACGTATTATCTATGAGGCATAATGAGTCTTTTGAACTTGTAATTTTTTTCCACAAGTTTTTGGAAAATATGGAAAGAAAATGAAAACGCATTTTTTTTTTTTTACACAAAGTTGTCCATTTATACAATATTTCTAACACATAGCATGTACATACCAAAAATTACAACCCAAAATAGATTCTCCTACTCCTCCTGAGTATGGCAATACCACATGTGTGAGACTTTTCCACAGCCTGGCCACATACAGAGGCCCAACATGCAGGGAGCACCATCAATTGTTCTAGGGGCATAGATTTCAAATCTAATTTGACTACCTATTACACTTTTGTGAGGCACTGTAGTTGCATAGATGAGAACTGATGTGGCATAAATGAGCCATGAATGGGGATGGATGAGCCCTGGATGGGGATGGCTGAGTCATGAATGTGGATGGATGAGGATGACTGAGCACGAATGAGGGTGGCTGAGTATGGATGGGGATGGCTGAGCATCAATCAGGATGGCTGGGGATGACTTAGCATTGATGAGTATGGCTGAGTATGGATGGAGATGACTGAGCATGAATGAGTATGGATGGGGATGACTGAGCATGAATGAGGATGGCTGAGTATGGATGATGATGGCTGAGTATGGATGAGGATGGCTGAGTATGGATGGGGATGGCTGAGTATGGATGGGGATGGCTGAGTATGGATGGGGATGGCTGAGTATGGATGGGGATGGCTGAGTATGGATGGGGATGGCTGAGTATGGATGGGGATGGCTGAGTATGGATGGGGATGGCTGAGTATGGATGGGGATGGCTGAGTATGGATGGGGATGGCTGAGTATGGATGGGGATGACTGAGTATGGATGGGGATGACTGAATATGAATGAGGATGGCTGAGTATGTATGGGGATGACTGAGCATGAATGGGGATGAATGAGCATGAATCAGGATGGCTGAGTATGGAAGGGGATGACTGAACATGACTGAGTATGACTGGGCATGAATGAGTATGGCTAATTATGGATGGGGATGACTGAGCGTGGATCTGGTGGCTGAGCATGAATGAGTATGGCTGAGCATGAATCAGAATGGCCGAGTATGGATGGGGATAGATGATGGCTGAGCATGGATGGATGCATGAGTGCCAGAATTGTCACACAGCAGCACTGTGGGTACTACAGACCCAGCCCACAGCGCTGCTGCAACTGATCTCTCCTCCTCTCCTCTCGCACTGTACCGATTGTTACGGGGAGGGGAAGAGCTAAGCCGGGCATGCACCGGCTTGTTTACAAGTGATCGCTCCGTCATTTGACAGAGCAATCACGCGGTAAAGGGCTGCTGTCACCGGCCCTTTACCGTGATCCGGCGGGACCGGTCACGGATATTCCCGGGGGCGCGAGGAAGCAAGATTCTGGGAGGACATCAAAGTACGCCCTCCCAGAGTTATCGAGCCGCGCTGTAGCCGTCATTCAGCTATGGCACAGTTGTGGTTAATGACCAGGCCATTTTTGCGATATGGCACTGCATTGCTTTAACTGACGATTGCACAGTCGGGTGACGTTGTACCCAAACAAAATTGATGTCCTTTTTTTCCCACAAATGGAGCTTTCTTTTGGTGGTATTTGATCACCTTTGATCAGCATCTTTTGCGCTATAAACAAAAAAGACATACAATTTTGAAAAATAAACAATACGTAGCCAAAAAATAAAATATATAAAAAAAAGTATTCATCAGTTTAGGCCAACATGTATTCTTCTACGTATATTGATTGGTTTGCTACAAAATAGGGGATAGGTTTATGGACTTTCATTCTTTTATGTTTTTACTGGTAATGATGGCAATCTGCGATTTTTAGTGGGACTACGACATTGCAGCAGACAAATCTCACCCCAAGTGACACTTTTTGAGGACCAGTGACATTATTACAGTGATCAGTGCTTAAAAAAAATGCACTGATCAATGTATAACAATGTCTATCAATGCCTCTCTGTGGAGCGATCTCGGGTAGCCAGCGGACATCGAGTCTGCCAGACCCACGTGCGTGCGCCCACAGTATTACATGAAGCGACGTACAGGTATGTCTTTTTGCGCAATAGAGCCGACCTGCCGCAGTACTGTTGTAGTTAAAGGGGGGCGAGTCAGTGCTTTGGCAGTGTTTTGGTATAAAAAAAAAATATGTTTTAATTACTGACCAATTATGTAAATTTTGACCCCTGCCAAACTCCCTTCAAATGTGAGGTGTATTTTTAAAAATTTTCTAGATCTTTTCCTTCCTATGATCATCAGCTCCATCTAGTGACTATAATGTGGTATTTTCATTATTCGGTCAATTTTGTTTAAATAAATAACATTCAACCTGAAGGGAACATAGACTAGTAACATTCCATTTTGCCCTTCGTTCATACAAAATGAATATACATGCAGAGTCACCACAAGAATACCTCTGCAAATTTTTTATACATGCACCCCCTGTGTGATACATGAACTTGTGTATCCAATGTAGTGTGAATGAGGCCTAAAAGAAAGAAGGTGTGTTAAAACATGTTTCCATTTTACTAATCAATCTAATGCTATATTTTTCAACTAGTCTTGCCTTCCTTTCCTCAGGAAGCATTAGCAATATTAACGCTTAGAAGACGAATGAAGCAGATGGAGATTTTTAACGGATGCTGCAGCCATTCTGCTAATGGGCTGTAGGGATAGGGAAATTAATGAGTGCGTTTTGCCTATAGCAGCTGCAAGCCTCTGATATATTTCAATCAAAGGGCTTCTTATCAGGTAAGCTGTATGCAAGATGGAGTCCAGATGTAAACTGTGCCAAGGCATCAATCCTTATAATTACACATGATAAGTTTCTGGAGCCAGAAAATTTGTTCCAGTGACTTTCAATGTCCTTTCTACATTTAGATGAAGAGACTTAAGTTTTGGCTATACATACATTATTTATTTTTCAGGGTTGACTAGAATGGTTAAAACTAATTTCCATTTATTTTTTGCTGTCTGTGTTCCATTGGTGAAATTTTGCCTCTGTTCATGTCCTAAAGACACAGCGTAAGGTGATGGGAAATTACCTCTTAAGTGTCACTGGAATAGGTGTCCCTCTTCTCTTCTTCTGGTAACAGCTCAAAATGTTTGGATTTCCCATCACTTTCTGTCTTGGTGACAAGGGTCACCAGGACAAATAAAAAGGATGATTGTTACCAGTGGGGACACAAGCAGCAATAAAAACCTGACAGAGGTTCAAATCCCCCACCTGAGCTATACATAACTAAAAATGGCTTTAGATACACTATAAAAAAGGCCATATATAGCCTATTTCTTATAACAATGCTAACTTGGTATCGCTAGTAACTTGCAGCAATGAAAAATGCTTGTTTATAGTAGAAGTGATCATTAGCACATCCAACAACTTTTATAGAAAAAAAAGTTTATTTTCATTAAAAGTCCACTGACTCACCATCTCTAGATCTCCTGAACTCTGTTAAATAATGTCCACAACTTTACGGTTTGGTTCCCCCACATCGCCAACACTGACTGTGCTTTTGAAGTAGGCTGTCATAGAGTTGCATAGGGCCACCCCTAAACATCACCAGCTACGTTCCCCTTATGTTTGATAAAACTGTAACAATCATTCATGGAGATAATAATATTTTCTGAGCCTCTTCGTCACTGTGGAAGCAATGTATCACTAATGAACCGCACTTGTAATCACTACCATATGACAACCTTACTGAATGTGTTCAACCTGATTAGGCTCTGGTTTCAGCACTTTCACTGAGTTACTGACCAGGAACAAGTATGGAGACTCGTGAAGTCACAAGTCTTTATTTAAATTACTGTTCTGGGTTAGCAAGGCAACTCTAGGAACAATATATTGGGGGGGGAGCATATAAGATACCACAGTCAAAGCTGGGGGCAATAATAATTTTCACCACTAAATTTTACCACTGAAAAAAACTAAGTATTTAGTCCCTGTCCCTAGGGTAGATGGGGATCCCTGTCCCCAGAAAAGATGGGGATCCCTGTTTCCATGGGAGATGGGGTCCCTGTGCTTAAAGGAGATGGGGTTCCTGTACCTAGGGGAGGTGGGGTATAGGATGGTGTATGGGGGAGATGTGGTCATCTCACTCACTGTGACCAAGATGCAGGGCCAGGTTGATGGAGTGCAGGTACTAGATCCTGGCCAGCGTGGTTTGGCTGTGCCACCCGTGTCCACCTGTCTGTTGTAGTTGGTGAGGAAGCATACAGCATTGCGGCCTGTCGCCCTCCAAGCACTTGTCCAAGGTCACTTTGGCTCCCTCCAGCAGCAGCACAGACATGGAGATCAGCATGGCCAGCTGCATCCTCCACTCCATGGGCTCTCCCAGGGAGGGTCTGGGAGACAAGCCTGCAGTGTCCTCTTGGGGTCGGCTCTCATAAGTCTGCACCAGTGTGCAAATGCTTGGTGTGCCCTATAGCCAGTCCGGGAATGCTATTTGTATTATGCAGCATGGAGGGGGTTAATGTATTGCCACTGGTCACTGATGCATTAGGGACCAGTGGCATTTAATTAACCACTTTGTGCTGCAATAGTGGCACCAGTGTCAGCGTTTATAAACTTCTTTATGGTGCAGCATAGCGCCTGTAAAGTGCCTCTCAAGCCTCCCCAGTGCGAAAGCCCAAGTGCTTTCACACTGGGGCAGTGCGCTTACAGGACCGAAAAATAAGTCCTGCAAGCATCTTTGGGGCAGTGCGGAAGCGTTGTATACACCGCTCCTAAACCGCCCCGCCATTGAAATCAATGGGAAGCGCCTGCAAAGCACTTCGGCAGCGGCGTTTTGCGAGCGCTTTTAACCCTTTTTTGGGGTTAAAAGCACCCCGCTCCCGCCCGCACAGCATCAGTAAAGCAGCCCATGCTCCCATGTGAAAGGGCTCTTATGACTGGGGATGTAGCTGTGTTCAGAATTAAGCAATCACATTCAAGCTCATGTTAAATAGGAATCAGTACACACCTGTCATCATTTAAAGTGCCTTTGATTAACCCTAAATAAAGTTCAGCTGTTCTAGTAGGTCTTTCCTGACATTTTCTTAGTCGCATCCTACACCAAAAGCCATGGTCCACAGAGAGCTTCCAAAGCATCAGAGGGATCTCATTGTTAAGTTATCAGTCAGGAGAAGGGTACAAAAGAATTTCCAAGGCATTAGATATAGCATGGAACACAGTGAAGACAGTCATCGCTAAGTGGAGAAAATATTACATAACAGTGACATTACCAAGAACTGGATGTCCCTCCAAAATTGATGAAAAGAGGAGAAGAAAACTGGTCAGGGAGGCAGCCAAGAGGCCTACAGCAACATTAAAAGAGAAGCAGGAATATCTGGCAAGTACTGACTGTGTGGTACATGTGACAACAATCTTCCGTATACTTCATATGTCTGGGCTATGGGGTAGAGTGGCAAGACGGAAGCCTTTTCTTACAAAAAAAAACATCCAAGCCTGGCTAAATTTTGCAAAAACGCATCTAAAGTCTCCCAAAACAATGTGGGAAATGTGTCTGATGAAACCAAGGTTAAACTTTTTGGCCATAATTCCAAAACATATTTTTGGAGCAAAAACAACACTGCACATCACCAAAAGAACACCATACCCACAGTGAAGTCATGCTTTGGGGCTGTTTTTCTTTAGCTGAAACAGGGGGTCAAGGTAGAGGGAATTGTGAACAGTTCCAAATACCAGTCAATATTGGCATCAGGCTTCTGCTAGAAAGCTGAACATGAAGAGGAACTTCATCTTTCAGCATGACAACGACCCAAAACATACATCCAAATCAACAAAGTAATGGCTTCACTTGAAGAAGATTAAACTTTTGGAATTGCCCAACCAGAGCCCAGATCTGAATCCGATTGAAAATCTGTGGGGTGATCTGAAGAGGGCTGTGCACAGGAGATGCCCTCGCAATCTGGCAGATTTGGAGTGTTTTTGCAAAGAGTGGGCAAATATTGCCAAGGCAAGATGTGTCATGGTGATAGACTCATATCCAAAAAGACTGAGTGCTGTAATAAAATCAAAAGGTGCTTTAACAAAGTATTAGTTTAAGGGGGTGCACACTTATGCAATCATATTATTTTAGTTTTTTTATTTTTACTTCCCTCCACCTAAAAGATTTCAGTTTGTTGTTCAACTGAGTTGTACAGTTTATAGGTCACATTAAAGGTGGAAACATTTCTGAAATGATTTATCTTTGTCTCATTTTTTTATGTCACAGAAACCTGAGATTTTAACAGGGGTGTGTAGACTTTTTATATCCACTGTATTATGCACTGTAATCAGAACACTGTCTATGGCAGCATTCATAGACAGTTACCCAAAAGTTCAAAACCATACCTCATCCAACCCCTACCTAGGGAACAAGGATGTATACTAATGAACAGCTAAACCAAGCTATAGCATTGGTACTCCAACCCCCCCCCTTTCCCAAGTGGAAAAAAATTACACAGTAGCAATTAATTTTTCAAAAATAGAAGAAACTAGAGGATCGTTTACTGGAGAGGCAGAACAGCGATCTGCCTATGTAAACAAGGTAGACCGCCATTCTGTGGCGGAGCAAAATGTGTGGATCTTGTGTTTCTGCTAAGCAGAAACACGGATCTCTGTTTTCATCCAGTCACAGCATTCCGCCCCCCCCCCCCCCCCAGTTAGAAAGCACTCCTTAGGAGCAAACTTAACCAGTGTCATTTATACAGTGACAGTGCTTTTTTTTTTAGCACTGATCACTGTATTGGTGTTACTGATCCCCAAAAAGTGTGACTTAGTGTCAGCTTTGTCTACCTCAATGTCGCTGTCCCACTAAAAATCAATGATCGCCGCCATTACTAGTAAAAACAATAACAAAAATAAAAATATCCCATAGTTTGTAGACGCTATAACTTTTGCACAAACCAATCAATTTATGCTTATTGGGATTTCTTTACGAAACATATGTAGCAGAATACATATTGGCGTAAATTGATGAAGAAATTTGAATTTTTTTCTTTTTTTTATTGGATATGTTTTATAGCAGAAAGTAAAAAATATAGTTTTTTTTCAAAATTGTCTCTTTTTTGTTTATAGCGCAAAAAATAAAATCCGCAGAGGTGATCAAATACCACCAGAAGAAAGCTCTATTTGTGGGGAAAAAAAAGGACATCAATTTTGTTTGCGTACAGTGTCACACGACCGCACAATTGTAAGTTAAAGCAACGCAATGCCGTATCGCAAAAAATGGCCTGGTCAGGAAGGGGGAAAAACCTTCCGGGGCTGAAGTGGTTAACCACTTCAATACAGGGCACTTATACACCTTTATGCCCAGACCAATTTTCAGCTTTCAATGCTCTCACACTTTGACAATTACTCAGTCATGCTACACTGTATCCAAACAAATTTTTTTTGCGATATAAGCGAAAAAAGAGCGAATATTTTGGGGAAAAAAAAACACTTTTTCTTTAGATTCTATTGTAAAATTTTGTAAATAAGTCATTTTTCTTTATAAATGTGTGCAAAAATGTATACTGCTACATATCTTTGGTAAAAATAACCCACATTAGTGGATATTATTTAGTCCGTGTGAAAGTTAGAGTCTAGAAGCTATGGTCCCAAACACTGAAAATTGATCACATCTGACGTACTGAAGGCCTATCTCATTTCTTGGGACACTAACAAGCCAGGAAAGTACAAATACCCCCCAAATGACCCCTTTTTGAAAAGCAGCCAGTCCAACAGTCCAAGGTATTTAGTAAGAGGCATGGTGAGTTTTTTGAAGTTGTAATTTTTTCCCACAATTCTTGGGAAAAGGAAGGAATTTTTTTTTTTTTTTTTTTTTTTACACAAACTTGTCATATTAACAGGTTACGTCTCTCACACAGCACATGCATACTTGCAACTATACCCCAAAATATTCTGCTACTCCCTCTGAGTATAACGATACCACATGTGTGAGACTTTTACACAGCCTGGCCACATACAGAGGCCCAACATTGAAGTAGCACCTTCAGGCGTACTACGAGCATAAATTTCACATCTCATTTCACAACCACTTATTACAATTTTGAAGGCCCTGGAGCAGCAGGATAATGGAATTACCCACAAAATGACCACATTTTGGAAAGCAAACACCCCAGCGTCTAATCTATGAGGCATAATTTTTTCCAGAAGTTTTCAGAAAACATGGAAAAAAAATGAAAACGCATTTTTTTACACAAAGTTGTCCATTTATAAGATATTTCCAACACATAGCATGTACATAGCAAAAATGACAAGCCAAAATACATTCTGCTACTCCTCCTTAGTATAGCGATGCCACATGTGTGAGACTTTTATACAGCCTGGCCACATACAGAGGCCCAACATCCGAGTAGCACCTCCAGGTGTTCTAGGAGCATAAATTACACATAATTTCATGATGACCTATCTCACTTTTGAAGGCCCTGGAGCACCAGGACAATGGAAACATCCACAAAATGACCCCATTTTGGAAAGCAAACACCCCAATGTATAATCTGAGGCATAATGAGTCTTTTGAACAGTTCTTTTTTTTCCAGAAGTTTTCGGTAAACGTGGAAAAAAATGAAAAAATTTTTTTTTTACACAATGTTGTCCATTTATAAGATCATTCCAACACATAGCATGTACATAGCAAAAATGACAAGCCAAAATACATTCTGCTTCTCCTGAGTACAGCGATACAACGTGTGGGACTTTTACACAGCCTGGTCACATACAGAGGCCCAACATCCAAGTAGCACCTCCAGGCGTTCTAGGAGCATAAATTACACATATAATTTTCTGACTACCGATCACATTTTTGAAGGCCCTGCATATTTCTAACACATAGCATTAGTAGTGCAGTGGTTCACAGAGGAGAACATCAGTCCAGGCAGTAGGCAGGGATGTGGTCAGTGACTGGAAAAGCAATCATCCTGGCAGAAGGCAGGAATACTGTCCATAGTTCATACAGGCAGAGATACTGTCAGCACAGCTAAAGCATTGGTCCAGGTAGCAGGCAGAGATGTCCAGGCAGAAATACTGTCCATAGTCAGTAGAGGCAGCAGGCAGAGATATGGTCAACACAGCCAAAGTATTGGTCCAGGCAACACGAAAAAACATGGTCCATAAAGTCCTGGGTCATTACAGGCAACAATATGGTCAGCACAGCCAAAGTATTGGTCCAGGCAGCAGGAAGGACCATCAAGCTTAGGGCCAGGGGGACAGGGGTAGAGGCTTCTCCCTCCCAAATCTCTTTGCGGCCTCCGGACAACAGACCCTGTTCTAGGAACACAGAAAACCAAGAACTGATTTTCTCTACCCAGAATGCTATTCTTAAGCCCCTCATATAAGTGAGACCCCTGTGTACTAAAGAAGAAGGGCAAAGATCAGTCCAAGTGGCAGGCAATAACATGGTCGATTAACAGGCCGAGGTCGGTGCATGCGGAAGTCAAAAACATGGTTAAAACGACAGGCAAAGACATCGTCGGTAAACAGGCCAGGGTCAGTTAATTAATATGGAAGGTAGAAACATGGTAGCAGACAAATAATCCACACAGGTATTTGAAATGGGGAAATGTCAGTCTGTTAATAATAAGGGGAACTAATATCTGATGGATGTGTGATCATTTTTGAAGCAATCTCCGATACACAGGCCAGGTTGGGAGGCACATTGGGGACACTAATACCTGGTATCTCTTCTAACTCCTCCACTGCTGCAGACACAATATCTCTTTTGGCATCTTACGGATTCTGGGGGGAGGGATGTTATAGGGAAAATGTTGCTCATGAAGTCGACTCACACTATCAGAGCAAATGCTTCCTGGGGCTGGTCCTTGCTGGTAAATCAGGGCAGTGACAATGTCTTCAATATATTTGAGGTAGGTTATGGGTTGATTTTGGGTGATTATTGATAGCAGACAAACGAATTTAACGTGGCCATATGAAAAAGATGAAATGCAACTTTTTTATACCAGTAATGGGACTTTTGGGTTGACAAATAAGGTTGTAGCATCTGATCGTTTAAATCCACCATCCCCCCCATAAAAAGATTGTAGTCATGGACACATTCAGGCTTTACAACGGGGCCGCGTCTTCTCTGAATCTCCAGCAAGTGGTCTTTGTGGATGGTAGTCATCATGTGGACATCTTTCTTGTCCCGCCACTTCATGGACAACACTTCCTCATTGCTCATGAGTGCAGATTCCCCGTTTTGTAGCCTTTTTGATAGTAAACACTGTGGGAAGCCCTTCCTATTTTTTCTGAAAGTACCGCAGGCCAGGGTTTTTTCACGATACAGGTGATGGAAAAGGGGCAAGCTGCTGTAGTAATTGTCTACATATAAGTGGTATCCTTTTTTGAACAACGGGTATGCAAGGTCCCAGACAATTTTACCACTGGTTCCTACATATGTTGGACAATTACGGGGCTAGAGCTGGGAGTCTTTGCCTTCATAAATTTGGAAGGTGTATACATATCCAGGGGCTCGATCACACAATTTATAAAATTTTAACCCGTACCTGGCTCTCTTACGTGGGATATATTGTTTGAACTGCAGCCGGCCAGTAAAGTGTATAAGGGATTCATCCACACATATATTTTGGTCTGGGATAAACATTTCAGAAAATTGTTTGGTAAAAGAATTTATTAGGGGGCGTATCTTGTACAATTTGTCGTGGTTCGGATGATCTTGGGGAGGGTACTGCGAATTGTCGTTAAAGTATAGGAAACGCATAATCATGTCGAAGCGTGTCCTGGACATAACAGCAGAATATATGGGCATGTGGTGGATGGGGTTGGTGAACCAGTAGGCATGCAGTTAATTCTTCTTTGTGAGCCCCATATTAAAAGTAAGGCCCAAAAACAAATTGAATTAGTCTAGTGTGAGACGTCGCCAATGTAACATGCGGGTGTAAAATGAATCAGGGTTGGCAGCAATAAAGTGATCTGCATAGAGATTGGTTTGGTCCATGTACTGCAACAAATCTGCGGGGGAAAACAAATAAAAATAATCAAATTGTGAAAAATTGGTAGTGTTGGACTGCACACCTGGCTGTGCGTTGAAAGGGGGGATTATAGGTGATCCTGAGCTGGCAGGCAACCATAAGGGGTTTGCCAGGGCATCGGGAAGGTAGGACTGGGCCCGGATTCTTTGGGACGGATGTGTAATTTCAGTACTGGTACTGGGCTCCTCTTCCTGGGATCTGGCGCTGCTGGTGGTAGGTAGGTCTTCTGATCTTGGTCCTGATCTCATTATTCTTTTAGGAGGGACAGTTTCCTCCGCTGACTCGGACTCCGATCCACTACCCTCTACTGGCTTGTATTCCAAACCAGAATCGGATGATGGGAGCTCCCATCATCCGACATGGTAAGCATGGCTTATGCCTCCTCAGGTGTGTAAACTCTTTTGGCCATGATGGCAGTACTTTTGGCGGGCCTGTGTGATGATACTGGTGGAAGTATTGAAAGGTCACTAATGACGGGACTGTCTGACGGTACTGACAGGTTACTTATGACAGGACTGTGTGGCGGTACTGATGACAGGCCTGTGTGGTGGTAGTGATAGTGGTACCAATGGCGGGTCTGTGTGACAGGCTGTTTCAGATCCAGATGGTACTGATGGCGGTACTGGTGGCAGCCTGTGTGACAGATCGAGATGGGCTGTGACAGATCCAGATGGGCTGTTACAGATCCAAATGGGCTGTGTGACAGGTTCTCTTTATTGGGGGGCCGTGTTGTGCAGACAGTAAGTAATCACTCACAGACCTCTCCTTCTCTCTCCTCACACGATCGGTGTGTGAGGAGAGAGAAGGAGAGATCCCTGGAAACCGCCGT
Organism: Aquarana catesbeiana; assembly: GCF_042186555.1. Classification (NCBI taxonomy): domain Eukaryota; kingdom Metazoa; phylum Chordata; class Amphibia; order Anura; family Ranidae; genus Aquarana; species Aquarana catesbeiana. The sequence continues at coordinate 147,895,251 of NC_133331.1, forward strand.
ATTGTTTATACTTGTAACCGGCTGTGAATGGATTTTATTGGCTGTCTACCTTGATCGGGGATGCACTATGTACAAGGGACACGCGCCATCCCCGACTGGCACGTTGCACGCCCCCGGGGGCGTGCATCCTCGTTGTGACGTGACCGGCTGTGATTGGACAAAGCTGATCATGAGGTAAAGAGCCAATTTTATTGGCTGTTTACCCTGATCGGGGATGCACTGTCTCCGAGGGATAAGTGTCATCTCCGATCGCCGTAACTAATTAATGCAGTTGAACAATCATGCCTGCAGGCAGTGGAAAGTCTAAAGGAGGACATCAGGGACCTGGGGTACAGAGTAAAGAAAGTGGAAAAAGAGCAAGAAACCACTATACATGCAGTGGCGGATGTTCAAGATTCCATTAAAAAGTATGAGGAGGTATTCTTACAGGGACCAGCTGGATGAGTACGAAAATAGGGACAGACGACAAAACAAACGTATAAAAGGACTGCAGGAGTCAATCACAACGCCAGAAGTAGTCCCAACAGTACAAAACATTTTTGGACAGATTATGGGGGATCAAGCCCCAAACATCATAGAAATAGACCGGATACACCGGGTCCCACCCCATAGTACAAAGGCTGATGTACCCAGAGATGTAATCTGCAAAGTTCATAAATATGCAGTGAAAGAGAGTATAATGAAGACGGCCCGTAACAAGCCCACAATTACATTTGAAGGTTCAAATATAGCACTGTACCAGACATATCAAGAAGGACTCTTTTCAAGCGATGGTCGGTCCATCCACTGTTAGAGGCCCTACGGGAGGCAGAGATTAAATATCGGTGGGGGTTCCCATTCAGCTTGACAGCTTCTAGGAATGGGAGAATAGCAGCATTACAAACAAAGGATGACTTAAAATCATTTGTGGAGAAATTGGACCTTCCTATGGTGGATTTCATAGACTGGAGAATAACTTTTCTAGGGCCCCCCCTACAGCGAGCTGACAAGTGGCAAGAAGTACCGGCAAGGGTTAATAGGGGTGCAGCCCAAAAGAAGACCTAGATAGTTGACAAAGGACTTTTTTCTATTTTTTCTTTTTCCCACCTAGGAAGGGATCCATAAGCTAATGCCTGGGAGGAGGGGGGAACAGATGAGGGGGTGTGGTGGGAAATGGGGACCTTCTTTAGGTCAATAGGTCAGCCCAATTGAAGGGGAGAGTCAACCTGCGGGAGGCAGGGAAGGGAGGTAGACTGCGCGTAGGAGGTGTTTATGTGCGCAGGCTCCCTCTCCGATTTTTAGATATACCCCTAAGGGGAGGTTTGGGGTATGCAAGAGGAGTATGTAAGGTTTATTTTTATGATACACATGTGGAACAGTTTTTTTTTTTTTTCTTTATGGGTTTGTGTTTAATGGTGTGTTTAATGTTGGAAGTTGTGGTGTTAATAGGGTGGGTGGGATTAGCAGAGGAGAAGACAGGGACAAGGGGAATGGGGATAAAATAAATGACAGCCATATTGAAAAGCTTGTCATATAATGTGAGGGGACTGAGCTCACCAAATAAGAGAGGGCGTCTTTGGGTGGAGCTGCAACATTTAGGGGCTGATGTTGTTTTCCTACAGGAGACCCATTTCAGGGGTAGCTCAATCCCCGGCCTACCCCAGGATATAATGAACCAATGGTACCATGCGGTGTCACCAATTGCAAGGGCAAGAGGGGTCACAATTGCGTTCAAGAAGTCATGCCCTTGGATAATGGAGACCTTGCAAAGTGACCCAGAAGGTCGTTTTTTGTTTGTGAAAGGTGTACTGCATGGGAAACGATATACCTTTGCTTCAATATATGTGCCCAACGAAGGGTCTGTTAACTTTCTGGTTAAAACATTTAGAAAATTGGAAGAATTTAAAGAAGGATGTTTAGTGGTGGGAGGGGAATTCAATATAGTGCTGGACCTGAGTACAGACACCTCTACGGGCAGAACTGCCCTATCTTTCAGAGCCATAAAGCGGGTTAAACAAATTCTACGTTCACAGCACCTTGTAGCCAGCTGGCGAGTACTGCATGCAGGGACTAGGAATTTTAGTTATTATTCTAAAACATACGATATGTACTCGCAGTTAGACCTTTTCCTGGTGGATCAATTTTATCTGGGGAATGTCATCGCAAGTACAATTGAATCTATAACTATGTCGGACCACGCCCCAATAACTCTGATACTCTGCCCAACTCAAATGGACTGTTCAGGAACGAATATGGCGTCTGAACGAATCATTGATGGACAAGGAGGATATAGTGGAGAACTTAAGTATAAAGATAAAAGAATATTTTGAAATAAACAAAACAGAAGAAGTGTCAGTTCAAGTGGTGTGGGAAGCCCACAAGGCAGTTATCAGAGGGGACTTGATCGCTTATGGATCGTATATAGAGAAAGAAGGTAAAAAAGAAATAGATGAATTATTAGAGAAGATTAGTGTTTTAGAGATGAAACATAAGAAAAATCTCGACCCTGGGGATGGCAGGCGCTTGGAGAGCTTACGAGCAGAGCTCTCGCAGTGCCTAGAGCGTAGAGTAAAAAACAAAACCAGGTTTTTCGCAAATAGAGCATATGAACAAGGAAATAAGTGTGGACGGCTACTGGCAAAACAACTCAAAAAACAACAAGATTCCAGACATGTGTATAGTCTATTAGTTCAAAGCAGGAAAATAATTGATACGAAAACCATAGCGATAGAGTTTGGTAAATTCTATGAGGCATTGTATAATACCTCTAAAACAGAGCCATCGGGAATAGGGGAAAGTGAGGGACTAAGGGGGAAGGAGATAGGTGAATATATCGAGGAAGCCTCTATGCCCACATTACCCAGAACAATTATAGATGATATTGAACGTCCAATTACGGTAGAGGAGTTGAGCAAAGTGATAGCAACCCTGTCTCTGGGGAAAAGTCCAGGGCCGGGCGGGCTGACAAATACATACTATAAAAAACTTCTTCCAGTACTGGTAAAACCACTCTGTAGTTATTTTAATTCAATTAGTGCCTCCAGTCCACTTCCTCCAGAAGCACTATTGGCATATATAACGGTTCTGCCAAAAGAGGGGAAGGACCCCCAGGCCTGTGCTAACTATAGGCCTATCTCTTTGCTTAACTCAGACACCAATTTATTAGCAAAAATTTTGGCCCTGAGGCTTCAAGAACATATAGGAGATTTGGTCCATCCGGACCAGACGGGGTTCATAAAGGGACGCGAGACAAGGGACAACACCACTTGTGCGCTCCACATTCTTCATTGGATGCGGTCTGGCCCGGATAGAGCCCCCAAGGATCACTTTGTCAATGGATGCCGAAAAGGCGTTTGACAGAGTGAATTGGGGCTTTATGAGAGAAGTGCTGGGGAAGATGGGCTTGGGGGAAAAAATTCTGGGGTGGATTATGTCCCTGTATGCGGAACCAAGAGCAGGGATCAAGGTCAATGGGACACTATCTGAATGTTTCAGCATACGAAATGGTACCAGGCAAGAGTGCCCGTTATCCCCCTTGATATTTGCGATAGTAATGGAGCCATTTTTACATTTTTAGCAGCGTATGCGGATGACCTTCTCTTTTTTCTCTCCGCCCCTCAGACATCCATAGCTGCATTAATGGTGGAGGTACATAAATTCGGTAGGATGTCTGATTTCAAGATTAATTTTGAGAAGTCAGGGGGCGTGTCCAAGATGGCGGCGTGAGCAGTCGCATGTTACAGAGCTCCGCCGGGGCCTAAGTTTTAATCCGCAGCCATCGGATCTAATCCATCCTAACCAGTGGCCTGAAGTGGTCTGGGACGTTCCCCGACAGGAGACCTGCCTCCCGAGTCCCGGAGAGCTCAAACGGGATGTGTGGGCCTGTGTTTGCTCGAGGCCGGGGCCTCGCGTGGGGAGCGCCGGACCGGAGACCTTTCCTGCTGGGGGATCGTGCGGCGGGCCTGCTGGCCAATACGGGACCACATCCGGAGCCTCCCCGGTCCACACCCGGCTTCTTCCTCCCTCCTACTAAGGCCGCTGACTGCAGGATTCCATCCGGATTTCCCCCTGCTGTAGACGCGGCGGCCTGCTGTCTCCACTAGGCCTCAGGCGAGACCGCGGCCTCGCCTGAGCGGACGGCCGGAGCCGCCGGCGGAAGCTACGAACCCCAGAAGCCCTATTCTACCCTGCTCCAACATCACCAGGGGCGGACTGCCTGGTCCCAGAGGTTCAGAAGACCCCAGCAACCCTGTGGAGGCTCTGAATGAGGCGACGCCAGTCGGGCGCAACGGCCGGTAAGGGGAAAAAGTATAAATTTCCTCCATCCCCTGAGATAACCCCCTCACAGCCTGCTCCTTCCCAAACACCCAGGCCTACCCGCAGTGTCTGTAGAGCATCACAGACTGCAATAATGGAGGTTGAGGAAGCAAGACCCTCATGGATAGCGGAAGTAATGGCGGCCATAGCCACGTGCCAGTCCACGCTCACCGCAAAAATAGACGCAGTGCAAATGGATGTGGGACTATTGAGGCAGGACATGGACAAGCTCCGTTCCAGGGTGACAGAAACAGAGCAGAGGGTCAGCAGTACAGAGGACACAGTCGCAGAACACAGCGCAGCTCTTCATACACTCCAAACCAAGGTGAAGGCCCTGAAATAAAGGGCAGAAGACGCGGAAAATAGGAATAGGCGCAATAACCTACGCATAGTGGGTTTGGCGGAGGGAGCAGAGGGAAACAACTCAACAGGTTTTGTGGAGGACATGCTGCGCAACCTTCTGCCGGACGCCCGTCTATCTCCTCACTACACAGTGGAAAGGGCACACAGAATTCCTCCCAGACCCGGTCCCCCAGGGGCTCCCCCTCGGACTTTTATTTTGAGACTTCTCAATTTCCGGGATAGGGATGAGATCTTACGCGCCTCTGTCGGTGATTTAAGGCACCAAAACAATAAATTGATGATCTTTCCTGATTACTCTATAGAAACACAAAAACTCAGGAAGTCATTCAACCATGTGAAAGCAGCTCTGAGGGCCCGTGATATTCGCTACAGTGTCTTATTCCCGGCGCGCCTGAGGGTCCAGAATGGAGAATCGGTCCGCTTCTTCACCTCCCCCAGGGAGGCATCGGCTTGGCTGGATACACTGCCCCACGACCGACAGCAGAGAGCCTGACACGTGAATATAATACCTGAGTGTTTGCAATTAGTTGGGGCCCTGAATACCAAGCCTCTGCAACGATCAACATCGTTTCCATTAACTTGGTACTTAAACCAAGGTTGTTCGGATGCACCAGTTTACTTGTTTTACCTGCCTACATAAGGATCCCGTTAACAGAGGCCCTGGTCAATTGCACCAGGAGACCGTTAGAGTTACAGTTGCATTGTAAAGAGTACTGTCCCCTCTTTAGTAGAGACCACAGGGAACTGAAATGCCACATGCACCACTGATGGCGGATTTTTCCTCTTTTTTTTTTTTGTTTCTGTTTTTTCATCTTCACAAACATTTTTTTCTACCCCTTATTTCACCATTTACTATTATCCGTATGCAAGCAAGGGAAGGGCCCTGCACAATGTTGTATTATTTGAATATTTTACCCTTCTTATGGCGGGGCCCCCCGACAGATTTAGTGATGCTCCGGCGGAGCCCCAGGCCAGCGGAGAGTGACTAGGCTCACTTGAGCCCCTCAGGAACTTTTGAGGGGCCGAACGCCTCTTGCACAGGACCCCCCTTTTGCAGCCGGCGTGCTGATTTCGGTTGGGATGGATACCTGCCTCAGTTTTAAGGGGTTGGGTGGGGAGGGGGGGAGGGGTAGTTGCCCCATAAGGGCAAGTTTATTGGTTCGGGTTAACCTTTTGGTTTCTAAAAGTTTGATTTTGATAACATGTTTTCTGAATGCATTGCAAATGTCAGTATGGTACGATTTGAAATGTTGTTTCCTCCGGACTGGGGGGGTAGTCTCGGGGGGGGGAGAGTCCTCTAAATTTAAGAAGATCCATTCTATGTATTCATCTAATACATAAATATGGCATCCCTTAACATTTTGTCCTGGAACACCAGGGGTCTGAACTCTTCGGTCAAAAGATCACTGGTGTTCCAATACATCAAAGCTCATAGCCCACACATCTGCATCTTGCAGGAAACCCATTTACTGGGCAGTAAAACAATGGCCCTAAAGAAACCCTGGATTGGGTATCATTATCATTCCACGTATTCCAATTTTGCACGGGGCGTAAGCATTCTAGTCCATAAATCTCTCCCCTTTAGGCTGCTGGACCTGGTGTTGGACTTGGAGGGTAGATACGTAATGGTCCACGCTCAGATACACTCTATTAGATGGGTGATAGTGGGAGTGTATTTACCCCCCCCGGCCTCAATACATCTTCTGCATCAAGTGGCCTCCAAAATAGCTGATTTCCAAAGTGACAACATAACCATTTTAGGTGACTTTAATTTAGCCCCCAATCCGGAGGTCGACAGGATGTCCAGCCTTTGGGCACTCCCACCCCGGCTTGGCGGATTGGGCTGAACTATACGGCTTGACGGATGTGTGGCGGTGGAGAAATCCTCATCTCAGGGCTTACACGTGCCACTCGGCCTCTCATAGATCTTTCTCCAGGATCGATTTGGCCTACGTCGATCACACGGCCTTATCTAGGGTGAGGGACGTCAGGATTCTCCCCCGGGGAATCTCGGATCATGCACCGCTCCTCCTGACACTAGAGGTCTCATCCACATCGGGAGTTTCCCTGTGGAGACTATCCAGATTCTGGGTGTCGGACGAGACGGTTGATGGTCATTTTAGAGAGGCAATGGGGGAATACTGGGATATTAATCCAGGTACAGCCAGTGCAGCTACAGTCTGGGACACTTTCAAGGCATACACCAGAGGAAGATACCAGACCATTATAGCCAGGGTACGCAGAGAGAGGAGAGCAGAATTGGAGGCAGTGGAGAGGAAGGCAGACCTGCAGGAAGCACTTTTTCTTAGGACCAAAAACCCAGGGGACTACGACGAGCTTCAGCGACTGACTGGAGAGGTTGTCCGTATCCGCACTACTCTCGCCCAGAAACGTCTTCTCGCTCAGACACACCGCATATTCGAGCAGGGGGAGAGGTCTGGGAAGCTACTGGCATGGTTGTCCAGGGAACAACAGGGGGGGTTGTGTATACCACACATAAAGGGACCTGACGGAAGTCTCAGATATGACCCAGATGAGATAAACGACTGTTTCGCCTCCTTTTATAAAAATCTTTATAGCTCCAGGGCCACTTACACCAAGGAGGAGTTGACCACTTATCTAGAGCCTTTTGACTTCCCGGTTCTCACTGCAAAATACCGTGACAGTCTTGACGCCCCTATCACCACAGATGAACTGCTGAAGGCTCTTAAGACTCTCCAGGCGGGCAAATCTCCAGGCCCGGACGGAATACCCGTCGAGTTTTATAAGCAATACGCAGAGGAGCTGACGGGGAAATTCCATACTATGTTTATGGAGGCACAACGCCTGGAGACGCTTCCGAGCTCATTAAGCGAGGCGGTGGAGGTTGTAATACCCAAGCCAGGTAAAGACTTAACTTTGTGCTCCTCCTACCGTCCTATTTCTCTCATTAATGTGGACACAAAGCTCCTGGCCAAAGTGTTGGCCAGGAGGCTTAACACAGTAATAGCGGCCCTGGTACACCCAGACCAAACGGGGTTCATGCCGGGGAGGGGGACAGATATCAACATTAGAAGGCTTTTCACCCATATGGATAGGGCTCAGGCAGATTCGGCAGGAGTGGTGGTATCCCTGGACGCCGAAAAGGCCTTCGATTCCGTAGAATGGGAGTTCTTATGGGGGGTTCTATCAAATTTCGGATTTGGTCCAAAATTTCTGACATGGATAAGGATACTCTATGCCAATCCCAAAGCAAGGGTCCGTACAAACGGAGCCCTTTCTGAAACTTTTCCCCTGGAGAGGGGAACTCGTCAGGGGTGCCCCTTGTCACCGGGACTCTTCGCCCTAGCGATAGAACCTCTGGCCATTGCCCTGAGGGCGGAGGCCGAGGTGAAGGGGATTCCAGTAGGCACAATTGAAGAAAGTGTCCCTATATGCGGATGACACACTGCTTTACCTCGCTGACCCTTACCACTCACTGCAGAAGGATCTGAGCTTATTCGAGGACTTTGCTCGGTTTTCAGGGGTTCGCATAAACTGGGATAAGTCTGTCCTGTTCCCACTCCACCCCTCGCTTCCCAGGGTGGATACGGCCACCCCACTTCAGTGGGTGGGTGAGTTTACCTATCTGGGCATCAAAATTAGCAACACCACCCATGAATTCATGGAAAAAAACGTGCAGCCTCTCCTCTCTCAGCTTACAGAGAAATGTATGGCATGGCGTACCCTACCGCTTACCCCTGTGGGTAGAATAAATCTGCTTAAAATGGTGTTTCTTCCAAAATTTCTCTACTTCTTCCGCAACACACCCTCCCATATACTTAGGTCCTTTTTTAGACGTCTGGATGGGATTCTGACCCCTTTCATCTGGGCTGGGAGGACACCCAGAGTGGCAAAGAGGGTACTCTATCTTCCTCTCTCGGGGGGGGGGGGGACTTGCCCTTCCAAATTTTTTGATATACTACTGGGCTGCTGTGCTGGTCACGGTGCGCTGGTGGTTCTCCCAGCCCAGACAAAACCCTGCAGTCAGGCTGGAGGCTGCTATCGTTGGCTCCTATGCGGCTTTGTCAAACCTAGTTTATAGGGGTCCTAAAGCACCTTATCCTCTGACAATACTGATGAAAACCACCATTAGAGCATGGAGGGAGGCTAGGGCTATTTATGCCGAGCCGAACCAAGTATCCCCGCACACACCGCTTTGGTGCAATCCCGCCCTCCCACATCTTTATGACATGCCAGATCCCTCCCAGTGGGCTGCACGGGGAATAACTACCCTAAAACATATCATAGCTAATGGGAAACTCATGTCCTTTCAGGACATTAAACGGCAGTACTCCCTACCCCGATCTTTTGAGTTCAGATATTGGCAATTGAGACACTCAATGAGGGCACAGTTCCCGGATAGACTCATTTTGGAACCGGACTCGGTTGAGCGACTTCTGACTTCAAGCGTGATGGGGAAGCCCCTATCCACACTGTACATGTATTTGAGGGTAGCACATGACGTCAAGCTCACTCGGGCATTTGATAAATGGAGGATGGACATTCAGGCATTGGGAGATGACGAATGGGAGGACATTGTCTCAACCTACATCCCAACTGTAATAGCAGCTAAGGACAGATTTATACAACTGAAATTTCTCCATAGGGCATACTTCACTCCACACAGGATGGCCAGAATTTATCCCCATATTGATCCCCTATGCCCCCGGTGCAGGACCGGAGAGGGGACATTCTGGCACATGGTATGGGCATGCCCGAAGCTCGGGCCGTATTGGGAGGGGGTAACGGGGGTGCTTAATGACATATGGGACCTCAAACTATCGATTGACCCTATGCTGCTTTTGCTGAGCTATATGGGAGATGTGGAGGGGGACAGATACACCAAACTCTCTGTTACATTCCTACTATTCTATGCTAGGAGGGAGATAATGCTACATTGGAAGTCAGCGGAACCACCCACTATCAGCTCCTGGAAGAAAACGGTAAACTCGGTGCTACCACTGTACAAACTCACGTATGAAAGCAGGCAGTGTCCGGCTAAATTTGACAAGGTCTGGTCGACCTGGGTGGCGGCGCGTGGCTGAGGGACAGGGAGTGGGGGACCTACTGGTGGATTCCCCCCTTGTGGTCAGGGGCGTTGCCCCCCCCCCATCGGACACGGGGCACTGTCGGGTCTTACTGATGGATGATTGATTCCGATCTGACGAATTTAATCACTTGCTGGACCCATGGGCAGTAGGGATTATGCGATCTGCTGATTTTTAGGGGTAAACGCAGACAGGAGCATCCTCACACCTTATCGGGTTAGGAAGAAAGGGAGCGGGCGGTAATGGATTAGAGGGAGACTACGAACAAGGCTAAATATTCTGTTGTAGATGTAAATATGAGACTATATGTAGTATCTGAACCGCACACCACTGTTGAGTAGCTAAATCATTACCCCTCTTATATCCTAACGGGTATACAGGGAACTTGCAAAGATGTACTTGTAAGATACTGCATTACTGAACAGATGTTTTATTATAACGCTGTAAGGATTCAGATATTCAATGTCGTACACTGACGGTTTTGTAATGCTGATTTGTTTTTTAAAATAAAAACCTTTTGCTGTTGAAAAAAAAAAAAAAATGTTGAGAAGTCAGTCATCCTCCCCAGCCATGTCCCAGTAGCGATGGAAAGGTCATTGAGAGGGATGTATCCATTTGCATGGAATAGGGAGTCTCTGACATACCTGGGGGTACAGATTAGCGCAGACCATGAATTATTGCATGAACTTAACTATGGCTCATTGTTGAAAGAAATAACAGAAGAGTTAAAAAAATGGAAGGGTAAATATCTGACCTGGATTGGAAGAATTAGTGCTATAAAAATGAGTATACTACCCAGAATAATTTATGTGCTGCGCACAATGCCAATCAGGTTGCCGGTGACTCTCTTCAGGCAGGTGCGTAGGCTGTTCGTGGCCTTTGTGTGGAGCGATAGGAGGCCTAGATTGGCCTATGACATCTTGAGAAGGAACAGAGCTGAGGGAGGCCTGGGACTACCAGATATAGCATCATATTATAAGGCCATGACTCTAGTTAGGATACTGAATTGGTGTCACGACTTACAGGGAAAATCATGGGTACAAGCAGAGATGTCAATGGCGGGGAGAAACCTGGCAGGAGCGCTCTGGATCCAAGGATCGCTGAGAGGGCTATCACAATGGACATCACCGTTGACCCTGAACACATTGGAAGTGTGGGACAGGATAAACAGGAAGGGTAAATACGCTCCCCAGATATCCCCTCTGACGCCTCTGGAGGGATTCCCTTGGTTTACCCCGGGGGAGGAGATGGGATATCTGGGGGCCTGGGGTCGAGATGGGGACACCAAGTGTGGTAAGTTCGCCCCAAGTGGAGTCCTACTACCATTGACAGAAATGGTCTCGATATTCGGGACGATACGTATGGCAGAATGGAAATATTACCAAATGATGAGTTTTTTTAATAAAACAAAGCCTTTAATAAGACCCATGAACTCACTCACTGCTTTTGAGAGGCAATGTGTACAGATGCCAGAATCTGGGCATATGCTATCTCAGATGTATACAATGACTCTAAGGGGACAGGAAGAGACAACCCCATACTTTGTAAAAGAATGGGAGAAGGAATTGGGTCAGGCATGGCCAGATAAACAAATTAAAAAAACGATTTTGTTAACGTTTACCACTTCCATAAGTTCAAAGGTGCAAGAAATGGCATATAAGTTCCTGGCAAGATGGTATAGGACTCCAGTTAAATTGGCACAAATCTCAACAAGTGATAGGTGCTGGAGGTGATGTGGACAGAGGGGTACCTTTCTCCATCTCTGGTGGACATGCCCAGTAATTAAGTTGTTCTGGGAATCAGTGGCCCCATGGATTGAGAAACTAACAATGGATCCCTTGAAGTTCAGGTCCATACAGTACCTATTTCATGGAAAGCCCGGACCTATCAAAATTTACAGAGAAAGTATAACCCCGCATTTATTAAATGCAGCGAAAAAATTAATTCCGAGATACTGGAGACAAGCACGGGGCCCGACAGTTATAGAATGGAGAAATGAAGTCAATTTAATAAAGGAAGCGGAAAGGTGGGTTCATGTAGTTAAGAACCAAAAAGGGAAATTTGAAAGGACCTAGGCGAGATGGGAACAGTGTGCTAAGGAGATAACAGAAGAGGGAAATATTAGCGAGTAGGGGAGGAAGATATGGTATAGTCATCAGTAATAAAGATAATAAGAAGATTGACCCTGGAAAGAAAGTTTTATATACAGATATGTTTTCTCTAATGCTAAATTTGTGTAAAGAGGGTGGGGGGTAAAGTAATAGATGCTTTTCTAGTGGGGGAAGGTTTTTTTTTTTTGTTTTTGGTCTCTTCTTTTCCCTACTCCCTTACCTATGCACTGGGTAGGTGGGCTGTAATCAATATTTTAATTCATGAGCACTACGAACTAAGAGAGGAAGAGGAAAGTGTCTCCCCCTTCCCACTTTTCACAGGGTACAAGGATTTTGGTTGAGGCAAGTTTAAATTAGTATAACACGAAGGGAAAGAAAGGGAAAAAGGAAAGAAAGAGAAAGGGAAAAATTGTCTTTTTTTTTTTTTTTTATGAAAGAGCACATACACAATCCAACAATTAATGAATTAATGGTAATTAATGACACTAAATTAGTGTAGGGGGGAAACTCACTTCATAGTTTTCTATTTAGAGTATGCACGTACACGGGGGGGAAGGAATTGGAGTAATTTTAATATTTAGGAGTGAGGTAGGGATGAATCACAGATCAGGGAAAGGGGTAGGAGAGAATATTAGGGGGGAGGGAGAGAGGGGGGAGAGGGAGAGGAGAGAAGGGATGGAGAGCAAAGGGAAAAATTTTTTTTTTTTGGGTTATTGATGTTGGGATAGGATGGGTAATTGTGGAATTATGCAATGTAATTTGTGTTTCTGTTTCTTGGGTTGAGTGAAGGGGTATAGTATGTTGTGCTGTATAACTGGTGTAATCATATAAATTAAATAAAAAATTTTGATTATTAAAAAAAAAAATCCATAAATAAAGTGTAAAAAAATTAATTATATAGTCCAAACGAAATTCTTCAATATATCTTCACAGAAAAAGTCCAATCACCGTGATCCAAAGAAAGGTACAGAAACAAATGATATGCTTCAGATAGTGCTCCACCACAAATTGTGCATAGGAAATACAAACTCGCCAGAACTTTAAAGTAAATAAACCTTGTAGCAATATTGGATTTCTTTCAACCAGCAGCATATATTGGAAACGATACCTCTAAGCCACATAACTCTAAGTCCATATACAGTATCTCACAAAAGTGAGTACACCCCTCACATTTTTGTAAATATTTTATTATATCTTTTCATGTGACAACACTGAAGAAATGACACTTTGCTACAATGTAAAGTAGTGAGTGTACAGCTTGTATAAGTGTAAATGTGCTGTCCCCTCAAAATAACTCAACACACAGCCATTAATGTCTAAACCGCTGGGAAAAAAAGTGAGTACACCCCTAAGTGAAAATGTCCAAATTGGGCCCAATTAGCCATTTTCCCTACCTGGTGTCATGCAACTCGTTAGTGTTACAAGGTCTCAGGTGTGAATGGGGAGCAGGTGTGGGAAATTTGGTGTTCTCGCTCTCACTCTCTCATACTGGTCACTGGAAGTTCAACATGGCACCTCATGGCAAAGAACTCTCTGAGGATCTGAAAAAAAAGAATCGTTGCAGTACATAAAGATGGGTTAGGATATAAGAAGACTGTCAAGACCCTGAAACTGAGCTGCAGCACGGTGGCCAAGACCATACAGCAGTTTAACAGGACAGGTTCCACTCAAAACAGGCCTCGCCATGGACGACCAAAGACATTGAGTGTATGTGCTCGGCATCATATCCAGAGGTTGTCCTTGGGAAATAGACGTATGAGTGCTGCCAGCATTGCTGCAGAGGTTGAAGGGGTGGAGGGTCAGCCTGTCAGTGCTCAGACCATACGCCGCACACTGCATCAAATTGGTCTGCATGGCTGTCGTCCTAGAAGGAAGCCTCTTCTAAAGATGATGCACAAGAAAGCCTGCAAAAAAGTTTGCTGAAGAGAAGCAAACTAAGGACATGTATTATTGGAACCATGTCCTGTGGTCTGATGAGACCAAGATAAACTTATTTGGTTTTAGATGGTGTCAAGCATGTGTGGCAGCAACTAGGTGAGGAGTACAAAGACAAGTGTGTCTTGCCTACAGTCAAGCATGGTGGTGGGAGTGTTATAGTCTGGGGATGCATGAGTGCTGCCGACACTTGGGACCTACAGTTCATTGAGAGAACCATGTCAAAAAACAAAATAAGTGTAGCGCTAAGAAGAGGGGTCTGAAAATGGAGTCTATGGACTGACAGTTCCAAGTTCATGTGCTAAAAAGAACATCCTTGGAGAAAAGATGAAAAGTCCTCTGGAACGGATCTCAACAAGGGTGTAAACCATCTGTGGAGGAAGCCCACACACCACCAATAAAAGTGAAAAGGCTTACCGGACAAAGCAAATGCCAGGTGGAGTCAATCAGGCTTAGGTGGTGCTGGACTGCAGTTGGCCCGGAAGGGCAGAGTTGGTGGAGTGGCTTCAACGTGGCTGTATTCCTCAAACGTGATCGGGCCCAAAGATATGGGGTGCAGCTCCCATAGATCGTATTCCTCAGATCAGCGTTGGAACCTGCGGGACGTCATGTCAGCTCTCCGCTCGGCCTATGTACTCTGCTCACAAAGCGGACCGGTCCCGTTCTTCCTCCTCCAGCACTGATGATCGGCTCTGGGTCCCGGACTATCCGCTCTCCCGGCTCGCCTGCTTCATATAGATCCGGTCACCCCCAGTAAGCGCCTGTAACTCCCGGACTTCATAGCCCCCTTTTCATCTTTTCTCCAAGGATGTTCTTTTTAGCACACGAACTTGGAACTGTCAGTCCATAGACTCCATTTTCAGACCCCTCTTCTTAGCGCTACACTTATTTTGTTTTTTGACATTGTTTACACTTGCTGGTTGTGTTAGCTGCTGTTTTATTCCTCCTTTTTGGTAGCTTAGAATTATTGTGTACATATACATTGAGAGAACCATGAATGCCAACATGTACTGTGATATACTAAAGCAGAGCATGACTTCCTCCCTTTGGAGACTGGGCCGCAGGGCAGTATTCCAACATGATAACGACCCCAAACACACCTCCAAGATGACCACTGCCTTGCTAAAGAAGCTGAAGGTAAAGGGATGGACTGTCCAAGCATATCTCCAGACCTAAACTCTTTTGAGCATCTTTGGGGCATCCTCAAACAGAAGGTGGAGAAGCGCAAGGTCTCTAACATCCACCAGCTCCGTGATGTCATCATGGAGGAGTGGAAGAGGATTCCAGTGGCAACCTGTGAAGCTCTGGTGAACTCCATGCCCAACAGGGTTAAGTCAGTGCTGGAAAATAATGGTGGACACACAAACTATTGACAATTTGGACCCAATTTGGACATTTTCACTTGGGGGTATACTCACTTTTGTTGCCAGCGGTTTAGACATTAATGGCTGTGTGTTGAGTTATTTTGAGGGGAAAGCAAAGATATAATAAAATATTTACAAAAATGTGAGGGGTGTGATCACTTTTGTGAGATACTGTATGCTGCTAGTTGAAAGAAATCCAATATTGCTGCAAGGTTTAATTACTTTAAAGTTCTGGTGAGTTTGTATTTCTTATGCACAATTTGTGGTGGAGCACCATCTGAAGGATATAATTTGTTTCTGTACCTTTCTTTGGATCACGGTGATTGGACTTTCTATGTGAAGTTATATTGAAGGATTTTGTTTGGACTATATAATACATTTTTGAATTTGTCACTTATGTTGAATGATTAAGGTTTTTTCTTAGAAAGAAAGGTATGACCCTTTCATGTACTATCTTTTTTTTCACATTCTATGCATAAGCCTAGGTCAAATTGCATGCCAAATCGGCGGCTATTGCCGGCAATGGCACCATCCAAATGTGAAGCCGACTTTGTGGCATTGCACCAATTCCCAAAAGTAGTTGCTGCACTACTTTTGATGACTTTGGGTGCGATTTAAAAAGACATCTGTGCAGGAACCTGCAGGAATCCCGCTGCTGTCAATCAATAGCTGTGACATGGGTGGCAATGGATGCAGGAGTTGGACTTGGAAGCAAGCCCGCACAGGTGCTCCCATGGATAGTGGCTTTCCGTGGGGCACCCGATGAAGGGGGGGCATGGAGCGCTGGCGAGGCACCCCAGAAGAAGAGGATTGGGGCTGCTCTGTGCATTATTGCACAGAGCAGGTAAGTATAGGCACGTGTGTTTGTTTTTTTTAAATCGAACGTTTACAACCACTTTAAGTTGGCTGTTCCCATGAGAGAGAGAAAAAAAATATATATCTTGGGGTAGCCAATTAGGGATTTCAAGCTCCTCTGGAAGGCTACTATGAGCTCTGTGTTCCTGCACTCAAATTCTTGGTGGCTGTGGTTGCATTAAGCTACTAGCGCTAGCCACCTCACCAGCTTATACTGCATTACTGGTGCTTGCCACTTCACCATGAGATACTGCAGTGCTGATGTCTAAAAGGTCAGGATGTACAACGCTGCTGCTCCTTGCCAGATCCTAAAAAGTAGTGCAGAGCTAGTACTTGCACCCTACTGCATCTGAGCATAATCATATGTGTCTAGCACTTCGGCAACATGGCGGTCAGGTACGCCTTGTTTTAGCAGTGACCTCTTTACCATTGCCCAAGCTAGGTGTTAGGGTGCTGCTTTCTACATGTTTGTGTTCTGAGTCGGGCTCTCATAGTGAGATCTCCCCTTCACTGTCATGCTGAGAATCCTGTACGCCTCCTCCCTAGTGTACTTTTCTTTGGGAACTAACTTTGAGTCCTGGTTCACATTGCAGCGATTTGACATGTCAATGGCACTGTCTGAACCGGTGCGACGCTATATTCGTGGTGCTGCACCAATTCCCAAAAGTAGCTTATGTACTACTTTTGGTGATTTCGGGTGCGATTTCAATAGACATCTGTGCAGAAACCCGCACCACTGTCTCTGAAATTGCCCCTGAAGTCGGGACTGACATGCGGGAATGAAATTGTGTGCGTTTAGCTGAACTCGCACAATTTTATTCCCTCTGTCAGTGTCAACTAGGGCTAAAGGTACTGTGCGTGACTATGGGAAAAATAGCTTTGTAAATGTTAGTGTTAAACATGTCCACTGTTATATATGATCCATACACAATTCTTTTTAAAATATTAACGCAGTTCTAGATTGCATGGCTGAGTCAATATTACGGCATAACATACACATGTGTTCCAATCGATAAAACTAAAAGTCTGGATTCCTTATCGGAATGCAATTCACTGTTTGTCTGCATAAGTCCTGACTTTGGGGAGATTGCCTCTCACTTCCTGTCGTCTCTCTGGAACAGGAAGTGAAGGGAAATCTCTCCAATAGAACATAATTCCTCTAAGCGGCAGGAAAACGTTTAGGCTTTCGCTGTCCTTTCTAAGCCAAAAACCCCTCCAGCATTGCACTGAGCAGTATCCTCTATCCCTATCACGATAATATCCAGAAGAGCTTTCCCATGTAGCTCTCAGCCTCCTACACACTCTAACAGCTGTTTACTAAGGTACACCGTGTCTCCCGGGAGGGGGTTCTGAAGTCATCGGTCAGCGCCAGAACGTAGATGACGTGCTCGCGGAGCGCCGCCCACCAGTTCCTATTAGCAGTGATTCCGCAATGGAATCGAACCGGGACGAGGCGGAGCGCTGTATATCCATCGCGCTGAACGCCATCAAGAGCCAGAAGGCGGAAAAGGCCTTGCGGTTTCTGGAGAAGGCTCAGCGGCTCTTTCCCACGGACAAGGCGAGAGGTAAAGACGGGGAGCGGAGAAGCGGCTCAGGGCGGTGTGGGGGGAGGGCGGCTGGCTCTGGGACAGCTGTGGCGTCACATCTCGGGTCGCGCATGCGTACAAGAAGCCTGTGGTGAAGGGAATTGTGGGAGATGTAGTATTGTGTGTGTACAGAAAGAGGGATATCACTGATAGCGGCTGTCATTCCCGTCCTCCGCGGTCCCGGGCGGTGTGTGTGTGACTCGGGGGTGTGTGCAGTGTGACCCCCGGGGTCCCCGGTCCCGTGTGACCTGTACTAGCCGTGTGTGTAGCCTGCTGAGAGGACTACAGGGTGGAAATATGGCGGCGGACAGCTGTATTCTGGGGCCGGTGTCTATAGGACGGTTCTCTGAGGAGATATTGTGCTGACAGGGAGGGGAGGACGGCTCAGAGCCCCAAATAATCCCGGAGGACAGGCCTGGTCACCGGGGAATGGTCATGTCATCCGCCTGTGTGCTACAGTGCAGGAGAAATACAGGGGCAGGATGGAGACCTGGACTACAACCCCCACAATGCACTGCGGGCACCGAACTGATAGAGACAGCCAGCCTAATACAGCAAAATGACAAGAGGGGGGCCTACTGACCGGGGGCACCCAGCTCTCACTGTCAGTGTACCCCCTCCTTTCTCATAGGGTATACTGACCCCTTACCCATGGGGTGGTGTACAGACTCTTCACTCAAAGGGTGTACTAAGCTGGCACCTATGGTGGGGGTAGTCAGTGTACCCTGCCTTCACCCATGAGGACGGTGTATGGACTTCATCTATGTGCTGTCACTTAATGGGGGTATATCAACTTTTCACTCGTATGTATAATATATATATAAATTGCATAAATTGGCCAACATATAACAAAAATAGGGTGTACCAAACCATTACCTGGTTTTAGGTGTACTGACCCTTCACTCATAGGGTGTACTGACTTCACTTATAGTGTGCCAGTTAGGGGACGGCCGATATTCACCTTTTTTTTTTTTTTTTTTTGGAAGAATAGGTAACAAACTTACCAATATTACCAATATTGCTTCAAGTGGTTGTACCAGGGTGATGCCTGCAGCTGCAGGCATTACCCTGGTACCATTCTTTAGAACGGATGGTCGGCTTTCTTGTAATAACCACTGATGCGGCTAAGCCAGAGGCGTAACTAGAATCCTCAGGGCCCCTGTGCAGGAAACCATGAAGGGCCCCCACCAGGGGCATTGCTAGGTCTACAAAAGATCTCGGGCTAGAGCCCATAGCAGCTAAGTAAGGAAAGTCATAAGCTTGGCTGGGCATACACGTGTGTATGTGTGTGTATGTATGTGTGTATATGTATGTATATATATATATATATATATATATATATATATATATATGTATGTATGTATGTATGTATGTATATATATATATATATATATATATATATATATATATATATATATATACACACACACACACACACACTATCTCACAAAAGTGAGTACACCCCTCACATTTTTGTAAATTATTTTAATATATCTTTTCCACTTTGCTACAATGTAAAGTAGTGAGTGTACAGCTTGTATAACAGTGTAAATTTGCTGTCCCCTCAAAATAACTCAATACACAGCCATTAATGTTGAAACCGCTGGCAACAAAAGTGAGTACACCCCTAAGTGAAAATGTCCAAATTGGGCCCACAGTGTCAATATTCTGTGTGGCCACCATTATTTTCCAGCACTGCCTTAACCCTCTTGGGCATGGAGTTCACCAGAGCTTCACAGGTTGCCATTGGAGGTCTTTTCCACTCCTCCATGACGACATCACAAAGCTGGTGGATGTTAGAGACCTTGCGCTCCTCCACCTTCTGTTTAAGGATGCCCCACAGATGCTCAATAGGGTTTGGGTCTGCAGACATGCTTGATGCTTGGCCAGTCCATCACCTTTACCCTCAGCTTCTTTAGCAGGGCAGCGGTCATCTTGGAGGTGTGTTTGGGGTCGTTATCATGTTGGAATACTGCCCTGTGGCCCAGTCTCCAAAGGGAGGGGATCATGCTCTGCTTCAGTATGTCACAGTACATGTTGGGATTCATGGTTCTCTCAATGAACTGTAGCTCCCCGGTGTTGGCAGCACTCATGCAGCCCCAGACCATGACACTCCCACCAGCATGCTTGACTGTAGGCAAGACACACTTTGTCTTTGTACTCCTTACCTGGTTGCCGACACATACGCTTGACAACATGTGAACCAAATATGTTTATCTTGGTCTCATTGCCACAGCACATGGTTCCAGTAATCCATCTCCTTAGTCTGCTTGTCTTCAGCAAACTGTTTGCGGGCTTTCTTGTACATCATCTTTAGATTTAGGCTTCCTTCTGGGACGACAGCCACGCAGACCAATTTGATGCAAGGTGTGCACCTTACACTGTTACTGGACAGTGAAAGGAGAAGCAGCACAGTGATGAGCTCATCTCTGTCACTCTGCTCTCTTCCTGTCAGCATTCTTCTCCTCAGCATATTAACGGATTGGCTGCTCCTGCTTGTTCCTTCCACATTCCATCCCTGCTACTATACGGGAGCTGCAAGAGACTAATACCAGGTTATATTCAGATACTTGCATGGTTTAGCTTTACTAAATGCATTTGATGATGAGTTATTGATTGTAGAGCTGCATTGACTTGTGTCTTTTCTATCTGCTTGGAATTCAGTTTTAATATAAATGCAAGCTCTGAACTGCAGTTCTCTTCCTTATTTTGCTAAACTGAATCCTCAACCTGGATCAAGTGTGTGCATACCCTGACACTTCTCTGGCTGCCGGCTCGTACCAGGTCAGTGTCTCACCGAAGTGAGGATTACAGCCTCTGAGCCTGCACCTTTACAAGCAACTTGGCAATGGCTGCTTCCATCATTTTTTTTTTTCTTAAAGTGATTGACTTTAAACATTTTAAAGCCCAACTCATATTGTCCAGACCCAGGAATTCAAGTGCAGAAATGTCCCTACTGTGGTCACAGGTGGATACAAGGAACCATGAGGGCTGCAGCAGTCATGGATGAAATGTTGTATTTGTTATTACCTCTGCACAAATTCTCTGTGGAAAACACCCAGGATAGGGCTCACAACACTGATTGTGATTTTAGTTCAGCAGATGCACTGTGTTGTCAGCTCAAACTGGAACTTAAGAGCTGAATGCATTTCTGGCACAATCAACTGGATTTTTCTGTACTTGTCTGATACACGATTGCAAACAGAACAATGCAATCCCATCTGACTCATTGCTCAAGACTTGCTCTTCCTTTGGTCTCCGGACTCTAGGTTCAAGAAGTCTGCCCTCACTTGTTGTAAGTTACAAATTAATAGATAAGAAGCGCGCTCCAACCTGTGCTCTTCTGAGTTACTTTATTGGATCATCCCTAGTAGATATACAGTACATCCATGGTATTTTCCAGCTTATCAGCACAAAAAACGGTTTCAACAATTTGCTTTAAAACGGGTTTTTGTTGCATGTGTTGTAGAGCTGCACAATTCTGGATAAAATGAGAATCACAATTTTTTTTTTTTGCTTAGAATAAAGATCATGATTCTCGGCGTAACGTCATCTTTCACATTATACAAAACAATTGGGCTATCTTTAGGCCTCGTGTACACTGCTTATGGTAAACGGACATTCAGAGGCAGTTAGCTGCTTTTTTCAACTGCCCCTGAACTCATCCAATGTTGTCTTATGTGTACATGTACACAGGTTCGTTTTTTAGGCAGTTGTGTTTATAGGCTTTTCTTTGAAGGCAAAAAATGAGTTCAGACAAATGCGTTTCATTTACAGGCGTTTTTCATTTTTGGCTATTTTGAAATAAATACATTTTTTTTGTTTTTTAAATGCGGCATGTAACCGTGGCAAAACAGAAGTTTTAAACGTGGGTTACTATCTGTCAAGTTAAATCGTTCAGGAGAGGTTGTAAAAAACGTCCCGTGTACATTAAGCCTTACTGTTTTTTAGTTTTTTTTTTTTTAATTCATTGAAGTGTATTTTTTCATAAAAAATTGCTTTTGAAAGTTCGCTGGAAATATACAGTGTGACATAAAATATTGCAACAATCTCCAAATCTCCATTTTATTCTCTAGGGTCTCTGCTAAATATATATATCCTAAAAATAGAGATCCTGTTCCTTTAAAAGCATGTTATACAGCACAGTGCTTGTGCTGTATCATTTGGCCCCCTGTATCACCTGAAATACCTGCCAGTTTCTGCCCTCCCCTCTGTATGCTGATTATGGCTGCTGAGCCCTGACAACATGGTCAGATTACATGCCTCCATCATCCGCTGTGTCCTCTGTCCTCCTCTGTGCTTCCTCCCTGCCTGTCAGCTCCATGTCTGTGCCTGCCCCCTCCGGCTGCTCTAATTACTATTCATTTCTCACACTATCCTCTTTGGTTATGTATGTAATGTCCCCCTACGGTTGTGCTTTATAAAAAGAATGCAGTGTATACCTTGTTTACAGAGCGCTGATCTGACCCGCCGCGCCTCTCCTCTCTCGCATGACAGCTGCAGAGAGAGAGGCGGCAGGTCTGATCAGCGCTGATCAGTGCTTGTAAACATGGTATACACTGCATTATTTTTATAAAGCACAACCACAGAGGGACATTACATACATAACCAAAGAGGATAGTGTAAAGTTACATTGGTGGGTTAACAGCCACTGTAAGTGGTTAAACTGACCTCATGTACAGACGGAAGTTCATTCCTTTGATCTAAAAGAACCGAGAGATACATTGTTTCTCTTTATCGTTTTTTTTTTTTTTTTTTTTTTTTTCCTTTTGACAGCTCTGAGCAGAGAACGGCTCTGCACTTGTTTAACATGAATCGGGGAAATTCTGTATTAAGATTTTGAGGGGGGTTGAATCGCGATCACAATTTTCTTAATGATTAATAGTGCAGCTCACTGCTAGACTAAGACCAGCCATAGACGGAGTGAAGGAAAGAAATTCACTCGATTCCCCCACAGACAGTGTCGATGAGGGAATCCCAACTGGTGAGCCGTTGTGTTCTCCAAGCGGGGGCAGGATAAACTGCCCCTGCCAGGAGAAAACAGCGATTATTGCTAGCAGCTATAACAGCCACTAGCGATGATTGCATGTAAAATCCGGCATGGTTCTAATCTCATCCGGTTCCTGCTGAAACACCTGAGATTCGAACCAGCGTCTATGGCCTGTGTCCTGTCGAGAAAGGTTCCCCTGTCCGATAGTGTCCTCCTTGCACTGTGCAGCACGGAGGATAAAGGAGACGCCAAAAGTCTCTGAACATGAACAGCTGTACACGGCGCCTGCGCAATTAAGACTACATTGTGCCACACGCTCCCGCACGCTTCCGATGCTCGTGCAACTCTGCAAGGGGCAGGTGTAGGGACAGATGCATATAGAAGAGGCCGCATGATGGGCAGAGCTCATACGATCTGCCCCTTACATGCTTCTCAATAATACATCCGCCCCTTTTGAGAAATCCACCCCCATCGTATGAGCTCTGCCCATCATGCAGCCTCTTCTCTATGCATCTGCCCCTTGCAGAGTTGCACGAGCATCAGGTGCGTGTGGCACAATGTCATCTTAATTGCGCAGGCGCCGTGTTCGGAAACTTTCGGCATCTCCTTGGTCCTCCGTACTGCGCAAGTGCTGCGCCTGCGCAGTACAGGGCGGACACTATCCAATGGGGGAGCGTTCACGGCAGAACATCGGCTTTATTAGGCACATTTGCAAAAGTGTGGTCACTAACTCTACCTGAGTTCCTATCTTGGGACATATATAGCAATGAGTAAACTGAAAGCAAAGTTGCCTTGGAGGTAGCCTCTTCCCCTTTTTTTTTTTTTTTTTTAAGGTGCAGAGACACACTATAAGGACATACTTAATGGTAGTTGAAGACTTACAGAGTGAAAGTAAAAATGGCACACAAATGTAAGGTGCACATGGTCTTTTCTACTTTGTATACACACTGGATAGTCTCCCCCAGAAACGCCCAAAAGGCTTGTAGTAGACCAAAAAGTCTCTGAGAACCTGTGACTAGAGCTGCAGACACCCTGTAGTCACTACCTGTTTGTTCTCTTTTTTTTTTTTTTTGTAACCCCAGAAAACTGTGTACTATCTTACTAGTTGCAGTGTGTAATTTGGAAACCTTTATCTACACTGTCCGAAAAACTTCAGTAAAATAGTTTGCAGGACAATACAAGAGAGAAAATACAGTTGCAGTCCCTTGATCATGTGCTTTTTCAGTTTTATGATTGCGCCCGCCAAGCAGGACTGATTAAAGTGAATGAGGCTGGTATGCAAGTGACCTGCAACCTTGTGCAGTGCATGCTTTAACCCCTTGGACCCCAGCACAAGCATGCAGTTGCTGGGCAATTGCAGAATGGCCCCATTTACTTGAATGGGTCGCAGTTGGCAGGCGGTAGCGCCTGCCTTAAGTGACAGGGGGTAGTATTCCTGCTGCAGCATGTGTAAGCACTTGGCTACTGCCTATGCAATCAAAGGGGATAGGGATTGGGGGCGGTAAAACCACAGCTCAACTGCAGGGTTTTATCTCCCCCCAACCTCCCTTGTGAACGAGCCCTTACGGTGCTGCCGCTGAATGCAACCAAGGGCTCATTCACAAGTGCAGCAGGCACTGCTGCGATCTGCTTGACAGATGGGGAGGGGGTGATCTCTTGCCTCCTCGCTGCCTGGTTTAAACCTCTAAATGCTGTGCAATGCACCTGATTGCAGTGCGTTGTATGGCAATTCTAGGTTTAAATCAGGCGGTGAGGATGCTACATTGTGCCTGGTGATATTTAACTTCTATCTTATTCAGGTAGATCTCCACCTTTCTAAGGTTGCCTACCCCTGGTTTATAGCAATGGTCCTGAGATCAGCAGTTTTTGTGGTTGTGTAGCCAAATCTTTGCCCTTCATGATGGCCAAGCTTTGATGCCATCATCTACAGTTCTGTAGAGCACACATTCCATTACAGGATAGTTGTCCCCAAGTGGTGACTGTACAAGGACAACGCAAGGTAATGGCGTGTGTGCGCGGCCAGCACTATATTTTGGGACTTATTTCTACCCTACAGTTTAACTCCAGGCAAATGGATAAATAAACAATTTAAACACAAGTTATCTGTCTTGCCTGACAAATTGTTATTCTTTCCAGCCAGTCTTGCCACTCAAGCTGGCCATAGAGATAGTTACATAGTAGATAAGGTTGAATAAAGACAATAGTCCATCCATTTCAACCTGTGTAGGTGTAGACATGTCAGTGTCTATAATTTCCCATATCCCTGTATATTGTGTTCTTTAAGATGCACATCCAAGAATCTTTTAAAAATATCCATACCCCCCGCTGCCACCACCAATTTTGGAAGAGAGTTCCATATTCCTGCCGCCCTGACAGTGAAAAACCACCTGTGCAGTTTAACCGCTTGCCGCCCGCTCGCCGTCAAATGACGGCTGGGCGGTGCGGCTCTCGTTCTGAGTGGACGTCATGTGACGGGCTCCCAGAATGACCGCTCTCACGGGTCGATCGCAGCCGCATCGTGTTGCTAGGACACGGCTTGACCCCGATCTGTGTAAAGAGCTGCGACTCTTTAACCATGTGATCGGCTGTGTCCAATCACAGCCGGTCACATGTAAACACGGAGATGCCGGTAATCGGCACTCCTCACCTCAGACTGACAGAGTGGAGAGCTGATCAGTGGCACCTCCACACAGGGGACAGCTAGGTATGTAATTGGGGTATAGATCATCAGTGCCCTGATTACAATGAGTGGCCATTAGTGATGCCAGTCAGTGCTGGCTATCAGTGCTGCCTGTCAGTGCTCATCACTGCCGCCTATCCATGCTGCCTATCAGTGCCCATAAGTGCCACCTCATCAGTGCCAATCAGTGCCGGCTCATCAGCGCCCATCAGTGAAGGAGAAAAATTACTTATTTACAAAATTTACTGACAGAAACTAAGAAAAACTTTAGTGTTTTTTCAAAATGTTTGGTCCTTATTTTTTCCTAAAAAATCAAAAAATCCAGGAGTGATTAAATACCACCAAAAGATAGCTCTATTTGTGTTTAGAAAATGATAACAATTTCACATGGTTACAGTGTTGTATGACCGCGCAATTGTCATTCAAAGTGTGACAGCGCTGAAAGCTGAAAAATGTCCTGGGCAGGAAGGGGGTGCAAGTGTCCTGTATTGAGGTGGTTAAGGTTAAACTGCTTCTTCTCCAATCTCATTGTGTGGCCCCGTGTCCTATTACGCTCCTTGAGACTGAATAGTTTTTCTCCTACGCTGGGATCACGATTAAGGTATTTGTATATCGCTATTACGTCTCCTCTCAAGTGTCGCTTCTCCAGCAAGAATAACTTTAGTGCTTGTAGTTGCTCCTTGCAATTTAGGTCCTCTAGTCCCCTTATTAATTTCGTTGTACTCTCTCCAGTTCCAGCACATCCCTTCTGAGGACTGGTGACCAGAACTGGATGGATTACTCCAGATTTGGCCTAACCAGAGTTTTATAAAGTATCAGGGTTATCATTTTATACCTGGATAGATGGTTCGAATCTCAGCTGGTTTAGCAGGGCCTGGCCGAGATTCAAACCATGTAGGGCAGGCTGAATGTACCCAAGTTAATCGATGGATCAACTTTGGTACTACCAGCCTGTCACATTTTTCTTGCGAATATTGCTAGCGGCTATTATAGCTGCTAATAGTAATCGTGGACTTCTCCTGGCAGGGACAGGTCCCCCCTGACGGGAGAACACAATGACTCCGTGGGAGGGATTCCCCCGTCAACACTGACTGGTTGCAGGAAAGAAACTTGCTCCATGTATGGCCGGTTTTGGGCACCCTTTCCATACATCAGACATATCTGAAATCTCAGTTTGGTCTACAGTTTTGTTGCCTGCCTCAGAACAAGCACTGCTTTTGGGACAGCAGCAGTGAGAACCTCTAACATTGAAAACAAAAATATTTAAAAAAAATCCCTGCTCTACTTACAATAAACGTGTTATTTTGGGGAGCTGCTACCAGCAATATGCCCGGTCACACCACATTCAATCAAAAATATGTGCAAAATAGTGAAGTTCTTTTACCAACAGGCTAATATGAAATCAATACTGTAGTGTAAAAAAATAATCAAATATAGAATAAATAATAATAAAAACTGTTATACTATGTTTTACCACATTCATTAACAAATTAAATGTGGTAACACAGTTTTTATTATTCTGTATTCTATATTTGAATTATCTTTTACACTATTTTATATTGGTCTGTTGGTGAAAGCACTTCACTATTTTGCGCATATTAACCTCTAACATTGTATGGAAGCTTCAGGCTTGCTTGGTAACCTTGATCCATACTGGAACTTTGAAACTGAAAGGGGGGGGTGCAACAGCGTGAGTCATGTAAAAGATCACTTGGCCTCATGCACACAGGACGTTTAAAGAATGCCGGCGCTACTGCCAGGAAAAAGCAGCGTTAAAAACGTGCTGTTAGCTGTGTTTTTGAATAGCGTTTATGGGCGTTTTTAGTTTTTTTTTTTTTTTTTTTTTGGCTTTTTTTTCAGTAAAAACACTCCCTATAATGTCCAAACGCGGCTAATGGCTTTTTACAGCATTTTTCATTTTTACAGCTCCACAGGCTCTGCTCCTGAATGAACAGGCTGTTGTTTTTTTCTACTGCCCCTAAATGCTTATGCCTCCAAACGCCTCTGACAGTTTATGGGTGCATGGACACATAGGCTAACAGAGGGGCATTTAGAGGCAGTTAAAAGTCAGATGCCCCTAATAGCAGCTGTAAAAACGTCCTGTGTGCATGAGCCTGTACAGTACAGAAAGGAGCCTGCTGATAACTGAACCAAGCTCACGGCTGCTATTGCACTTTTATTCTTTAGATGAACCAAACATGGTTAAAGTCTAGGGGCAGCCAAAAAGAAAAAACTGAAAAATAAGTGCAGATAACATAATTTACAGTCAGTAGGATGTGTCCCTTGTGCTGGTGGGGCATGGACAGAGGAGGCAGCAGCACAAGGGACACATCCTACTGGCTGTAAGTCATGTCCCTTGTGCTGATGTAGAAAATGTAGCTGCAGTTGTCTGTGATACACAGTGCTTTACTTTCATCTAGGGCAGGGGTCTCAAAGTACCGGCCCGTGGACCGGTTAAAAATGGCCAACAGGAAGGGCCGATCCAGGTTGTCTTTTTGCACTACACCCAGGCACCGCAGAGGGGGAGGCGCCGAAGAGCTTTACCTCTCCATCTTCTCTGTCCTCTCCGCTGCACGCTGCTGCAGCCCAGAGAGAGAACTGAGCGGAGGAAGGATCCGCTCATCGATCTGCCCATCGCCCTAGACACTGACGATCGACCAGAGCCCCGATCCAGGGTCCTGCTGCCACCTCAGGGCGGGAGATTGTGTTCTCTGGGTCCCCTGTCACTAGGCCTGTGTGGAAGCCAGGAGGAGAGGACTCGGGAGGCAGATGATCCAGACTGCCAGGAGAGGCGAATGAGCCATCACACTGAGGCAAAGTCCTTAGTGGAGTGACGGGGGTTATTTTGTGCAGTGTGGGGGAGGTATTTGTGCAGTGTGGGGGGTAATGCTGGGGGTTAATAATGCGTTTGCTGACACCAATGCTGGGGGTTAATAATGCGTTTGCTGACACCAGTGCTAAGGTTTAATAATGCGTTTGCTGACACCAGTGATGGGTATTGTATATTATTGCTGGTATAGTTTATTTTTTAAGTTTTGAAAGTTGGCATGCGGCCCCCATGGGATAGGAAAACTTGTCATGTGGCCCTGAGACCCCTGATCAAGGGTTTACGTCTGCTATAATTTTGTGGCTACCTGAAATCCAGACAGATGAAAGTCTAATGTTCGAATTTTCGAAAGAATTTTCTTTCAAAAATTTTCGTACGAATTTCGTACCATTAGTGGGCTGCAGCAACGGCCGATTTTAGTGTGGCAATCAAATTTTGAGGAATCGGACATGTTGGAAATTTTTAGAAAAATTTTTAATCAATGATGGGAGAATCGTGCGAGAAATGTAATAAGAAAAAAAAAATTTACGGAGAGAAAAGAAGATTCCCGGCCACGAAAATTCTTTTCTGTAGCAACATGAGGTGAAATTGAAGGCTTGTTCGGCCAAATTTCGAAAATGAATGGTGGCATCATTGGATCACAAAAAGAACTAACTTTCTCACTTTGAAAAGAAAATTTGTTCGAAATTCGACCATGTATGGCCTGCTTTAGGCCTCATTGTACACTGTTGCTGGTAAACGGACATTTAGAGGCTGTTGGATGCTTTTTTCAACTGCCCCTGAGCTCATTCTAAGTTATCTTATGTACACATGTACACAGGTTCGTTTAACCACTTAAGGCCCGAGCCTCTTTCTGAGATGTGTTGTTTACAAGTCAAAAACAGTTTGTTTTTTTTTTGCTAGAAAATTACTTAGAACCCCCAAACATTATACATTTTTTTTTCTAACACCCTAGAGAATATAATGGCGGTCGTTGCAATACTTTCTGTCACACCGTATTTGCACAGCGGTCTTACAAGCGCACTTTTTTTTGAAAAAATACACTTTTTTGAATGATAAAATAAGACATCAGTAAAGTTAGCCCAATTTTTTTTTATATTGTGAAAGATGATGTTAAGCTGAGTAAATTGATACCCAACATGTCGCGCTTCAAAATTGCGCCCGCTCGTGGAATGGCGACAAACTTTTACCCTTAAAAATCTCCATAGGCGACGTTTAAAAAATTCTACAGGTTGCATGTTTTAAGTTACAGAGGAGGTCTAGGACTAGAATTATTGCTCTCACTCTACCGATCGCGGCAGTACCTCACATGTGTGGTTTGAACACCATTTTCATATGCGGGTGCTACTCATGTATGCGTTCGCTTCTGCACACGAGCTCGTCGGGACAAGGCGCGTTTTTAAAATAAAAAAAAATTTATTATTTACTTTACCTTTTTATTTTTACACTTTTTTTTTTTAATTGTCACTTTTATTTCTATTACAAGGAATGTAAACATCCCTTGGAATAGAAAAAAAGCATGACAGGACCTTTTTAAATATGAGATCTGGGGTCAAAAAGACCTCAGATCTCATATTTAGACTAAAATGCAATAAAAAAAAAAATTGTCATTTAAAAAAATTATTTAAAAAAAAAGGGCCCTTTAAGAGCTGTGGGCGGAAGTGACGTTTTGACGTCGCTTCTGCCCAGCAATTGTATGGGGGCCATCTTACCCTCACTCGTCTCCATGCACAGCTAACAACAGGACGAGAATTCCTCCGCCGACGGCTTCGGTAAGCGGCGGAGGGCACCCTCACCTGCCGCTGATAAAAGTGATCTCGCGTCGAATCCGCCGTAGAGACCACTTTTATCTTGTAGCGGACCGCCTGCTGAAGAAGGGGGTACCAGGATTATGGCAGCTAGCTGCTGCCATAACAACGATATTCTCCTTCAAACAGCCGACGTAAAACTGCGGCGGGCGGTCCGTAAGTGGTTAATGTCGTTTTTAGGCAGTTGCGTTTATAGGCTTTTCTTTGAAGGCAAAAAAATGAGTTCAGATGCCGAAGTTTCCAAAGTTTCAGATGCTAAACGCGATAACTCGCGTTTAGCCGCGTTTCGTTTACAGGCGTTTTTCATTTTTGCCTATTTTGAAAAAAAAAACAAAACATTTTTTTTCAAATGCAAACACAGCATGTAAACGTGGCAAAATGGACATTTTAAACGTGGGTTACTATCTGTCAAGTTAAATCGTTCAGGAGAAGTTGTAAAAACGTCCCATGTACAAAGCCTAATAATGCAGCTCTTGTTAATAAACCATTTTTTAATTTGTCGAGCATATCTGAATTTGACCTGTTATCAACCTGCAATCCCCTAAATAGCGGTACTCAGATTATGAGAGGGAGGGGCAGAACTGGTAGCCAATTGAGTATTGTGTACTGACAAGCATGCAAAGGTACTGTAGGTGAAGAGAGCAAAGAGATGACCTGCTGATGCTCTTTCACTGTCCATTTAGCAGGCTAAGAGCCGGTTCACACTAGGACGACTTGTCAGGCGACTTAGCCGCCTGACAAGTAGCGTCCTGTTCTGTACAATGGAACCGTTCTAATCGTCGCTCTGACTTAGAAAAAGGTTCCTGTACTACTTTGGGGGCGACTTGAGGCGACTTGCATTGACTTCTATATAAAAGTCGTTTTGCAAGTCGCCGCTGCAGTCGTGTTCAAGTCGTCTGAGGCAGTCGCGCTGCAAGTCGTGCTGCCTCAGTGTGAACCGACTCTTAGAGGGGAGCTGCATGTTTGTGTATTTATACATGTTAGGGATGCACCGACACTGATGCTGCTATCGGAATGCGGTGCGATTTACCCCCCCGCCCCCCCGCTCATATGTGTTTGTGTGTATAAAAAGGGAAAAGCGCCATCAAGTGCTCACAGTGCATAACTGGCCAATTGCAAAATCTGCATAGGTGTCCCGGTCCTGCCGATGGCAGGAGGAGATGTCCAGCGGTCCACCCTCAAGCTGACATTACTTTCACGCTATACCCACACACTGTTCCCTGGACTTCTCCAGCCCTGTGGGCACCTCCAGCAGCCGTGATTTGCTATCACCCGTGGAACCGGGACACCTATGCAGATTTTGCATTTGGCCAGATTTGTGTACTGTGATTTACAATGTTTTTAATAAACTGCCCACTAGATGGCGCTTTTTGCCTTTCTATACACACAGGAGCAGTGGGGGTAATCGCATGCGATTCGAACAGGAATTGAAACGCGTTCCTGTTCAAATAGCAGGCAATTCTTTGCAGTGCGATTTGTGACAATTTTTTTTTTTTTTTTTTTATAATCTTTTATTGTAAGTTTTTTAAAATATACAAAAAGCACATCATCAAGTATTACTGACCATCATACATTATTTTAAACAAACCAATTTTTAGGAATAAGCCCTTTTTACCGCGATGAGCAGGAACGGAACCAACTTTTTTTTATATTGTGTCCTTGTTTTAGTTTACCATGGAACAGGCAGTTCCAAGGATGTTGAGGGATCCTTTCTCCTGTTATCTCCTCTGTGTATTCCAATATATCTTGCCAGTATTTATTTTATCTCTGGACATTCCCACCATATGTGATATGTAGTTCCATGTTGATTACACTTCCGCCAGCAAAGTGGAGACCTAGATGGCTGAATTTTATTAAAGTGGTGTTTCGGACGAAATTATACTTTTTAAATAAAAATACCCCTATAATACACAAGCTTAATGTATTCTAGTAAAGTTAGTCTGTAAACTAAGGTCTGTTTTGTTAGTTTATAGCAGTAGTTTGTTATTCTATAAACTTACAGCAGGCCGTGGGCATCTGAAGCCAGACTGTATTTCTTCCTGGATCTCATCCTTGCAGATCTCGCACATGCTCGGTGCAGCACAAGCAGTGTAATAGATTTCAGGTCAGGTTTCCGTAGCAACGGCAGTTTCAGAGGAAGTTGCCGCCCTTTCCCAGAAGGCATTTCAAACAGGAAATGATGCGATGGGCCACGGCCAGGGAGGAGGAAGTGAAAAATGAATACAGCAGATATACAGTAGGTGCTGAGAAAAAAAAATTAAAAAACATCCAATTTGTTTACAGTGCAGAGTTTAGTGAGGGATGCTGAAGAGTTGTAAAAGTGGGTGGAACTCCACTTTAATTCCATCTGGTGTTAAGTGCCGGCATTCCATGCATTTATAGTTAGCCTCTATCGAGGTTATGTCCGAAGCATAGTTATATACTGCGCCGATCACTTTCTTTTCATCTATTTTTATGCCCATATCCTGCTCCCATTTTCCTATGAAGGGTGGGGGCCCCTGCATATCTAATTCAGATAGTATATCATACATTTGAGATATCCCATGTCTTAAAGGTTTTTTCATATTACAAAGCTTCTCTATTGGTGTCAACTCATTCTCCTCTCTGGTTGGAGAATAGTACTTATAAAGTGTTTTAATTGAAAATACTCCCAATCATTTAAATAAGACCACCCGTGTGTCGAAGTTATGTCCTGTTTTGACATAATTTCCCTGTGAAATATAATATTTATATTATATTGCAAAGTGGCGCATTTTTTCCGTGTTTAGAACAGTACCACAGCAAAATGACATTTCTAAAGGAAAAATTGTCATCCAAAACTGATCGCAGCTGTAATGAATTGTCGGGTCTTGGCAATATAGATAAAACTCATTGAAAAAAAGAGCATGGGATCCCCCCCAGTCCTTTACCAGGCCCTTTGGGTCTGGTATGAATATTTAGGAGAACCCCGAACCAAAATTGTAAAAAAAAAATGGCGTAGGGTTCCCCCCAAAATCCATTCCAGACCCTTATCCAAGCACGCAACCTGGCAGGCTGCAGGAAAAGAGGGGGGGAGAAGAGAGTGCCCCCCTCCTGAACTGTACCAGGCCACATGCCATCAACATGGGGAGGGTGCTTTGGGGTCTGACCCCAAAGCACCTTGTCCCCATGTTTAATGGGCCAAGGGCCTCATCCCCACAACCCTTGACCGGTGGTTGTGGGGGTATGCGGGCGGGGGGCTTATCGGAATCTGGAAGCCCCCTTAACAAGGGGACCCCCAGATCCCAGTCCCCCCTCCCCCCCTGTGAATTTAATTTTTGTGAAATGGTACCCCTACCATTTCACAAAAAAAGTGTTAAAAAATAAAAAAAAACAGAGACAGCTTGGGACAAGTCCTTTAAAAAAAAAATAAAAATGTCCCACAATGTAAATTCACGCCGCCCGACGGACCGAAAAATAAAAAACGCAACCGATCCGCCTCCATGGGAGGCTCCCTGCCGACTGACGCGTCTTCTCTGTGACAGTTCTTGTATAACTGAGGGCGGGGCCACCCAGTGACGTAAACGGGTGACCCCGCACCCCTCGGAAGCCACGGGAAGCTTTTTTTTTTAAATTTTGGCATAGGGTTCCCCTTAAAAGCCATACCAGACTCTTCAGGTCTGGTATGGATTTTCGGGGGGACCCCCACGCCTATTTTTAAAAAATTTGGCGCAGGGTTCCGCTTAATTTCCATATCAGACCTGAAGGGCCTGGTATGGATTTTAGTGGGACCCCCACGCAATTTTTTTTTTTTTTCTTAATTTTGGTTCGGGGTCCCCCCGAGAATATACAAACCAGACCCAAAGGGCCTGGTAATGGACTGGGGGGGGGGGGACCCATGCTCTTTTTTTTCAATGAGTTTTATCTATATTGCCGAGACCCGACAATTCATTACAGCCGCGATCACTTTTGAATGACAATTTTTCCTTTTGAAATATCATTTTGCTGTGGGTACTGTTCTAAACACAGGAAAAATGCACCACTTTACAGGCATACTATAGACACCCCCCAGGTACGATATTTAAAGGAATATTTCATTTTTATTGTTTCACTTTAAGCATTAAAAAAAAATCACTGCTCCCGAAAAATTTGCATTGATACATGTCCCCTGGGGCAGGACCCAGGTCCCCAAACACTTTTTGTAACAATAACTTGCATATAAGCCTTTAATATTAGCACTTTTGATTATTCATGTTCGTGTCCCATAGACTTTAACGGTGTTTGTGTGTTCTACCAAATTTTTTGCCTGTTCTGCTGCGAACCGAACCGGGGGTGTTCGGCTCATCCCTAGTGGGGACACATGTTTTTAAGTTGGCTGCCACTGAATTTATTTAATTGATTTGGCAATCGGGCTACTCGTATTCAATTATCTATCTATGCTGAAATCTAGCCTGCAAATGATGGGGTGTACCATGTTGATATTGAGGCAGTTATATGCCATCCCCTAGACCAAAAGATTTGTGCTTGCTTGCAGGAGATAAGGCCTCATGTACACTGCTGCTGGTAAATGGACATTGGAGCAGTTGGGCTTTTTTTCAGCTGCCCCTGAACTCTCCTCTGTTATCTTATCAGTACATATACACATGGTCCTTTTTAGGCAGTTGAGTTGAAAGTTGAAACGCCAAATGCCCGTAACAGCTTGTAAACGCGGTAAGTCGTGTTGTTTACAAGCGTTTTTCATTTTTGGCTATTTGAAAAATACATTTTTTTACAGCTGCTGTTTTTGGCTTTAGACTTTTTTTTTCTACAATCAATAAACTCCCCATAATGTTATCCTATGTGTCCATTATTATCAACTGTTTTTGGCTGGGGCATTTTTTGGCTGTGAAAAAAACCCAAAACTAATGGGTTTTGAGAGGAGTTTTTCAGCTGTAGAAACACTCTAACATCAAAAACCGCTGATAAACGCGCAAAAACGCGGCTCACCAGCGTTTTTAACGTTTTTAAATCCATAAAAAAAAATGTTAAAAAGCCTAACAGTATTTTTTTAGGCTTTAGTAGTTTTGTTAATGCCAAGCTTTTTTCCAGCATTGCAGTTGTGTGTGTGTTTTGTGTCTGGCACTTATTTATAACGTATCCATGTTTAGTAAACAAACAGACATTAAGGGTAATTTGTATACTTTATTAGGCTTTTCTTTAACCTTTTTCTGTTTTCCTTCATTAACGTAAAAGCAGCTGAATTGCTCACCGTTGTAGGTAACGGATTGCTTATTGTTACATCATGCTGTAACCAAGAACAGCGTGTGCCTTAATTTAGCTATGCTAATTTCTGCTTTTACATCTTGACTTATCTTGGACAAATCTGTGTAGCAAACAAAAACTGTTGAATAAGCAATAGTATTTATATTTCCCAAAAAGTATTTTTATTGCCGGCATATGAAATATTGTCTTTACACATTTACAGATGATTTAGAAAGTATTGTGTACCCATCATACAGGGCAGGATTAGCCTGTATCTTACCCCTTTTACATTAGGTATCTATTATTTTCATGTTCTCGTGTACATTGCAGAAGCAGAACAGGAGAGCTTACAATGAAAAAAATACATCAGTGGAGTCTATTTTAAGATTCTAGTTGAAAGGAGCAAATCAATCAGCAAACTCCACTAATGCCTGGTACACATGATAAGCCCAGCAGGGTGAATGAAAAAAACTGCTCGCTGTATTAACTGCAATGTTATTACTGCAATCCCCCCGCTGTACTATTGTGTTCTGACAGGGGGACCGCCCCCCGCTGTACTATTGTGTTCTGACAGGGGGACCGCCCCCCACCATAACACACCAGTCAGTGATCGCTGATCAGATGCCAATCGGCTGCTGGTTTTCCAGCATGCCTGTTTGACAGAAGCTGTACACACTGGCCAAATGTCATCCAGTTGTTGTTGAACTGCTGATATTCGGCCCGTGTGTACCAGCCTTAAGTTTACCTCAAACAGAATGTTTTGTCCAAGTAAATGTAAAATATTGCATATTAATAATATGGTATGTATTCTCCTTTTAAACCACCAAGTGGCGCTCTGGTCTTTTTTTTTTTTTTTTTTTTTTTACATGGTTAGCTATTTCAGCTAAAAGTAGTTGCATAAACCTGGACTGTTCTGTAATATTGAAGGCGTTTTGCATCTTCTGAAGTGTCTTGAATGTCCTTAACATTGCAGAACAAGGCCAGTTGAATGTGGCTACTACCAGCTGTAGTAAGTTGGGTATCAGTGGAGTCCATAGTTCTGCAAGAGAATGAAAAATTGTATTTGCCATCTGCCAGATACTGTAAGTGTTAAAGTGGTTCCAAAGTAGAGTTGCAAGATTATTTGAAATTAATTAATTAAAAAGATTGTGATCTCGATTCAACCCCCCTCACGATCTCTTTGCAGAATTTCCCAATTAATTCATGTAACAAGTGTAGAGAGTTCTCTGCTCACTCAGCTGTCAAAAGAGAAAAAAAAAGGGGCAGTCTGTCAAGTTTTTCATAACATTATCTGCACTGGTAGATAACTATAAACATTGTAACTTTTTCGTTCTTAGATTAAAGGAATGAACTTTAAGTGGAATAACCCCTTAAAGACTAAGACCCCTTTCACACTGCTAGTGTGACCACGTTGGTGGTAAAGCGGCGCTTTTTGCCCGCTAGCGGGGTGCCTTTAACCCTGCTAGCAGCCAAAGAAAGGGTTAAAAGCGCAGCTGCCGAAGTGCTGCCCATTGATGTATACACTGCTCCTTCACTGTCCCAAAGACACTGCTTGCCGGACTTTTTCTTTCGGTCCTGCAAGCGCACCACCCCAGCATTCACACTGGGGAGGCCTGAAAGGCGTTTTTCAGGCGCTTTACAGGCGCTAGAAAATTACTAGGAACCCTCAAACATTTTATATCTCTATCTCTATCAGAGACCCTAAGGAATAAAATGGCGATTGTTGCAATATTTTATGTCACACTGTATTTGCACGGCGGTCTTTCAAATGCAAAAAAATACACTTCAATGAATTTTAAATAAAATAAACAGTAAAGTTAGCCCAATTTTTTTTGTATAATGTGAAAGATGATGTTATGCTGCGAGAATTGTGAAAGAATCGTGATCTTTATTCTAACCAAAAAAAATTGTGATTCTCATTTTAGCCAGAACTGTGCAGCTCTATTCCAAAGACACGGTTTTTTACCTTCATGCATTCTTTGCTTGAAGGTAAAAAAACGACTGTGTACAGCAGTGCCCCCTAATACTTTCCTAAGCCCCATCGTGATCCGGTTATATGTGCATGAGAGCCTCAGCTCCTCTGGAACTCTCCCTCCTCATTGTCTAAAAAAGCAGCCAGAGCCATTGGCTGCTTTCAATCACGGGTCCGAGTCGTGGCTCTGTGTCTGAATGGCCATGCAGAGCAGCGACTCAGGAGCGGGCCTGCTTGGGTGCCCCCACAGCAAGCTGTTTGCTCTGAGTGCACTTGGCAGGAG
The DNA here is from genome assembly GCF_042186555.1 of Aquarana catesbeiana. Lineage (NCBI taxonomy): Eukaryota > Metazoa > Chordata > Amphibia > Anura > Ranidae > Aquarana > Aquarana catesbeiana. Next base: position 147,932,589 of record NC_133331.1, read on the forward strand.
GGATGGACCAGGAGCGCTGGAGGAGGATCAGGGCTGCTCTGTGCAAAACCACTGTAAATACAGTGGATATAAACAGTCTACACACGCTTGTTAAAATGCCAGGTTTCTATGATGTATAAAAATGAGACAAAGATAAATCATTTTAGAACTTTTTCCACCTTTTAATGTGAACTATAAACTGTATGACTCATTTGAAAAACAAACTGAAATTTTTTAGTGGGTGGGAAGTAAAAATAAAAAACTAAAATAATGTGGTTGCAAAAGTGTACACACCCTCTTATGACTGGGGATGTAGCTCTGTTCAGAATTAAGCAATCTCATTCAAGCTCATGTTCAATAGGAGTCAGTACACACCTGCCATTAAAGTGCCTCTGATTAACCCCAAATAAAGTCCAGCTTTTCTAGTAGGTCTTTCCTGACATTTTGTTAGTCACATCCTACAGCAAAAGCCATGGTCCACAGAGAGCTTCCAAAGCATCAGAGGGATCTCATTGTTAAGTTATCAGTCAGGAGAAGGGTTCAAAAGAATTTTCAAGGCATTAGATAAAACTTGGAACACAGAGAAGACAGTCCTCATCTCTCCTCAAGTGGAAAAAATATGGCACAACAATGACATTACCAAGAACTGGACATCACTCCAAAATTGATGAAAAAACGAGAAGAAAACTGGTCAGGGAGGCTACCAAGAGGCCTACAGCAACATTAAAGGAGCTGCAGGAATATCTGGCAAGTACTGGCTGTGTGGTACATGTGATAACAATCTCCCGTATTCTTCATATGTCTGGGCTATGAGGGTAGAGTGGCAAGACGGAAGCCTTTTCTTACGAAGAAAAACATTTTTTCTTTATCTTTTTAGCAGGACAACGACCCAAAGCTTACATCCAAATCAACAAAGGAATGGCTTTACCAGAAGAATATTAAAGTTTTGGAGTGGCCCAGCCAGAGCCCAGACCTAAATCCGATTTGAAAATCTGTGGGGTGATATGAAGAGGGCTGTACACAAGAGATGCTCTCACAATGACAGATTTGGAGTGTTTTTTGCAAAGAAGAGTGGGCAAATATTGCCAAGTCAAGATGTGCCATGCTGATAGACTCATACCCAAAAAGACTGAGTGCTGTAATAAAATCAAAAGGGGCTCTAACAAAGTATTCATTTAAGGGTGTGCACACTTATGCAACCATATTTGTTTTGTTTTTTATATTTACTTCCCTCCACCTAAAAAAGATTTCAGTTTGTTATTCAACTGAGTTATACAGTTTATAGGTCACATTAAAGGTGGAAAAAGTTCTGAAATTATTGATCTTTGTCATTTTTTTACATCACAGAAACCTGACATTTTCACAGGGATGTGAAGACTTTTTATATGCACTATATAACATATTAAAATAAAAAAAAAACTTGCTTTTAATATCACTTTGTTTTTCAATTAGACATACGTCAACCCTTCTGCACTATAACTCAAAACCCAGAAAGGTGTTTATTGGTAAAATTTCAATGAATATATACAACAGGGACGGCCCATCCATTAAGGGTGCTCGAGCGCCGCCCCCTCTCTCCAGCCATCCCCTCTGTAGAATTGATAGATTCATGCATTGCATGAATCTATCCATGGCCGCTGCCACCACCCCCTATTCAGGCGCCCAGCCCCTTTCAGGAAGCCGGGCACCTGAATTATAGCGGCAGGGGTGTATTCTTTTTTTTTTGCACCTGATTAGAGCCATATAGAACCGCCTCTCCGCCAATCTGGTAGCGCGGGTCTGATACCCGTCACCTGATTGGCTGAAAGGACAGTTGCTGCTATTGGATGCCTAGCAGGAAGCAAGGAGTGACACACGGAGGACACAGGTTGCCGCTGCCTGACCCGCCACCAAGATGGGGTAAGTGCCGGTCAGACAGCGGGCTGGCGGGGGTCACAGTGGCTGCATTTGATGGGGCACAGTGGCGGCATTTGATGGGCACAGTAAGGCTGCAATTGTGTTTTTGTTTTTCAGTATTTCTCAGAATTTTTCAGGTTGTTTGCCCCCCCCCCCCAAAAATTGTGAACCAGCCGCCTCTGATATGCAGTTAATAACACTAAACTATTGCACATAAACTTCAGCTGCTATATTAAAGTAAAGCCGTATTAAATCCAAAAGCAATCATGTATTTTATTAAGGCAGCTCCGGCGTCTCTTTCGATTTCTTCTCCCCCCTCTGCCGGTTCTTTTTCCCCCCTCTGCCGGTTCTTTTTCCCCCCTCTGCCGGTTCTTTTTCCCCCCTCTGCCGGTTCTTTTTCCCCCCTCTGCCGGTTCTTTTTCCCCCCCCTCTGCCGGTTCTTTTCCCCCCCCCTCTGCCGGTTCTTTTTCCCCCCCTCTGCCGGTTCTTTTTCCCCCCCTCTGCCGGTTCTTTTTCCCCCCCTCTGCCGGTTCTTTTCCCCCCCCTCTGCCGGTTCTTTTTCCCCCCCTCTGCCGGTTCTTTTTCCCCCCCTCTGCCGGTTCTTTTTCCCCCCCTCTGCCGGTTCTTTTTCCCCCCCTCTGCCGGTTCTTTTTCCCCCCCTCTGCCGGTTCTTTTTCCCCCCTCTGCCGGTTCTTTTTCCCCCCTCTGCCGGTTCTTTTTCCCCCCTCTGCCGGTTCTTTTTCCCCCCTCTGCCGGTTCTTCTTCCGATTTTGACTCAGTGCGATCTCCCGATGTAATGCTGCGTCCGCCGTGTGCCATGACTTATATTGGCATGGGGAGGGGCCACCCGCTGATGTCATCCAGGGGCCCCGCCCTCTTGTGACGTTGCTGCTCCAATCATGCCCCGGGTGGTGACATCATAAGGAGCGGGGCCTCCAGATGACATCAGGGGGCGGCCCAGCCCCATGCCAATATAAGTCATGGCACATGGCGCACTCAGCATTACACAAGGAGATCGCATTGAGTAAACATCGGAAGAAGAACAGGGCGAGAAGACAGTAGAGAGAGGAGAAGAACCGGCAGAGGGAAAAGATATTGCCAGAGAAGGGAGAAGAAATCGGAAGAGACGCTTGAGCTGCCTTAATAAGATACTTTAAAAACCTGTGTACTGTGTTTATTTTTGACACTTTTTTTTTGAGTGAATGGATAGAGGTACAATGTACCCCATACTCATTCACATAGGGCAGGGGCCGAGATCTGGGGGCCCCTTGTTAAAGGGGGCTTCCAGATTCAGATAAGACCCCATCTGCACACCCTGACAATCACCGGCCAGGGTTGTTGGGAAGAGGCCCTTGTCCTCATTAACATGGGGACAAGGTGCTTTGAGGTGGGGGGGTGCAGGGCTCCCCTGCCCCAAAGAACCCACCCCCCCATCTTGAGGGCATGTAGCCTGGTATGGTCCGGGGGGTGCGCATGATTTCTATTCAAATCAATAAGCTATCATAGGGAACCATTGATTTTGAATTGAGGCAGAGAAACGCTGCTCAAAGCTAGCGTGGCTAAACACGCATTGACGCCAATGCAAAATGCTGATAAAATCGTGTTTTTAATGCTGCTTTTTTCCTGGCGTCGGTACTAGCTTTACAGCTCTTCTTCTTCTTCTTCTTCTTTTTTTTTTATAACTCCCATGGGCATGAGGCCTAAATCTGAAAAATAATCCATTATTCTCTTTTAGGCTATATTCACACTGCGTTTTTTAATGCATTTTGCATAAATGCAGGGAAACGGAACATGTTCGTATCAATGCATTTATGCGCCTCTGTTTATTTGGAAAGGGCAGGGTTTTGCATGTAATAGACTTCAATGGACCCGCATCCAAAATGCACGTATCTCACTTTTACCGCATTTTGTGTTTTTTTTTTTTTTTTTTTTTTTTTTTTTTACACTGTATGTAGCTGGTTGCTAAGGAGGGGTCTGGAAAGCCAGCTGTCATGGGGGCGTGACCATCATATTACATCATGCGGAGGCCCCGCCCCCTTCTTTCGCCACCACCTGGGACACGATGGTTCTGTGACGTCACAGGGGACGGGGCCTCTGGATCACGTAATCTGATGAAAAAGAAATAACCGCGCTAAATACAAAATGAAACGCGTTAAAAAATCACAAAAGCTTCCGTTAGGAAGTACATATAAAAATGCAAAAACGTTGAGGAATATGAAAATTATGAAAAAAAACATGGGTCTACGGATGTGCGCATGAATCAAACATAAGTGTCAATATATAATATCTGCGAATCAAAATAAGTGTCCATATATAGTAACAGAAAATAAAATGTGAGGTATTGATCTGAAATCAGTCCAAAAGAAACCCCTTGGGTGAATCCAACTAGAGTCAATGGTGTAAAAATGTGAGTAACACCCCATACAGTATCCGCAAATACCCAATAATTACGCTTACCGCAAGGCAAGCAAACACCAGCCTGTGTCACGTCTTGGTATAGAGAATCCAAATGGTGCTCCTAAACTGTGTTCATCATGGCTGAAGGAATGTAATGAGGAGGTTGACGCTCTGACGTCATTGCCATTTTCAGTGTGGACGGGTGCTCGCTATGCCGGCCGGCTGTTTGCTGTACTTTTATATACTCATGTGAGTTTCTACTTTTACTTATTAAATCGTTTTTATCAATATTACACTATGGCCAGTTCATTTTTATTCACATGCTTGTGAGATGTCATTTTGGATTCCCTGCTGTATCCTCCGGTTCCTGCCGCAAGCAGTCTAGAACGCCAGTGGATCTCTCATACTGCCATTGAATACAAGCTATTGTTGGCTTGCCTTGCGGTAAGCGCATTATTTGCCTGGTGGTGGATCACATAGTGTGGTGTGGTGGACTGATACTGAACACAAGCTGTTGTTGGCTTGCCTTGGGGTAAGCGCATTATTTGCACGGAGTGTGGGGTTCATCTTCACTACGGAGCTTGTTAGTGTTCACTCCGGGTTTTCTTTTCCTACTGTACCTTTATGCACTAGTGTAAGTTTTCTACCTTCCTTAACTTCATTTGGTTTGGCAGTATTACATTATGGCCAGTTTCTTTTTATTTACATTTCTATGAGATAGAAGTCTGGTGTCCTCATTACATTCCTTCAGCCATGATGAACACAGTTTAGGAGCACCATTTGGATTCTCTATACCAAGCCGTGACACAGGCTGGTGCTTGCTTGCCTTGCGGTAAGCGCAATTGGGTATTTGCGGATACTGTATGGGGTGTTACTCACATTTTTACACCATTGACTCTAGTTGGATTCACCCAAGGGGTCTCTTTTGGACTGATTTCAGATCAATACCTCACATTTTATTTTTTGTTTCTATATATGGACACTTATTTTGATTCGCAGATATTATATATTGACACTTATATTTGATTCATGCGCACATGCGTAGACCCATGTATTTTTCATAATTTTCATATTCCTCAACGTTTTTGCATTTTTATATGTACTTCCTAACGGAAGCTTTTGTGATTGTTTCACGTGTTTCATTTTGTATTTAGCGCGGTTATTTCTTTTTTATTAGTTATTTTGGTACACATCTCACTGTTTAACTGCTGCTTCTTGGGGGGGTTAGTTTTTATAGGTAGCACAGTATTTCTTTGTTTTTCACGTAATCTGATGGCCAGAAGAAGCTGGAAAGCAGAAGATATTTTTAATAAGACTTGTCAAAAATTTCTACTGTATTTTCTCACACTACACTACTTTTTTTTGGTGAATGGGTAAGGGTACAATGTACCCCATACTCATCCACATGGGGGGAAGGGGCCAAGATCTGGGGGCCCCCTTGTTAAAGGTGGCTTCCAGATTCTGATAAGCCCCCTGTCGTAGACCCCGACAACCACCGGGCAAGGGTTATCAGAAAGAGGCCCTTGTCCCCATCAACATGGGGACAAGGTGCTTTGGGGTGGGGGGCACAGAGCCCCCTGCTCCAAAGCACCCACCCCCCATGTTGAGGGCATGTGGCCCGGTATGGGGGGGGGTGCGCTCGCATGTCCCCTCCCTTTCCTGACTTGCCGGGCGGCATGCTCGGATAAGCGTCTGGTATGGATTTTGGGGGGGACCCCACGCCCCCTTTTTTCTTTTTTTTTTTTTTTTTTTTTTGTGGCATGGGGGGTTCCCTCCGAATCATACTAGACCCAAGGGCCTGGTATGGACCTGGGGGGGACCCCTTGCTGTGTTATGTGTTTTTAACCGGCAAGTCTTTTTTTTACATTCAGCGGGGAAGCCCGCTGACAGCTGATGACTCATCTGTTAAGGACGCAGCGGCCGGTATCCCGGCCCCCTCCATAGCAACCAGCTATATACAGTGTAAAAAAGGGAAAACGCAAATCGCGGTAAAAGCGTGTGTCCAAAAATGTGGCAAGCACCGCAAAAAGCACTGCAGAAACGCTCAAAAGCAGCATGCATATATGTGAATCGAGCCTAAAGTTTGTTTATTGTGCATGTGCGCTACAGCCCGCATTTGCGGCATCGCTAGTGAGAAGTTCCTGATGCAGGGGTGATGGAGGTAAAAAATTGGCTGATCTAAGAAAGAGAAGCTGTGATAGCAGTGGCCTTGGCAAGCTATTTCACCAACTGTGCATGTATGAGAATTTTTTTTCACAATGTGCAGATATTTGATCAGCACAGACTCAAGTATGGCATTTCATCTTTGAAGAGGCTATGAATATTACTGTGTTGTGTTTGAGAGGGGGGGGCAGACAAGGGGCAACAGAGGATGACCAAGGAGGGTTAATTATTGTTTAAAGTAAAAAAAAAGAATAAAATGTTTGAATTTTGTAAGCATGGCTTCCTTTTTATATGGCTCGTCTCTGTTGACTCGAGTAGGCAATCATTGGCATACTGAAATTTGGAGACTAAACCATTGAATCTGGATACTTTGGTGTTTTAAATATTAAGTGATTGAACCTGTTGGGCTTATTCCTAAAATGTGGTTAACAGTGGATTGCATTAGATATTTATTATTTTATTGAAAAAGGGGAGATTAAATTCTTATACCATAAAGGCAATGTACTTCCGAAGCTGATTTTGATTTGGATTACACACTTTCTCTTTGGTTCCCTAGTCCTAAAGAGAATGGTGGATGTATTTATACTGCACATAGGTAATTGTAAGATTTTCTCTCCCCATAGAAATGCCTCTGTGCAGGCAGTGTTAAGGAAGACCAAATATGCATGGCTACCTACCATCAAATGTCTGTAGGCACCTTAAAAAGAGCCTGATGCCAGACTATTAATTTCATATGGTTTTACCTGCATTTTTTACGTTGGTAACAGCGTCTCTTTAACAATAGACAAGTTAAAAAAAGAAAAAAAGGTTTCTCTTTCGTTCATTGACAGACACAGCACTCCATTATTCAGAACCATAGTGTTATATCGCCCCCCTACAGGAGTAGGACACTAGGCAGAAAAAAGACTTGGCTACGCCTATGGGTAGTCCTAGGTGGTATACACCCCCCTCTCTGCTATAGGCCTTCAGATTTTTTTCTGCCTAGTCAGGACCTAGTTCCCTGCCGGGATCTCTGGTCCTGGCAATTTTTTTGTTTTTGCTTTTTAAACTACTTCTTTTTTTTTTTTTTTTTTCCCTTTGTTTTTTTTCCTGAGATCTACAATCAACTGCCGGACTCGGTAACAGGCTGGATAATCTAGATCCAGTGGTTCCCCCCCCAGTCTGGCCAGCAAGTGTGTGCAGACCGCAGCTACGCTCTAGGTTGACCGCGACATAGCCCCACTGAACGGGGGCTGACCCTGTGTGTTAAACGTTTCGCGATTTTGCATACAACCAGGTCACAGCATTCCTCATGGCCAACAGCCCCCCCACTTCAGTGGCGAAGAGGTTCTGTCTGGAAGCATTACCCACACGCTTCACTGGACGGGTAAGTAAGGGGCCCCCTCCTCCCCTTCCCTGGAGTGGTGTGGGGTGCACGTACTCCCTGGGGTGGTCGGTCCCTCTGGGGTTCTCCTACAAACCCCTCCTTCCCCGGGTGAGGCCCAGGACTTGAGGCATTCGCGGATCCGCGACCCCTGCAGCGGTCCTCAACTAATTTAGGTTGTGACGTATGGGGCAGGCCCCAGAGAGGGCGCCCACCCTCCATTCCTCAGCTCTGCTTGGTCTGGTCCCCCCGCAGACCTGTGCGTTCTGGGCAGGTGGCCAAAAATTCAAGCTGTGCGGTCACCCCAGATGGCGCTGTGGGGGGCCTGAGTGCGACCCCCTTTTAGGGGGTTCTTTATGTGGACCCTCCGTAGGCACCCCTTGTGCTGGGCCTTAGTGGATGCTCCCCAGCGAGGGGCCTCAGCCAGTGCCCCCTGCGCGAGGTATCCGTAGGTGCCCCGGTGCTGAGGCTCAGCCAGTGCCCCCTGCGCAAGGTATCCGTAGGTGCCCCAGTGCTGGGGCTCAGCCAGTGCTCTCTGCGCGAGATATCTGTAGGTGCCCCCAGGGCGGGGGCTCAGCCAGTGCCCCTGTTAGGGGTCCAGTGGTGCCCCCTGTGCAGAGTCTCGGCAGGTGCCCCCTATGAGAAGCCTCGGTTAACGCCCGCTGTGTAGGAACTCAGTGACGCCCATGTGTGGGGCCTAAGGACAGACGTCCGCCGCCCCCTCTGAGTTTTGTGTTTTCACAGGTGGCACTTAGGCATATAGCCCAGTAAATGGCGCCTCCCCTGCCTCATCGGTCTCGACTGCTCCTATATCTGGCACTGCCACCGTGGACGTGGCCCAGGCCCACCTTGCGAGGTTAGTGGCCACACTCCCTGTCCTGTCAGTGAGGATGTTCCTCCACAACTGCAGTGGTGCACAAGAAGGTGCTAGTTTTTGCCCTTATTACATCTTTGCAGAAAACTTTGAAGATGGAGGATGCAGCTGCGCTGGAGGTGCCGGTCCCCTTGGCACCCATAAACTGTCTCGCACGGCAAAAGCGTTCCCTTCTTTCACCTATTTTGGAATACTTTTCCGTAAAGACTGGGAGTGTCCAAAGTGCCCCTTTGTGGTTTCAAAGACGCTTTGCTGTGTGGTACCCCTTTGTGGGATCCCTCCTTAAAGAGTGAACTGTTCCACCAGTAGTGGATCCCCCAGTCTCTAGGTTGCACAAGGCGACCATGATTCTTGTAGAGGAATCTCCAGTTTTTAAAAATCCAGCTGACCTACCTGGAGAGGGAGCAAAATCCCTCTGCTTTCACTGAATTGGCGGACCAGTTGGTCTGGGGGCTGCAGTTTGTCTGCGATGCCTCTTGGACGCAGTTCCCCTGGTTGCGAAGCTCTGTTTCTGCAGTGGTGCTTACACATGTATTGTGGCTTAAGTGTTGGTCTGCGGACTGGGCTTTCAAGGCAATTGTCTGTCTGTTTTGGGACTTCCCTGGATGACGTCATTACAGTCTCACAGGAGGGAAGTGTACATCTCTTCCACAGTCTGGAATGGGGAAAAGGGCCTCGTAGTGGCTGCGGTCCTTCTTCTCTGCACGCAACGGACCTGGTCTGGCAAGCCGAGAGCGTGACTCCCTGGGCCTATGGATAAGGCCCCTTCAGCATGAAGGCGCGCCCTCACCTATGTCCTAGTGTTCCGGCCTTGAACCCAGAAAAGGGTTTTTTCCTTTCAATAGGCGTCTGTCACCGGACTGTTTGCAGTCCTCCTTGGGGCTGTGCAAGTCCTGTTGCTTCAGGGTGTGCTTGTTCCAGTGCTGGAACAGTTTCGGGGGGTTTTATTTAAACCTGTTCATAGTACGTCCATTTCTAAACCTCAAGGCCCTGAACTGCTTTGTGTGGGTACAGAAGATCAGAATGGAGTCCATCCGCATGGTGGTGGCGTCCCTTCATCATGGGGACTTTGTGGCTTCTGTCAACATCACGGATGCTTATTTACACACTCCAATATGTGCCTGACACCAACACTTCCTTCGTTTTACTGTGAGAGAAGAGCATGATCGTCTTGCGGTTTTGACCTTTGATCTCACCTCCATTCCTCGCGTATTCACAAAGGTGTTGGCTCCAGTTCTGGTTACATCAGCGGAGGATTGCGGTCCTGGGCTGTCTGGACGACCTTCTTTTGTGAGCAGTGTCCTTGGCTACCCTGAGGGGAAACGTAGCTCGCTATACAGACCACAGATTACAGTTGGCTTCTATACTACCTGAAGTCTGCTCTGGCTCTTTCCAGAAAATTGGATTCTCTGGGCCTGACTGTAGCTTCATCTCTGACTAGAGTGTTTCTTCTTCTGGACAAACTCCAGAAGTCGCATACTGCGCTTCAGCTACTGTTGTCTGTCAGGTGGGCCTCCCTGTGGTCCTGCATGTGGGTGTTGGGCCTGATGGTATATACCTTCGAGGCAGTTCCGTCTGCTCAGTGCTATACAAGCTCCCTTCAAGAGAGACCCTGGCGTAATGGGACAAGTGCCCGAGGTCTCTGGGCTATCAGTTTCGGCTGAGCCAAGAAAACAGGGTGTCCCTGGTGCCTTCGCTCTCAGGTATTTTGGCAGGGCACATCCTTTCTCCCCTTGTATTGGACAGTGATCACCACCAATGCAAGTTTGTCCAGGTGGGGAGGTGTCCTGGGACTGGGTTCTGCTCTGGGTCGTTGGACGCTGGAGGAATCCAGACTGCTGATCAATATCCTGGGACTTTGAGCGATCAGTCTATGTATGGATCATGGACGGGTCGACTTCGGGGGCTCCTGCTAAGCATCCAGTCCAACAATGCCACAGCATTGGCCTATGTCAATAACCAGGGCGGAACAAAGAGTGTGTTGGCAGCCCTGACAGTAGCCAGCATCCTCCGGTGGGCAGAATGCCTTGTTCCGCTGTATGCATTCTTGGAGTGGAAAACTGGCGGGCGGTTGCCTCAGCCGGCTAGTGTTGGTCCACGGGGTGGTCCCTTCACTAAGACGTGTTCATCGGATATGTCTTGGATGAGGCACTCCCGAGGTAGATCTGTTGGCTTCCCGCCTTAACAGAGCGGTACTGAGGTTTCTGGCAAGGTCACAGGATTCTTTGGTGGGGCTGTTATAAGTTGGATCTATGCCTCTCCTCCTCTAAAGCTTCTGCCATGGCTTTTGCACAGGTTCGAGGCCGAAGGGATTCTGGTCATTCTAATGGGCCCGGATGGCTTTGTCAGTCTTGGTACGCCGACCTGGTGCGCTTGGTCGCCGACATCCCTTGGCGACTGCCTCTCGGGGAGGATCTACTGTCCCGAGGGCCAATCTTCAGTCCTGCTTCAGTCGCTGGTTTTGAAGGCTTGGCTGTTATGAGCCAGGTGCTGAATTTACGACGCTGCTGAGGGCTAGGAAGATTTATCATTGGACGTGGATCGCATACATATCTTGGTGTGAGGCGCTTGGCATTTACCCTCGTTCTTTTTCAGTGGCCTCGGATTTTGACCTTCCTTCACAGGGGGTTGAGCAGAACTTTGCCTTGAGTACCATCAAGGGCCAGGTGTTGGCCTTGGCAGTTTTCTTTGGTGTTCCCTGGCCTCACACTCCCTGGTGTGTACTCTTTATCAAGGGGCTCAACATCTGCCTCCACCGGTGCGGTCTCTTCTACCGCCGTGGGATCTGCTCTTGGTGCGTTTGGTTCTACAGAAGCCTCCCTTTGAAAATATTCGAGAGGCTCCTCTGCTTACTCTGTCCCAAAAGGTGGCTTTTTTTGGTGGCTATCACCTCTGCTCGCAGAGTATCGGAACTGGAGGCCTTATCTTGTGATCTTACCTGGTGATCCACAAAGATGTGGTTCTTCACCCTTGTCCGTGGTTCCCTCCTCTGATTTCCTTTTGACTAAGGACATTGTGTTGTCTTCCCTGTGTCCCAGGTCAAACTATCCTAAGGGATTTAACTTACATGCCCTGGATGTGTTTGGGCGATTCGGGTGTATTTGGCAGCCAAAGGGTCTTTTCAGAGATCAGACTCGCTGTTTGTGATTTACGGACGGGCCAAAAAAAGGTGCTGTCTGCTTCTTCTGCGACCTCTTTCTAGATGGATCAGACAGACGATGACTCTGGCCTATTCTTTCAGGGGTTGGGTTCCTCCTTACCCTGTTACGGCATATTCTACTTGGCCGCTTACTGCTTCTTGGGCCTTCCATCATTAGGCGTCAGCTGCGCTAGTTTGCAAGGCGGCCACTTGGTCGTTGGTGTACACTTTCACACAATTCTACAACATGGCTGTGCTGGCATATCAGGATACTTCTTTTGGCTGCAAGGTTTTGCAGGCTGCTGTTTAGAGGGTCTCTTCCCTCTTGAGGGTGTATTGTTCAGGTTGGGCTTCGGTTGTTCTGTGTTGAGCTCCTGTTACCTGGTTGGCTCTTGTGTTAGCCTTGGGATTTTTCGTTGTCCCACCCCTCATGTTTGGCACTGCTTTGGGATGTCCCTTTGGTTCTGAATAATGGAGCGCTGTGTCTGTCAATGAACGAAAGAGAAAATGGCATTTTTGACTAAGCGTAAAATTGCCGCAGATTTGGCTCCTTGTGTGTTTTACATCCAAATAAATGCAGATATGTGCAGGAAGTCTAATGTTTGCCCATAACAACCAGTTAGTTGAATTAAATTGTATGTCAAGGCAAAAGAATGCAGTACATCTCTGCAACACTTGCACATTTCCATTGGCCTCTTAAACTTTTTTTTCTGAGCTAAAATGCAGCCCATTATTTCTAATGTGCCTATACATATAGGTGTGTAAACAAGTGCCACACATTCTTCAAGATCAAAAAAGGAAAATCTGCATTGTTGGTCAGTAATTTGTGCCTAATGTGCGTGAATGTTCATTTGCATATTGTACAAAAACGAGAACGCGAGAATAAGTTTGCGCGAACGAATATAAAAATTGTGCACAAATATGTAAAAAAAAAACCCCCTGAAATTATGTCTTTCAAACCTTTTACTGCCACGGATAACAGTGTCCATACAAAACTCTTTGCAGCAACCCTTATTCCCACTACATTTGTTAGGGTTGTAATGTAAGCTCCTGTTTGCTTTCAGAGACCATTAACTTACAGGTGGTACTTGACGCTTTGTGAATGGATGTGATCCACAGCTAGGGGAAGCTGTGAATCCCATCCACAAGGCAGTAAACATGCTGGCCTCGGTTCTCCTTCATTAGGCTCCGAGGCTGCAGCACAGTGGTGTAGACACTACCTGCCTGGAGTTTGCATGTTCTCCCTGTGTCTGCGTGGGTTTCCTCGGGGTACTCTGGTTTCCTCCCACACTCCAAAGACATGCTGGTAGGTTTATTGGCTTTTGTCCAAAAAAATTGGCCCTGGTGTATGGATGTGAGTTGGGGACCTTGGATTGCAGACCCCTTGGGGGTGGGGATCGGTGTGGGTGTGTTTGTGGAGCGATGCATAGATTGATGGCGCTACATGGGTACCTTTTTAAATATATAAAAAATAATATAGTGGATGGGCATCTTGATGGGATGTAATGTGCGGGGATGGGGACAATTGTGGGTGCTCACTCAGGTTGAACTGGATGGACTGGTGTCTTTATTCAACCTTACTAACTATGTAACTATGTAAGTGTCCTTGTTCAACCATGCCAGGCACCCCCCACTACCCTCAATGGTGCATCTAGCAGTGTTTGGTGCCTGCTTTATTATATCAGTAGACATTGGTTGCTTTTAATAGTCTGGGGAAATTGAACAAGGATCATTATGTGCATATTCTGCACTTTTGTAAAGAAATTTCCTTTCTTCAATTATATACAGACCATATTAATATTATATTTATTTACATATATATTTTATTTATTTAAGGTCCCTTCCCACTTCTCCAGTGTATTGCTGCACACATGTTCTCGTGTGTTTAAATGGATTGGCAACACACCTTAAACTGGACCACAATCGCAGTTCCCATCTGTTGGGGTACATTTGCATCAGTGACGGCCCGACCATAGAGGGCGAACGGGCGCCTTTTCCCCTATTCATGCGTCCGGCCCCCTGATCTACATATCAGTTGCGCCAGGCCATGGATTTCAATGCGGCGGGTGTTTTAAGCACCTGATTAGAGCCAGAGGCTCTAATATGCTTCAAAAAAGGGTCGGCTCGGAGCACAGAGCATTGCGCTCTGAACCCACCCCTTTTACATCACGGTGGAAGGTGCACTTTGGGTGTCTCTGTTATCCTTCATTCCAGGAATCACGAGGAGTGTTTGGACACATATGGACACTTTTTTGGATTTATTATCCAGTTTTTTTAGACACTAGCGTGGAAGTCTTTTGTTGTTTTTACACAAATGTTCTGTGGCTCTTATGCCCAGCCCAGGGTCTTTAAACTTGAATGGCTAGATGTCCCCAGACTCTCTATTCGGAGTATCCTTTGTACAGCAGATGTGCGCTCATTCCCCATGAAAGAACATAAAGGTTTCCATAGCGTAACTCGTTTAAAAAATGTATTTATTAAAATTATAAAGTTTTGCACTTACAGTGTTGCCGTAAACATAAAGCATTTGATATAAAACACGAGCCGGCCGGCTCCCGATAGCTGCCGTTGCTTCTGGGACTAGCGCGGTATGTGGTGACATCAGCACGCCGCTCCTCCCTACGACGTTTCCTCAAAGATGACATCTTCCAGAGGACGTTGTGTGATTGCCAGCTGCTTTTTTTGATTTATTATTATCACCTGCGCAGTTACTACATTTTCTTTTCAATCGCTGATTGCATGATTGTTTTCCTGCAAGACCTTTCGACAGAATTCAGACAGACCGTCTGGACTAGGGGTGCAATGGATCAAAAAAACTCACGGTTCGGATCGTTCCTCGGATCAGGAGTCACGGTTCGGATCATTTTCGGATCAACAAAAAAAAAATCTCCCCCACTGTAATAATATATTGGCAGAGTATTGGCAGGGCGTTGCAGGGTATGGCAGAGTATTGGCACTGCTGCCATCTGATCTCTCCCCTCCACTGTACAGATCAGTACACAGAGGGGGGAGAGGAACCGGCGTCATGACATGACGCCAGTTTGTTTACAAGTGATCGCTCCGTCATTTGACGGAGCGATCACGTAGTAGATGGCCGCCGCTCCGGAGCTAGGCTGAAGCAGCGGCCTTTCCTTAGGCCGAGGTGGTGGCACGCTCCGCGGAGCGCATGTGTGCCGATCCGTACAGGCTGAACCTTTCGGATCACGGATCATTGACGACCTGTTGCACCCCTAGTTTGGACTGTACTGGCTGACTTTTGGTACATGTGTTTTGGGCTTAATACTACAGTGGAACCTCGGATTGTAAGTAACATGGTTAACGAGCGTTTCGCAATACGAGCGATTATATTTTAAAAATCCTGACTTGGTTTGCGATTGTTGTCTCGCAAAACGAGCAGGATTTAAGCTTCTGCGGTGTGCAGTACCACATTTGGCCAGTGGTGCGGGGGCGCTGGTGACACTTGGAGCCACTCGGAAATACTCGGTTCCAGAGTGTTTCCGAGCCTTTATGATTGCATCCGAGCGGTCTCCGAGTATTTCCGAGTTTCTCCGGCACCCCCCCACCTCTGGCCACATGCAGCATTGCATGCAATAGAAGTCAATGTCGAACGAATTATCTTCGCTTCCATTGACTTCTATGGGGAAACTCACTTTGATATGCGAGTGCTTTGGATTACAAGCATTCTCCTGGAACGGATTATGCTCGTAATCCAAGGTTCCGCTGTATATGTAAAGCATTGCAGAGTAATATGGCTGCCCCCATGTATATTCAAGTGCAGACTCCACAATGGAACAAGGGTTTTATAAGGTTCTTTTAATCAAACTGAGCGTTTTCTGTAGAATTTGGAGACTTTTGTTTTCTTTTGAGCCATGTTTATAGACTGAAATAAGGCATTTGTGTGTCTGCTAGCAAAGAAGGGATTGGTCTGAGTTATTCAAGTTTGTATTTAGCACAATAGCTGCAAAGAGAAGCACCAGAGAGATCCTGATAATGCTCCACCTGCTGGCTGCAAGTGGTAAATGTGAAAGACTCAAATTAAGCAGTTATATTTACCTAATTTTAACGTTTTTTTTTTTTTTTCTTTCAAAGATTTTATTATGTAACATGCTTAATAAATGAAATGCATACTAAAGCTATGGATTCCATAACCTGCCATCACTGTACCCACTGATGTGTGCTTAGTAGTAGTCCTTGATTTTTGTGTGTGAAGCATATTCTGCCCCACCCTTCTGCAAGCGATCATATATTGAAGGGTGGTAAGCTAATTATAGCTCAAAGTGCATATTTTGCTATTTTCCATTTAGCAAGGTGCATGAAGTCAGAGATTCTGGAGTTGAATTTTGCAGCCAGCAGAGGGCACTGCTCACTTCTGTTGTTCTACTGAGGACTGCTCACTGGGTTTTTTTTGGGGGGGGGAATGTTTTGTGAAGAAACTTTTAAATGTTTTCTGTGTTGCACCACATATTGCAATGTGAAAAAGTATTGCATTTCGATAACTGGCTAATACATGCTATGATGCTTTTTCAGTTGATCAGCTAGTTTATTTAAATGCTTTTTATTATTTAATTTTATTTCTCTATATTTAAATGCAGACCAAACTGTCCAGCAAAAAATGTCTTTACCAGAGACTGGGACAGACATCTGCCAATAGTGGTTTATCAGTTGTAACCCCTCCTAAACCACGGGAATAAAAAGTATCTTTTGTTGGCACCCATGACAGTGTTCTAGTTTGTAGAACTCCTATCTGTGTTACTTATGTTAGTCAGCGTTCAAATAAAATATAAAGAAAAACCTGAGAAACTGGGTGGGAAGGGAATTTCTGTGCACTGTGCTGTCATCAACAATACAGAATACATTACTTTGGACGATTGCTCATGTAACATTTTTATGTCGTGGCCATACCTTCAGCCTCTGCTCTTCTGTGGTAGTAACAGTATAAATTCTTAATCATAAAATATAGGTGCTGTAAGGTAATCAGAGTAAAGATGGGTATACACTTATCAAAAGTCAGCTGGTTCAACAGAAGCTAGTCTAACAACCAGCTTCTGTTGAACAGTCATGCTGGGAAACCAGCATTCCTTTATTGCTTGCAGCCAATGGCTGCAGTGCTGATCTGTGTATTCTGATGGGGGAGGAGGTGAACTTGGAAGCCCTCTTGTCAGAATACAATAGCTCAGCAGGAGCAGTGTTGGGACAAGGGCTGGGCAGGAAGGGAAGCTGCTGTGTGTGCAGATGAGCAAGGGGACAAAGAATAGATGCAGGGTGGTACACCCACTCTATGGCATGTATTAACAGTGAGGGAGAGGGGTGCAATTCTGGATCCTTGCCCTGGGCACTGGACAATCCAGCCCCGGTACTGAGCGAGAGAGATCCCTGTGTACACACTGTGTTAAAACAGATCTGTTTTTATTTTTTTTTATTTTTTTCATTCAGCTTGCTGGTTGAATGAGAAAAAAAACGCAATTTGTATACCCTGTTTAAAGTGAAACTCTACCTTAAAGAGGAAATTCCACTTTATTTACCCCGACTCTATCGCTTTTGGGCATTTTTTTGGAGGGGGAGGGGGATGGGTACTCAGCTTTGTACCTGCTCGCACTTCCAGTCGTATTGCTGACAATTCCACTGGAAGTTCACCCCACATTCAAACCCCCCTCCTGCTCGCAAACCCTATGGGACACGTCACAGGTCACATGAGGTTCCGAGACCAATCACACAGTGAGGAGTTGGCTGTGAAGCCATAAGCAGTCACAGCCAGCTTTCCACACTAATCAGGATGGCGCTGGATCCTTGGACAGGTAAGTTTCCTTTTTATTAAGTCAGCAGCTACAATATTTTTTTAACTGCTGACTTTTAATTATTTGCAAATAGGCTGAAAATCTGCTTTAGGAAATAAATTTTAGGCAGTAAGCCCCATCTGCAAGGGTATATTTCTAGTCCTAGCAACCCATTTGACTACTGCAGACCTAGATGTACACCAACCTAGCTAGTACATGTTTGTTTCACTGTGCAGGTCCATGCTTTGACATATAGAATATATACTTGAACATTAATTTGTATAAATATAGTTCAGGTCCTTGGCCTACTATTTGATATCAAGTGGCAGAGGAGGGATGATTAGTGAAACCTTTTCAATGTTACAGAAGAAGCCCAGCTGAATGTTACTACTAGATATTCTAATATTTCAACATTAGTTATTGTTGAGCAGATCTATTTTGGGATTGCCTGTTGGATGTTGCATTTTGTGGTCCCAGTCGCTTCTAAACAGCGCTCTACAAATCCCCAAGGTAGCCAATATATTGCTTAACATTTGTTTAATCTTTTCAAACATTTAAAGCCCAGTTGAATATTGCAGCATTCATATTGTGATGCAGTCAGGCTGATGATAGTTCTACATATAGGCATTTTTTCTTTACTTTCTATTTACTGCAGCAAGAGGTGAAAATACTTTCTGCCAGCAGCACTCTGGGAAGCTGGCGTCTGCCCAACACACAGCCCAGCAGTCCAGATTTCAAGTTACAGTGCCTTGAAAAAGTATTTATACCCCTTGAAATTTTCCACATTTTGTCATGTTATAATCAAGACAGGCCCTTGCACTATATGGTTTTGGTAAATCTGAATACAAAAATCTGCAGAAAATCTAATAGTGTGTATGGGGTCTACTGGGGGCTGAATACAAATGCACGCCACACTTTTCAGATATTTATTTGTAAAATATTTTGAAAACCATTTATTATTTTCATTCCACTTCACAGTTATGTGCAACTTTGTGTTGGTCTATCGCATAAGATCCCAATAAAATACATTTACATTTTTGGTTGTAATATGACAAAATGTGGAAAATGTCAAGGGGTGTGAATACTTTTTCAAGGCACTGTACACTGCTCCAATCAACAACACTGTTCCCATAGCAGGGAGACTTCTGCACTTTGTGGTGAGCAGAGATCTTGTTTCCACTGTGTGTGCTGCTTTCTGAAAGTAAACAAGGTGCCCATATGTATTATTGTGAATGCAGCCTACCTGCATTACACTAAAAGGTTCAGTTGATAAGATTAAACAAAAGTTAAAGTAGACTTAAAGGTGTTTTTTTTGGCCAGAGTAAGAAGGTTATAATCCCTGTAAAGTTTATTTTTATCCATCTTCCTGTCCCATAGCCAAATCAAGAAGTCATTGAAAATCCCTCTGAAGAGAGGAAATCCCAGAACTAGTGTCCCCACAGAGATGTTCCCTCTCTATTCCTGTTCTGCCGACAACCCAAAACTTGAGATTTTCTTTTACTTTCAGTGATACAGTGGAACCTCAGATTACGAGCATAGTCCGTTCCAGGAGTATGCTCGTAATCCAAAGTACTCGCATATAAATGCGAGTTTTCCCATTGAAGTCAATGGAAACGAAAATAATTTGTTCCGCATTGACTTCAATGGGATGCAATACCGCATGCGGCCAGAGGCGGGGGGGCGACAGAGAGCCTCGGAAACGGCCGAAAAGGCCCGAGCACACTTCGGTGGCCTCGGCAAACCTCTGAAAGACTCTATTCACGAGCCTTTCCGAGGTTTGCCAAAGTCAGCCTAACTGTCCTTGGGCTTTTCGGTGCATTTCTGAACGGCGCCGATCGGCTCCGGTGCCCCCCACCTCAGGCCAAAAGCGGTACTGCACAACGCTTTGGCCTGAATCCCGCTCGTTTTGCGAGACAACACTCGCAAACCGAGTTAGGATTTTTAGAAATACAGTGCTTGTATTGCAAAACGCTCGTTAACCGCGTTACTCGCAGTCCGAGGTTCCACTGTAATTGTAAACAGGACAAATAGAGAGGATGAATCTCCCTAATGGGGCACAGAGTGCAATAAAAACTTGACAGGTGTCTATTGCCTTTGTAGTCTGTCTAAAACTAACCAAGTTTTGCCTTTAGTTATACTTTAAGCCATTGTCATTTTACAATGGGTGGGCAGCTTGTACAGGCACAATCGTGTATATTGCACTGTCTTTCAGATTTAGAGTGCGCAATTATCATGTGACAATAAAATTTGCATCCATCATCTTTTTATTCTACAGGGCCTCTGCTTTCAGAAAATATATAATGTTCTGGGGATTTAAGAGAAGTTCAGGAATCGCAAAAACAAAAAAAAACATACTCGCCTAGATGGCTGGAGCACTGATCCCAGCTGCAGCTGTCCCTCCGCTAGCTCTAAGGCCCCTTTCACACTTATACGACTTGTCCCACGATTTTGTACTGCAAAATCGTATGACAAGTCATTCTCCATGATTTTTAATGACTACCATTCATATTGGCACGACTTTAAGTCGTGCCGAATTCAAAGTAGTCCCTGCACTTCTTTGGTCCAACTTCCATGCGAGTTGATGTCCATAGACCTCAATGTTAAAACCCTCAAGTAGCATGCAAATTGTACCTGAATAATATAGACACGATTTCAGCACTACTTTGTAAGCACAAGCTGAGAATGGTTAATGCTAAAGTTGTGGCAAAGTCGTACTGCTCTCAAATCGCGGCCTCGAAATCGCAGTAAAATTGCGTGACTTTGAAGTCGTATAAGTGTGAGAGGGGCCTAAGACTGAGAACTGAGCAATAAAACACCACTGATCGCTAAGCTCCCAGTCTTCAGACTGCAGAGAGCTGGTGACTGTCAGATACCGGCTCTCTGCTCTGCCCCTCATGCTCACTGGAGGGGGCCGGAGTGGCTGGGTCAGGCTCTCAGCAACTCACTGAGAGGCTGAGCCAGCTGTCGGTCCAGGCTTCTGGGCGGATCCTGAGGCTTCATGCACACTGGGCTTAAAGAAATGCCAGTTTCCTTGGCAGAAAAAAAAAGCTCACATTTTATGTACACAGTTTAGGTGAGTTAAAGAGTTTTGCAGGGTTTTTCCCTGCCAAAAAGCTCCAATTAAACGCAAACCAGAAGGGTTTTTTTTTCCTGTCTCTAAACATTGAGCTTAAAATATGTCTCTAATCGTCCGTCCTAATGTGCATGGACCAATAGGATAACATTGAGCTGCTTCTACAGGCAAAACACAAAACTCCTGTAGTAGCAGTGATTTTTAAAGTGGTTCTAAAGGCAGGTTTTTTTAACTTAAGGCATTCTATGCATTAAGATAAAAACACCTCTCTGTTCAGCAGCTCCCCAATACCTACCTAAAACCCATTTAGATCCAGCGATGTTGCACAAGAGTCCCAGTATTCCAGGATTCTCCCTCCTCATTGGCTGAGACAACAGCGGGCACCATTGGCTCCCGCTGTTGTCAAAGTCGGTGAGCCATTGGGGAGAGAGAGGGGGCGGGGCTGAGCCATGGCTCAGTGTCTGAATTGACACACAAAGCAGCGGCTCGGCTCAGGTGCCCCCATAGCAAGCTGCTTGCTGTGGGGGCAGGAGGGAGGGACCCGAGAAGAGGAGGACCTGGGCTGCTTTGTGCAAAACCACTGCACAGAGCAGGTAAGTACAAAAAAAACCAAAAAACTTTAATATCACTTTAAGCCAGTGTGTATGGACCCTTACCATATGGTCAGGATCTTTTCAGAGCCAAGGCCGGCTCTATGACATCAGCTGGCAGCGGACATTAGCCCGCTGTTGGCTGAAAACAGGTCACAGGAGTCAAGAACTAACTGCACTCCTGTGACCCACAGAAGTACAGCCAAAAAAGCTTTGGCCCTACTTCAAGTAATTTCATTGCTGAAAATGAAAAACATTTGCTCTAGAGCCAAACTGGTAAAGCAGTACATTGGCTAACTTGGGGATAAAAATTACGTTTTTTCAGGGTCTTTTAGATAAACGCAAAAGGATCAGGTTGATCATTAATAATTGTGTCATCGTTTAACTTTTAATAACTTTTTTGTGTTACTAATCTTCTAATTTTATGCATACATTCTAGGGCTGGGGAAAAAATCGATTTGAGTTGAGAGGTCAAATCAATTCAAATTTTCAGCAAATCGATTTTTTTTTTTTCTTTTTCTTTTTTTTTTTTCCACCAGGACCGGCGCTGACACCGCGCCGGTCCTGAGGAGCTGCGGGCAGGAGTTTTTAGGCGAGGCCTAGTCCGTGAGGCTGGACGCCGCAGACTAGGCTGAAGCCACGGCCTCGCCTAAAAACTCCTGCCTGCAGCTCCTCATGTCTGGCGCGGTGTCCATCAAAAAAAAAACTCGATGTGAATCAAGTTTGTTTTTTTTGTTTTTTTTATCGCAGGTTTCTTTTTGAGAAAATCACCCAGCTCTAATACGTTCACATTTTCTCATTACATATGCATACTGTGTTTTGTGATTTTCAGTGTTTCATGCTGGGTGTGCTGTACTGCTTCTTCTCACAATGCAAGTCTATACAGCATTCAATGATCAGGGAAAATCCAGTCCTGAAATTGCTGAAATTACTGTTGTGTTTTTTTTTTTTTGTTGTTTTTTTAATCTTGTAGCGCTTATTGAATCCCTCACAAATGCCAGCCAAGCGAATGGCGAGCCTGAAAGCACAGAGTCATCAAACCCGCGTCTCCGGAAGAATGCTGCTGAATCCGCCCCAACTGCCAATGGTGAAGCTGGAACAGACACTGGAAAGAGCTACACACCAGACCAAGTGGAAGCAGTAAAAAGGTGATTTAAACTGCTATGATACTTGATCAAGTCCACTTCACCCAACATTGTTCTATTTGTTAAATAAAAAATTGCTAAAATGCTTAACTATTTTCCTAATGATTTATTCATTATTGTTGGATTGTGTCTGATTTTATACTTCAGAAATGTTTTAAGCATTGACATCATTAATATCAATTAGGTCTTTTTGAAGGAACATTAAATGGTTATGCAAAGAATTGTTCACCTACTTTGATTAATTTGAGGTTAATCATTATTTGTTAGCTCTAGAATTATAGTGTGAAGGGCCAAGTTGTTGTAGAAAGTCATGATTGTAGTTATTGTATTGAGAACTCTTGAGTATAAGCTTCAGCTATTTTCATATCTGTATGCAGCCCCAGTGGTTATAAAGGAACACTTTCCTTGACTTTAGTTTGAAAGCTGAACCTCTGTAGAAGTTGTAAAGCATTGTAGTAGCCTGAACGCTACAGTGATGACTGCATATTTCTAGGTGCTGCGCTGAATGGCTGCCCTTCTGTATAGTAATCATAGGAGGTCACTTGCTGGGTAAGGCCGCCATTCCACAACATGTTGCATTCTTTTCAATGAATGGATGAGGTGGAGAACCTGGCATCACTGTCTCTTCTCTGCCTCGACCAGTAGGTCCTGTGGTTAAGCTAGTTTCAGGTTCCTGCGTAGATGGTCAAATCAAACTGCATTGTGGTTAACAAGGTGCACACACTTGTTACGAATTTAGAAGCCAACAGAGATCAGGGACATGTCTTTCCATTTCAATATCTTAAGAAAAAGAAAAGGCCTGAAACTTGGTGTCTGTCCAGGAAACAATCAAAATCATGCAGTACAAAGTTGAGAAGAATAAATGAACCCCCCCTATGGGTCAGTCAGTTGTTATAAGATTGAATGCACCTATTGACCCTACCATGTATCTGTTATATCTGTTAATGGTTTTCTGGTGTCCTTCTGACAACACTCTCCATCTGTCATTCAAATACAGGAATGGCTTAGCTTTGACAACACCCAGAGGCTTCTTATCTCACTCAGTGTTGCGTACACAATGTGCTTTCATTTCCAGGTCCAACATTTCTCTGTTGTGGTGAGCCCTCTACTGCTTGCAAGTCTGTCGCTTCCAGCCTTGCTTCTATTCTATGCACCGCACTCGCAGAGTGATACATAAATGTATCTCCATGTGTGCCACCTGTACACATCAGTAACTTTCCTAGGCTGAACAGTGATGCTTAAAGGTAGCTGAGCAGCTAACCTATTGGTGGTAGCCTCAAAGCCACCATCTTTTTACTCCGTTTTACAATTTACTACTTTTGAATAGTCTGAAATCATGACTCAGATCCAGCTTGGTAGATCTTTTCTCATCTCATTGCATCTGAAGTAGCACTCTGCCTCTTCAAGGTTCTCTACCCCTATGTTATACTGTAGTTCTAGTCAAATTTGCTGTAATGGCTCTCTCCCTTTTTTTTTTTTTTTTTTTTTTTTTTTTTTTGTAATTAATAATGCCTTTATTTTTTCTGTTTCTTTTTTTGGATGGTAGATGTTAATGTGATAAGAAATAAATATTAGGCTTTTTATACCTTCACTCATCAGGGTAAAGCAATGTAAGGACTACTATGAAATTTTGGGAGTGACTAGAGAAGCCACTGAAGATGACTTGAAGAAATCCTACAGAAAGCTTGCTCTAAAATTTCATCCAGATAAAAATCACGCTCCTGGCGCCACAGAAGCATTTAAAGGTGGGTAAATCAATTTGAAATTGTTTTCATGGGTATATTATGGATTAGAGGAAAGATTTCAGTAGGATTGGGTTTTGCTTAACAAACTTCCATAGCGTTTCTATATAAACGGTCCCAATTCTTTATCAATGCTATAGTGATCATTTCCCCTTTTTAGATATGATGCATTGTGTTACAAGAGCAAGCTAGTGATTGGATCAATTTTGTGGTACCTATATGCTGGAAGAGGTCAAAATACATCTACTTCTCATGTAATGGGGCTGTTTAAAGAGAATATATCATCTTTCCTTGGAGGCAAATGAGAAATATCCACAGTCATTGGTGTTTGCCTCGTACCATACTATGATCTAATCCAGCACAAGTGTGTGTACACTAATGCTAAGGGACAAACATGCCATAAACCAATTCAACATGATCTTGAACATTTTGATGACTTTCCAGTGTTGGATCTGTGTGATACTTTCATATGGCTGTCTTATGCAGCATTCTCCTGAGATCAGCAGTGCTTTCACACAGGATGAGCTCTCCATTTCGGACTATCATTATCTGTCTAAAGCAGATTAGCGGCTACTCAGCTGCTTGTGCTGCAGATTTCCACACACTGATGATCCAGATGAACAGCTGAAGAAATATTCACAGGCATATCGCCTGGGGGTCATCTGTACTAATAGAATATGGAAACTGCAATGGCTGGCTTTTTACAGTAAAAAAAAACATTCTACTTGCTTGGTTATCCAATGGCCCAATAACTTCCTAGTCTGTTTCAGAACACGTATGCAGATAATCAGTTTATTAGTTTTGACTTTATCCTCACTTTCTAATCTGCATATCTTCTGTGGGTAAGTGGCTCAGAAAGTACTAAAGCATGCTGGTAAACGAAGCAGACAGGCAGCTAGGTTACCAATGGCAGTCCCCATCCCCCCCCCTTTTTTTTTTAACCACTTAAGGACTATATGACCCCTGTCACAAACAAATTTCCCAGCACGCTTACCTGTTAGCCTGCAAACAAACCAAATTAACCCTGTGTAAAAGTCATGTATATGATGTTTTAGATGTTATAACCATGATCTTAGTGTTCTTGTTGGTTTGGGTTGCACTGTACAAGTGTTCACGACAACATTGTATCCCAGGCTCTGCTTCCCTTTCCTGTGGGCCCAGGACAGGCATGTGTCAGGGGTCTGCGAGTAGACTGGAAAAAGTTCAACACACATCACTGTCTGAGTGAAGCCAGAAAAGTGACAAGAAGTTTGTCAATTCTAGTTCACAGCTGACATTTCTGTGAAGCAATCTGCCTTTCTTCAGTGGGTTCTATGCATTTAGTCCTTTCCGTGTTAGTTCATTCATGCCCCAGATACTCTAGCCAGGGAAGCAGTAATTTGTGCTTAATTAGCTGCAGTAGAGGGCAGGGTGGACATTTTGGGGTCTAATGGGCCATTGATGTTGCCTTAAAAAGAACCTGTTAGCCCCCATGTTACAAAACTTGCACAGCCATCTAGTGGCCGTCTCCTAAATATCCATCCAGTGGGACACATGCAGGTTCTGACTGCATTCTGCTGAGCGAACACTGGTCTGCCAGTATTCTCTAAGGCAGTGGTCCCCAACATTTTTTGGCATCGGGACTGGCGTGGAAGAAAATTGTGCCAAGGCCCGGGGTGTGTATGCGGCTTTTCGCAGGCAATTTATCGGGTCAATGGCTGGTGTTAGCACTTCAGTCATCCCGGCACCATGATTGATATGGTGGTGGAGGATTGAAGCGCATTATTTCTATTATTACATTGTAATAGACAATTAGTTCAACTCGCCATAATGCAGAATGTGCCACCAGATGCGGAGTGACGCTTGCCATGTCGCCTGCCACCAGATGCGGAGTGTCGCTTGCCATGTCGCCTGCCACCAGATGCGGAGTGTCGCTTGCCATGTCGCCTGCCACCAGGTGCAGAGTGTCGCTTGCTATGTCGCCTGCCACCAGGTGCGGAGTGTCGCTTGCCATGTCGCCTGCCACCAGGTGCGGAGTGTCGCTTGCCATGTCGCCTGCCACCAGGTGCGGAGTGTCACTTGCCATGTCACCTGTCACTGCAGTGGTGCAGCACAGGCGTACACATTAGCTCAAAGGCAAGCCTGGAGTAGTGGGTAGTGTGGAAGAACAGCGGTGATGGGGGAGATGATCTCATCTCTCTGCTCCCTCACCTCCAGCATTATAGCCTTCGCGGCCCGGCTGCAAACAGGCTGCGGCCCGGGGGTTAATGACCCCTGCTCTAAGGCAATTCATGTTCCATGTTCCAAACAATGCAACAAAAAGTGGTTATGTTCTGTGTGCAGGACCATTGTTTCTTTCAGAGTAAATATTTTTATGTCTAATTATTATTATTCTGTTATATCCTATTATTTGTCAAGAGTTTAAATATGTTTATTAGATTTATTTTTATATTGAAGAACAACAGACAGGTAAACAGAGCAGTATAAGAGCAACTCTTGTATGATTCAACATATTGAAGATGGTCTTTGTATGTTCGTTACTGGTAGGGCAACAAGAGGCAAGACGTAAGGACAAGCCGCCAGTAGGCAACACAAAAACCATAACAAACCTCAGTAAATCTCAGGAGATCAAATAAAGACACAACACTTGATATACAAAGTGAATCTATAGGCATTTTTTTTTTTTTCTTTTTTTTAGTTCAATTGGGGAAGGATTAGAACTCCTGGTGGGTTTTACTTCCTTCCTTTGCCTCTGCAAAGTAAAAGCATAATGTGCAAGTATGCATCGTACTAGCACATTAAGTGACACTTACTTGCAAACGAAGCCTGCGATGTCCCCGCTGCAGGCTGCATCCATGTTTGCCCCTCTTCCTTCCAGGGCCGCGGACTCTGGCTCTGTGACTGGCCAGAGCTGCATGACGTCACTCCCGTGCATGAACGCGAGAGCTGCCAGTCACAGCACTTGCTCATGAAGAAACTGGACGGTGGGCGTTTCTTCACAGCGCATGCGCCGATGACATCTCCGGCGCAGTGTACAGTAAATACCTCCTAAATGGTGCATCTTTAGGAGAGATTTACAGTACCTATAGGTAAGCCTTATTCTAGGCTTACCTATAGGTACAACTTCCACAGAAAGGTTTACAACCTCTTTAATAAAATCAGTCAAAACAAGCTCATGGCTTTAGCTGGAATCTATATATTTTTTTTTTTTTTACCAGCCGGCGATCTGCTGTTCAGTGATCCAGGTGGCTTTACAGCTGCCTAATCACTTCTACAGTAGTGAGAAGGTTTCAGTTCATTCATTTATTGGCTACTGTAGCCAGGGAGCTGCTAATCATGCCCAATTAGATGCAGTGGAGGGCAGAAAGGCATTGGGGATCTAATGTACTTCAAATAGAACCTGTCGCTGGCCCATGCTATCACATAGGGGTTTGTTTGCACCCTTATGATAGCAATCAAGTTTAAAGAATTAAAAAAAAATAAAAATAATTGAAATCTACATTTAAAGGCATCCCCATCACTCTGTGCATACACGCAAATGCAAACATGAGCATAGGGCACACAGATGTATGTATACAGCAATTGTTCCACATATTGGATATTGTTGCGAACATCAGAGTGAGAGCAACAATCCTAGGGCCATAATTCACAGCTTGAAAAGGTTTTTAAAGCATCAGATATGGATAATTTGGGGGACAGTAGTGTTTCAGAATTTCATGGCCACACACAATTCTGAGGTTTGACATGTTTGGAATTTATTTACTTGACACAACCCCATCTTTTATATTTTACCAATAAATGTGCTATTCTATGGTTTGTGGGCACTAAAATTCATTTTAGTAAATTTTTTTTCTTACAATATGAATTTGATAAATATTGTGTGGAATTGCCACCATTTTATTCTACAAGTCATCTGTTTTCATAATATATATAATTGTTTGAGGGTTTTAAGTAATTTTCTACCAAAAAATGTTTTGTGTTTGTTTTTTTGTTTTTTTTTATAGTGATTAAACATAATTCATATAAGAAGGCATTTCCCTCCTCCACAGTATAAGTGACCACACTGACCATGGTGGTCAGAATACAGAGTGATGCCTGGCTTACTTGTGAAATCATGTTGGCAGGGACTCTTTGGGGTTGATTTACTAAAGGTAAATCCACTTTGCACTACAAGTGAACTTCTAAGTGCACTGCAAGTGAACTTGGAAGTGCAGTCGCTGTAGATCTGAGGGGAACATGCAAGGAAAATAATAAACTGCATTTTTGCTTGCACAAGATTGGATGATAAAATCAGCAGAGCTTCCCCTCATTTCAGAACTTCCCCTTTAGATCTACAGCGACTGCACTGCAAGTGCACTTTTAAGTGCACTTGCAGTGCAGAGTGGTTTTGACTTTAGTAAATCAACCCCTTTGAGTATTTTGGGCTCCACTGTATTCAGAGAACACAACCACACGCTTGTCCATAACACGTGTCTTTGCAGGTTGCCAACCTGTATATTCTGGGTCCTTATCTTAAGACTAACAGGCCAGAGGCAGCTAGAGACCAGTAGCGTACATAATGTTCTTCTTACCTATGCTGTTCCTCTTATCTATGTTGTGTCTATTTGTTTGGGGATTATTGCAGTTTGATGATGAACAAGACGATTATGCAATATGGCCTGGCTATGCATTATTTAAGCTGTTACAAGCACATATGGAGGCATTCCCAACACAGACCAGTTAATACTAGAGATATGGAAGTGTGTGGACAGATTGGGAGGATATTTATTCTTCCACATTGACGTAGTGTGAGGTTGTAATCCAGATGTACACAAAGTATATCTCTGCATTGTTTACATACAGAAATATTGCCCTCTTTCTCCAGACTAGAGACTGACTGGAGAGTCTTCATTTTATATTGCTTGACAATATTTATATATATCTATCTCGTTCACATTGTACTATGCACAATAATGCATGATGTTGTGTGCTTTGACGTGTCATGCTGTGGTTTTCAGAGATTTCATTCAGTATGCTTAAAGAGTAACTCCACTTTTGTTGAAGAAAATATTCCCCCCCTGCGTGATCTATGTACATGTGCTGTTTGTCTGTGTCCATGTTCAGAGTGAATCTGTATGGGAGTGGTTTTATAATTAACAACTCCTGCATCTGCAGGGCTCTAATTAGGAAAGCTGCATCCCTTTAAACGAGATTTCCCTTTTGGAGTGTCTCGCCAAAAATGACATTTTTTTTTGCAGGGGATGCTCAATAAGCCAATCACACAAGCAGGGAATGGCCTATCTGGGGAATCGTTCTGTCCATCTGTGTACAGAACGCCTCCAGGTAGTCCATATTGCATTGTATTTTACAGAAAATTATAGCACTGCGGATTAAAAATGGAAGGTAATTTTCAATAACATTAAATTACAATATGACTTGAGATATATATATATATATATATATATATATATATATATATATATATATATATATATATATATATTATTTATTTATTTTTTTTATTTGCTCATTCTTTTTCTCATGAAAGTGGAGTTACCCTTTAAATAGAACAACACCAGGCAACACAGGACTTTTATAGGGCTCCTACAAAGGGAAGTACCGTAATTAAAATATGCCTATCAACACTGGATCCTGTGCAAATGTTTTCCGTAAGTAAATGTTTCTGTAACCTTTCACGTGCTTACAAGTGTATATTGGTTCATTCGTGAATGACTGAAGGCTGGTCGTTCTATGTACGCATGGCTGCCACATGAATGGCTTTTTCATTCAGGTTCGACATGTAAACATCCATTTCGTTCAACCAGTGGTGGTGGTGCCTGCTGATTACACATTATTATTTACATATCATCCTTGAGCAGTAGCCATAGCCAGAAGTGCCTTCTTCCTAACAACAAAGGTCACTGAGGGGATTGAGATGCCCACTTCCTAGCTCCTGTTGTCATTTACCTGCCTCCTAGCAAAGGACACCAAAGACCCCTTTCACACTGCGGCAATTTTCAAGCACTTTAGCGCTTAGCCTCTGCTAAGTGCCTGAAAACCATTCATTCAAGTGTGACTTTTCACACTGGGGTGGTGCGCTTGTGCGACATTCCGAAAAGTCCTGCAAGCAGCATCTTTGGGGCAGTTTGGGAGCGCTGTATTTAGTGCCCCCAAAACGCCCTACCCATTGGAATGAATGTGCTTTTTTGGCATTAAAAGCGTCACACTAGCGGCCAAAAAGCACCGCTTAAACAGGGATAAAGCGCTGCTAAAACGAGCAGAGCTTTAGCGCTAAGGCAGGCCATGTCCCCAGTGTGAAAGGGGTGTGTGTGTATGTATATACAAACGCTTACATGTGTACAGCATAAAATACAAGGAATTTGGGCATTCAGATGACTGACATTCAGATGAGCTCTAAGCTCAGATAAAAGTTGCCATGTGCATGGACTCATTAGTTATACATGGCATGTTTGTTTTTTTGTTATTTTTCTGCATGAGACTTTAAAGAGCTAATGTTTGGTGGATCAATAAGCCTTGTAGAAAAGAGTTTTAGCCTGTCCATGCATTTTGCAATATGGGGACATGGCTAGTTCATACAGGTTGTAAAGCTAGGCATAGTTCTGGAAAAACAAGTCTCTGCTGAACAAGGTATCAAAATATCAAGGTATTGTATGCTGGGCTAATTATGCAGAGATATTCCAGACTGTCAAACTCCCCATGACCACTAGAGATTTTTGATGATTCAGAATACCTGTGCTTCTGTATTAACTCTGATTGTGAAAAGTGACACTCCTGTTATGTCTCTCTGCTCACAGAATTTTAGGGGAATTTGGCTGGCCATTGAGATATTTCAGCAGATGATAATTTTGTGGTATATTTTGCACTCATTTTTTACAATATGAGCTGATGTTTAAGAGGATGGGTCCACATTGTCTATAACTAGTTTCAGTGGCTGGAAGATAAATCGGATATAAAAAAAATACATTTATAAGAGTATAGGCAATGCATAATGTCTGGGTGACAAGTTGTCTACAACAGAGGTGCACAACCTGCAGATTGGGACCCCACAGAGCTTCCAATCATGTCTCCCGTTATACAACTTTCTTACTGTTGGTACCCAGACAAGAGAGAGAGGCTGAGAGGTCAGAATAATGGCTGACTGCTAAGTGTGATTTTTTTTTTTTTAGTTAAAAAAGGAAATGAAACTCTTGTGGATGTTTTCAGATATGTTGTATTTAGTATTGGTAACATGGTATGTTTCAAGCATTGGCATTGTTGTATTGTTTTTTTTTCACATTTTGATTCAGCAAAACATATCCCAGTGCAATTCCTGAATGGGATACTGTTGTATTTTAATTGCACATGTGACCTTGCTGTCCAGATCTATCGCAATCTCTTGGGATGTGACTCTTCCATCTTATCTGGGTTCATAGACCATGAACGGCAGAAGTGCTATCTTTTGTTTTTAACTTTTATAGTACAATTCAGATTTGTTGCTGCTGATAATTCTGTAATTCCCTAAATAGGGTTTATCAAGTTCATGTAGGCTAAAGACTTGTACACACAATGAGAATACTGGATGAATGATTGTTCATTTTTGTTTGCATGCATCTCATGTTGAAAATGAAGAGGTTACAAAACTGAAGAAAATTATCGTAGGACAGAATACAACTTTGGAAGTGATGTGATGTATTGAAATGTATTCTTTCATTTCTGAACATGTGTGGTCTTGGTCTTCGATTTCTTTCGGGCGGATACTGTACTGATTAAACGAAAATCATTCATTCTGGTATCGTACAAGAAAAATTAATTTTTGTCCCTCGGATGATTTTGGATGAACTGTCGTGATCGGCCCTTGAAAGCTTTGTACTAATGATCAAATTTTATCGTACGATTACTTTGAAAGCTGTATTTTTTATCCTATTTTCTAATCGTGTGTACTGGGTTTAAAGCTGGCTATGCATGGATCGAAATTCAGCCAGTTCGGACCAGATGATGTTCGATCCATGTATTGGGCAGATTGGTTTGTACACAAGTCAGTTTATTGATCAACTTGTGTACAACCAGCCTGTTGGGTCCGAACTATCAGTGCTGCTGGTTATAGCGGGCAACACTGATCATTGTATTCCGATGAAGGGAAAGGCTCCTCCTACTTTTTAAAAAAATAAAAGTTCTGTTGGCATTTTTCGTCCTCATGTCAGACAAAACAAACGGAAGGATTCCTGAAGAATTCATAAAGTAAGCTTTCAGCAAAAAACTGAACACAAGTAGTGCATTTCATATCCTATGCTACTGAGCTGCTGTATTTATAGATCCCACAGCCTTTAAATGATCATTGTGCCTGTGGGCCGTTTCCGCCCCCCCCCCCCCCTCCCTCCCTTCCAAGCAAATCTCAGGGGTTGCACTGGTGCTACAAGCACCATAGTCCATAGACCTGAATGTTCTTGCCATATGAGAATATATATCTGTGTGTGTATATCAAAAAAGAAATAATTTGCACCCCTATTAGACCACTTTGTGTCATTGGCCAGTCCAGGCTGTTCATCTGCTATTGTCATGTAAACATGTAGTTTGTGAAGCCTTCAATTCACATTAAAGTATCTCTAATTGTGACTTTTGTATTCTAGCTATCGGGAATGCATATGCAGTGTTAAGCAATCCAGAGAAGAGGAAGCAGTATGATCAGTTTGGAGAAGAAAAGGTGAATCCATCTCGACACGGACACTCCGACTTCCACAGGGGGTTCGAAGCAGACATCTCCCCTGAAGATCTCTTCAATATGTTTTTCGGAGGAGGATTTCCTACTAGTAAGCATATCTTCAGCTGAGCTTCTCTAATAATCATACCTAGAACTATATCTGTATGTAAACCCAGTGCTGGAAAGGAGGTCCTTGATCATTAACAGCCGGCTTGCACACTTTTTACACCATGTTCAGTTCATATGTAGCTATAAGCAATATCCGTTATTGCTGACATGTTGAATCGCATGCTGGAAAATATTGTAGATTTCAGTTGTAAGATATTCTCAATAATAATCCTCATCATGACCAGGTGTCATGTCCATTGCAAAACAAACTGACGGTATCAATCCCCCAACTGATTCTCTGTAATATGGTAACGGTATATAATTAGATAGTCCAGCGACAAGACGATGATGTTTTAGATCAGAAACTAGGCAAACTACTGCAGAGAATTGATTTATCAACTGAGTGGCGTTGGCCTTTTAAACTACTATGTACTGTATGTGATGCTGGACATTTCTTGAGCAACATTGTCTCCTAATAAGTGAACCTTTTCCAGGTAATGTCCATGTGTACAGCAATGGCCGAATGCGTTATACCCATGCTCAGAGACAAGACCGACGGGAACATCAAGGAGATGTGAGTTCATTAAGCTTAATGTGTTCCAGACCACTAGAAACATTATCATTTATAACTCTAACAGGGTTATTACTGGATGTGATGCCCTTAACAGATGTGTTTACCTGTTCCTTTCTCAGACTTGGACTCAAAAATATCTGACTGTGCCTCTAGGTTTCCATTTTGTGACTTGACTGTAAAGTGAGCATTTCACCATTAGAGGGAGCACTATGACTGACTAAATGGGTTCAGAAGCTATAAGCTCAGAATTGCTGATTCTGTTTTTACTTCATGTTGTTCCTTCTTTTTTGTTACCGTTGTGTTTTTTATTTACATGATCTACAAATGTGTTTATTTTTTATCCTTCCTTTAAGCATATACAGAATGTGTATAGTGGTTTAGGCCTCGTGCACACAGGACGTTTTGCTAATTCTCCTAGAAGCCTTTCCTCTTGTCAGCAGCATTTTGGCAGAAAAAACACCCGGCGCTTATAAATTTGTTTAATGTGTTTAGGCACGTTTACAGGTGTCAAGAGCTTGGTGTTAATTCATTTTAATGGCCAGAAAAGATTATTATTCTGGCCAATGAAATGAATTAACATTCAAGTGCTAAATGTGCCTAGCGTTAACAGGCGTCTAGAAGAATATAGTATTTTTTCTGCAAAACTCTGCTGCTCCTGGACACACTGGCAGTGTTTTCTTTTTCTGCCTCTTAACTCCTCGAAAAGCCTATGTGAGCATGGAAACATAGACTAACATGGAGGGATATTTAGAGGCGGGGGGGATGACAACAGCCACACAGCACTAGGAGCAGCTGAAAAAACGTCCAGTGTGCATGAGGCCTTCTACATGATAATTTAATTGTTGACTGTCAACCCAATTTATTAGTAGCAGAGTTTTGTACCATGCCAGCCACCAATGACAGCAGAAAGTATGTTTACGATACCATGTCTAACTCTGTAGACTGAAAATGCAACAATGGGGGTGGGCTTTGTATCGGTTCTTTTAAATTTTTCTCTTGTCACTGACCTGCCTGCTTTTTCGTGTACTAAGGGCTCATACCCACAGGCACGTTCCTCCTTGCAGTGTAAACAGGTTGTGTATTTTGGTGCATACAGCCATCGATAAACATGAATAAGTGTACACAGATGTACACAGGTATGCGCTACTACATGCCTAAAGTGGGGCATGTGTATAGACTTAGGCTGGCTATACAATTTTTTTGTACAATTTTCCTTTACATTTACCAAAACCATATAATATGAGGTCAACCTAAACACATTCAATTTGTATGCAATCAGGCAGGCCCTTGCACTACATAGTTGAAAGCAAATCTAAAGGAAATTGAATAACAAAATTGTATCATGTATGACCAGCTTTAAGGTCCTGAATGCAGAATAATATGTGCACACGTGCACCACTTTACACCAGTAACAGAACATTCTTCCTTACAACCTTGCGCTGTAAAGAGGAAGTCACCCTTATGCATGAGCCATAACGCTGTAGTAAAAAAAAACTTGCACATACACTTCTTGCATTGACACATCAGTCATACTGGTAAACACTGACCGGATATTGGCTGGTTCAACAGAAACCGGCCAACATTTGGCCAGTATGTACAGCAGCCTGTCCGGCTTCTGTTGAAGAACGTGCTTGAAAACCATTAGTCAACCTGCATCTGATCAGCGCTTGCTGGGAGTGGAGATCAGTGTGTTCTGGCAGGAGGGGGGTGGTAGTCACGCAGGAGGGCAGACGTTCCACATAGGCACCATTCAGAGAATGTTTCACATTTTTTGAATGATCACCTCTCCACCTCGTCCAATCTAAAAATGTTTTGCGTTCATTCAGAAAATGCAAAGCATTCTCTGAGTGGCGGCCAACCCCCTGTGTTTACAATGCAATATGCCAGCCATTCTGTACGAGACCCAGAAATAAGTGGAGAGCACTGGACTAGCAGTGTCTACTTCAATGATTTCCAGTTTCCAGGGGCATCGGTCAGGTATGGTATATTCATAGTTACAGAATTCCAGGTATGTAAGAATATGCCATACTTGGAATTCATCTTTTAACAGTAACATTGTTTAAAGTGGTTCAAAAGGCTAAAGGTTTTTTTTTACCTTCATGCATTCTATGCCTTAAGGTAAAAAGTCTCTGTTTGCAGCTCTCGCTGCTGTCAATCACAGCCAGTGAGGAGGGAGCAGGGCTGAGCCTTGATTACTGTGTCTTATTGAAACACAGAGCGGTGCTTGTGAGCGAGCACGCATGAGTGCCCACATAGCAAGCCGCATGCTATGGGGGCACTCAGCAGGTGGGAGGAGCCAGGAGCGCTGGCGGGGGACCCAAGAAGAGAAGGATCAGGGGCTGCTCTGTGCAAAACACTTTAAGTGGTTAAAACAAACATTATTTTTTTTTTTTTTTTAATTAAAATAACAAACATGCTTACCTGCTCTATGCAGTGGTATTGCAAAGAGTGGCCCCGATCCTTCTCTTCTGGGGTCCCCAGCGGCAATCTTGGCTCCTCCTCTTCTTTTTACGTCCACCATAGCCTATGGGGAGAAGCGTAGTCTGCGAGCTCCCTACCTTTGTCTATGGAGCCGCGCTCCAAAGACCTACACAGCTGTCCCACCCCCTCTCTTGGCACCACCTTTACTGGGCTCTCCTGAGCCATCGGGAAGCCCAGTAACGATGCAGACAGCTCCGGACTCACAGTGAGAGGAACTGTAGTTGTTCCTCCCACTGTGTGAGGAACCTGGAAGCGACGATTATTTTGTCACTTCCGGTTCCGGCTCTTTGTTTACTGGCCATATAGTGGCCAGTGAAGCAGCCGATCAGACTGATCGGTGTCTAATCGGCTGTATTGGAGCCCAGAGGAGAGATCAGGGGTCACTGACACACTGCTATTTCTGTCACAAGGGATGTTTTACATTCCTTTTGACAGCAATAATTTTTTTTTTTTTTAAGAAACCGTGTAAAAAATAAAAGGGGGGGGGGGGGGTTTAAAAATTGAAAGCGCCCCAGTGCACACGTCAGTCCCACACGCATATGTAAAAAGTGATCGCACCACATGTGAGGTATTACCATGAAACTCGGAGCGAGAGCAATAATTCTAGCACCAGATCTCCTGTGAAAATTTAAACTGATAACCTGCAAGGGCTTTTTTTTTTTTTTGCTTTTTTTCAAGTTTCACCTATGAATAATTTAAAGTACCGTAGCTTGTCGCCATTCCATGAGTGTGCGCAAATTTTAAAGTGTGATATATTGGTAAAAATAGGTATTATATTGTGTTTGTGTTCACTAAAATAAATCTGGGTATTTTTTTCCCCAAAAAAATTGCGTTTGAAAAACCGCTGTGCAAATACCGTGTGACATAAAAAAATTGCATCACCCACCCTTTTATTCTCTAGGGTCTTTGCTTAAAAAATATACAGTCAGGTCCATAACTATTGGGACATCGACACAATTCTAATCTTTTTGGCTCTATACACCACCACAATGGATTTGAAATGAAACAACCAAGATGTGCTTTAACTGCAGACTTTCAGCTTTGATTTGAGGGTATTTACCAAAGTGAAAGAGTTTTTTTAAGGGGAAGAAGTGGAATGTTATGCAATGGCCAAGTCAATCACCTGACCTGAATCCCATTGAGCATGCATTTCACTTGCTGAAGACAAAACTGAAATGAATATGCCCCAGGAACAAGCAGGAACTGAAGACAGTTGCAGTAGAGGCCTGGCAGAGCATCACCAGGGATGAAACCCAGCGTCTGGTGATGTCTATGCGTTCCAGACTTCAGGCTGTAATTGACTGCAAGTATTAAAAAGTCAAAGTTTGATGGATGATTGTTAATCTGTCCCATTACTTTTTGTCCCTTAAAAAGTGGGAGGCACATATACAAACTGTTGTAAGTCCTACACCATTCAACTGATTTGGATGTAAATACCCTCAAATTAAAGCTGAAAGTCTGCAGTTAAAGCACATCTTGTTTATTTCATTTCAAATCCATTGTGGTGGTGTATAAAGCAAAAAAGATTAGAATTGTGTCGATGTCCCAATATTTATTATTCATGGACCTGACTGTATGTTTGGGGTTTCTAAGTAATTTTCTAGCAAAAAAAAAGATAAATTTTACATGTAGGAGAAAAGTGTCAGAATAGGCTTGGGAAGCAAGTGGTTAAATATGAATATTCAGGATGTCCCAATAAGTAAGACAATGTTTGGGATGTCTAGTGCTCATCCACCCACTCTCACTACTACTCATAGGTAAGGGGGATTGTTATTTGTTGTTGCTTTCTGTGTATATATGAGATTATTTCTATGCACTAGCTGTAGCATTGCTACCCATTCAGATTGGTTGTATTGGGTCTAGAAGGGATTTGTCACAGAACTTTGTTCAGAATGGCAGCTTAACCACTTCAGCCCCGGAAGGATTTACCCCCTTCCTGACCAGAGCACTTTTTACAATTTGGCACTGCGTCGCTTTAACTGCTAATTGCGCGGTCATGCAATGCTGTAACCAAACGAAATTTGCGTCCTTTTCTTCCCACAAATAGAGCTTTCTTTTGATGGTATTTGATCACCTCTGCCGTTTTTATTTTTTGCGCTATACACGGAAAAAGACCGAAAATTTTGAAAAATGATATTTTCTACTTTTTGTTCTAAAAAAAAATCCAATAAACTCAATTTTAGTCATACATTTAGGCCAAAATGTATTTGGCCACATGTCTTTGGTAAAAAAAATGTCAATAAGTGTATATTTATTGGTTTGCGCAAAAGTTATAGCGCCTACAAACTAGGGTACATTTTCTGGAATTTACACAGTCTTTAATTTATGACTGCCTATGTCATTTCTTGAGGTGCTAAAATGACAGGGCAGTACAAAACCCCCACAAATGACCCCATTTTGGAAAGTAGACACCCCAAGGAAATTGCTGAGAGGCATGTTGAGCCCATTGAATATTCATTTTTTTTGTCCCAAGTGATTGAATAATGAACAAAAAAAAAAAAAATTACAAAAAGTTGTCACTAAATGATATATTGCTCACACAGGCCATGGGCATATGTGGAATTGCACCCCAAAATACATTTAGCTGCTTCTCCTGAGTATGGGGATACCACATGTGTGGGACTTTTTGGGACTTTTTGGGAGCCTAGCCGCATACGGGGCCTTGAAAACCAATCACTGCCTTCAGGATTTCTAAGGGCGTACATTTTTGATTTTACTCCTCACTACCTATCACAGTTTTGAAGGCCATAAAATGCCCAGATGGCACAACCCCCCCCCAAATGACCCCATTTTGGAAAGTAGACACCCCAAGCTATTTGCTGAGAGGCATGTTGAGTCCATGGAATATTTTATATTTTGACACAAGTTGCGGGAAAGTGACTATTTATTTATTTATTTATTTTTTGCACAAAGTTGTCACTAAATGATATATTGCTCACACAGGTCATGGGCATATGTGGAATTGCACCCCAAAATACATTCTGCTGCTTCTCTTGAGTACGGGGATACCACATGTGTGGGACTTTTTAGGAGCCTAGCCGCGTACGGGACCCCGAAAACCAATCACCGCCTTCAGGATTTCTAAGGGTGTACATTTTTGATTTCACTCTTCACTGCCTATCACAGTTTCGGAGGCCATGGAATGCCCAGGTGGCACAAACCCCCCCCAAATGACCCCATTTTGGAAAGTAGACACCCCAAGCTATTTGCTGAGAGGCATGGTGAGTATTTTGCAGCTCTCATTTGTTTTTGAAAATGAAGAAAGACAAAAAAAAAAAATTTTTTTTTTTCTTTTTTCAAATTTCAAAACTTTGTGACAAAAAGTGAGGTCTGCAAAATACTCACTATACCTCTCAGCAAATAGCTTGGGGTGTCTACTTTCCAAAATGGGGTCATTTGGGGGGGGGTTGTGCCACCTGGGCATTCCATGGCCTCCGAGACTGTGATAGGCAGTGAAGAGTGAAATCAAAAATTTACGCCCTTAGAAAGCCCTGAAGGCGGTGCTTGGTTTTCGGGGTCCCATACGTGGCTAGGCTCCCAAAAAGTCTCACACATGTGGTATCCCCGTACTCGGGAGAAGCAACAGAATGTATTTTGGGGTGTAATTTCACATATTCCCATGGCATGTTTGAGCAATATATCATTTAGTGACAACTTTGTGCAAAAAAAAAAAAAAAAAAATAATAATTTGTCTCTTTCCCGCAACTTGTGTCACAATATAAAATATTCCATGGACTCGACATGCCTCTCAGCAAATAGCTTGGGGTGTCTACTTTCCAAAATGGGGTCATTTGGGGGGGGTTTGAACTGTCCTGGCATTTTATGCACAACATTTAGAAGCTTATGTCACACATCACCCACTCTTCTAACCACTTGAAGACAAAGCCCTTTCTGACACTTTTTGATTACATGAAAAAATTATTTTTTTTTGCAAGAAAATTACTTTGAACCCCCACACATTATATATTTTTTTAAAGCAAATGCCCTACAGATTAAAATGGTGGGTGTTTAATTTTTTTTTTTCACACAGTATTTGCGCAGCGATTTTTCGGGGAAAAAACACACTTTTTTACATTTTAATGCACTAAAACACACTATATTGCCCAAATGTTTGATGAAATAAAAAAGATGATCTTAGGCCGAGTACATGGATACCAAACATGACATGCTTTACAATTGCGCACAAACGTGCAGTGACAACAAAATAAATACATTTTTAAAAGCCTTTAAAAGCCTTTACAGGTTACCACTTTAGATTTACAGAGGAGGTCTACTGCTAAAATTACTGCCCTCGATCTGACCGTCGCGGTGATACCTCACATGCATGGTGCAATTGCTGTTTACATTTGACGCCAGACCGACGCTTGCGTTCGCCTTAGCGCGAGAGCAGGGGGGACAGGGGTGCTTTTTTTTTTTTTTTTTTTTTTTTTTTCTTTATTATTTTTTTGCTTTTTTATCTTATTTTAAAACTGTTCCTTTCATTTTTTTTTTTTTTTTTTAATCATTTTTATTGTTATCTCAGGGAATGTAAATATCCCCTATGATAGCAATAGGTAGTGACAGGTACTCTTTTTTGAAAAAATTGGGGTCTATTAGACCCTAGATTTCTCCTCTGCCCTCAAAGCATCTGACCACACCAAGATCGGTATGATAAAATGCTTTCCCAATTTCCCAATGGCGCTATTTACATCCGGCGAAATCTAAGTCATAAAATGCTCGTAGCTTCCGGTTTCTTAGGCCATAGAGATGTTTGGAGCCACTCTGGTCTCTGATCAGCTCTATGGTCAGCTGGCTGAATCACCGGCTGCATTCTCAGGTTCCCTGTTGAGACAGGAGAGCCAGAGAAAAACACGGAAGACGGTGGGGGGGGGGGGGCATTCTCTCCCACTGCTTGTAAAAGCAGTCTAGAGGCTAATTAGCCGCTAGGATTGCTTTTACATGAAAGCCGACCGCTGGCTGAAAAGAATGATACCAAGATGATACCTAAACCTGCAAGCATCATTCTGGTATAACCACTCAAAGTCGTGAATGCTGTACCTGAAGACAAAAATATGGTTAACAATAAAGCACAGTAAACGGTAAAGTATAAAAAATTGCAGACCTGAAAAGCAAACATGATAAAACATAATAACAATAAAACATTGCAGAATAGAATACAGTAAAAAAGAGCAGAACAATAGAGAGAATAGAGAGAGAGAGAATAGAGAGAGAACAATAAAATGACAACTATTATTTTTTATTTTATATTTTTGTTTGTGTTTTTTTTTTTTTTTTTTTTACACTTTTTTTGTAACTGTAACTTTTATAACTGTAACCGGTTCCAGGTTCGGGTCTCTCAAAATGCGATGGCATCTTGGGAGACCCTGTGAAAGTGTGCCTAGTCTGTGGAATGCTGTACCCTACGCTAATACTCAACTAGTGAATGGTAGCGTTCAAAACATTCACCAATGCAAAGACCAGGATTGTCAGGACAGGAGGGACAATAATAGCGGGTATCACGCCTATATCCGCGCTTGCAGCAGACACGACATCTTTTTTGGGGGGGTTCGTTAGGTAGGGGTACTCGGGAGGAGAAAGAAAATGCCTCTCATGCAGCCGACTGCATTTGGTTGGGGATGTGAATGGGGGAAGTACGGGCGCTGCAGAAGTGGTGGGTTCCCAATTAGGATTGGCGAATGCAGCAGGAAGGGCACTATGGGCATGACGGGCCTGTGTTTGTCTTCTTGGTGGCAGCGGGACACTACTTGTGCTTGCCACCTCACCAGCTTGAACTGCACTTATGAGACTCGCCACGTCACCAAGTGTTACTGCAGTGCTGGTTTGACTACGACCGGGGTGTACTAGGCCGCTGGCGCTTGCCAGTTCACCAAAACGCTACCAAAAAAACTGTTAACGATCGCAGGGATCAGGCCTGACTCTGCGAACGCTGCAGTTATGCATTTAGTGTTTTGTAAGTGACAGTGATCGATCGATACTGCACTTGGGTGGGCTGGGCTGGGCCGGGCGGAGGGGCAAAACGCAGGTGCTAGCAGGTATCTGGGCTGATCCCGCTAACACTGCGTTTTTGGGAACCCTAAACTGCTGGGGACGCCAGTATAGATCTGATCGGATCAGATATTGATCAGTTCAGATACTATACCACTAAGGGAGGTGTACGGTGCGTGCGTGGGTGTTAGCGCTACTGGCACTAACCTGACGCTGCCTGGGGCTGGTGCTTGCCAGTTCACCAAAACGCTACAAAAAAAACTGTTAGCGATCGCAGGGATCAGGCCTGACTCTGCGAACGCTGCAGTTATGCGTTTAGTGTTTTGTAAGTGACAGTGATCGATCGATACTGCACTTGGGTGGGCTGGGCTGGGCCGGGCGGAGGGGTAAAACGCAGTTGCTAGCAGGTATCTGGGTTGATCCCGCTAACACTGCGTTTTTGGGAACCCTAAACTGCTGGGGACGCTAGTATAGATCTGATCGGATCAGATATTGATGCGTTCAGATACTATACCACTAAGGGAGGTGTACGGTGCGTGGGTGTTAGCGGTACTGGGACTAACCTGACGCTGCCTGGGGCTGGTGCTTGCCATTTCACCAAAATGCTACCAAAAAAACTGTTAGCGATCGCAGGGATCAGGCCTGACTCTGCGAACGCTGCAGTTATGCGTTTAGTGTTTTGTAAGTGACAGTGATCGATCGATACTGCACTTGGGTGGGCTGGGCCGAGCTGGGCGGAGGGGCAAAATGCAGGTGCTAGCAGGTATCTGGGCTGATCCCGCTAACACTGCGTTTTTGGGAACCCTAAACTGCTGGGGACGCTAGTATAGATCTGATCGGATCAGATATTGATCTGTACAGATACTATACCACTAAGGGAGGCGTATGCTGCGTGCGTGGGTGTTAGCGGTACTGGCGCTAATCTGACGCTGCCTGGAGCGACGCATATCACCGTCGGGTGATCAGGGGGCTAAATCTTTATTCGGTAATAAACGGCGGGTGCCCTGACACTATAAAAAATAAACAAACTAACCAGCGTCACCCGTAACGGTTATACAGTGATCAGTGGTGAAAGGGTTAACTAGGGGGCAATCAAGGGGTTAAAACATTTATTAGGTAGTATATGGGGGTCCCTGTCGCTATAAAACGCTGACGGCGAACCTAAATATTTACGTCCCTAACTAGCGTCACCAGCGACACTAATACAGCGATCAGAAAAATGATCGCTTAGCGACACTGGTGACAGGGGGTGATCAAGGGGTTAAAACTTTATTAGGGGGGGTTAGGGGGGTACCCTAGACCTACAGGGGGCCTAACACTCACTGCCCTGACACTGTAACTGTCACAAACTGACACCAATACAGTAATCAGAAAAAAAAAAAAAAAAAAAAAAACCTGCTTGGTGTCAGTTTGTGACGGGGGGGGGGGGTGATTGGGGGGGGATCGGGGGGCGATCGGGGGGGGGGATCGGGGTGTTTTGTGTGCCTGGCATGTTCTACTGTGTGTAGTGTGTTGGTGCACTTACATTGCAGTCTTCTCTCCTCGGCCCGGAACGGAAAATACCGAGCCGAGGAGAGATGACATCATTTCCTCTGCCTCTGTGTACAATACAGAGGCAGGGAAATGATCCCATTGGCTGAGAGCGATCGCGAGGGGGGGGCCACGAATGGATGGCCTCCCCCTCACCTCTGATCGCCGGGGGAGATTTGCCGACCGCCGCAGGCACCGGGGGGGGGTCCGATCGGACCCCCCACCCGCGGGCAGGCAAGGACGTACATATACGTCCTTTTGCCTGCCCGTGCCGCTCTGTCGACGTATATAGTCGTGCGGCGGTCGGCAACTGGTTAACTATATACGACTGTAACTCTGCACCCATTACATCTACGTGTACCAGACTTCACACCT
Organism: Aquarana catesbeiana; assembly: GCF_042186555.1. Lineage (NCBI taxonomy): Eukaryota > Metazoa > Chordata > Amphibia > Anura > Ranidae > Aquarana > Aquarana catesbeiana. The sequence goes on from NC_133331.1 coordinate 147,976,433, forward strand.
TTTCACTGTTATGCTCCTGTTGATCAGGATGTAAGTTGTACCGATTTTGTCTTTTGGATCTTTGTCAATAAAAAAGAATTAAAAAAAAGAAAAATTATTAATATTCTATTACTCTACGATAGATAATATATACACACACACAGACATGTGCAGCTGTGTATTCTTCGCTATATAAATTGGTGCAGGCTTTGCACTTCCCTCCATTACCGGTGACTAGAAGTGACCAATTTTACCAGACACAAAGATTTGTATTATCACCCCGCACAATTTTTTAAGTTTTTTTTTTTTTTTTCTTCTTCTTTGATCCCAAAGCAGGTATTAATTAATGCAATGCTATTATCTGTACAGGGAAGTCTCGGAATGTTTGTCCAGTTGATGCCTATCCTGATCCTGATCATTGTATCTGCACTAAGTCAGATGATGGTGTCCAATCCGCCTTACAGCCTCAGCCATAGACCGTGAGTACCTGAGTGGAAATTCCTTTCTGTCCTTCAGGTTTTGTAAGCATTTGGAGATCCTGTAGATCCAGAATTCCACCAGCTGGATATCTCTTCATGCTTATATATATGGTAAAAACGGAAAATTGTATACTCACCTTTCCGTAATTTTCCTTTACTGACGCATCTTCATGGCAGCACACACTGGGTTGTGACTCCGCCTCCACAATCTGACAGGATTGGTCTAGCTATAAAAGTTGAAGAGAGATGACCCCCACCATTCTCTGTATATATCATCTAAGAACGGGGTGGGAACCTGTGTGCTGCCATGAAGATGCGTCAGGAAAGGAAAATTACGGAAAGGTGAGTATACAATTTTCCGTTTTCCTGACGCCTTCATGGCAACACACACTGGGAAATAACTTGCCAGTCGGGAGGGTGCAAAAAATTAAGGTTTTATTATTTAAAGAGCTGTGGAATTGGCTTTAATAATGGATCTGCCAAAGTCTCCTGTTAGTTGAGCAGAGTCAATCTTATAGTGAGAAGTGAATGTATGTCTAGACGACCAGGTCGCTGCTTTACAGATTGTTTCTGGTGAAACTCTACAGAATGCTGCCCATGAAGTTGCCACTGCCCTGGTTGAGTGTGCCCTGATGCCTTCCGGGATAGTTAGTTGATGAGTAGAGTATGCCTTTTTGATGGTATTAACCAGCCAGGATGCGATCGTTCAAGAAGTTGCTGGATGACCCTTCCTAGGCCTGTGTGGAAATACGTGTGGAGTATCTGACTTCCTGAAGGAGGCTGTAGTTTCCAGATAGTTGGTAATGACAGTTTTGACATCCAATGCATGGGGTTCGCCTTGGTCGTTAGTGATGGATGGAAGGATGATATCCTGATTATAATGAAAAGAGGATGATACTTTGGGAATGAAATGTTCCGAGGGTCTCAATACCACTCTATCGGGATAGAGGACTAAGTATGGTTCCGTTATCAATAGTGCTTTAAGTTCTGAAACTCTTCTCGCAGATGTAATGGCGATAAGGAAGGTTCATTTCAAAGTCAGGTTCCAAAGAGAAATTGACTCAGCCGGAAAAAATGGAGGTTTTGATAATGCGTCAAGTACTGTAGAGAGATCCCATGCCGGAAACGTGGGTTTCTTTGGAGGTCTGATTTTTAGGCAGGCCATCATGAACTGGATCACCAGAGGGTGTAGGGCCCATCTAATGCCTGTTTTAGCAGATAGGGCAGAAACGTGGACTTTAAGGGTACTTGAACTCAGTCCTTTATTAATACCCAATTGAAGGAACTCTAGAACTTGCGGTGGCTCTGGTGATACTGGGTTCCAACTTTTTTGTTGGGCCAGTGAACAAAACCTATTCCAGACTTGCGAGTATATTTTGTTGGTGGTGTTTTTTCTTGCCTATAGAAGAGTCGAAATTACCTCCTGCGAGCATCCCTGCTCTAGCAGCCAAGTCCTTTCAATTTCCATGCTGTCAAGTGTAACTTCTCTGGCGCTGGGCGCAGGAATTGACCATGGGATAGGGGGTCTGATGTTACCGGGAGAGGCAGTGGTTGTTGCAGGCTGAGCTGTAGCAGGATTGTGAACAACGGCCTCCTCGGCCAAAGAGGAATTACTGCTATCACCGTGGCTGATGATCTCCGAAGACTGGATAGGAATCTTGCGATTAAGGGAACTGGTGGAAAAATGTATCCCAGCGTGAAGTTCCACGGGTGGGCCAGACCATCTGTTCCCTCGGCCAATGGGAAAGCTGCTCTTGACAGAAATCTCCGACGTTTGGTGTTCACAGGAGTAGCTACTAAGTCGATCTCCGGTATTCCCCAAGTTTTTGAAAAGAGGGAAAAGGCCTGCTGGCTCAATGACCATTCGTTGTTTGAGAGAAGTTCCCTGCTCAAATAGTCAGCCAGCATGTTCTGAGCTGCTGGGACATGCACCGCTCTCAGGTCCATCAGATGCACTTGTGCCCAATCCAGGATAGGGAGAACTTCTTCCATTAATGTGCGACTCCTCGTACCCCCTTGCCTCTGATTATATGCTACAGCGACTCTGTTGTCCATTTGAATCAGAATGCTCTTCCCTGCCAGGTATGGAGCAAAAGCCAGAAGCGCCTGAAAGGCTGCTCTGAGCTCCAGTATATTTGATACTATACCGTGAGCTCGAAACTGCCACTGCCCTTTGGCTGCTAGATTTTGGTAATGAGCTTCCCATCCCTTCTGGCTGGCATCTGAAGTAACCACTTCTGGCTGAGGAGGGACTATAGATTTGTACCTCTTGAGGTTGCTGGAACGCGTCCGCCACCACATCGATTGTTTCACATATCTGTGTATGTAGATTGTCTGAAGCATTGATATTCCATTCCACTGCTTCAGAAAGGAATTCTGCAATATTCTCGTGTGCCATTGGGACCACTGGATCATGGGCAGAGTTGCAGACATGGAACCCAGGACACTCATACACACTCTGGCTGGTAAGCGTTTTGCTGAGATTAGCCTCTGAATTTTTTGGATCAGAGGCATGATCTTCTCCTGAGGAAGCTGTACTCTGTTCTGGATGGTGTCCAGTTCCGCCCCCAGAAATACCATATTCTGTGTGGGCTGGAACTTGCTTTTCTGGCAGTTCACTAGCCAACCGAAAACTTGCATAGTAAGATGTCCCGGTGCTGCATCAGGACCTGGCAGCTTTCTGCTAGAAGTAGTATGCCGTCCAGATAATGGTGTACTCTTAGACCTCTCTCTCTGAGGTATGCAATGACGGGCAGAAGAATTTTGGTGAAGGTCCTGGGAGCCGACGAGATGCCGAAGGGTAGGCACTGGAACTGGAAGTGATGTTGGTTGGTTGAAAAGCAGAGAAACCTTTGAAAGGCAGGATGTATTGGGATGTGAAGATAGGCGTCCGATAAATCTACGGACAGCATCCAATCTTCTAGATTCACAGCTAATAGTATGGACTGGAGGCTTTCCATTTTGAAGGATTCTAATTTGATGTTTTTGTTTAGTCTCTTTAAGTCCAGTACTGGTCGTAAATCCCCCGTTTTCTTTTTTACAAGAAAAAGGGGAGAGTAGAATCCTGTGCCTCTTTGACATAGCGGAACCGCCAAGATGGCCTCCTTTTGTTTTAATTCTGTTATATACTTTAGAAGGATCCTTCTCTTGCCTGGAGAAGACGGGAGTTTGGTTGGAAGAAAGTGGTTTCTGGGAATCCTGTTTAAGAATCTCCACTTGTGACCGAACTTGATCATGGAAATGGTCCAAGGTTCCTCGATGTTCTCTGACCATATTTGTGCGAATCTTTTGAGTCTGGCGCCCACCCTCGGAGGATAGGCGGGTGTATTTTCAAAAAGACTTCTGCTGTTCGCCAGAAGGGGTGGCCTTGGTGTTCCGCATCTTCAGGAAGGATGACTGTGTGTTGCTCCAGTTTCACTTAAACTCTTTACCTGGTCTATAGGTTTTGGTTTCTCTGTATCTTTCAGGAAGGTTATCCTTGTAGGCAGGACCTCTTGATCTCTTGGGTCTCCTGTCAGAGGGGATGAGGCACGATTTTTTTTTTTTTTTTTTCCCCCGTCACCTTGGAAATGGCTGCATCCAATTTGGGGGCCGAAGAGATTAGAACCATCATAGGGAATTTTGCACCAATTTGTTTTTGATGCTGCGTCGGCTATCCAAAGTTTTAGCCACAAAGCTCTCCTTGCCATCACTGAGGCTAACATTGCCCAGGCCGAGCATCTGATAACATCCACGGAGGCTTCTGCGACTAAATTGCCTGCCAATCTATGTTCCTGCAGAGAGGTAATTACTTTCTCTAAGTCTGCTCCTTCCTGAAGAGATTTTTCGATATTGGAAGCCCAGCCCGAGATGGCTCTACCAACTGCTGCTGTGGTGACTGCTGGTCTACAAGCGCCTCCTGCTGTGGAGTATGCTTTTTTTAAGTTCCAGATCAATCTTCCGATCTAAAACGTCCTGGTAGGAGACTGCGTCCTCAATGGGTAGGGTGACATGTCTTGCCAGGCGCATTAGGGAGGCATCCACAATAGGAGCATTAATTAAGGAGTTAACCTTAGGCTCTTTTAAAGGATACATTTTGGCTAGTCTATTATTAAGGCTAGGCCTCTTATCGGATCTCTCCCATTCGTCTTTGATTAAATCATCTAATTCCTCAATGAAAGGGAAGGTCTCTGGGTCCCTCTTCAGGTTTGGAAAATATTTCTGGGTTTTCTGAGGTGCTTCCTCAGATTCCTCCCAACCTATGGCCTCCTTGACTGATTTTGCAAAGGGTTCAACCAGTGAGTGAAGTCAAAACCTGCTGGTACTTCTGGTTTCTCGCTCTCTAAAGGGGATTCTGGTTCCAACCCCACATCGACTGTTGAGCGAGGAGGAACCGCAGAAGAAGTGCTTGGGGCTGGTCCGGCCGGCAGGGGTGTTGCTGATTCCATTATGGATTCTCGAATTAGTTCAGTCACTTCTCTGACGTCTGATTCTCTTTCTTTCGTGGCTTCATTAAAGCACATGCGACATGCTAATTTATCTGGCAAAGCGGTGGCGCCACATACCCAGCAGGCATTAGCTCAAGGACACGAGTGTGCTGGCTTCGCCCGTGACGTGATGAAGGTGATCTTCTATGACGTGATCGGCTACGTCGCGGGAGAAGGGAGAAGCCTAAGAGCACTTACCTGGACACAATGGTGTAACTGTGAGCGAGGGTGTGCAGTAGCGTGACTTGGAATCCCTGACAGGCATACAGACGCTATTTTTTCAGATTCAGAGTCCTTTTTTAAAAAGACCGCCGCCGTTGCGGCAAAATGACGCTTCGCACATGCACGGAAGCGTCACGATAGCGCCGGCTACATCTTGGGAACTGGAAAAAGACTCAGAACGGCCCCATCTCCTCTTCCCGCGCATGCGCAATGCAGGGGGAGACACGCGGTGGCCATGACAGACCGGACTAAGTGCTGTGGGACTACAGGTCCCAGAAGGTAAGAAAATAACATAAGTTTAATAGCAGAAGGGGGAGAAAAATAACTGAAAGTAAAAGTGGAGACCACTGCAATCTTTGAAGCTTCTTTAAAGCTTACTTTTGTGCCAGATGTTCTGTGCTGATGCCCCTGAGACCACCAGAGCTGGGTTCCCTCCATAGAAGCTCCTTTAGAGTCTGTTCAGGAGGGACTTCCAAACAGGAGAGGCTTGAACCTGCTGGGGCGATGCGGTAAGAGGCTTTGCGATGTCCATCCATCTTGTCAGGTGAGGATAAAAAAGAGAATGGTGGGGGTCATCTCTCTTCAACTTTTATAGCTAGACCAATCCTGTCAGGTTGTGGGAGCGGAGTCACAACCCAGTGTGTGCTGCCATAAAGGCGTCAGGAAATATATTTTCCAGAAACAAAACACACATTACCGTTTCATTTGTTCAGTAATGTGATGGCTGCATTTTTCTCTCAGAACACAAAAAAATTTAATAAAAACCAGCTGTAGATTATTTTTATTTTAGGAATCTACACAAAGGGCAAATATTGGAAAGGGAAATGGGAGAGGAGGAGTTTTCTGCTCAGGCTGGGAAGAGAACATTCTTGCAGCTGTGTGGTCCTTCATATATTTGTCTTCAAACCCATGGGTCATGTGATGGCTGGGTACCTGGAACAATGGCAAAAAAATACTTTACAAGACTGTATGATAAATCACATAGAGAAAAAAACAATAACATCCAGCATTGTAATGGCACCTGTAGGGGTGTCCTCATGTTTCATGGTCCAAATGAATTTTTTTTTCTCACCTGGCTCCCACTAAAAAGGTTGGTGGTGGGGTTATGCTATAGATGAAAAGTCAGACTCGTGGATTCACTTCCACTGGTGCTGCTTTCATTTTTGCTGATTATATCTGAAGTTGGTAACCAAATGTACTGTGTGTTTGATATGACAAACCACATCGTTTTGAGGATGGGACTACTCCAATATGGGTGTATTACCGTGATGCGCATTGGTAATTCAAAAGTGACCTCCAACTTTTAACATTAAGGAGCCAGCACCTCTTTTGTGAGTTATTGGTCTCCACATCTGCCACAGAACTAAGCGTTCTAAGAAGAATTTTTTTAAGCAGGTGCAGATATTATCATTTATTATGCAGCTTGCATACAGCTAAATAAATGTATTACTAACTTACAGTGTAAGATGTGACAGGTTAGCAACCATAATCATAAAGACGGTGTTGATAAATGTCATCTAGTGTATCTCCATGTATTGATAAAAGCCAAGGCCTTCTCTCCATAGTAGATGGAGAGAAGAGGGCCTTGGCTTTTATGCAGACGTTTTTTTTTCTCAATTATCTTTCTTTCACATTTGCAATAACAAAATAATGAAGCAAATGGGAGGTAACATCCATCACTTGTAGGAAACTGTGCAGAAACAAATCATTTGCTGTAAAAACCTGAAAAGTCTTGTTTAAATTTGTCACAACACTCCTAAGTGTACACACTTAAATAAAAATCAAATACTACTCAAATAAATATACTTATTAAAAATGGAACTGCAGTCTGCTCACATAATTTGTAATAAAAGCTCTTTGCCATTCTGAAGCTTCCCTCCGACTACTTCGCATTTTTTATATATACTGTGATTCTGTACTTGCCAAATATGCTGCAGAAATCTCCCTCCACTAAGTGTGGCTGCATCCATTTTAACTGTGGGCAGCTGAAGCTGCTGCCTGTTCACTTCCTGGATTTACACAGACACACACAGAGGCACACCTCCAGCTCTGCAGCCCTCAATGGCCCTCTTAGAACTCATTGCCCCCTCCCTTCCTGGCAAACTCGAGAGAGCGCTGTGCATGATGTCATAAGCCTAGGCTTTTTACCAGACAAGAAACAGGAAGTGGGCTGTATAAGGTGTTTACTGGCAGAAAAAAATGTTTTACTATCCAAAGTTAAAACAACAAGGGCAGAAGATTTAATAGATGGAAAGTTGAAAAAATGATTGAAGGTCCGCTTTAAGCTTTTAATTCAGGAGTGTTGTCACAAAGAGTGTTTTGGCACCATTGTGACAGCAGCGTGAGAATATATAGTAATTCTAATTGTTCCACTCCTGACCCAGGTAGTTTTGTTTTATATGACCTGAGAAGTCTTATGCAGCGTACACACGGTCGGATTTTTTGACCGGACTTGTCCAACGGACAATCTGATCGTGTGTGGGCTTCATCGGACCTTCAGCTGACTTTTCCAGTCGAAAATCTGACAGACTTTAGATTTGGAACATGCTTCAAATCTTTCCGTCGTAACTCCGCCAGACCCAGAAATCCACTCGTCTGTATGCTAGTCCGACGGATGAAAACCCACGCTAGGGCAGCTATTGGCTACTGGCTATCAACTTCCTTATTTTAGTCCAGTGTACGTCATCATGTACAAATCTGTCGGACTTTTGTGTGATCGTGTGTAAGCAAGTCCGTTCGTTAAAAAGTACATCGGAAGTCCGTCAAAAGTCTGTTGAAAGTCCGTCGGACCAGTCCGGTCGAAAAGTCCGCCCATGTGTACGCGGAGAGAGCCTGTCACTAAAGGTACAATAGGTTATATATACAAGCCAGGGCTTGCGCTTTTGGTCTAATTATGAGCACAAGGTCAATAACATGTCAGAGCCTATTCTAAACACTTGCCCTGCAAAACAGTCTTAGACCTCCATTACACTGAGAAATTTTTTAAGCGATTTTGCGTTTAAAAAAAAGCGCCGGAGAAGCTCACGAAAACGGCTTCCCATCAAAATCAATGGATGCTTTCACACTGGGGCGGTGCACTGGCGAGGAAAAAACTCCTGCATGCAGCATCTTTGGATCGTGTTTGGAGAGCTAAAAAAAAAAGCGCCTGAAAAGCACTTGCCATTTTATAGGCAGTTTTCAAGTGCCTCAGTATGAAAGGGGTCTTAGGCTCCATGCACACTGGGCTTAAAAAACGGCAGTTATTTTGGCAGATGCCAGTTATTTTGTACAGGCATTTAGGAGCGTCAAGCATTTTTTTTTCCTGCCAAAAAACTAAAAACGCAAGATAGAAGAGTTTTTTCTGCCTCTAAACGCTGAGCTTAAAATATGCCTCTAATGAACTGCCCATACAGGCAAAACACTAAACTCCTCTAGAAACAGCGTTTTCTTTTCCATACTTCATGGGATACAAAGTTGGGCTAATATTCATTACTTACTGGGTTATACGCCATCTCTAGGTGAATGGACACTGGTAGACAAAGTCTTAGACAGGAAGTGATCCCCTATATAACCCCTCCCATACAGGAAATACTTCAGTTTTTTTTTTTTACCAGTGTCTGCAAGGTGGATGGACACGTTTGTTTGCGCTCTCTAGTCCCACAAACGGTTCTTAAATGAATCAAGGGTTTGACCAATCGGATCTATTTGACACAGGCTCTATATGCTTAGATGAATGGTACCCGAGCCTTGCAAAGAAGACTCAAGATCCCGCGAGGTTTTGCCTGTAATGCAACCTCCAGGCGCTGGACACTGCGAAGTGGAATCCTGGACACCACAGCGCTAAGGCATTCCTGCAGGGTACTGTACAGGTTCAAGGGAGTGGACCCTAAACATGAAAAGGGTACCCAGTCCTTGAAGGTCCTCAAGTGATAGGAACCCACCGTGATGGGTGAAGATTGAGCTCTTCGTTTCTAAGCTGCCCTATGCCTAGACGGGTAAGTGAAACCCCTTTATTTACTATTGTGGGGTGTCCCAGTAATTGTAACAATCAGCCAAGCTAGCTAGAGGCTGGACACCTGTGTGCGGTAACCATACGGGGGAGTTTTGGGCTAGCTGTGGATGTTTGCAAAGTGTAGTTTTTTTTGCTTGTGTCTTTGTTTTTTACCTGTATGATGGCGCACGACGGTGCACCATTTGTCTTGGTTCGCCGTGGCACATGTGCATTCGCAAGAGCGCTGCTGTGCTCAGCAGTTTGTTTGGCGGCCATGGCGCACGCGGCGGAGCCGCACATGCGCCATAGCCTTTGTCTGGGCGCACGAAGGTTCACGTCGTATGCAAATACAGCCACGCGCGTCTGCTGGGACTGAGCACGCATGCACAGAATGTTCTGCCGCACAGCCAGCTTATTTAAGCTGTGTATGCCAAGCATGCGGTGCTTCCAGAAGGCAGCTGGTGGACACAGAGCAGGCTCTGAACCAGGCATTTGCAGCGGTTCATTTCTCCTTACCCGGGTCACGTGAGTCACCAGGAGTTGCTTGGCAGGCTAAAGGTTATAGCATGATTGTTGCATAGGGGCTTGGTGAGCCCTATTAAAAGGTCTCCCTTTTGAGGTGTGTTAATATTACATCCAGGTACTCTCTTTTTGTGACTTGTAAATGTCTTCAAAAAAGAGGAGCAGGACTAACCTTTCATGGAAGGGCACTCCTATGTCGTCGGTAGTTCCTGATGAACCTAGTCGTACCCCTGGTGTTGTATCCCCTGAAAGACCAGAGGCTTGCGGGCAACCTGAGCTGCTGCACCTATCTGGTATTGTGCCTACAGTCAACGCTTCTGCTTCACCCTTTATCACCAAGGATGAACTGTCCTTGGCCCTAGCCGGGTTAGAGCACAGGATTGCTGGCATGATTGCCTGCATCCCGCAGGGTGGCAAGAAGTGTGACAGATCTCTAGGAAGGATGGTGTCCTCCTTCGAGGCAGTGCCCTATGCCCAGTTCCATTCCAGACCTATACAACAAGACATCTTGTTGGCTTGGAACAGAAGAGGACAAGCCCTGGATTATCCAATGTTCTTATCTCCTCGGGCACGGTTAAGCCTAAACTGATGGTTGCAGGATCAGAACCTGCTAAAGGGAAGATCCTTCCTCCTGGTAACTTGGAGAGTACTGACCACAGATGCCAGTCTCTCAGGCTGGGGAGCGACCCTAGAGGAGCTCACCGCTCAGGGGAAATGGTCAAGGACAGAACAGATCCTGCTCATCAACATCCTGAAGTTACAGGCAGTACATCTGGCCCTACGGTCCAGCTTCAGGACTGTCCTATCAGGGTTCAGTCCAACCAAGCCACTGCAGTGGCCTATATAAACCACCAAGGCGGTACCAGGATTCATTCAGCTCTGAAGGAGGTGAACCACATACTAGCCTGGGCAGAGGGACACGTGCCGATTCTATCGGCAGTCCATATTCCAGGAGTAGAGAACTGGAAGTCAGATTATCTCAGCCGCCAGCAGATCTGCCCGGGGAAATGGTCCCTACACCCAGGGGTATTCCAGTAAATTTGCCAGCGTTGGGGATAGCCAGAGGTCGACCTATTGGCATCCAGGTTCAACAACGAGCTACAGCAGTTCGTGTCCCGAACAAGGGATCCTCAGGCAATCGGAGCAGATGCTCTGGTAGTTCCATGGAGCCAGTACTCCCTGGTTTATGCTTTTCCCCCCGGTCCCTCTCCTTCCACATTTGTTGGGCAGGATTCGGAGACAGGGGGTTCCAGTCATTCTGGTGGCACCAGCCTGGCCCTGGTTCCCGGAGATCGTGAGACTAACAATAGATGGGCCATGGACGCTTCCATGTCGCCCCGATCTACTGTCTCAAGGTCCTATAGTCCACCCCAGTTTACAGTCTCTAAATTTGATGGCATGGCTATTGAAGCCAGGATGTTGAAGGACTGTGGTATTTCGGGACCAGTGGTGTCTACCCTAGTGAATGCTAGAAAAGCTGTCACTAGGAAGATCTATCATAAGGTCTGGAAGACTTATGTTGCTTGGTGTGAAGCCAGAAAATGGCATCCTCTGAAATACGTGATTGGGAAAATTCTCTCTTTTCTACCGTCAGCTGTGGAAATCATATTAATTTGAGGAGGGAATTGTATAAAAGGGACTTTCAGGAATCCACTTTAATTGAAATTATGGCCTGGTAAGGTCATATATTTCCATCCCATATCTAAACAAAGATCCAGAACTTCTCAGCACTCCCCCCATTTTCACCAATGGGTACTTACCTTCACCCTCACCCTCCTTGTGTTGCCACTCGTTTTTCCACCCTCTCCCTTTTTTTACCCCAGAGACGCCCCGTGGTTCCATGCCCACCCTGGAGGGGTACCTGTGTGTTGTGCTTCTGCGAAAATGCCCACCTTGGCTCCCGGTGAGAGGTTGTTCCCGGAGGCCTGCGACACCCCATCACCATAGTACACACCAAATTCCAGCCCCAACCAGTGAGTACACCCTGAGGTTGGGGTTGTTTATCTGATTGTGTCCACATATTTGTAGATACTCATTGCTCCTTTATACTTTCATTGTAGAAATTTCACGTGCATGCTCCTGACGAGTGGCGCAGTGCCACGAAACGCGTAGAGCTTCTTGGTGCTGTGTCTTTTGTCCAGCTACAATATGATTATCAAGTTATTAGTTTATTTGCATCTGTTCAGGTTCAGTGAAGCCATAGGTCCTGCAGGCAGTACCTTGAATTCTACATCAACACTATTATCCATTTGTTTATGGTGAACCATGGAACTTTATAAAATGATATTTGGTATACAGCTTATCAACTGTACTACTGCCACTAGTGGTTTCCTTATGAGACATTCTGCCAGTATTATCTGTATTGTCATTATCGTTTTACCAATTGTCTTATTATCTGTGATGTTTTACTATACTAATAAAGTTCCGCTGTTCACCGAATACCATATGGTTCATTTAAAGTCCCAATTTGAGTACAATCAGAGGTCAGATTTCAGCCCTGTCAGCATACTTTTAAAGGCCTTTAGCCTCCCATTCGCTGGTCCGAACCTTTATGCAGGAGGCAACTCGTTTGCTTCCCCCATCAGGTCACCTATGTGTCATTTGCACTTGAACTTGGTGCTGTCTGTTTTACAGAAACAACCATTTGAGCCGATCAGGGAAATCCATTAGACATGCTGTCACGCAAGCTAGCCTTCCTGATGGCCATCACCTCGGCTAGAAGGGTGTCGGACTTGGTGGCCCTTTCGTGCAGGGAACCATACTTGATCCTTCACCATGACAGGGTCGTGTTACGACCTGTTCCATCCTTTTTGCCAAAAGTGGTGTCAGCCTTTCATTTGAATCAGGACATTATTTTGCCTTCTTTTTTTTCTCAGCCTCGTTCGGCGGAAGAGAGATGACTGCATTCCTTGGACGTTTTCCGGCAGTCAAGGTTTATTTGTCTAGATCTGCAGAAATCCGAGGATCAGACTCTTTTTGTTTTACCAAAAGGACCCAAGAAGGGGCAGGCAGCTTCCATTGCCAATTGGGTCTGTCAATTGGTTTTTTAGGCCTATGGTCTGAAACGTAAAGCTCCTCCCTTCAGAGTGAGGGCTCATTCTACCAGGGGTGTAGGAACCTCCTGGACTTTTCGCCATCAGGTATCTGTGGCTCAGATTTGTAAAGCTGCCACCTGGTCTTCAGTGCATACTTTCACAAAATTTTTTCAAGTGGATGTGCGAGCAGCCAAGGATTCGGATTTCGGACGCAGTGTTCTGCGAGCTGCCGTATAAGGTCTGATGGCTATTGTTTGGCAGGGTGTCTCCCTCCCCTCAAGGCTATTGCTCTGGGACATCCCAGTAGGTAATGAATTATTAGCCTGACTCTGTGTCCCATGATGTATGAAAAAGAAAATAGGATTTTTTTCATCATACTTGCCTGTAAAATCCTTTTCTTTAAGTACATCATGGGACACAGAGGTCCCTTCCCTCTTTTTTGAGGATTCAGTGCTGCTACAAAACTGAAGTACTTCCTGTATGGGAGGGGTTCTATAGGGGATCACTTCCTTGCTAAGACTTTGTCTATCAGTGTCCATTCACCTAGAGATGGCGTATAACCCAGCAGGTAATGAATATTAGCCTGACTCTGTGTCCCATGATGTACTAAAGAAAAGGATTTTACAGGTAAGTATGACGAAAAAATCCTTTTTTTTTTTTTTTTTTTTTTTTTTTAAAGCCAGTCTGCATGGACCCTCAAAATAAACCTGTCATTAAATACAAATGGGCGCTGATCACCTTCTGAAAAAACCTAGTTGCCTGGCTGCTATGCTGCTTCCTACTTAACTAAATACTTTCTGTGACTTACCTGAAACATGTCTGCAGATCAGGAAGATCTGAGGAGAGTAAGTGGTTCACATCTGCATACTAGTTCCTAGGCATAAACTATGCCTCGTATTGATTTCAGAGAGTCTGTGTAAAGGACAGCCAACAAGCGTTTTCAGAAAGCGCTTGGTAATGGCAGCCTCAATGTTTTTCTATTATTAATTCGATTTTTGGCTATGGTGATTAACGGATAATTTGACTGTTGGCTTTCTTTGCATTCAGGTCAGTGGGTCATGTACATAAGAAGGTCACTGAACATCTCAGGGTTCCGTACTTTGTGTCTGAAAGCTTTGATGACGAGTACACTGGTGGCAATTTGAGAAATGTGGAAAGAAGTGTAGAAGAGGACTTCATAGCTAATCTTAGGAATAACTGCTGGAAGGAGAAGCAGCAAAGTAAGTGCATGGAAAGATCTAATTTCTCAGATATTGTGTGTATTTATCTATAGCCTAAAGCAATCAACAGGATTCTCACTTTTCACCCCACACTATACAGGAACAATCTGCTCTGAGAATTTGATAAATGACATCCAGTGTATGTCTTTAGCTCAATTCACTAAAATGTATGTCATGGTTTAAAGGAAAAATGCCATTTATTTTCAGCAAGTACCTGTGTTTATTATTCTGACATTTATTAGAAAGTCATTTTGATGGGACCTTCTCATGTTTAAATGCTTGCTGTTTAAGATTTTCAGTTCTTTATACTCTTCTTTTCGTTTTGGCTATTTCACCATAAGCAAAGTCCTTCCTCTAAAATAAATGAAAAGTCGTTTTTTTTGTTTTTTTTTAAGGCGGCATATATCATACTTTGTCATGAGTGTATATGAAGAGTGTTGCCCTTGGATGGAACAGACAGCTTAGGGCAACCTTTCTTAACTGGGGTTTATTTGGAACCGGGGGTTCCTTCAGAGTTTGATGGGGGTTCCTCCAGCAATTTCTGACTCACAGATAGCTAAAAAAAGATCACTGGTGTCAGTAGTAAGTTATCGATAAAGGGTAGCATTATTCCCACTGACCACCAGTGTAATGGGGCCCTCTACAACAGCTGTGGATGTTAAAGTATACAACATGCTTTATTCTTATGCACAGGTTACTCACACTAATGTCTGTATCTGTAGATCCAATAGTTAACAATGGTTTCCTGGGACCTGAAAGTTATTTTAGGGTTCCTCTGTGTTAACCACCTGCTGACTTCTGGGCTTTTCTTCTGGGTCACTCTGCCCGACCCATCCTAGGAATAGACACAGCACAAGTTTGGCAGCAGATTTTTATCAATCACACACACACACACACACACACACACACACAGGTTTTTTGTTTTTGTTTTTCCAATTTGTGCTGGCGCCGCCATCTTTACTAAGGGAAATCGGCAGTGAAGCCCTGCAGCTTCACAGCTAGTTTCCTTCTGCACAATCACGAATCGCACTGCGCTGGTTTTGACGGGTACCTGTTACCTCCCCTCCGGGACCTACCTGTATGACTCCAATAGGATTTGAATGAATGAATTGTTAAATTGGGCCCTTCATACGTTTCTGGTGGTTGTAAACCCTTAAATATACCTAGTGAAGTGACTGGCCTCAGGTGATACACAGAGATTAAACCAATCCTCCTACATAAGTTGTACTTGTTTACCTGCAGTCCTCTCTACATCCATTTAAAGACCAGAAATGATACAGCTTGTCTGAGAGTTCAGGGGAAAAAAAGTGGGCGGAGAGCTGCTGATACACTCAAAGCAGAGCTCAGTGAGGATAGGTGATTGGAGGGAAGAAACACACCCCCTTCACACAGGTTCAGAGCTGAGGCTGTCCTTCTGCTGGAGGTCCCTCCTTGTCACCATTTTTCTCTTGGTGTCAGGAAAAATTGTCAGAAGTGACTCATGCCGATAGCAGAGGAACAAATCAGAAGACCGAAATTACACTTGGTGCTCTGGGTTGAGGCAAGTACACAGTATAGAGGAATAAGCTCTGTTCATATTTCATGTTTACGACCACTTTAAAGGTGATTTATAGTCAAATTGTAAAGTGTATGACCAGTGTAAAGACCTGTGTTAATGTCATCAGTTTGAGATGAGTCTTAGATTATCAAGAATTGATTTACCAACGCATGGGACTCACTTCAAGTGGGTTTTGCATTCCTATGGCACTGTATGGGAATGCATAGCCTCTCTGAAGAAAAATAAAAAACCCATCAACACAGGTTCTTGGTCATAACTACAATCTGCAAAAGAAAAGGACAGAAGGAGCCGGGAGAGTCACATGTTTGCCATATTGCCTGCATACAGAACATGGGATTCAATAGTAAATCACTAGTTTCTACAAGCCAAGCTGTATTGGGCCAAAGTGCTGAGGGATATCTCTTTTGTGTCTTTTTCAACCTCTTAAAGATTTTTGTGCATTAAAGAACATAGAATCATTGAGAATAGCAAAAGAGAAAAACCAAAAGGGGAAGCTCCACTTTAAGTTTGCTTCTTCCCCCCCACCACATTTGGCACCTTTCAGGGGAGCGGGAACGGGTACCTGTTTTTGACAGGTGACCTCACAGCAGCAAGATCCCCGGACTTTGGTCCCCCTCCTTCTTCCCCTGTCGTCAGGCCATTCAAAAAGCGCAGCGTGCTTCTCGCATTTGCAGTAGGGAACCGGGTGTGAAACCGCAAGGCTTCACTACCGGTTTTCTTTACAAGAAGTGGCAGCACCTGAGCACAGATTGAAAAATCGGCTAGGGTGCCAACATCGCAGGATCCTTGGACAGGTAAGTGTCTGAATATTAAGTCAGCAGCTTCAAATATACAGTATTTATAGCTGCTGACTTTTCATTTCTTGGGGGGGGGCCTAGCTCTGCTCTAATGTAGGAAGTATAATGCGGTTTATTAACCACTTCCCAACCAATGTATGCATATGTGCATCCTCGGGAATTGGTGCTGATGACTGCATCTATAGTCATGATTCAAATATACTTTTTTTAGCTCCAGCGATGGACTTTTTAAGTAAAAGTGATCAGAGTGGCTAAACAGCCACTCAATCACTTTTACAAGCATCCCATCCCACTTGGGAGCCCGGTGCCGCTGCCAGCAGTCACAGCGACAGACCGAAAAGAAGGAACTTCCGTTCTCTGATCGTCTCTATAATGTATGATACCAGAAGTGATGACATTTTTGTCACTTCAGGTTTTGGTCTTTTGTTTATCGGCCGTTACTGGCTAGTAAAACAACAGATCTTGGTTTGATCTTGGTTGCTTTCGAAGGCAAAAGGAGAGAGACACCAGATCTCTCCATGAAGTGGTCCTGTCACAGCCTATGCTATCACAAGGTATGTTGTTCAGTCTTTGTGATAGGAATAAAAATGATCCAAAAGAAAAAAAAAAATAAAGGGGCAATGTAAACAAAATGTTATAATTTTTATATATATATATATATATATATATATATATATATATATATATATATATATATATATATATATATATATATATATATATATATATATATATATATATATATATATATATATACATACACACACACACACACATTTCTTATTTAAGTGCTCATGCGCAAATGCATACGTAGGTCCTGCACGCATCTGTTAACGGTGATCATCGTACTACACGTGAAGTGTCGCTGTGAACATCAGAATGAGAGCAATAATTTTAGCACCAGACCTCCTGTATAATAAAAAAAGAAAAAAGAATTGTGCTAGGTGCATAAAAAATAAATGAGAAAAATTAAATTATAATATAATAACCATGAAGGGAGTTCTGCTGCTGAACACTATAACCCCAAAACGAGCGCAAAAGATAAATGTACAAAGAACAGTGCAGCGCTGGAAAATTGTCATAAGTGCAAAATGTGTTATGTCAAAAAATAAATAAATGAAGTGACTAACAATAGTGAATGACAGCCAAAAAATTGCTGATATAAAAATCAATCTATTGAGTGTTCATAAATAATTTACAAAAGATAATGAAAAACAGTTCATACAATCAAGTGAAGGTGAAAAGTAAAGTCCAAAAATTATGATATTCCATGCAGCAGTTCTGGATCAGTATTCCACCGCTAGTGCTTACCCACCACCTGGTGATAAAGTAATGGAGGCTTACCGGAAAGCCTGCGACCACCCATATTCAGGGGGGTCAAAACAGGCTTAGTAGAGATGTATAGATCTCAGGGGGTATCCCGCTGGAGGCTCTGTGTGATGTCCTACCACCCTCCTTCCTGGGCGGGTAATCAGCAACAACAGGGCGCCAATTCGGAGAATGTAGTCCCAGGGGCACTTCCTATGTGGTGATCAATGTTTCCTTCCAAAAGAAGTCCAGCAAAGGCAAACCGTAGATGCCCAAAAAGAAAGAAGGGACTCCAGTAGTGTAGAAGAACTAAAACTGCGTTTATTAAATAAACAATATAAAAAAGGCATAAAAATCCTAGCAGGGACAACATAAAGACTCCTCTGCCGTTTAAAATGGAATCGCGCATGCGCGATGCGTGCTCACGTTGTGGCCCTACGGCCGTTTCGTCACAACTGACATCATCAGGGGTACGCAACAGCGCACGCGCCTTATAAGTCCAAACAGGCGCGCTGCGAAGCGCCACCGTTGGCTGGCCAGAAACAGGGCTGCAGCCCTATTCGTGATGGTAATGCAGAAATGATAACCTGACATTACTTCTAGTTTACCCCGATGTCAATGGCGCCATTTTTTAAAAATCAAAAGTACTCAAACACAGATCTTGGTGTTTTTGAATGCTTTCAAGAGCAGAGGAGGGGTTTGGGGCCTTATAGATCCCATATCCATCCATAAAGGGTACCTGTCATGTGATGTGCCTATTGCTGTCACAAAGGATGTTTACATTCCTTGTGACAGCAATACAAGTGATCCACAAAAAAAAAAAATCAACAGTTTAAAAATAAAAAAATATATACATTTTTTTTTTTTTAATATTATGAGCTTGGTTTTGGACAGATTGAGTTTAAAGAAGTGGTGTGACATCAAGACTGATATGTCAGTCACTCCTCACATATCACATAATTAGTGATATGTGAGAAGCGGAGAGGTAAAGAGATAGATTTGGCTGTCGTCAGAGTAGAAATCGTATTGAAAGTCATGGGAGGCTATCAGCTGACCCAGGGAGGAGGTGTACATTGAGAATAAGAGAGGTCCAAGAATAGAACCTTGGGGGCCCCTGACAGAGAAAGGAAGAGGGGAGGAGGAAGCAGAATTGTAAGTGACACCGAAGGTGCGGTGGGTAGCATGAGAGGTGACAAAGAGCAAAGCCATGGAGACCAAAGAAAGATCGTTATCATCCAAAGTAAAAAAAAATCCCAAATTGTGGGTCAACACCGAAGCAGTAGTAGAGGGGAAATCTTCCAATGGGGACACTAGTTCTGGTGACACCCTGGGATTCCTTTACTTTGGAGGGATTCTCTCTTACAGCAGTAAAGCTGCTGCTCAAGGGGAACTTGCCATGAACAATTCTGCACACCACTCACTAGAAACAGGTGCTAGCCCAGATCTTTGAGCTATGCAGGTAGATAAAGGCAGGCGACTTGGACAGCTGAAAAAATTAATTTGCTTTATTGTTGTAATGACCTCTTCAATAGTAAAAGCAGACACTGGGCTGAAGGCGAAGTCAACCCATTTCATGCCATCTAAGCACTTATCCAGGAGAAGTCAACCCATTTCATGCCATCTAAGCACTTATCCAGGAGAAGTCATCCCATTTAATGCTATCTAAGCACTTATCCATGACACATGAGTTGAGTTCTCTGTGTTTGTAACTATAGGCCCTTCAGATGGTAAAAATGCCTTCAGTGCTTGCTTGCGCTAAAGTAGAGTTAAAAGTAAAAACTTTTACTCTATAATCCCTGTCTGTGTGTTTTTTTTCTGTTTTTGAATCCCTGCAAAGTGAGGGAAATCCCTGGTTGTCAACTAGAACTAGTGTCCCCATTGGAAGATTTCCCCTCTATTCCTGTTTTGGTGACAGCCCAAAATAATCTTGGTGATGATGATCACCAGGACATGTAGAGGGTGAATCCCCCTAACGGGACACAGACGGCAATAAAAATCTGACAAGTGTTCTTATCCCTCTCCACTCTAAAGGCAAACAATTTGTAGTTTTGGATAGTTTATACTTGAGGCTCACTATAAAAAAAAAAATACAATCAACTTTTGTAAAATGAGGACCTTCCCAAATTTATCCAGGTAAGCATCCCCTTGCAAGGAGATTGTAACATGTGTGGTGATCTTTAATTATTCCAGTGAAATGCTTTTCTGTGGTTCATTTGGTGTCTCTAGCTAGAGAGCACTGACTTGGCACTGAGTAAATTCCTGTTAGTGTTTCTGCACTCTGACTGCTTTCTCTTTACTTTCAGAGGAAGGATTACTTTACCGAGCACGTTACTTTGGAGATGCAGATCTCTACCAGAGAGCGCAGAGGATGGGCACCCCTAGCTGTAACAGACTGACAGAAGTTCAAGCTTCAATGCATGGCTAGATCTTTCTGAGCACACTGAAGAAAGAGCAGGTACACACAGAGCCGTTGAAAAAGTTGTAGAACTATCACAACTCAAATGTTGTCCATGTAAAATACTAACTCTCTTGTGTCATCTTTAATAACACACTATTGTGAATACGTGCTCCGATAATGCATCCACTCCATTCCTCCACCCCCTGTGTAAAACCAACACCTTAATTATAGGACCATCATTAAAAATAAAAGGTCATACAACGCATGTATCAGTTTTCAATAGGATCCTTTCTCCTCCAGCATCTTTTATCCTCCACAATGCTGTCATCCAGTCAGATACCCCATTAACCACTTAACGACCGGCCACTGTATATTTACGTCATTTTTTTAAAGATGGATATCTCGGTAACAGCAGCAGCTGCTGCCACAACCGAGGTATCCGTCTTTAGGGCCGGCGTTTCTGTACACGATAACGGTGGTCTCTGCGGCGTGCTCGCCGCGAGATCACCGTTATCGGCGGCGGGAGAGGTGCCACCCCCCCGCCGCTCTCCCGCGCCCTCCGCCGCTTACCGGAGCCGTCGGTAGCAGCGGAGGCGATGGGGTCCTTCCTGTGCCTGGGTATAGAGACGAGTGAGGCCAAGATGGCGCCCACCCGTCTCTATACCATAGGGCGGCCGGAGCAACGTCATTGCGTCGGCTCCGCCCACTTCTCTTAAAGGCACAATTTTTTTTGTGTCATTTTTTTTTTAAACGACTTTTTTTTTTTTTTTTTTTTTTTTTTTTTTTTGCATTTTAGTGTAAATATGAGATCTGAGGACTTTTTGACCCCAGATCTCATATTTAAGAGGACCTGTCATGCTTTTTTCTATTACAAGGGATGTTTACATTCCTTGTAATAGGAATAAAAGTAATCCAATTTTTTTTTTTTTTTTTTAAACCATGAAAAAATAAATAAAATAAAGTAAAATAAATAATAAAAAAAAAAATTTTTTGTTAAAGTGCCCTGTCCCGACGAGCTCGCGCGCAGAAGCGAAAGCATACGTGAGTAGCGCCCGCATATGAAAACGGTGGTCAAACCACACATGTGAGGTATCGCCGCGACCGGTAGAGCGAGAGCAATAATTCTAGCCCTAGACCTCCTCTGTAACGCAAAACATGCAACCTGTAGAATTTTTTAAACGTCGCCTATGGAGATTTTTAAGGGTAAAAGTTTGACGCTATTCCACGAGCGGCGCAATTTTGAAGCGTGACATGTTGGGTATCAATTTACTTGGCGTAACATTATATTTCACAATATAAAAAAAAAATTGGGCTAACTTTACTGTTGTCTTATTTTTTTTATTCAAAAAAGTGTATTTTTTCAAAAAAAAGTGTGCTTATAAGACCGCTGCGCAAATACGGTGCAAAAAAAAGTATTGCAATGACTGCCATTTTATTCTCTA
This sequence comes from Aquarana catesbeiana, assembly GCF_042186555.1. Taxonomy (NCBI): domain Eukaryota; kingdom Metazoa; phylum Chordata; class Amphibia; order Anura; family Ranidae; genus Aquarana; species Aquarana catesbeiana. The sequence continues at coordinate 147,997,829 of NC_133331.1, forward strand.
GGGTGTTAGAACCCCCAAACATTATATATTTTTTTTTCTAAGTAATTTTCTAGCAAAAAAAAAAAACTGTTTTAAACATATAAACACCTAAAATTCAAAACGAGGCTGGTCCTTAAGTGGTTAAGGAAGTTGCGTGTCCTGGTGATGAAACATGTTGGGGACGAAGTATTGTGCCACTCTCATACAGGAAGTGCAGTAGTTGTGAGCCGGAGTACCAGCACTATCTGTTTATCCTGTATCTGTGGGTGCGCTTTAGTGCACCTTATATTGTGAGTTCTATTTTATTGGTGGATTTGAAATATAAAAAGTAGTTTTAATGTAAAGCATTATAGAGCTTTTGTTTTTTTTGGGACACTGCTTTTGGGGGTATAGAGAAAAAAAGACGCTATATGCAGCCCACCGTAAACACTTCTCTGTACTGGGAGCACACAGGGTGAAAGCTCTCTGCACAGTCACTGTCGGGGACTAGGAATCTCCCAATACAGCATACTCTCGATCAGGAGCTTTGCAATCACGTGACCACTGTGCCAGCTAATCACAGCGGTCACAGGACTCAAATGCCTGCCTCTCCCGACATCTAGAAGCTCTTAAAGGCCTGGGAGGTTGCGGCGGGAAGGGGTTAAAGAAGACACAAGATTGACTATTTTACGTGAACATTTATTATTATTAATTTTTATGTTTTTAGGGCCGGTTCACACTGGTGCGATGTCAGAGATCGGATGTGATTCGCACCACACTGCAGTGAAAATCACATGCGATCTCTGTGCGATGCGATTTCATCCACATGCGATCCGATTCCTGTCTGACTTTGCCGATCGCACTGCGATATGCGAACTGATTTGGGGGTGTCATTAACTTTTACCTGACACTCCCGGCAGTTCGCATAGGGCAGTATGAACTGCTGCAAGCAAAAATGCGACGCGGGATCCCGCAGAGGATTCGTAGGGTTCCCGCATTGCAGCAGTGTGAACCGACCCTTAATGACGCCTATTCACCGCCTGTTTTAACCCTAAGTAGTCTGAGTTATTGCACCTTTTTTTCCTTGAATGAGCTGTGTTGAACAGTGGTACTGCCTGCTAAGCACAAGGATTTATTTTTTGCTGCAGAATGTTTTTGTCTTTATGTTGGCGCTAAAACTTGCTGGTAAACCGCCTGTGGGAAAGAGGCTCATCAGTTACATTTTCAGGGCACACTTTCTGAGTGTTACCTTCTTCTCATCCCGAGCAGTACACTGAGAAGAAGGCAACGCCTTAAAAGCATATAAATAAAAATTTAAAAAAAACAGACGGTACTAAATTGTAGGGACATTAGTGCTTTTGCAAAAACACAATCACCTTAACCACTTCAGCCCCGGAAGGTTTTACCCCCTTCCTGACCGGATCATTTTTTTGCGATACAGCACTGCGGCGCTTTAACTGACCATTGCACGGTCGTGCGACGATGTACCCAAATAAAATTGCCGTCCTTTTTTCCCACAAATAGAGCTTTCTTTTGGTGATATTTGATCACCTCTGCAGTTTTTATTTTTTGCACTATAAACAAAAATGACCGACAATTTTGGAAAAAAAAAAATATATATTTTTTACTTTCTGCTATAATAAATATCCCAAAAAATTTTTGTTTAAAAACAAATTTCTTCATCAGTTTAAGCCAATATTTATTCTTCTACATATTTTTGGTAAAAAAAAATGTTTGATATCTAAAATAGGGAATAGATTTATGGCATTTTTATTATTTATTATTTTTATTTTTTAACTAGTAATGGCGGCGATCAGCAATTTTTATCGGGATTGGACACTCTTGACACTTTTTTGGGACCATTGACATTTATACAGCGATCAGTGCTATAAAAATGCACTGATTACTGTGTAAAAGTCACTGGCAGGGAAGGGGTTAACACTAGGGGGCGATAAAGGGTTTAAATGTGTTCCCTCAGCGTGTTCTAACTGTGAGGGGAGAGGACTGACTAGAGGAGGAGCCAGATCGTTGTTCCTACTTAGTAGGCACACACAATCTGTCTATCCTCCCCTGTCAGAACAGGGATTTGTGTGTTTTACACACACAAATCCCACTTCTGGCTCTCGCGGGTGGCTGGCAGGGATCGCACCCGCTGGCCACGCGCAGCGTGTCCCCTGGGCCTGCTACTGCTCTTGAAGGAGCCGCCATATGGGTACGGCGGTTCGCCCAGTGGTGCCATTCTGCCGACGTATATCGGCGTGAGCCGGTCAGCAAGTGGTTAAAGAGGACGTAAAGTTTTGTACTTGTACCTACAGGTAAGCCTATAATAAGGCTTACCTGTAGGCTCTGTGAATATCTCCTAAACTTGCACAGTTTAAGGAGGTTTTCAGAGCGCCGTTGACGTCCTCGGCGCATGCGCTCTGAACGTCCGGCTTATTGTTGTCACGGGAGTGATGTCATCGTGGCTTTGGCCCCTCACAGCGCCGGAGCCAGCAAACCCAGGGATGATGTCAACCATCTCAGCGGTGTGCGGGCGCCGCTGGAGGGCTTCGTTCTAAGGTAAGTATTTCATAATGAGCTAGTATGTGATGCAATTCACAAAAACTCTGAACAAAAATATACTGTAAAGCTACTCTGCTAGTGCCACAAAAATAAACATTTTTTAAAACGTGCCCCTGCAAGGAAGACTATTACTACTTGCCTTTCCCGCCTGCTGAATTTTGTGGTATTCGACTGATATCGCTTATTAAATGATCTTTCAAGCCTACTATTTCTGGTTGTGTCAAATGCCTGCCCCCCTTTGCACTTTGTTGTTCCTCCTGCCAGTCCTACACAACTAAAAGACACAGTGATATAGGGGTTGACAAATTGAACTAAGCAAACTGGGGAACCATGCATCTGACAAACCTGCAAATGTTGCGTTCTGAAGATTCTTCAGACAACAATATTGGCAGTTGACCTGAACATGTACCAGATGTCATAGAAAAAATTCTAGGGAAAAGTTACTCTGCCTGGAGTTGGGCTTTGCCCATCTCCTTTTCAAGGGGTGTGTCGTATTTTAACAGGCTGAGTTGCTTTAATACATGTGTGTTAAAATCCACATAAGGGCATGTGCTAGTTATAGCAGTGGACATAAACCTTTATATTGCACTCATTACCACCATGGTAAGGAGACACAACCCTGCCTACATCCCACATAAGAATGGGCTTGGGTGTGTTCAGAATCCCACCTGCCCAATCCTGTCAGGAAGCAGACACTCTACACAATCCCAGGCAGTGAGACATTTCCTGATATCGAGAATTGTCGCACTGCCTGTGATTACTGGTGTGCAGTGTCGGCCTCCTGGCGGGATCGGGCAGGTGGGATCCCAAACCCGCCCAAGCCCATCTATAATCGCATTTATGTGCTCATTAACACCAATCACCTAAATTTAATGACATTTAAATCACATCTTTCTTAAGCTATCAGAATAAGTGATCGTTCATCACTGACAAATCTGAAAAAGAGTATACAGGAAACATTTCTAAATTCAACAAAAATTCCATTAGGAAGATCATTACATAATATCAACTTCATCTAATTACAGCTGAGAATTTCAAAATGTTACTGAGTTCCTAAGATGGCATTTCCAAGGATGGAGACACAGAGGCTAATTTACTTGAGGGTTTGAGACCATCTAGTAGTAGTCACAATCCTATTCAACTGGACCTGTTTTTTTTTTTTTAGCTTATCCAAGACATTTCTTCAGTTCTAATGAGTGTCAGGAAAACTCCCCAGCATTTATATCCACACAAGTAGCACTTCCATTTTGATCCACTCACAATTTGAGAATGATCTCACAATAAAATTATCCAATCATGTGCAGATGAAATAAGTAAACGGGGATTTTCCTTTTTACATTATTGGATAATTGAAGTGAATCTTCTCACTTTTTATTGGGTGAACATTCTACAATCCTTTAGTAAATCAGCTCTGTATGTCATCTGTTTTTTTATTCTCATTAATATGAGTGTATGTTTTAAATTTTATACCGATCAATAGGGGCAATTTGTAGTAGGCCAGTTCTATGCCTTAAATCAATATTGATTAGCAATCAGTCACTAGTAGTTGTTGGGTAAATAACTTGTTCTGGTGTAAGGTACACTAGTAGTATGAAGTAGCAGTTAACTTTGCAATTAATTGCTACTGCATGCTACTTGCGTAAGGCCTCTTTCACATGGGCTGTCCGATCAAGTCCGTCTGTCAGTTTTTCCGTCGGACCCTCCAGTCTCTGCTATGTTGCTGCAGATGTCCGCTGACACCCACCGCCATCCGATCTGGTCTGCCAAAAACAAACGGATGGTGCTCCTATTCCCCATCCGTCTGGCGGATTGGATCAGATGGAAATGGGCAGGCGATCCGTTACCATCCGATTGCCCCATAGAGGAGAGCGGGACTGCATCAGTGTCCGCTTAGTGGAGCAGACACAGACCTGTCATCCACCTGATCAGCGGGGGATCAGTGGAGAGATCCTCCACTGATCCAGCAAATTCCACTTGGCAGAAGCGCCCGTGTGAAAGGGGCCTAAGGCTGGCCATACATGATACAATTTTCCTTTAGATTGACCAAAACCATATCCTAGGAGGTCAAACCCAAACACTCTAAATTTGTTTGCAATCAGGCAGGCCCTTGCACTACATAGTTGAAGGTAAACGTAAAGGAAAATTAATAAGAAAATTATAGAAGCTTAACTCACACCATAGGTAGCTATTTGTCCCATCTGTTTAGCGACTGATAGTAATTAACAGCCAGTGATTTTATTAGTGAATAAAAAAGCCCAGGTAACTGTGAGACCAAACTTTTCATTAATTGACATGGATGCTGAGCCATATATCATATGGATAGTCATTTTTCAGATCTTAATAACATTTAAATGCAGCCTACTACTCCTAATTCCAGTGTTTTTTTTTTTTTTTTTCTCTACAGATCTTCAGAGCTGGAAATTTTGGCAATACACGGGAGGGCTCATTTCCTGTCTGGGGGCCTGCAACGCATTGCTTTCTAGTGCGTTACTGACTCTTCAACTGCAGCCTGATTACAAATTGAGATATGTCAATGCACAATCCTCCTGACATTGTTTGGCAGCAGGACAGAATCTCTGCTCGGCTTCTTCCCACAGTCCCCACATAGTCCCGTTGCCCATAGACTTTATTGCACCTGTAGGATAATATACGCTCGGCAGCTGCTCGGAACAAACCCCAACCGATCTCTGCTCCGGCTATCTGGATCCCTTAAGACTGTGGCCTATTACACCTTACAATATGTGGAATCAGAAGACTTTTAGAACAAAGAAATGAATGAAGAAAATCTATTTAGAATTACTTTCTAGCTGTATATATATATATGTTGTACTTTTAAACAGATAATTATCCAGATATTGGATTCAATTTTGTTTAGCCAGTATCTGTTATTCTATTTAAACCATTGTGTGAATCTTTGTGTTGGCATTGGCCAAGAGCTCAGTCTTTCATATTTAAAAATAACTGCATCTGATGGAATATATTTAATAAATTTAGAGACTTTAAATGTGTAATCTTCCTGCTAGGGTACATTTTCTCAAATACCTACGGCACTGGTTTAAAACTAAATTCACCCTAAACTTTTATTATTATTATTAGTTTTTCGTGATTGCCAGGTTACATGTGGGGTTTTTGCACAGCAGACTTCAGTTACAACTGTTACAGTGTGTATACTGCCCCAGCTCATTTCTCCATAATGTAGAATATATAAATCACTGGGGAGTCCAGCTATAAGAGAGGGAGCAGAAACAAAATCTCACTGCCGTCTTCTCTGTAGATGGGGTATTTGGCACAGGCAGCTTGTTTTGTAGTACTTATTTTCTGTCTTCAAAACTTGGTGAGTCACTGACCTAGAACAAGCATGCAGCCAGTGAAGTCTAAACCTATATAATACCCTGAAATTCTATCCTCCATAAAAAAACCTCAATGCAGCTATGATGGTCAGAAAAAAGAGATTATAGCATGAAATGCACACAATATCTACAGCAGGGGTTGGCAACCCCTGGCACGTGAAGAATGCCTGGGACACCCACCTCCCATGCATCAGTAAAGCCGGCTGGCTACAGGAGGGAGCACGGCTGGAATCAACTAGTTTCCCATCTGCCTCAGTTCCCACCAACCTCTCTCAGCTTGCCTATAGCTGACATTGAAGCACTGAATAGGGGATGTTGTGCCACGCACTCAACTTCAATTGGCACAGCGTGTAGCTGCCGGTTTCAGTTCTGACCTGTGAAATCCTCAAATCAGAAAGTTATCACAGTTGCAACAGCCAGCTACACACTGTGCAGATCCAGCTTGGGTATGGAAAAGAATCAGATCTTAAGTGTTGGGAGGAGCAGCTCTGCTAAGTCTGTTAGCAAGGGATTGGACTGGCGTCAGTGGTACAGAGGATGGGATCACTGCTGACACCAGTCCTCTGCCCTGCTGACCTCCCATCCTGTGCTTCCTCTAACATATTTTTTTTTTTTTTTACTGCACCCCCACATCAGACAGGTTAGATTCGGTCCTGGTGTTGAGTTGCCTGCACTCATTTTGGACTGGTAATTAACCAGCTATTGAGAACTACTAACTTAGGCCCCTTTCACACTGGGGCGGTGGGGGCGTCGGCGGTACAACAGCGCTATTTTTAGCGCTGCTGTACCGTTGTCCTTGCAGCTGTATTCGGCCAATAGCGGTGCGGTTTTAACCCCCGCTGGCGGCCGAAAAAGGGTTAAAATCACTCGTACAGCGCGGCTATTGCCGCGGTATAGCCGTGCTGTCCCATTGATTTCAATGGGCAGGAGCGGTGAATACACCGCTCCAAAGAAGCGGTTTGCAGGACTTTTTTCACCGTCCTGCCAGCGCACCGCTTCAGTGTGAAAGCCCCCGGGCTTTCACACTGAACAAACAGCGGAGGCTGTTTAGGGGCGGTTTGCAGGCGGTATTTTTAGCGCAATACCGCCTGCAAACCGCCCCAGTGTGAAAGGGGTCTTAGAGCCATTGCAAGAATTGGGACTAATCTGAGGTGTGAACGTGTAGGAATTGGGGTAATCTGACTTGTTGGTGCTGGAATTGGAACTGATATGAGATGTGATGGTGTAGAATTTGGGAATGATCTGAGGTGTGAAGATTGAAGATGCAAGAATTGGTGCGGATATGCGGTGAACCAGACCCAAAAACGTACAGGACCCTTTTTGAAACCGCGGTCGCCCTGCACTTTTGAAACCGCATCCAATTCGCATATATGTGAACCCAGGCTGAAGGTGCGTGATCTGAGGTCTATAGTGCAGGAATTTGGCTGATTTGAGGTGTGAAGGCGCAAAACTCAATATTAATTTCTTACTGTTGTTCAAGTCATTTACAGCATTTAGTTTATAAAAATTCCTTTTCTTGATCGACTGTGTGAAGTTGGCTTTTTTTTTTTTATATATTTATACACAAGTAGCTGGCACTCTCAATTTCTTTGAAAATATTTTTCAGCACACTATACTCAAAAGATTGCCTACCCCCTGATCTACAGATTGTGCAAATATGGGAAGGGGTCTTTGAAACATTTTTAATTTACTTTATTAATTTTTTTTTTCTTACCTAAAGCAGATCTTGCATGAAGATGTAAGGGTAGCTACATGGAAGACCCACACACACACTAAAATGAAGAAGAAAAATTACTTGTGACCCCAGCTTCCTGAAGGCTCAGTATTACTGTGCATTACCGCTGCCTCCTGAGAGAGCTGAGGGCCCAAAATTTGTTGAGAATGTGCAGTGCTGCAAGATTCACGGTTACTCCTCTTCCAGGCCATCACTGTACCTTCAGGAAGCAGCCGGAAGCCAATATTCATGGTATTTTTTCCTTTAAAGAAAAAATGCCCACTGCCTGCTCTGTCTCCCACCAGTGCTGATCAGGGACACGGGGTCCCTGAGCTGTAGCTCACCTTGCTTTTCCCAGCAGGAAACTAAACCTTTGCCTCCCTGAAGTGCTCAGAGATGTGTTCATTTATTATAAAGGAGATTGGTGAAAGGGAGTTCACGGAGCTCCATCTCTCCTGAATCCCCTTTCCGCAGTCCCAGGCTCATAGAGGGAGGAGCAAGCTTTGCAGACTTCTTTGCCAGGCAACTGCCAAAAACAGCTAGATGTAGTGGCTGGCAGAAAAAAAAAACACACACACTGTTCTTGGCATTTATAAGGACTGGTGCAGGCAAATTTTGAAAAGTGTCCCTTATGCATTCTAAAAGTGGTGAAGAATGCACCAAATTCATGTACCTGTCTAAGACCTGTCCTTGAATTTGGCTCATACTGTGCCAAGAGAGACTTTTACTAAATCTGTCTGAGCCAGTTTTTCCTCTGTACGCCAAAGGAGAGCTGGTCTTAATTAACTCCACTTTTACATTTGGCGCATTCAATGAGCCACATTGTAAATGTGGCATGCTTTATTACCACCTAAATTTGATGCACGAGTCAGAACCAAAAAAGTGTCACAAATGCTTCCTGAATTTGGTGCAATGGATTAACGCCAGAAAAGTTGTGCAACAGCTTTAGTGAATGCCCCCCAATGTGCGATGCTTGTGTGAACATGGAAATACAATCAGTGCAAACAGCCAATATTCTTTTCTGGAAGTGACACCATGAACAAAATTCTGTACATACAGGTACCTACCTACATATGCACATTTTTTGTTAGGTCTGGCAGGCACACTTTAGAGACATTAATGATTAGTGATCGATGACCTATCCATTCTCCACTGCAAAAAAAACTGCTTTAGGGCAGAGCAGTAACGTGCATAGGAGTATAAAATCCCTCTGACTATACACAAGGTACTGTGTTGGGGGGGCTGTTTACTATTCGGTGCACAAATTAGCATGGCATTAACCCATTTAACGTCTTGGCTAGGATTCACAGGTCTGAAATCTGGAAGTGCTCAGCTGGTCCCCCTTCTGAGTTCATCCTTCACAGAAGATCAGCAAACGCTGGCTTTTCACTTATCTCCTGCCAAATGCCATAATGGTTTGGGCACCCAGGAGGGACAGATGAGTCTGGAGGGGGGGGTCAGACATGAGACTTTACAGCCACCCAAATAACTTCAACTACAAAGTTGGCAGCCAGGTTTAAATAGTAAACAAACCTCTGGCTGTGCACTTGTTTACTTGCCAGGCTACTACTGACATAATAGTTACTTTGGCAACAGAGAAAGGGTTAAAGTGGTTGTAAACCCTTGCAGACCACTATACTACAGGTAAGCCTATAATACGGCTTACCTGTAGTTACCCCGGATATCTCCTAAACCTACACGGTTTAGGAGATATCCCCTGTATCAGCATGTGCCAATGTCATTGGCACATGTGCACTGAAGCAAGTGCATGTTTGTGCCGTTGCTTCAGCTAGTGTGCCTATGCCGGCAGCTCACGCGCGCATAGTTGGCCAGGGCCACGATACCCAGGAAGTAACTCCGGGAGCGATGTCACCGGCCGGAGCAGTGTATGGAGGCTTCGATCTAAGCTAAGTATTTCATAACAAGCTAGTATGCTATGCATACTAGCTCATTATGCCTTTGTCTTGCAGGTTTTTTTTTGTGGGTTTACAACCACTTTAAAGATTATCTAAACCCAAAACAAATGTAATTAATGCAGCCCCCAGGGGCATTTTCTGAAAGCAGTGGGCCTGTCTGCAAGAAATTGGGCCCTCCTGCCTGAGAAAGATAAATGGTGTGCCACGGCAAATATTGGCTGTGGCTTAAAGGGTTGCAGAGTTCAGGAGTAAGTGACCCTTTATACCAAAGTCCAATTCTCCCCTGCACAGCTTAAATGTAGCAGTATATTCTGCATCCAGTTACATTTTGCACCCCTGTGCCTATTCAGCAATCAAGTGATCTGGGATGGGTGCCAGCCACAACAGCTGCTGGGCATCTTAACTATGCAACCTGTGGGTGCTACGGAAGCACAAACTGGTTATTTGACATTTGTCATCTCACAGGGACAGGAGGGGATGTTTCATCTGGTCCTGTCCCCCGGAACCCAATTTCCTCCACATCAAGCGCTAACTGGATCTTTGCTACAGTCGTGATTACCACTCGCAGCCACAGCAAAGACAAAAACAATGTCTCCCTCTGTTGTGCAATGTGTGAGGGCACAGTGGCTCCACCTCCACCCCCTCTTGGAGTCTGTGTACACCCATGGAGGGATGTGCCACTGCAGCCACCACATCTAAGTACTAGTAAAGGTGGACTCTTTTCTTTTTTTTCCACCTGGTGATCCTGCCAGTATTATATTTAGTGGCCAATGGGGCAAACTTATTGTACTGTATCTGCAGGAGCAGTGTTGTCACACTAGGGCAGTGATGGCGAACCTTGGCACCCCAGATGTTTTGGAACTACATTTCCCATGATGCTCTACTATACTGCAGAGTGCATGAGCATCATGGGAAATGTAGTTCAAAACATCAAAACAGCCAAGGTTCACCATTACTGCACTAGGGTGAGTCTATAGAACACCCTCATTTCCATTGGTGGGTTGGGAGGAGTATTCTTTAGTCCACATAGAGATTTGAGAACAATACTAACAAATAAAGCACAGAAAGTTACCAGCTCACAGCAACTCAGGATCAACAAGTTTTGTTTTTTGCACTTATTGAACAGAGATAACAAAACGCTTTCAATAGTATATTTAACAGAACTGAAAAATAGGAGTTCATTTTTAGTGCCCATGCACACCGTTGCTAGCTCACTATTGCTCATTCTAAATGGCATCCCAATGCACCTTGCTGATGCTGGCAGAAATGGTCCATGCAACATTTTTGTGTATTAGGCAGTCCATTCAAAAGAATAGGCTGCCACAGCGCGGTACAATATATAATGTGCACACAGCAATTGTGTGAATAGATTTTGAGGGTTTACATACACTGTGAAGGAAAATAGTGTACTCCCTAGGTAAGAAACCCCCATGTAAGCAGACCCTTATGGAGCGTGCTGCAGTCTATTACCCCTGTCTCCAAACCAGTGCTGATCAGAGACATAGTCCCCATTCAGCACATACGTGTGGGGGTGCAAGGAGCTTGTAGCCATCCATAGTGATAGAATAACAAGCCTTATAAGAACTTTGAGTCTTATGAGGACCATAAATACCATTCAATTTAAAACATCTACAAAAAAGGAATTCTTGGTATCTGTAGCAAAAGAGGAACCATATGTATAACGTATATAAAAAGCCATTACAAATGCAGCAGTATGTTTTATTTCCATTGCATGTCTGGAACAAAATAGACGAATTTCACAAAAGTGGGACAGAACAGTGCTTGTGGTCATACAAGAAACGGTTGTGTGCTGATCTGTGATTGGTTGTTGTGATGACAGCAGACCATACAGTACATCTAGCAGTGAGTAGGATGGGCGGATAAGGTGACTGTCACACCACCTCACTCCTGTACCTCCTCTGTCACTGCATGCACACCAATATTGACTTTGCAGCTATGAAAACCAAGATGTTTTGTTAAGCTTTTGAAATATTCTGTCATCTAGCATTAAGTCACCAAAAATAGAATTGGATGAGTCGGTTTGCTCTGACACGTTGAACTTGTCTAGTTAACTATATAACTTTCTTCTCCCAAGTAACAAAAGCAACAAAGAAAAAAATATGTTTTAATTGTATTGATAAATAACTGCTTAAATATATCTGTAATCTCTGGATTTCATGACAGTACTGTCCTTACTAGCATGAAACTCATGGTACTGAATTAAAATTCACAGCGGCCTGGTCAGTAAAATTTCCTTCCAGCAGAGGTCCGAATCTTTTACATCTGTGCCCTCAGTACCCCCTTTATATCACAGTAGTCCCTTAACATCACAGCCCCCCACCTTCTAGTACAAAGTATTTAGCCAAAGTCACATCTCCATTAGGAATTCATGCACATAAAGTGAATGGTTAAGTGCAATGATGATTTTTTTTTAACCAATACTTTTCCTTTATACTTTATGTAATTTCAAGTGTCATTTGGAATATTTTTAAATCTGCAGCTTGCACAAAAGTGGAACTTGCACTAAAATAGCAAGCTCTGCTTATTCACGGAGAGCCCCCACACTTGACGCTTTCAGTCCCAATTATCATTTTAAAACATCACAGGGACAGTGGCTATTTTTCCCAAAGCTGTTTTATACACAGCACCCGGGCTCAGCAGCTCCTGTGGGTCCTGACCAGCATGTGAGCTATGATCAGCTGATGGGCATTGTGTTTTTATTAGAAGTGATGTGACATCATATCGATTCCCCCTAGTACAGAGGCTTGAGCAGAGCTGAAGCAGCCTTTATCTGCCCTGTAGAAGCAGATCATTCCTATAGTGATCCATTGTTGGCTGACTGCAACCAGCAATAGAGCACCATTAACAGTGATCTGTTGCTACACAGCTGTATGGGAGGTCTAGATCTGGTCTCCACAGACATGATTCCCCCTACCCATTAAGAAAAAAAGTTAGACCCTACAAAATAAATAAAACATTTCCCTTCTAAACTTATACCAGTCGCCCAAGAATGATGTTGGATGACATTTGCATTATATGTGTGAAATCTTCTCAAGTCAACTCAGCATAGCATTAAGTTAGGACTAACAGTTTATATAATCAATGTTTTTCTCCCTGCATGTGCTGCAATGTAGCGTTGAAAGGGGAAAAAAAAGTAAAGTAAAAGGCATACGTTCATTTTGAGCATTACCATTGCGGTAGGTAGCATGAAAATCACACTTATGTGATATTTCAATGGTAATGCGAGAGGACTGGAAACAGAAACCCCCTATGTGGATGTGGCACTTAGCGTTATTATTATTTATAGGATAGGAGCACCAACATTTTATCTGATTCTGGTGCTAAGTTATCAGAGTTACATGCAGTGTTCACTTTTTTTTTTTTTATGTTGCTTATTTTTAAAACTGCTGTAAGCTGGACTGTGCCGATTGATATTTACAGCCAGATAGGTGCAATTCCAGTGAGTTTTTTTTGTGTACACAGGGGCTCTTCTGTTAGGTACAAATCGGTAATGGTAACTGGACACACAAGTCTACAGTAAAGAAAAAAATCATGGAAAAAGGATAAACAAAAAAGTAAATACAAAGTTTAAAATTTGGAATCCATAGCTAATACCAATGATGAAAACATGAGAAAGGTAACCTTGCGTATTAAGGGTGCATTTCCAGGGGTATTTAAAAGGGGTGCTCAGTAACATCTCCAACTCCCACCAAGCTTCCAACCTACTGCCAGGTCCAAGAGCTGACACTAAGCTGAATAGGGCACTTCCAAATTCACCTGGCATGCCAAATACCTGTGTACAGATACTCTTCTGCATTCAGCACATTTGTGAAAGAAGCCTTGAATCCAGCTTAGCCCACCAAGCAAGTTATAGACCTGAGACAGGGACGTCGGTCCCCTTAGCTTAAAAGAACAGAGGGAACCTTTTAGGGAGCCCCTGAGATGCCTCTTTTTCCAAAAGACAGTTAAGGGAAACTTGTGTATTAATTATTAATAGGATACTTGGATAGATTATTTTCATTGGATTGATTAGTTTATTTTAACAGAAATATATATGAACTCATGTAAAGGATCCAGTGCTTGTGTTCAAGCAATATACTGATAGGCAAACTCTTCAAATGTCATAACAGGACAAGCGTGTACACTTGTGTTTAGTCTACGTGCTGAAAACAAAGCTAAAACATCTAGAAGTCATAGGTGCTCTCCAGATAACCTTTCATTATGATGACCCTTTATTAGTGATAGGCAGAAGGCTGTGCCCCAGGCAGGGATTCTGTACAAGGTAAGTGGTCTGGAGTTGTGTTTTTTCTTCAGCCAAAGCTATTACCACATTACTAATCCATCTTCTGTAACCAGTGCACCAACATTCTACAGAAAATGGCAGATTAATAGATAAAAAGTTCTGTCTTTTATTTTCTAATCTGAACAATGAGGCCTGTTGGTATCTGATTGGGATATGTTTAATGGCAATCTGCTAAACAGAAACAAATAGGACATTGGAATCACGTCTTTTATCTGTAACCATTACCATTGTGTGTCGGGGTATATAAAGCACCCCTTTATTCTGAGCTACAAACTGTAGGAAAGAAAAGTAACTAGAAAAAGAGAGAGGATTACATATTCAAATCAATCATTGTATCCATAAACAGAAAGTCCCATTTATGGAATACAATCAATAGTATATAACAAAAAATACATGTAAAAAGTCATTTTATCCACAAGTTAATGACAGAACACCTTGTACAGTTGTCTTCTTGCGAACAGTAAAAAGCGTCAGTGTTTAAGGATAAATATTGTAGAACTTTTTCATGTCTATAGACATACATTGGTATTCAATTGACAGCGACAAGCAACAGAGCTTCTAATTGGCTGCTACAAGCAACCAAAATGTAAATTGTTTTATGCAGAGATCACTTCACTTATCTGGAAAGAGATAACCCATTGCCTCTTCTCTATCAACAATAACCAGGAAATGAGGTGACCAGCCCCAGCCAGAGGATTGGATCCTGTGGAGAATATGGCTGCATTAGCTGCAAAACTTCCTGCTATAGTCAGAGTTGCAAGATGCAAGGATTACTCCAGCAGATAATGATATGCACCTCTGTCTTTTGTAAACAAAACCATAAAGATGGTTAGTAAGCGGTTACATTTAATATCTAAGGTCAAAACAAAACTTAAAGAGAAGATCCAACCCCCCCAGGAAAAAAAACGAAAAGTCAGCAGCTACAAATACTGTAGTTGCTGACTTTTAATAGAATCCATCAACGTCGGCACCCCAGCCAATGTTTCCATCAGCTCTCGGGTGCTGCTGCCGCCATTGCCTGTAAGGGAAACCAGCAGTGAAGCCTTGCGGCTTCACAGCCGGTTCCCTACTGTGCACTGTGCTTTCTGAATGGCCCGGCGACGGGGGAAAGAGGAGGGGGGCCGAACTTCTGAGAGATCTCCCAGAAGTGGGGACAGGTACCTGTCAAAACCAGGTACCCTTTCCCCTCCGAAAGGTGCCAAATGAGGCAGCAGGGGGGGGGGGGGGGGGGCAGATAAGCGGAGCTTCCCCTTTTGGGTGAATTTCCGCTTTAAAGTAGAACTAAGCCCTTTTATCTTTTCCAGCCAAGGAAGCTGCCATCTTAGCCTCTATTTGTACATTTCTACCTCTACATACTAATTCAGATTGAGGCAGTTTTCTTTAGCCTCTATTTGATCTGCATTTTCAAGGTGATGCACACCTGATCAGTTTTGATGCCAGCCATTTGATGACTTGTCAGTTCAGTTAAGAGCTCAAGTAATGGTGACAGTTATCGTTCACAGCATGCCTTGAATGTACCTGATTTGCAAAATGCCTAAATCAACGGGTTTAGTTCTGCTTGAACACCAAATACTCAGTTTTACTTGCAACTTTGCATGGGTTATCATGGTTCCCTTTTTTCAATTCAGCCAAAACTGAGTCGACTCCCCCCCGCACTGTGTCATTGTATTCTCACAGCAGGGAGACTCCCCCTCGATGTCAGAATATACTGATTCTGACCTATGGGCTGCAGGGCTGATTGAACTGATATTTACCAGGAGTTCCCTTTGTGAGAAGTTCCGCAATGCCTAGCTTGAGAAAGTAATATCAATGTCAAAAGTCAGGCATAAGCTAACAACCCCCCCCCCTTTTTTTTTTGGTATCTATTGCGTAGCAATAGGGTTTACTTTATTGCCAACCCTCACCACCCTTTTGCTCACCTGATGCTCCAATTTAGTGCTGGGAGCAGAAAATTACTCACAAATTGCCACTTAGCACTTATGTAAGGCAGGGGACTCTCCCACTACCTCCATAAAGCAGCGCCGGTTGTTTGAGCAGTCAATGGCCAATCACCACCACTGTCATAAGGGGGGCAAGTCACATGCCACCCTAGCACCAGGTATTTTTCCTTTCTCTTTGTACCAAACAGACTGCCAAGAAGTAAACACAAATGAAATGCACACAGCACAGTTTTAGTTGAATAAAAAAGATGTTTATACACACACACATTCGCTAGCCTGAGGGCTGAAAACCTGGCTTGGTTCCCACAACTTTGAAGCCCTGAACATAACATTTATCAACTGATCCAGTTAAAGTCATCCAGATCAGATGAGGATCATCTTGCGTCTATGTGAGCCTTTAGAAGTATCTTTTGTAGGGTTGGACCATTCATGATGAAATAGCAACAAACCTAAAGCTTGTGTATGCACACAGATTATTCTTGTTCAGCCCGCAGGTTGAATGAAAATAATCAGATTCCTCCATGTAAGCTATACAACTTGGATGGCAGACTCCCCCGCTGCGGCTATTGTATTCTGGCTGGGGCCTGTCAAAACAACGGCAGCATCTTGGATGCATCTGCTTATTCAGTTGACAATATTCCACCCAGATCCTTCAATTTTTCTATTGAAGGATGTCTGACAGGGCCACCCATGTAGTGAATTTTGGCCAGTCCCTCAGGTACCGCCTGAAATTTGCTTAGTGTATACCTAGCTTAAATGAAATGGGTCACATAAAACAAGGTTTCTACAGTCATCTGAAAAATTAAGTACACCCCATGGAAACGTTGAAAAGGTTAACAATTTCTAACAGGCAGATAGTAGATTTTTATTCTAACAATGCCTACAGATAAATGTGATTTATTTGAATAAGAATTTAATAAAAATTGGTCTTTTCAATAATGTATTAAAAAAAAAATTGATGTGTGGTATACTATGGGAAAAGCTGATATTGCCCCTTTGGTAGAAATTACTTCTTTAACTAGCCACCAGTCCCTGATATCGACTGGAATTTTTTACCACTTCTTCATGAAAATTTCATTCCGTCGCAAGATGTTAATGGGTTTCTCTGCATGAATAGCCCTTACAAAATTGTAATGGGAAACAAATCTGGACTTTGACAAGGGCAGTCCATAACCCTCTATTTCTCATTATCAGGCCATTCCTTGATGGATTTGCCAGTGTTCCTTAGATCAATCCCAACTTTTGGACAGATGGCCTCACATTCTCATCAAGCACACTTTCATATGAGAATGTATAGCCAATTCTAGAACTGCAAGTTGCTCATGCCCTGATGCAGAAAAACAACTCAAAACCATAACATTTCAACCACTATGGTTGATCGTTGGTATGCAGTTCTTATTCTGAAACACTTGCTTTGGTTTTCAGCAAACATGTCTACTGTTACTGTAACCAAACAACTGGATCTTTGATTGACCAGTCTTCAGTAGATAATTTCAGAAGACCTGACCTTTCCCTTTATGTTCTATGGCATACTGAATGTTGCTGAATGTCTTTTTGGATAGCAATAGTTTTTTTTTTTTTAACACGCCTCCCATGCAGGTTGAATTTCTGCAGTCTTTCTGATTGTAGATGTACACTTTCACACCAGCTGTTGCAAGAGTTACCTAAACACCCTACACTCAAACTTTACAGTCCTTGGAGACTTCTTTTAGCATCAAATGATTTAACTCTTGGGTTGAATTTGCTGAGTCAGCCAGTCCTGGACATATTAGCAGTTGCTTGAAATCTACTCCATTTGTATTTTCCTTACAGTGGAATGACTGATCCCAAATCATTTGGCGATATTTTTAAATCCCTTGCCAGACCCATAGACATCCACAGATTTGCTTTCTGAGGGCCTTAGGCAGGCAAAACATGGTTCGAAGCTCAGCCAGTTCCTGTTGAACCAGCCGAGATTCAAACCATATATGGGCCCCCCCCCCACTGGGATAATACAATGGCTCAGCAGGAGGGATTCCCTTCCTGCATCATAAGTATTAATGGGGGAATCGAGTGAACATCTGTCCTGCAACTTGTGTATGGCCAGATTTAGGCAGGCCATACATTATGCAATTTTCCTTCCTTCAACCAGGGGTTGAAGGAAAGAATATTGCTTGTTTCCCCCATCAACACAGTCAGTGTTGATGGGGGAATCCCTCCTTCTGCGCCATTATATTCCAACAGCAAGAGGTTCCTAGCCTTAAGAATACAGTGATCGCACAAAAAGAAAGAAAACACAGGCTGATTGTACTGAAATCGAGGGATAAACTTCAGTGCAACCAGCCTGCACATAGATGGATCAAAATTTGGCTAGTTCCTGCAGAACTGGCTGAATATTGACTTGTCTATGGATCTTGGTATAATGATGCTACACTTCAGCAGCAAAGAGAACATGAATTTCATGGATTTGAGGTGGTGGTAAATGTAGGGGTGTAATTACTTTTTCCATATGACAAATCTGTATTTTCCTAAACATCATGAAAATGAATACACCATGCCCATTTTTTGTGTCATGTGTATATCATCTTTATCTCTAGGCACTATTTTCAATCAATATCTAATGTTTGCCCTGTTTAAATATGTTAAAAAAAAAAGTTCACAACTTCCATGGGGTGTACTTACTTTTCACATGGTTGTATAACAAATTTCAGGAAGGTAATGAATAAGTAAATCTAATTAGACAGTATGTCACTACAGTAAAATATAAAAGGTTTACTCTAGGCTCTTCATGTCTTTAATGGAACTGTCCAGTGTCGTCACCTGATGCTGACTGGCATATCATAGATTTGTGCTGAAATAGGGATCCAGAACCCAGCCAACCAATTAAGCAAGACTGGCCGAGCGGTGAAGCATGCAGGTCTGCTGTTTCCAGTGCTGGTAGAAACACAAACAATACAGCTAAACAGAGCTTGGCAGGGTTTCTGCAGGAAGCATTAACTGCAGATCTGTTGTTTTCTGCTCTGGGCTGACAAAACAGGCTTGTTTGGGGCTAGGAGATTAGAAGTACTGGACAGTGTTGTTCACACCCAAACCATCCGATCAAAGGAGTTTTCTAGCAGAGAACTGGGGGAGCAGGTCTCTCTCTATACCTGCCTGTACATAGCTATTTGTTTTTCATTTGTTACTCAAAGTCATTTTTCAAATATCTCAAGGCTACCCAGGTTAACTGTACAGTAAGCTGATATATATTCACTTAATTTAGTGATAAATAAAAGGATGTATGGTAAAACAAATGCAAACTACATAATTTCATGCTATATTTTTTAATTACTACCCCCAGTTATTAGTGGTTAAACCCCACAATATACTTTATATTAAAGGTTGAGCAAGCCAGAACTATACAGAGTCAGAAGGCCCCCAACAAGTAAGGTAACACACCCTCTCCCTTTTCTCTATCGGCCATTATAATTATGTGACCTAAATGTCAGTAAAAAAAAAAAAAGGACCACAGCATTTAGACATGCTTGGATCATTAATAAGTATACACAGGATCCAGTAAAACCATAGGAAGCAGCTATTATAGTAAGCACCCATACTGAGAATAACATTGAGGGTATCTGGTAAGGGGAATTGCCCACTTAAATGTTATTTTTGATGAAAAAATGTTACAGAAAACAATAATCCTTATTGTATTATTTCAGCAAACAGAATGCACTTCAGCTTTTGGTCAAGTTTGTCCCACACTACCCAATGACAAGTATTATTGTCACTGTCAGATAAAACACTCTGTTCCTGACATCATCCACCATCTTCTCCTTCCTTCCCTTTACAATATAAAAAAAATGAATTTAATGTCTGCTATATCAGTTTCTGATGATGAGCGCTTGTATGGCTCAGCCATTTCAACCCTGGTAGTGACGGAGGTCAATTTTAAGCTTATGGCAGCCCTTTTCCTGTGTAATCCTGTTTTCACCCAATTCATACATTTACAATTTAGTGTTAGAACAATCACTTTCACCTATATGTAACTGCACAGCAGAAAGACAACATCCCCACAAGAAAATTCATTAGACACAACATCTACTTCAAAAGCCTGTTGGGTTGTTTTTGAAGAGCGGTAGTGAATACGGTTTGCTGTCCTGTCTTAATGTGAAATTACAGCCCATTTGGATACAAGTACATGCAATTGTTCAAAAGTTTATGGATCACTCTGTACCTAGAGACTCTGTGTATTTCCTCCTTTACCATAACACAGTACCCCGCAAATCTACAAAAGATTTGTGGTAATAAAATTATGTCGGCCGGTTCAATAGAAATCGTTCAATAGAAAACTGTCAAAGACTAATGACCAAAAAAGGCCTGCCGATCGGCTCCCAATCATCGGATTGTTAGTACAGTGGCTCTGACCTGAGCTGTCAGTAGTAGTGTGTACTAGGCTATAGTTAACACAGAGCGCTCCTGTATTCTGGCGCTCCGGAAGTCTCACAATCCCCCGACAATAGCACAATGGTTACATTGCGTGAAAGACATTGAATTGATGGAAGAATTGACCGGTTCGATCAAAGGCCTAACTACCAAATTTAGAAATATTTGGTTCTATTGGCTAGAATTTAAGCTCACTGATGAATACACACAACTACGCTCAGGACGACAGACGCATGGGCAGATGACCTAGGTACCCCATTCTTCTGTATTTAATCCCAACCGGCATTGAGGGAGGACCTTTTCTGCCTGGTGGATTCCCCTGATGGTCCTTTCTTTAATGTTCTCTTTTCACTGCTTATCAGGGTTTAGTTTTTCTTAATCCCAGATTACATAAATATACAGCTCAATAAGGTGTCCTGTATCTAACATATCTCTGTCTGGGGTCATTGTGACCTCCAACCCCTGCCTAATTATATAAAATATGTAATCAGGTTTTGTTTTATTTATCTCTCTTGAACATTTAGTATTTGTATGGGCGTTCTCATGAGTGCACTGTACTGTATTTTCTGTATGTTAAATATATATATATATATATATATATATATATATATATATATATATATATATATATATAGTATTGTGACATACCACATCAGACAGACAATCTAATACAGGCCATTGATTATGTAATTTTCTTTTGTGCAACCACGTTGCAAATCGCATGCTAGAAATCCAACATGCTGGCTGTACCCAAGTAGATGAATGGATGGACTTGGGTGCAATCGGCATGCCCATAGATGTATTGAACCTCGGCCAGTCCATGCTGAACTGGCCAAAATTTGAAACATCTATGGCCGGCGTATGTGTTGTATTTTTTCTCCTTCGTATTAGTGTACAGTATTATTAAAAGATGAGCTCTGATTTATTGTAAACCACACTATGTTACATTGCGTACCTATCTTGCTGTATTTTACCTGATTTAAAAAAGAAAACAACTTGTGCATTAATTGAATTCTACATGATAGACACGTGCTTAACTAGGTAAGAGAAATGCCAATACTAAAAAAAGTACACAGACTAAATTGCATTTTATGTTTTGTAAATGAAGGCATTTTACTTACAAAGCAACACTACACAAATTAGAGGCTAAGAAGCAATAATGCCTAATACAATGTTAAACATACTACCAAACAAGAACCACTCACAAGAGTTTACTGTTTAATCCAGGTGTTCCTTATTTCCAGTCCCTGGGGACCACCTAGACTGCAGGTGTTCAGGATCCATGTAAATGAATGCAGGCTGATTATCCACTGAATGAAACACTCAATGGGTTACTGTGTATTCTAGAAACAAGAGCTTGTGAACAGCTGGTCACATATACAGTGTCTAACAAACGAAAGTAATGTTTACAGACAAAAATGTTGTGCCAGTTAATTGTTTCACTGGGACAAGACTGGAAAATGAAAGCGAAAACCTACTGTTCATGGTATCAATTGGGGTACAAGCTTGGCTGTTTAATGGAAAGAAGGCAGTTGTATATTGTATGAAAATACTACAAAATATAAATTTGAAGGAGGAATCGGAACAGGGGCCTCTCCAATAGGGTCCTGCCTCCCTCAAAAAGAAGAAAAGAGGACTATTGCGGTACCATAGCAAGAAAACTTGATTTAAAAAAGTATAAATTTATTTCAAAATTGATAAAAAGTCCTGTAAGGGACATCATTGATACATATTAATATACAGAGACAGAAACAATGATAATTGTTCACAGCAATGTTGACACTACATTTTTGGTATAGCTAATGCCTACAAAGTGCATAGACAAAGGTTTATATGGTGTGATACTTGCAGACGTAACCTCAACGGTTTCGCGGTCACAGCCGCTTCTTCAGGAGGCGTCTGGTAGTATATAGTCTATGAAGGTGAAGAATAATATCAACATGACAGACTTGAATATATGAACAGTTCATAGAAAATACAAAATACAAAATTAGAATTGGAGAAAATGCTTAAAGTTTACAAATTGCACTCACCACACTGTAACCAAAGAGGGTCTTCCTGGAATGATGTCGTGAGACGCCCTCGATGAGGCGTTCCCCCGGTGGCGGGCCCGGGAGGCAAATTTAGGGTATAGCTATTGTAAGGGAAATTTTTAGAAATTTAAAAATTTTTTTAGGAAAGGTAATAAATACTATTGCGGGGCCACCGAGGAGTGCCGTGATCAAGGTGAAAAGGGGAAGAAGGGGGAAAGCAGAGACCAGAACAGGGAAAGGAAAGCAGAAGAGGGAGGGGAAAAGTGGGGGAGGAAAAGGGGTAAAAAGGGGGGGGGGGGGGAGGGAAAAGAGGGAGAGGGAAGAGAGGGTGGGGGGGTGTGTGGGGAAAAGGGGAGGGAAACAGGAAGAAAGATAAGACGGGCGGACGGTGAGGAGGGGGGGAGGGGGGGGAAGGGGGAAGGAAAGAGAAGAAGAAAATCCAGGGACGACAAAGAACAAAAAGGAGGAAGAGCATGGGAGGGGAAGAGGGGAGAAAAGGGTAGAAGGGGGGAAGGAAGGGAGAAGGGGGGAGGGGGGGGAGGGGGGGGGAAAGGAGGTATTGGGAACGGAAGGGAAGGGGAAGGAACAGGCAGAAAGAGCAGGAGGTGAGGGTGAAGTAGATATCCCAATTTCACCTGGTGAAAGAAAATCAAATGAGAAAGTATATGTGAGGCTGGTAAGGAGGGAATTTTTGAATGATGGAATTCCCTTACCTATCATTGCTTTAAGCAAACACCTAGACTCGGGAACAGTTCAAGCCCAAAGGAATGTGACTAGTGCCATCAGTGGCATAACCGCCACATTACACTGTCATGGCAGAACGCTGCAAAGGATGTAAATCAATAAAACAGACATAAGAGACTAGTTTTAAAGTCAAGGGACAATCAAACAGGCTTTCAAAACGCCAGGAGAGGTGGGGGGTACCCTGTAGAATGGGGAGCCCCCACCTGGTAACAAAAAGGCATGGTGTAAGTACTTACATCAATTTTCAGTAGCGTCCGCACAGAGCTGAATGTTCAACTGAGGCTCAGACAGCTAAGTCTCAGGCGTCTTAAATGCCTCCAACCCGGAAGTCAACCACGGCGGGGTCAGCCGCCACGATTGCTTCCGGGTCCGGTCCTCCACTACTGCGCATGCGCGGGCAACATGTCCGGCACAGGCGCAAAGCTCAACATTGATCAGTGCGAAGCACTGATCAGAACGAAGCGGAGGCAGGGCTGAGTTTAGCCGAACCCTCCGCCGGAGGAGCGCAAGCCCGCCACAGGGGGAGAATAAACTCCTCACATCTATCCAGGACAGGGCGGCCAGTGCAATTCCTGAAAAAATCTGAATGGAAATATGATAAAGGGAACAGCAAATTGGACAGGAGAGATGTGTGGTTTCCAGCGGCGGGGGCCCAAAAGGCCCCCCCAGCTGGATAAACACGCATCTTGACCCATCTCAAAACAGATAAAACATCATAACCAGCATCATACATGATTTTAATAACAAAGAATCAAGCAATCACAGAACATTTAAATACAGCCGCTGGAAAAAACATTAAAGAATAAAAGGTTTATGAATACAGTGTAAATCACCTGTTGTTCAGAGTCCATTAGTCCATGATCAGGGAAGGGGGAGAGGAGAAGGGAGGGAGGAAAGGGGAAAAAAAAAGGGGGGGAGAAACCTAAGTCCTAGACAGTACAATCCAAATATTATGAAGCTTGATTTTTTTATATTTTATTGTTATTATTGTTTTGTATGTTTATTATTTTTATTGGTGGGATAGGGTCACGGCAGAGATTGGGGGGTGGAGGGAAAGGGGAGGAGGGGGGAAAAAGGGGGGGAGAGGGGGAAAGGAGGGAAGGAGGGAAGTGGGGAAAAATGATGAAATTAATCGAGAAAATATTTATAAGAATGTGCCTCGTTTATACCCGGAGGAACACATGCATCAAGTCGTTCAATCCAGAAGGATTCACGTTTCAGGATTTCACGGTCCCAATTGCCCCCACGGGGGTCTTCAGGGATAACATCCAACACAGTGAACCGAATAGAGTCTGGATTGAAACGATGATGGATGCCTAAATGGCGGCCCACAGTGGTGAGTTTGCCATTTGTGGAGGCATAAAGGTGGTCCCCCAGTCTCTGCCGTAATTCCCTGATAGTTTTCCCAACGTAAAAAGCATTACAGGCACATGTCATAAGGTAAATTACTCCGCGCGTGCCACAATGGGCTGAGTGTCTGGGAAAAAACATTTCGCCGTTGGGAAGGAGAAATTGTTGTCCCTCTTGAATCCAGGGACAATGTGGGCAATTGCCACATTTATAGGTGCCCCTAGGTCCCCTGAGATCAGGGGAGGGGGTCCTGTAGTGGCTATGTGTTAATCTATCCCTCAAGGATGTGGCCCTCTTAAAGACAAGATCAGGAGTTGATTTAATGTATTTTTTAAGGGTATGGTGATCAGTTAAGATATGCCAATGTTTGGACAGAATTTTTCTTAATTGTTGGTGATGAGTGGAAAATTTAGTAATGATCTTGGTCATGTATGGTTTTTTGGGACGCGCAGGGCCATATAGAAGTGTTTGTCGGTCAAGGGCTGAGGCCTTGTTAAAGGCTTTTCTTAGCACAGTGCGTTTATAGCCCCTAGCTAGCAACCGTGTACGGAGGGCATTGGCCTGTTTGTGAAAGTCGTCGTCCTCTGTGCAGTTTCTTCTCAGTCTAAGATACTGAGCGAAAGGGATACTGCGAACCAGAGGGCGGGGATGGAGACTAGAAGCATGCAACAATGTGTTGCCGGCAGTGGGTTTACGATATAGGTCCGTGATAAGATGACCAGTGGTGTCCTTGATGATCTGTACATCTAGAAAAGGGATACTGTGTCTATCATAGGAATAGGTAAAATGAAGATTGAAGGTATTAATATTAAGCTCTGCGATAAAGGTTTGCAAAAGTTGCTCTGTACCTGTCCAAATTACCAAGAGGTCGTCAATGAATCTAAACCATCCTAGTACATGGTCCAGGAATGGTTCCATATGGTCATCACTGAAAACTGTTCGTTCCCAACCTCCAAGATATAAGTTTGCGTATGAGGGGGCACAAGATGTGCCCATGGCAACGCCTTGAATTTGGAGATAAATTTGGTCCATAAACAGAAAATAATTTTTTGTCAAAATAAATTCTAGAAGTTTTAAGATGAAGATATTGGTAGGCCAGGTATGATGATCCTGTTCCATCAAAAAAGAACCAGCCATCCGGACGCCCTGCTCGTGGGGGATGCTCGAGTAAAGAGCCTCGACATCTATAGCCACGAGGAGGGCATCCGGAGGGATCTGGATCCCCTCGATTTGTTTCAACAAATCAGTTGTGTCCCTTATGTAGGACGGTAGTCTCATGACGTGGGGGAGGAGGAAAGTATCCACCAATTTGCTGGCGTTCTCAGTTAATGAACCTTTACCAGAGACAATGGGTCGACCTGGAGGTGCAGAAAGATTCTTATGAGTTTTAGGCAAAGCATAAAACGTAGGAGTACGTGGGTATTGTACATTGATGAATTTATAGGTGTCATCATCGATGAGGCCCTCTAAGAAGGCCCAACCGATGAGTCCCCTAAATTCATCAATGGTTTGTTGAATGAATTGGTTTTCAATGGGTGAATACCAATTAGTGTTGGAAAGAATATTGAGACACATAGTCTGGTATTGGTGATGAGTCATCAGTACCAGGTTTCCTCCTTTGTCAGATTGCTTTATAATCAAATCGGTATTTTTCTGCAGTTTAGTGACTGCTCGAAACTGTTGTCGAGTTAAATTGGAAGGTAAAGTGTGCCACCGTTCTTTTTTGAGGGAAGTGATACATTCATGCAAAAAGGCCCATATGGAGGGGCAAGTCAAAAGATCAGGGAAGACTTTGGACTTGGTTTTAAGGGGAATCGTGGGATTGGGATGTTGGGAGTGGGAGGTTATGGCCACCTGGCAGGCCGGTGATGAGTTAGAGTCACCATCGGGGGTATCCGGCTCGACGTTTCCCTCATCGTAAAGTAGCATGAGGTCCCTTAATGCTCTGGACTCCGCTATGGTGAAATTCTTAGTCTTTTCCGCCAGTTCTTTTTCAAGGCTGACGCGTTTGCGGTCGGGATCAAACATGAAATTAAACGTCAATTTGCGGGCGAATAAGTAGAGGTCTTTTATTGTTTCATAAATATCGATTGGCTCCGAAGGACAGAAACCCAGGCCTAAATGAAGGACCTGTTCCTCCTCCGGAGTCAATCGATAAGAGGTAAGGTTGATGATGTTGAAGGAGTGAGGATCATCAATATTAGTGGAAGTGGTTAGTCGTGAGACGTGCTCGGGGTTGGGGCTCTCTGCACAAACATGTCCAGACTCCCCTGTTTTGAGGAGGGTTCTGGGCCTGGTTGTGCTAAAAAACCGGGCTGTGATAAGAGTGTTTGAATATTTGGTTGTAACAGTTTCGGAATGATATTGTGTAAAGTAGAATGAGGGGGACCTGTGAGGGGGGTCTGTCCCCCTGGTCT
This sequence comes from Aquarana catesbeiana, assembly GCF_042186555.1. NCBI lineage: Eukaryota > Metazoa > Chordata > Amphibia > Anura > Ranidae > Aquarana > Aquarana catesbeiana. The sequence goes on from NC_133331.1 coordinate 148,024,520, forward strand.
TGGTGTTGGTGGTGTTTTTAGTGCTTTTCCCTGTTGTTTGCCTTTTTTAGGGTGTTTAGTAGTAGGGTTATCTCCAGTGAGGGACCTCTTTCGGGGGGCGCCTGGTGCACGTGATAAAGTGGAACGAGTGGTCATCTGTGAAGATACAGAAGATACCGATGAATCCGATTCCGTGTAGTCTGTTGCCGTCGGGGCCAGAGACTGCCGATTTGGACGCTTATGTTTGTAAGAGAATGGTTTCCCAGCCCATTTATAAGCATAGCCCTCCGCAAAAGCCAGTTTATCCTGGGAAAATTTCCTCTGTTTTTTGATAATAATGTCTTTGTTGAGGCCCTCAATTTTATCTCGTATTTCCTTCCATTTGTTAGTGAAGGAGCTTGACTCTTGAATGTTAGGAAACTGATTGAGTAATCTATCTATTTCCGCATCAAGAGATATCATGTCAGAGCGGTATTGGGTAATTAATTTTGACATAAGTTCGATGCTACAGCTTGTCAGAGTACTCTCCCAGGATTTTTTGAAATCCGCGGAGGGATCTTTGATTGTAGGAAATAATTGGACACGGAGTCCAAGGGGGCAAACTTTCTCAGTAATATATAATTCAAAGTACTGGATATGCCAGTGTAGATGGGATTTTTTCTTAAGAAGGTTGAATAATCTATCAGTGAATATTTTGGTTTCATCCTCTCGTTGTTGGTTGGCTAGGCATCCTGCCTGTATGGTGGACATAAAGTCCCCCCAGGCGGTGCCCAAGACATCCATAACTCAGGATATAAGGGGCGCCAGGGAAGGGTCCTGGCCGTGGACGTAGAGGGCTCAAATTAAACAATGAATAAATGGGTTAAATAGGCGGCTGCTTCAAGTTCAGGAATGACTATGATTACACATTAATAAATGAGTTAGAAAGTGGCAAAGAGGACAAGGGGGGAGGGATTAAAGGGAAGGAAAAACCATTGGATCAAAGCGATCCTGGGTGTGTTATCCACCCGTTATATTAGAATGCATTGGTTTGCCACATAATTTACACAAAGAAATAGACTAGCATTAATAGGTACCATCATCCTGGATATGTGTAACTACAAAATATAAATTTGAAGGAGGAATCGGAACAGGGGCCTCTCCAATAGGGTCCTGCCTCCCTCAAAAAGAAGAAAAGAGGACTATTGCGGTACCATAGCAAGAAAACTTGATTTAAAAAAGTATAAATTTATTTCAAAATTGATAAAAAGTCCTGTAAGGGACATCATTGATACATATTAATATACAGAGACAGAAACAATGATAATTGTTCACAGCAATGTTGACACTACATTTTTGGTATAGCTAATGCCTACAAAGTGCATAGACAAAGGTTTATATGGTGTGATACTTGCAGACGTAACCTCAACGGTTTCGCGGTCACAGTCGCTTCTTCAGGAGGCGTCTGGTAGTATATAGTCTATGAAGGTGAAGAATAATATCAACATGACAGACTTGAATATATGAACAGTTCATAGAAAATACAAAATACAAAATTAGAATTGGAGAAAATGCTTAAAATTTACAAATTGCACTCACCACACTGTAACCAAAGAGGGTCTTCCTGGAATGATGTCGTGAGACGCCCTCGATGAGGCGTTCCCCCGGTGGCGGGCCCGGGAGGCAAATTTAGGGTATAGCTATTGTAAGGGAAATTTTTAGAAATTTAAAAATTTTTTTAGGAAAGGTAATAAATACTATTGCGGGGCCACCGAGGAGTGCCGTGATCAAGGTGAAAAGGGGAAGAAGGGGGAAAGCAGAGACCAGAACAGGGAAAGGAAAGCAGGAGAGGGAGGGGAAAAGTGGGGGAGGAAAAGGGGTAAAAAGGGGGGGGGGGGGAGGGAAAAGAGGGAGAGGGAAGAGAGGGTGGGGGGGTGTGTGGGGAAAAGGGGAGGGAAACAGGAAGAAAGATAAGACGGGCGGACGGTGGGGGGGGGGGGGGGGAGGGGGAAGGAAAGAGAAGAAGAAAATCCAGGGACGACAAAGAACAAAAAGGAGGAAGAGCATGGGAGGGGAAGAGGGGAGAAAAGGGTAGAAGGGGGGAAGGAAGGGAGAAGGGGGGAGGGGGGGAGGGGGGGGGAAAGGAGGTATTGGGAACGGAAGGGAAGGGGAAGGAACAGGCAGAAAGAGCAGGAGGTGAGGGTGAAGTAGATATCCCAATTTCACCTGGTGAAAGAAAATCAAATGAGAAAGTATATGTGAGGCTGGTAAGGAGGGAATTTTTGAATGATGGAATTCCCTTACCTATCATTGCTTTAAGCAAACACCTAGACTCGGGAACAGTTCAAGCCCAAAGGAATGTGACTAGTGCCATCAGTGGCATAACCGCCACATTACACTGTCATGGCAGAACGCTGCAAAGGATGTAAATCAATAAAACAGACATAAGAGACTAGTTTTAAAGTTAAGGGACAATCAAACAGGCTTTCAAAACGCCAGGAGAGGTGGGGGGTACCCTGTAGAATGGGGAGCCCCCACCTGGTAACAAAAAGGCATGGTGTAAGTACTTACATCAATTTTCAGTAGCGTCCGCACAGAGCTGAATGTTCAACTGAGGCTCAGACAGCTAAGTCTCAGGCGTCTTAAATGCCTCCAACCCGGAAGTCAACCACGGCGGGGTCAGCCGCCACGATTGCTTCCGGGTCCGGTCCTCCACTACTGCGCATGCGCGGGCAACATGTCCGGCACAGGCGCAAAGCTCAACATTGATCAGTGCGAAGCACTGATCAGAACGAAGCGGAGGCAGGGCTGAGTTTAGCCGAACCCTCCGCCGGAGGAGCGCAAGCCCGCCACAGGGGGAGAATAAACTCCTCACATCTATCCAGGACAGGGCGGCCAGTGCAATTCCTGAAAAAATCTGAATGGAAATATGATAAAGGGAACAGCAAATTGGACAGGAGAGATGTGTGGTTTCCAGCGGCGGGGGCCCAAAAGGCCCCCCCAGCTGGATAAACACGCATCTTGACCCATCTCAAAACAGATAAAACATCATAACCAGCATCATACATGATTTTAATAACAAAGAATCAAGCAATCACAGAACATTTAAATACAGCCGCTGGAAAAAACATTAAAGAATAAAAGGTTTATGAATACAGTGTAAATCAACTGTTGTTCTCCAGGTCTACCAAATACTTCTTACCACATGACAATCAAACGCTGTGCTTGTTTAGTACATTTGTAAAATTCACTAATGATCACACTGGCATTATTGTTACGCAGGCATATATAGGCAGAGATGGTCCCATAAATCAGGGGATGATTCCAACAACTGAATAGTTTTACACTGATCCATCTACTGCACACTTATTGCATGCCAACACCTATGTAAAACAAACCAATCAGTATATGGCTGTATGGTGGTATTGCCAGCTGTCGGTATTTTTATTGACAGCCAGTAAAAAAAACGGGAACTTTTCTCCTGCCAGTAATAGGAAAAGGTTGCCAGTAAAAAATAAGGCTGTGATGCTTGGCATGCGCAGTTTTCGTCCGGAGCCGGCCGAGACCATCCGAGTGCCTGCTACAGTGTGTTTGGACGGCTCCAGCGGGTCTGGCGGAGGTGGTGCCTGAGCTCGTGTGATGTCGTGGTGCAAGGGAACCAAGCAGAGCAGCCGGAGCATTGTGTGTGGCTCTGTGGGACGGGAGCAAGGCAAGCCGGGAGCAGGACTGTCAGTGCTGTTTGGACTGAAGGGACCACCTGGCATGGAGAGAGACTGTCCCTATGACTCAGGAGGGGATGTGTGGTGTTGGTGATCTTTGCTGCTACACACTGCTGTCAGTGTCACTGTGAGAGTCAATTTCACGTGTGTGCCTGCCCTGCTCTTTTTTTCATTTTTATTTTTATTTTTTTAAACAGAAAATTTTTTATTTATGAATAAAGCAATGATAAAATCCATTCACAAACAGTGAGGTACATAATACACTGAGAGAGCATACATCGTAAAAGTCAAAGTAAAAGCTTATAGATATAAGTGGTGGATTGACCAAGTATAGCAAAAAAAAAAAAAAACACACTGTCAGAATTTAGTATCGGGATCCTCTTGATTATAACCCAAGAACTACCTAGCGGGGCACTGAGGGAGTCTGTAGTCATGTACAAGAAACATTATACTTGCCAGATTATTCACCAATTCCAGGGGACAGGGGACCGCTGAAAGAATATGATCCACCCATAGGGTTACCAAGAGAAGGAGGATGGGGGGGAGGAGATATTCAGGGAGGTTCTAGGACAAGTGTGAGGACAATAGGGGGGAGGGGAAAAAAAAATAGGAAAGGGGGGAGGGGGTTAGAGAAGAAGGAATAGAAGAGGGGGTGAATAGGGGGAGACGAGAGTAGGAGGAAGTCACCACTGAAAAGTACACCAGAATTTGGCAGCCTAAATACTGAAATTTGCACTTAAAACTGTAATTTTGTAACTTTTGGAAATAGCAGTAAAAACTTGGCTGTGCCAGTAAATGTTGGGTGTCGTGTCAGTAAATGTCAATCTGGTAGGTTGACAACACGGCTGGATGCGTATTGATGGCCAGAAAAAAAACAAAACACTATCTGTGGGGTAAACACCCACAAAATACTGAGGCAAGATCACATTTGCAGACCAACATTTTCTTGGATGATGTTGGAAGCCAGCATGTGACTCCTTTTCATCCTTAGCTGTAAGCACAAACATGGCACTACAGGCCTTTGTGTATGTGCTTGAGGGCTAAACGTTTACCAATTAATAAAATAAATAACACTGTGCAGCTTCTAAAAAGGAGCTTCTTTTAAATGTAATACTTGTAGACCATGCGCAGATAGATTCCAGGAAGTAAACGCTACATAAATCATCTGCCCTTACTCAAGATGGCCACAGCCAGAAATGCTAGGAGGTGTGTTTCAAAGTGATTTCTCAGCAAAATAAAGCATGGAGACATGGATTGATAGGCAAGTCCTGTCGTGACAGCAGGCCAGGGATCCCTTTCCTTCACCCATTGTCACAATTTTAAAAAGTCCTGGTCATGCAGGGCTCCGCCTGCCCGGCCATGTCATTCATTCACAGAGTTCTGTGAATGGGTGAACTACAACTACCATCAGCCATTGTGGCTGATGGCTTGTAGTTCTCAATAACTTAGCAGGGTGCTGTTGAGCACTCTTGGTAGTTCATTGATCCTTCCTGTCATTCAGTAACTGCCTGCCTGTACTAGGTATGAGCAGACAGTTGACATTCTGCAGGAGCCTGAGATTGCACTCCTAATCTGCTGATCATTGGTGCAATGCTTTACAGACTCCTAATAAAATAAATAAATGAATGCGCTTTTATTACCTGCAAAAAAGATAAGATGTGCATTTATTATTATTTTTTATGTACTTATCCTTTAACTTCAGCCCCGGAATGATTTGCCCCCTTCCTGGCCAAGCCATTTATTGCGATACGGTACTGCATCGCTTTAACCACTTTCGGACTGCCGCACGCAGATATACGTCCTTAAATTGAAGGGGGATATCGTTGTTATGGCAGAAGCTAGTTGCCATAACCTTGGTATCCTCTTGTTCTACCGGCGGTCCAGTTTCCGATAATAGTGATCACTGCGGCGGATTCACCGCAAGATCACTTTTATCGGCAGCGGGAGAGGGCCCCCCTCCCGCTGCTCTCTGGTGCCCTCCGCCGCTTACCAGAGCCGTCGGCAGCGGCAGAGGTGATCGGATCTTCACCCTTGCCGGACATGGAGACAAGTGAGGTGAAGATGGCCCCCACCCGTCGCCATAACGTCACTTCTGTCCATATCTCTTAAAGGGCCATTTTTTTTTTTTTTTTTTAAATGACAAAGATTTTTTTCTTCTTCATTGCATGTAAGTATAAATATGAGATCTGAGGTCTTTTTGACCCCAGATCTCATATTTAAGAGGTCCTGTCATGCTTTTTTTCTATTACAAAGGATGTTTACATTCCTTGTAATAGGAATAAAAGTGACACTTTTTTTTTTTTTAAACAGTGTAAAAATAAAAAATAAAAGGTAATATAAATTAAAAAAACATTTTTTAAACGCGCCCTGTCCCGCCGAGCTGGCGTGTAGAAGTGAACACATACGTGAGTAGCGCCCGCATATGAAAACGGTGTTCAAACCACACATGTGAGGTATTGCCGATCAGTAGAGCGAGAGCAATAATTCTAGCCCTAGACCTCCTCTGTAACTTAAAACATGCAACCTGTAGAATTTTTTAAACGTCGCCTATGGAGATTTTTAAGGTTAAATGTTTGTCGCCATTCCACAACCGGGCACAATTTTGAAGCGTGACATGTTGGATATCAATTTACTCGGCGTAACATTATCTTTCACAATATAAAAAAAACTGGGCTAACTTTACTGTTGTCTTATTTTATAATTGAAAAAAGTGTATTTTTTCAAAAAAAGTGCGCTTGTAAGACCGCTGTGCAAATACGGTGTGACAGAAAGTATTGCAACAACCGCCATTTTATTCTCTAGGATGTTAGAAAAAAAATATATAATGTTTGGGGGTTCTAAGTAATTTTCTAGCAAAAAAAAACAGTTTTCTAACTTGTAAACAACACATCTCAAAAAAGGCTTGGTCCTTAAGTGGTTAACTGACAATTGCGTGGTCGTGTGACGTTGTACCCAAACAAGATTGACATCCTTTTTTCCCACAAATAGAGCTTTCTTTTGGTGGTATTTGATCATTTCTGTGGTTTTTATTTTTTGCGCTATAAACAAAAAAGAGCGACAATTTTGGAGGAAAAAAGCAATATTTTTTACTTTTTGCTATAATAAATATCCCCCCAAAATATATATAAAAAAAATTCTTCCTCAGTTTAGGCCAATATGTATTCTTCTACATATTTTTGGTAAAAAAAAAAATCTCAATAAGCGTATATTGATTGGTTTGCGCAAAAGTTATTGAGTCTACAAAATAGGGGATAGATTTATGGCATTTTTATTATTAATTTTTTTTTTTATTAGTAATGGCGGTGATCTGCGATTTTTATCATGACTGCGACATTGCAGCGGACAGATCGGACACTTTTGACACTATTTTGGGAGCACTGACATTTATACAGCGATTGGTCCTATAAAAATGCACTGATTACTGTGTAAATGTCACTGGCAAGAAAGGGGTTAAATACTAGGGGGCGATGAATGGGGTTAAATGTGTTCCCTCAGTGTGTTCTAACTGTAGGGGGGATGGGCTCACTAGATTATTATTATTATTTCAGGTACTTCTATAGCGCTGTCAATTTACGCAGTGCTTTACATATACTTTGTACATTCACATCAGTCCCTACACCCTCAAGGAGCTTACAATCTAAGGTCCCTAACTCACATCCATACACATACTAGGGCCAATTTAGACAGGATCTAATTAACCTACCAGCATGTCTAGAACATGACAGATCACTGCTCCCGATCACTGGGAGCAGTAGATCCCTGTCATGTTGCTAGGCAGAACAGGGAAACGCCTTGTTTATATAGGCATCTCTCCGTTCTGCCTCTCCGTGCCACGATCTCGGGCCACCGACGTACATAGAGTCCGTGGGACCCGTGTGCACGCCCGCTAGCCGCCGATGACGGAGTGGCGTACAGATACGTTGTTTTGCGCACCCGTGCCACTTTGCCGATGTATATTGGCGTGAGCCAGTCGGCAAGTGGTTAAGCAGCCAAGGCATTGTCTGCCCTACAGTTATACATATACGCTCCTCTTTTATACGTGTGGTTGTGGGCCAGTGGAATGCCCTGGCTGGAGATGATTGACCTAGTACAGGTGACAGCTTTCTGACGGACTCACTCAGGCAGGTTCGAACCAAGATCCAAACACAACTGAGCTCTTCGATCGACTTGGGTACAACCAGCACGTCAGATTTTTTTATGCGATTATTGCCAGCAGCTATAGCCACTAGCAATAATCACTGTGTGTTCTCCCGGCAGGGAGAGCTCCCCATGCCCTCCTCTCCCCACCGGGAGAATACAATAGCCCTGCAGGAGGCATTCCCCCATAAACACTGGCTATGTTGATGGGGGAATCTAGCAATCTTTTTTCCTGCAACCTGTGGCTGCAGGAAAGAAAATCGCACCATCTATGGCTGGCTTTGAAGTCTTGTAATAAGCTTGTTCCAGGTTCTGCATGTCCATTTAAATACTTCTATTGACGGTGTCCACAAAAACAAGTGATCCAAAAGACATTTCTAAAGTAGCAACCTCGATGTTTGCAGTATCTGAAATACAGAATGCAGAGCGGCTTTTCATAAAAGAAAATGTAACTGTTTACAAGAAATCTCTGACATGCATCAGAATCCAGCTTTCATAACTGTCATTTCTTAGAGTACATTTCAGTTTAGCCTTACCAGAGCTACAAATCTCAAGGGAAAAAAACAAAAAAAAAAAGAGTTCAAGTTACTGAGCCTGAAAAAGCCCATAAATATACACTCAACATCTTTTATCACTTTCTGCATGAAAACTCCCCCCTCTCAGAGAGCAATGGGGATCGCATAACTGCAGAGTCAGCAACTTTCCAGATGATTGATAACAGCTTTGCCATGGCTACCAAACAGATCCCAACTTTGGCAGACTTGTGAGGAGGACAGAAGCAGCCAAAACCAGTTCCAAAAAGCAAACAGGCCCACCCTTCCTTCCAAGTTAAAAAAAAGACAAGAATTAACAGATGGGGGAGGTCAGAATAGATCAAGAAATGGTCTGGAGAAAAGCAAGAGGCTGGGAAAATCTGCACACTATACAATGATACTTTACATACTAAACATGCTACAAGTATATCTGGGGGAAGAGGTTCCCGAAAAGAAAACAACGTATGGAAGCGTTCGGAGTCAGGAAAGATTATAGACTTTATGTTTTGGATCTCAGTCCTGGAGTTTGTAGCCGGAGCAGCCAAAGGGTGTGAGCAAAGTTCTCAAACTGTTACAATATACAGAAGTAAAGCACTCCAAAATGCTTACTGATTACAGACAACAACAACTATACAAATAAAAGGTAGATTATACATATAAACCTGTCTTCCTGGATAAGCAAGTCTGTATATGAAATCACTTCTCATCATTCCTTGTGCCTCAGCATTGACAGATATGACTCAACTACTGCTTGTGGAATCGAAATTACTATCATTTATATACAGAAAAAAAAATAAATAAAAGCCACGGCCAATAATAATTCCACCAACAGCTAAAATACACTCACCGGTCACTTTATTAGGTACACCTGTTCAATTGCTTGGTAACCCAAATTGCTAAATCAGCCAATCACATGGCAGAAACTCAATGCATTTAGGCATCTAGACATGGTGAAGAGGACTTGCTAAAGTTCAAACCAAGCATCAGAATGGGGAATAAAGGGCATTTAAGTGACTCTGAATGTGGCATTGTTGTTGGTGGCAGACGGGCTGGACTGAGAATTTCAAAAACTGCTGATCTACTGGGATTTTCACGCACAACCATCTTTAGGGTTTACAGAAATTGGTCCGAAAAAGAGAAAATATCCAGTGAGCGGCAGTTGTGTGGATGAAAATGCCTTGTTGATGCCAGAGGAGAATAAGCAGACTGGTTCGAGATGATAGAAAGGCAACAGAAACTCAAATAACCACTTTCTACAACCAAGGTATGCAGTGTATCATCTCTGAACGCACAACACATTGAACCCTGAAGCAGATGGATTACAGCAGCAGAAGAGCACATGGGGTGCCACTCCTGTCAACTAAGAACAGGAGACGGAGGCTACAATTCGCACAGGCTCCCCAAAATTGGACAATAGAAGATTAAAAAAATGTTGCCTGGTCTGAGGAGTCTCGATTTCAGCTGTGACATTCAGATGGTAGGGTAAGAATTTGGTGTAAACAACATGAAAGCATGGATCTATCCAGCCGGTTCAGGCTGGTGGTGGTATAATAGTGTGGGGGCCCCTTAGTACCAACTGAGCATTGTTTAAAATGCCACGGCCTACCTGAGTATTGTTGTGATCATGTCCATCCCTTTATGGCTACAGTGTACCCATCTTCTGATGGCTACTTCCAGCAGGATAATGCACCATGTCACAAAGCTCAAATCATCTCACCACTGGTTTCTTGAACATGACAATGAGATCACTGTACTCCAATGGCCTCCATAGTCACCAGATCTCAATCCAATAGAGCGCCTTGGGGATGTGTTGAAATGGGAGATTTACACCAGGGATGTACAGCCAACAAATCTGCAGCAACTGCGTGATGCTATAATATCAATATGGACCAAAATCTCTGGGGAATGTTTCCAACACCTTGTTGAATCTTTGCCATGAAGAACTAAGGCAGTTCTGAAGGCAAAAGGGGGTCCAACCCGGTACTAGCAAGATGTACCTCTTAAAGTGGTCGCTGAGTGTATATCTCCTACTGTGGGGGCTAGATTCCCCTATGGCATGAGGTCTGCTACTTTCTAAAACTATTCAGGGCTGTGCTGGAATTTACAGAGCACTGTTCCCATTCTCCTCTGAAAGAACAGGTCCTCTTTTTGCAACGTATCGAATGTAAAGATTCTGTGACCTAATAAATCTGAGCAATATCACTTATATTTCCAGAGGAATTTCACTCTCTCTGGTTCAATCTTTTTCTTCATCCCCTCTTACATTTTTGGAATAGGTTTTGCTCAAGAAACATACTTACCCGCTCAGCAAATCCAGTGTTGTTCTGTAGGGATCCACTATTCTACTGCTGCACACCATATCTCAGGACACCATCCTGCTCTTATCAGGAGTTGATGGTTTCTTACAGGTTCTCGCTGCCGGCCCACAATGATTCACCACAAGGTCCTCCTCCATCATACCTGTGTGAAATATGAGGATATCCCAGGATGCTTCAGGAGAAGGATGATGTCATTTTCACCTAGGCAAGAATGGAGGCATGGGGGCAGGCCAGACCATAAAACAAAGATTAAAGTGGGAAAAAAATGTCAGCCAATTTCAGGTTGAGGAGGGGGGAGGATTAGAATGATAGAAAAAGTATTTTTGAGTGAAGGTTCTCTTTAATGTGTTGGACTAAATCACTTGTTGGCCTTGTATATTATTAGAATAGAAACCTCAATATCTCAATATCTCTCCATTCAAGTTCACAGCTCTACTTCTGATAAGGTCAGGGATTTATTTTTCTCACTTAATATGATGACTACATGTAAATCTGTTTTGAATGTAACTTTTTGGCTGTTAAACTCTGCTTTTGTTTTCTTGTAACTGTATTGCCATGGTGTTGAAGCTTGTGTTCGTAGCCCAGGTGACTCCTGTTGTTGTTTACCCTTGCCCTGTGTGGGGGGGTTGTGCTAATGCTATTGTTTGTATAAAAGGCCTTGGAAAGATTAAAGAGCAGCAGTCCATTATGCTCAAGAACTGATACACGGATTTCTGACTCTGTGTCTTAATTCCTATATGAAGCAATAATTTGGCAAAGCAATATAAACTTAAGCAACTTATTTAACAGTTGCATTTAACATTTTGGCGCCCGAACAGGGACTCACCGATGATACTACAAGAGGTGGATGAGCTACGCTGACGGAACCAAAAGACAGGCACTCCGGGAATCACAGATCAAAAAAAAAAACCTGCGCAGGTAAGAAAAAGCTTTATTTTTCTTATATTCTGTGCTCCCCTGATTTGTGCCTATCCGTTCTGTCAGTTACGGTTCTCCTGGTTTTAAAACACCAGCCTCTGTAGTGGTGAGTCTAGAATTACTGCATATTTTCGTTTATATTGCTGGAATTATTTGTTTGTTTTTGTTATCTGTGTTTGTCTTGTCTGTCTTGTTGAGAAAGTGAATGAGCCTTGTCAAGGATGGTATGAGTTAGAAGGGGATTGCCGAACTAAGCAACGGAATGCGCCTTACCTCACACGATTGGGAACCTGAGGGCTTGTGAGCTTGGGGGTCTGACGCTTATGCTTAACCTCACATCTAACTCATAAACCATAGACGGGTTGAGAGTATAAGCCCTGTCTGCTCCATAAAGCAGGGATAAGAGTGTATGAGAGGGATTCCCAGATACGAGGGGGGAATAAGGTCTCAACAAAGTCCCGAGATCTAGTCGGATACCTGGCCACTTAAAGGAATGCTTGTATATGTTGTAGCCGCATTTTTGTATATGTTGTAGCCGCATTCTGGTTTGTTATTGGGCTAGCATATAAAGTAATTATTTATTTTTGGGCTAGCATATAAAGTAATTTGGTTTCAGAAATCTCATTCCGGAGAGGTTTCTAGAATTCTAGCACCCTAGGAGGAAGGCAACGAGGAACTAGTGTAACTTAGCTGGTTTGCTATAGGGCTAGCATATAAAGTAATTATTCATTCTTGTATATGTTGTAGCCGCATTATATTGTACACTAAGTGTCCCACACGCTACCTAGGCAGGACTGTTAGAATGGGCCAGAGGAACACAAAACCCCGTCAGGGAATTGTAGCACATTACACAGTGCCACAGATAATTAAAAACATCTGTGGAGAAGATGAAGCACGGGACTTAAAGGATGTCCTTTGTAAATTTAAGGGTGAAAGGAGCAGCGGGTTTAGACCCGGATGTATGGAGTGAAATAGTGAAAAAAAAAAAAAAAAAGTGAAAAAAAAGGGACAGACAAGGAGAGGTGTTAGAGAAGCAATGGATGAGTCAGGTTCAATGCTTAATTAAGGTTTCAAATAGAGAAAAAGAAGGGGGGTGGAAGTATAATCCAGACTGTGATGGTTGGGATATGAAAGACAGAAGAACAAAAAATGTTGAAATTTTAAATAATCTTAGTTCAACCATCTCACCCCCATATACTGACATAGAACGTAAACCACACAAGATATATCCTGTACTTAAGGATAGAGAATGTTTTTTTTTTCAGGTTTGTGGAGTATAAGAATTTCATTCAGAAACTGTAGCTCCCGTACGCACTGATACATGCATTATAGTAAAGCCAGCTGTTTTTTTTTTGTAGATTTGTGACACAGTTAATGAATACACATGAAGCGACCTGGCAGGATGGGGAGGATTTATGCAGACATAAAATGACTCTGATCCTGTTTAACCAGTGTATGACTGACCTGCAGGACAAGTTGAGGGGGATGGCAATACTGGAGACAGACAGACACATAGACTCAAGGGCTCCTTTTATTGTTAGATTAGAAGTTTTCTGTCAGGCAAAACAACAAGAGAGGGGGTCAATATCACCCATGAAACAAATGCCAGGACAGACTGTATCAGAATTTTACTTGTCTATGGAAAGTATGATGGCAGATGAGAGAATGGATTTAGAGCTGCCAGTCACGATCCGAGCCTTCAATAGACAGTTTATGGAAGGATTAATTCCACAGATAAGTGAAAGACTGAAAGCTTGCACACCACCCTTAATTTGTTGCGATTTTTGGCAGAAAAAGGTTGCAAGGTTAATAAGAAAAAGTTGCAAGTGTGTCAGGAAAAAGTTATCTTTTTGGGACATTGTATATCACAGGGTACGAGACATCTCACTGAGGAGAGGGTTCAAGTGATAAAGGGAATGTTACCCCCACGGAATTTCAAACAATTGCGTATGTTTTTAGGTATCGTGTCATATTGTAGACAATGGATACCACACGCTAGCGCTTTGATGCAGCCATTATACGATTGTTTGAAAATTGTACCGTATATGCTTACAGAAGTAGCTTATGAGTCGTTTATCATTTTAGATTATACTAAGATATTTAATCTGTACATTGCTGAGATCACTGGACATGCCACAGGTGTTCTGACACAGGCACATGTGAAACAAAGACCAATCGCTTACTTTTCAGCAGCATTAGATCCAGTATCTAGAGGTTCACCGTCTTGTGTACGGGCGGTAGCTGCAGTGTCAATTATCATAGATAAGTCATCAGAGATTGTTCTAGACAATCCAGTTGTAGTGCATACCACACATGACATACATGCAATCTTGTCTCAGGTACAGCCTAAACACATTTCCATGGCTAGGCAATTAAGGTTACAGTGTACTTTACTTTTACCTCCAAATGTCACTTTTCAACGCTGTACAACCTTAAATTTGGCCACCTTTTTGCCTCTTCAGTCACCAGATTTGGCAAGGGGGAATGATAATGATAGTGCTAATAGTACTAGTGAGAAAGGAAATGAGGTACCTGACACTCTTGTTTAAAGAAGTAAATGAACATGATTGTTTTCAGCTCATGGAACAGGAGACAATGGGATTTCCACATGTTACAGATACACCGATTTTAAATGCTGAGCACACTTTGTACATAGATGGCAGTAGGTTTGCTGATGACAAGGGTAAATATCACACAGGGTATGCCGTACTGATACACAGGTGATTTAAGCATAGCCCTTACCAGCCCACATGTCAGCACAAGAAGCAGAATTAAAAGCTTTAGAACAAGCCCTAGAATACTTAAAAGGACGAGAAGGGAATATTTACACTGACTCCGCTTACGCTTATGGTGTAGCGCACGATTATGGCCACATATGGAGGGCTAGAGGTTATCTGACAGCAGCAGGTACACCTGTAAAACATGGAGAAGGGATTAAGAGAGTCCTGAACAATCTTCAAAAGGTTAAACGAGTGGCCATCATGAAGATAGCGGCACACACGAGCGCAAAAACAATTGAGGCAAAAGGAAATGCATTTGCAGATTTGACTGCAAAACAGGCAGCTCTAGGGGAAGGAAGCCCTGAGACCTTAGCAGCGGTAGAGGTGAGTATCCCAGAACCAACATGGCAGCAGCTGAGTAAATTACAGGAGCAAGCAGGGGAGAGCGAGAAAGATAAGTGGGTCAGGATGGGAGCAGCACCAGACCTTGACAATGTATGGAGGGAAGGAGGCAAAATATGCCTGCCTGCCTCTCTGTACCCAGAAATGGCAGCGGCAGTTCACCTACCCACACACGTCAGTTCCAATTCCATGTATAGGATTGTGAACCAAGGATGGCTCGCCCCTGGATTCAGTAGCACTACAAGAAACTACTGTGCAGCCTGCCAAATCTGTCTCCTGAATAACCCAGGACAGAGAGTAAAAACCCCACGAAAACACCAGGTCCGGGCCCAATACCCCTTCCAGAGACTGCAGATTGATTACATACAAATGCCTAAGAGCGGCCCCTTTGAGTTTGTCCTCGTGTGTATCGATTTATTCTCAGGTTGACCTGAAAGTTATCCAGTAAAAACAGCTACAGCAAAAGCCACAGCTAAGAAACTGATCACTGAGTTAATACCTAGGTTTGGTCTTCCTGAAACCATAGAATCAGATAGGGGGACACACTTTACAGGAGAAATCATGCAGAATGTGATGACCATGTTAGGGGTTCAACAAAGTTTTCACACCCCTTACCACCCACAGAGTTCAGGATCAGTGGAAAGAGTAAATGGGACAATAAAGTTAAAAATACAAAAGGCAATGCAAGGGTTAAACAAGCCATGGCCTGAATGTCTGCTTTTGGTTTTAGTCTCTATAAGGTACACTCCAACAGGAAAAACAGGATTGTCCCCATATGAGATACTTTTTGGTAATGCGCCTAGATTAGGTCTATACTTTCCACAGAGTATGCAATTGCAATGTGACAGTTTGACTGCATATGTAATACAATTACAACAACGTCTAACTAAGATCCACAAAAGTGGGTATTCTTCTCTTCCAGACCCTAATTCAATAGCAGGTACACATACTCTGCTACCAGGGGATTATGTATATGTAAAGAAACACACCAGAAAGACATTGGAGCCAGGGTTTGAAGGTCCTTATCAAGTGCTTCTGACCACAGCCACTTCAGTAAAGCTGGAAGGAAAACCTACCTGGATACACGCATCACACTGCAAGAAACAACCCGAGAAAACAACATGATGAAATATCTACTGACATATTTTCTGTTGAAAATTGTTGTTTTACAAATACATGCATGGACTCCTGGTATTAATGTACTTGAGGTAGAAGAAACAATGACTTTTGAATGGAGTATAGATGATCCTAAAGTAGCAAATGATTCAGGATATGAGATGAATAAGTAAGGTTTGAAGCATACCGGGTAGCAGATGTAATGGAGATGTGTAAAATAGTGGTTATGCCACTAGTAATTAAAGACGAGTTTTGGTATCCAGAAATATATGGGAAATATGTAGATAAAGGAAACAGAACCCATGATTTAACTCTATGTGAAGGAACTAATAAGGGAATGGTATGTGGCAGAAGTTCCCCAGTATATGAGCCTTGTTTGTTAAAATACCAAACTAGCATATGCAAAATGCAAAGAACACCGATAAATGTGAACAATAGATTCATAGAAATAGGACCCCAGCATATTTGTATCATTACTAATGATAACCGCACCATGTCAGCATTAAATAAATCGGCGCCGTTTGCGGGATGTATAAAAAAGATTAAAATATTACAATGGGGTAACGACACCTATCTTTTTGAACCAGACGCCGATAAGATATTCTCTTCAGTCTATGAGGTACATAATCTCACTGACACTACACCCTTTATAATTTCTTTAGAACCACTAAAACAGGTTTTGGAACAATCAGAGTTGTTAAGACAACACATAGAAACACTAGAACATACCCTACAGAATAACCTCGTATCCGCGATTATTGACAAAGGTAGACTAGTACATCTTTCCTCACAGATACAACAGGATACTGCACCACATTGGTGGGATATATTTAGTGGAATGTCTTCAACAGCAACCAATACCTTTCACTGGTTGTTAAGTCCAATGGTAATTATTATTCTAATATTAATATCACTTACAATCACGAATATATGTGTATACAGGAAAATAAATAGGAAAATTAGGAGAATAGACAGGGAATACCGATAAATGTGTATTGACATCACCCTACTCCTATAAAACTCCTCTTCTTGAATTTTAAGATGTTGGTAATACCTAGGGGGATGGGTTCTACCCCTCTGACAACCCGCGGTCAGGGAAAGGACTCTGGGGAAAAACTGACTAGAACTTATTCATGAGGACCCAGGGGGAAGGAGAGGATGATGTCAAAGGGGGAAATTGATAAGGTCAGGGATTTATTTTTCTCACTTAATATGATGACTACATGTAAATCTGTTTTGAATGTAACTTTTTGGCTGTTAAACTCTGCTTTTGTTTTCTTGTAACTGTATTGCCATGGTGTTGAAGCTTGTGTTCGTAGCCCAGGTGACTCCTGTTGTTGTTTACCCTTGCCCTGTGTGGGGGGGTTGTGCTAATGCTATTGTTTGTATAAAAGGCCTTGGAAAGATTAAAGAGCAGCAGTCCATTATGCTCAAGAACTGATACACGGATTTCTGACTCTGTGTCTTAATTCCTATATGAAGCAATAATTTGGCAAAGCAATATAAACTTAAGCAACTTATTTAACAGTTGCATTTAACACTTCCATTCTTTATGAGGTTCCAGACAGAATGGAACAACCAGTCACTGTTTGGTCTCAGAAACACTACTGGAGGTAGGGTGCAACAGTATTTGGTCTTATTTGTATGTTTTTCTGGCAGGCAGACTAGCCAATGATGCCACTGAAGCTATAGGGGTCATATGAGAGGGAAGAAGTAGCTGGACCCTCAGGCATAATGGGCCTAAATAAGGACCACCATTGCCATCATTGAGAAAGAGCTGTAGATCCCACTGAGCCTGTAAGACCTATGACGACAACCAAGACATCTTGGAAGTTTCCATTTTTTAAGGCATTACTATGCAGTGCTTTTTTGTGCTTGTATGCAATGACACAATTTTATTGAGTGTGGTATGATCACCTAGACTCTGCAGTGGATTACTTGGACTAGAGAAGTGGTAATCAAGATGGTTTACCTTGTAGTTTGACACTCTGTTTTTGTTTGTTTTTGAGTGCTTGTCTTTCACTGTGTCCCATGTAGTGACAGACTTGTCCACCATATGCAACAAAAGGAATCTTTAGGACAGTTGAGGCCACAGCAAGTTCATCAACATCTTGTTCATAAAACTGCAAATAAATTGTACCCAAACTATCAATAACTGCTAATCACAGCATTAAAGTGATACTAAACACACACTGTTTAAATGTCATTGTCTCTTCTCTTTCTGTATGTGGATGATGGCACTGTAATTATTTTAATAAAAAAACATCTGAGTACCTTTTTCCGAATGGATATATAGCTGTCACATGACCTAGATCTTTCCCAGCCTGTCTGCAGGGAAACATAGGCAGGAGGAGCTTCTAGTCCTCTGTTGCTGGTCACATGTTCAACATTAAACAAAAAAAAAAGCCTTTGGAATACAGAGTAAAAATAAATATCAATAAACGGTTTTAAATGGTCATACAAATATATATTTAAAAATCAAATCTTTATTATTTTTTGGCAATACCATGGTGTGGGCGGATTTCTGACAATCACAGAATGTCTTATGCCCCTCCAGCCTGTGTCTTAGAATAAGAGGGAGGTGAAGCCTCCCTTAATCCACATGTAATATCCCACCCCCATTGTGTTTAGCTGGATAGTGGGCATGGGGGAGGAGGGAGGCTGTCATTTACCGCTGTGTTATATGCCCACATGTGTGACTCTATAGTGCTAGGGAGGAAATTCTCAGCATAGACACTCACCGAAAGCCGAGCATGTGCACTAGCTGCCAACACTGCTTTGCAAAATCCCCAGCTGCAGTGGGGACATGGACAGGAGGGGGGACAAAGAACAACAGGATCAACCAGTGTTTTTGTAGAATACAGAAAACACACCTCATAGTGACTGAGTATGAACAGCATGTAATACACCATTTATTGATAGATGTTAATGATATGGGTTTAATGACACTTTAACAGCTTCAGCCCCGGAAGATTTTACCCCCTTCCTGACCAGAGCACTGTGCCGCTTTAACTGACAATTGCACGGTCGTGCGACTTTGCACCCAAACAAAATTGACGTCCTTTTTTCCCCACAAATAGAGCTTTCTTTTGGTGATATTTGATCACTTCTGTGGTTTTTATTTTTTGCGCTATAAACAAAAATTTTGAGAAAAACGCATTATTTTTTACTTTTTGCTATAATAAATATCCCCCAAAAATATATATATAAAAAAAAAAAATTGCAATAAGCGCATATTGATTGGTTTGCCCAAAAGTTATAGCGTCTTATTAAGGGGTTAATGTGTTCTCTAGTGTGTGTTCTAACTGAAGGGGGAGGGGACTGTGCAGGGGAGATGACAGATCGCTGTTCATACTCTGTATGAACAGATGATCTGATCTGTCTGTTCTCCCCTCAGATTACCGGAAACTGTGTGTTTACACACACAGATCCCAGTTCTCCGTGTGTCAGCGGCGATCACGGGAGCCCAGCGGTGATCTGACCGCCGGGCACCCGCATCGGCTCAGGGACGAGCAGGGGGCGAGCACCCCCTAGTGGCCACAGGGCGAAGTGACGTTACATAAAGTCGTTTCGCCCAGCCATGCCATTCTGCCACAGTACAACTGCGGTGGATGGTCGGCAAGTGGTTAAAAAACAATGTTTTTCCCTAAATAAGTTAACCCCTTGGCGCTGGCCGCACACAAACTTGCAGCCTCTCGGCACCTGGTCCTTGGCGCAGAAGGGCCACATATTTGAGTGAATTGTTGTCCATACAGCTGTGTCGAGCATGTGCGCAGGGCGCGCTCCCGACACAGTCGCCGGCGCCTAACCGAAAGTTCACCGTGACAGTCAATCACAGATGTCACATAAACCTCTTAAAGGGGTTGGGAGATGCCAGCATTAAAAAGGTTAATAATACATTTTAAAGAAAGAAAAAAAAAATTTCTAGCTTGCTGTTCATATTGTATATTGCTCACAGCCTCATTTAGAGCACTGTTACCAGTTAGGCCAATTTTAAAACTAGCAGACCGATTGGGTCCACCTGTCGGTTTTTCAGGACCCCCCAGTCTCCTCTTTGGAGCGCTGGCTTTAAAAACGAACAGGCAGTCTGTGTACATCTGACTGCCCATAGAGGAGAGTGGGCTGTGTTTGTGTCTGCTCTGCATAAGCAGAGCAGACACAGACCAGCCATCGGGCTACTCAGCAGGGATCAGCAGACAGATTCTCCCTGCTGAGCAGACGGACTGCAATGAATCCTGCCACGCGTGGAAGGGGCCTGAGGAAATAAGGCTAGCCAACACTGTAAAATAATGGTGGCCACACAAAATATTGACACTTTGGACATTTTCACTTGGGGGTGTGTTCACTTTTGTTGTCAGCGGTTTAGACATTAATGGCTGTGTGTTGAGTTATTTTGAGGGGACAGCAAATTTGCACTGTTATACAAGCTGTACACTCACTACTTTACATTGTAGCAAAGTGTAATTTCTTCAATGTTGTCACATGAAAAGATATAATAAAATATTTACAAAAATGTGAAGGGTGTACTCACTTTTGTGAGATACTGTATGTGTATGTAAGTGTACTCCAGCTCTGAATCCTCAGTTTCCTTTCTGCTTTTAGTATGTAAAGGAAGAATTTGTTTCTGAAGAGCAGCGTGTTGTGGGTTTTGTGTTCTTTGCTCCTCTAAATAGTGTCATCCAATGATGTTTAGATGAAGTATGAACTGACGAGAGAAAACTATTTACATAAGCAGGTATCATGTTCTCATAGTCTATGTTGGAGTGGTTACAGCGCAAGTCATTCTAACACATCATAGAATAGACAGGGAACTTTAATTGCCACATATCTAACTTGCAGCCAAACATCAGTCCAACAAATACATTTATCAAAGAAAACTTTAGTTGATTTGTAAAGATTTCTCATCTGTTAAAAATAAATAAATAAATAAAAGACTGTGCTAAAACTTACACTGATGCTGCCAACATACTGTACATCTGCAGATGAAAGGACAAGAGTCCTCCATACAGTGACCTTATCTGAGTGGGTTTCCTGCATTGTCTATTTGCTTTCCATCTTATGGCTCAGCTCCTCAGTGTACAATGACCATTCCCTTAATGACCCCAAAGTGTAAGATCACAGGACAGAGTTTTATCTCTGCAGTGTACTTGAGTGTTTTATGACAAAACCTCCACACAATCCTGGACTCTCACAGATTAACTGTATGATGACCTGCAATAGGTTACCCTTCACATGAGCTTCTCTGTACATTCAGAGCAGTAAACTGCCAAGTCCACCAATAACCAGAAATAATTCTTTAGGTTTTACCTGCTCTCTCATTCACTTGGCCATCTCAGGGGCTTCATGCAGTGCTAAAACGTATAATATTTACATGGCCCATCATCCTGAGTACAAGGTAATGTAGTCACCAACCAATCCCAGATCCTTGAAATGATTTATTTATTAATTATAGGTACTTATATAGCATTGTCAATTTACACAGCACTTTACAGCTATATTGTACACTCACATCAGTCCCTACTCTCAAGGAGCTTACAATCGAAGAAGGTCCCTAATTCACATTTATACATACAGAAATATTCCAATACTGCTCAAGAGCTCTGATCACAACTTTGTATTTACAGACGTATTATTATTATTATTATTATTATTATACAGAATTTATATAGCGCCAACAGTTTGCGCATGATATGTAATATGCTTTTCCCAAGGCTGATCAACTCCAGATAGTGGACCAAGTCAAATTAGTAAAAGACACATATGGCTCTACACAAGTGTGTGAGGGCACACTGTGCAGGCATGGCTATTACTGAGGTAAATGGGCAGTTAGCTGGGGGATTTCTAGGTTAATTTAGGTTAGGGGGCTAGTGAAGATGGAATAATGTAGTTTTTGCTATAAGTTATTTTTCAGTAGTCTACCTCTGTACAAAGGTAAATACATGAAAAGGGGCTGCCCCAAAAAATACGATAAGGTGTGGCGCAAGTGGATAGAGGAGCCCTCGACTGCTCTGGACATGTCTTGAAGACACTATAAAACACTCAGCCTCATTGATCTTCCTGATGAATTATACAGTGGGGACAGAAAGAATTCAGACCCCCTTAAATTTTTCACTCTTTGTTATATTGCAGCCATTTGCTAAAATCTTTTAAGTTCATTTTTTTTCCTCATTAATGTACACACAGCGCCCCATATTGACAGAAAAACACAGAATTGTTGACATTTTTGCAGATTTATTAAAAAAGAAAAACTGGGGCGTGACCGGAAGCCGAGCCTGATGGCAGCCTAATTCCTCAGCTCTCTAAGCCCACAGCTTAAACGGCGTACTTTGGGGTATCTCCACCGCACCTACATGGGCAAATCCAGGACCACTAGATCCTCTAAGCCTAGAGGATCATCCCTACTGCCTCCAGGGGCTCCTACGGACCTCTGTTCCTATTTTACACAGCCCGGAATGTCCCAGGGCAAGGAGGCCAATATGGCGCCGGACACTCCAGCTCACACACCAAGGAGTCCCGCCCAGTCTCCACGGCCGGCTCATCTTGAGCAACAGCTCTCAGAGGGACCCCAGCGGGACACGGTGACCCCCCAAGCAATCGTCATCGACATGGGAATGGTGAGTCCCCACCACCAACTAAACATCCCCACTGAGGAGTCCCGGTCTGCCATGCCGCCCGCCTCCCCCACGCACTACACTCAGTGCTCGGCGGCGTTCCCGAGGCTCCTAAGAACGGCTCCGGAGTCGTTCTCACAGAACATGGAGCCTGTATTCACGGACTCCTCAGACCTGTCCCAGGATTTTCCTCCTCTGCCGAGCCCTGCAGGCCCACAAGCTGGAACACACCGACCCCTGATGGTTTAAATGAGGGATCACGGGCAGTGGATGTCACCTCCCCACCCCCCAAAGCGCAAAGAATGTCCCGCTCCATAGACCCCAGTGCATCAAGGCGGCTTTCCCCTTCAATACCATCCTATGCACAGAAGGCAAGCGCTTCATTCTCCCTCCCAGCAGAGGACTCTATTACCAGACCCCCCCTGCAGCAGCAACAAATAGGGGCGTGCATAGACTCATGAGACCCCCCAGCAACTGGAGTGCAGCTCAACCATGAAGCAGGTGCTTTAACGCCACACTCCCCACCACGTGCATCATCCCCCCCTCGCCACCACTACAGTCCAACAAGAGACTCATACATGCCCCCACATTTGCCTCAACAATGGCATACATATTTGCAAGCCATGCCCACAAAAGAGGATTTCAGACAACTAATTGAGGACGTGAAATCTACATGTCGCACGGAAATTCAAATACTCCAAACGGGCCTTAAACATCTGGCAGACAGAATGGAAATGGCTGAAGAAGAAATACAAGAAACTAAACTAGCGGTCCATAGAACACAACTCCAGGGAGCAGACCACAGAGCAATGCTAAGAGATATGCAGAGACATATAGAAGATTTGGACAACAGGGGGCGCCGTAACAACATACGGGTGAGAGGCATCCCGGAATCAGAAAACACAGAGGACCTGCAAACAATTTTGCAATCTATCTTCAAAAATCTCATTGGGGAACCCTCTACTAAGCACATAGAAATGGACAGAGCCCACCGAGCACTTAGGCCCAAAGGCGCTACCCCAAACCTAGAGACGTTATTTGCAGAATCAGCTTCTATCCTCTTAAAGAGGAAATCATGAGACAAGCACGTTTGGCACGCAAAATAACTTATATGGAAGTCCAGATACAACTTTACCCGGACCTATCATGGATAACCCTGCAAAAACGGAGGCTTCTTCAACCTCTTCTACAGCAATTGCAGAAAGAACCCATTATCTACAGATGGGGCTTTCCTTTTAGCCTCACAGCAAAGCATCAGGGTAAATCCGCTGTCCTATGATACCCAGAAGACCTTCGTGCATTCTGTGACATCCTTGAAATACCAACTCCACAATTACCAGAATGGGACATAGTTGCTACTCCCCCACCGCCACCTACTACCTGGCAAAAGGTGTCTGCATCCAATCGGCCTAGAAATCTGGATACCCAGCGCAAACCCACCAAGCATAAGGATCGCTGATCCGCTTCTACTACAACAACAAACAGCACAGGGACTCGAGCACTTAGGCGCAGCAAATAGAACTGTCCAGTTAGCATTTTGTCTAAAAAGACCCTGGATCATCCCACCTGAATATACCCCTACGCCCAACTTTAGTTCACTAGTAAGGGCTAATCTTAGATAAGCTCCGAGTTGAAAGGCATTGAAGCCATCGTTTATCACCACCCCCCCCCTTTTTTTTTTTTATTTCTATTTTACACTAGCTAGCTACTGGTGCACAGTATTAGGCTGTGTACGGTTTGGAAATCACTGTTGACGGAACACGGGCTCCTGGGTGGGCCTCTTTGTCCGCCCTAATTGGGATGGGGATGGAGGCTCACGCGGAAATCCGTTCTGGTCTAGGCCTGTTGGCAGGGTTGATGTTGTCTTATTTTTGTGCATTAACTGTTCCTCTCTCTCTCTCCTCCCCAGTCCCCTCTCTCTTTCCTTCTTTCTAGCCACCTTCTCTTGTGCATGACTATGTGCATGAAGCTTCCTGGTCTCCTCCCGGAGAGTGCCTACCCTGATCCTGGGATCTCGAAACTTGACAAGTCGCCACTAGGTAAGCGTACACTCACACACACTGATCCACCACCACTATGACTAAGGTACTATCATTAAATGTACACGGATTGCACTCTAATAGGAACAGACATCTGGCACTGAGGGAGTTTAGACAATCAGGAGCTGATACTGTTATGGTCCAGGAGACCCATTATAATAGGGAAGGCTCGTTCGCATTTGCATCCAGATATTACTCCCAAATATATATAGCTTCGGGTAGTCGTAAAAAGGCTGGAGTGGCCATACTTTTTAAACGGGGGGCTCCCTTCACTTGCGTGTCCCAATACTATGATCTTAACAGCCACTTCATTATTCTGAGAGGACTATGGCAAACACAAGAAATAACGTTGTGTGCACTATATACCCCTAATACTAAACAACATAGCTTTCTCTCCAAGGTAATATCTCGAATATTCAGATCTACCCCTAAGGTTCTTATTTTGGGAGGTGATTTTAATCTTGTTCAGTCGCCCACGGCGGACCGCCAGACAATAGCCCTCCACGCTTCCTCAATCTAGGGTCCATAGAGACTCGAGACTATTCAGACAGATCACTAGACGATATGCGCTCTTTGACGCGTGGAGGGCTCTATGTCCAGGAGGCCAACAGTATACGTTCTACTCAGCTCCCCGCTGCACACACACACGCATTGATTACTTTTTCCTTAATAATTTCACTCTAAAACTGACACGCAAGGCGCAAATATGCCCTATCTCACGGTCAGACCATGCCCCCATTTTAATTACGCTAGACCTAGGCACCCCTGTCCGTAGACCCTATAACTGGAGATTGAATACATTCCTCCCCCAACACCAACCGACCCTAGCGGAACTAAACTCTACACTCAAGCTCTATTTTCTAGAAAATTCCAACCAGGAAGTTTCACTCCCTACTCTTTGGGAGGCCCACAAAGCGGTCCTTAGGGGTAAATGTATAGCGATTTCATCAGCATTAAAAAAAGACACTTTAGCTGCCAAAATAAAGGCGGAAAGTGAACTTAGAACACTTGAAAATAAGCTCCAGACCAACCCCACAATAGCTAACCTAAGGAAAATAATTAATCTCCGCACAACTCTCCGTGATCTAGCTATGGGACAGGTTGAGAAAGCCCTAACTAGGCTGAAACAAATGTTCTACGACAAAGGGAATAAGGCACACTCTCTTTTAGCTAACAAATTACGGGAGAGATCCCATATGCAAACTCCGAATCAGATTAAAAACAAAATGGGACAGTCACTATCACATCCTGAAAACATTGCACACACATTTGCGGACTTCTATAAAGAACTCTACAACAACCCTGGCATACCCAGCAACCCTCCCTCTACTGACCTGACCCACACGATGAAACAATATCTAGAACAAAGTGGAATCCCCCATATCCAATCATCAGATCTGTTAGCACTTAATGCACAGATCACTGACGAGGAAATTTAACTCACTATTAAAACCCTAGCGTCCCATAAAGCCCCGGGCCCGGACGGGTTCCCGTACGAATATTATAAAGCATTTCTTCCTCTTTTGCTACCCCATCTTCGCAGACTGTTTAATGCTTTCCTTCAAGACACCCAAATTCCCTTGGAAATGCAGAAATCCTTCATCACCCTGATTCCCAAACCAGATAAAGATCCTTCCATATGCGCAAATTACAGGCCTATTGCGCTGTTAAATTCTGACTTAAAAATCTTCACTAAACTCTTATCTAATCGCCTGAACACGATCCTACCATCACTGATCCATAAAGATCAGGTAGGGTTTGTCCCATTGCGACAAGCAAGTGATAACACTAGAAAAGTGATAGATTTGGTGGAGGTGGCGAACAGGGACGGCGCCCCTTCCATGCTACTTAGTTTAGATGCTGAGAAAGCTTTTGATCGTCTGGGGTGGCCGTTCCTGTTCGCCACATTGAGCCACATGGGCTTCCGGGGCCCTTTTTTGCAGGCAATAAAACATCTATATTCCAATCCTTCCTCGCAGGTCAGAACTCCTTTTGCACTCTCAGCATCATTCACAGTTTCAAACGGCACAAGACAGGGGTGCCCGCTATCGCCCCTGTTATTCGCGCTGTGTGTAGAACCCCTAGCGGCATCCATCAGGAATAATTTAAGCATACGGGGAATAATGGTCAGAGACAGAGAGTTTAAGATTTCCCTCTTTGCCGATGACATAATTCTCACCCTGACTCAACCCCATATCTCCCTCCCAAATCTACACGCTGAGTTGGACCGATTCCGCGCCATTTCAGGATATAAAATTAATGCCTCAAAGTCAGAAGCTCTACCCATCAACATCCCTGACGCTGATACTGCACTTTTAAAATCTAACTATAATTACAATTGGAAAACAACTGCCCTGAAATACTTAGGGATCCACATCACTCCAAAACTTAATACTTTGTACCAGGAAAACTTTCCCCCTCTTTTTAGATCCTTATTACTTCACTGGAAAAAACATCATATTTCCCTACTAGGACGAATTGCATCTATTAAAATGACCATTCTCCCGAAGCTTCTGTACCTTTTCCAAACACTTCCTATACCTATACCACTTACACAACTGAAAAAGCTTCAATCAGATTTACTTCACTTCGTATGGAACTACAAAAAACATAGGATCTCTAAAACAGTGTTGATGGCGTCACGCAGTGAGGGGGGCCTTGCTTTCCCGAATATCGTTAAATACTACCAAGCTACACAGCTGAGAGCTGTGGCATCATGGTTTACTCAAAAATCATATAATAAGAGGACAGAGATCGAGAAATTATGGCTAGCCCCAATACACCCGAACAACTTATTATGGAATGCAGATGCGGAGGTAGCTCCAGAACGCCTTCTGGGCCCCATGTCCATGTTAAAGCGGACTTGGCGCACATTGGCTCACCCTAACAAACTAATCTCAGAAAGATCGACCCTGACATCTTTTGTTTGTAACCCCAAGGTGCCAGATAGCCTCACACATCAGATGTCACACCCTTGGTCCTCTAGGAGCTTGTTCCACTTTGGAAGTATAGTAGATCCCAGAACCCGTAGGCTCCTGTCTTTTTCAGACTTGCAGGCCAAACACAAGACAAGCATTTTATGGGTATCTACAAATACGACATTATGCACTAACTATAGCCCCGAATCTGCAATTTTCACCTCCATCCCCGTTTGAAATCACCATTTTAGCAGGTAGCTCACAGAAGGGACTAATATCAGGAATATATAAGATTTTGAATACCATCTCCCTGGAAGAGCAAGGTAAACATCATTACATGCTCAGATGGGAGAAGATCCTTGAGGAAGAACTTTCATTAGCGCAGTGGCAGGCAATATGGAATCAGACAGCGAAGAGTTCAATGTGTACACTATATAAAGAAAACTCATACAAAATTCTCTACTTCTGGTACATGACTCCAGATGTGCTTCATACAACTTCCCTAATAGCTCAGATAAATGCTGGCGATGCCAGGCACTCTTATACACTTATTTTGGACTTGTCCACTACTGGCTCAGTACTGGGAGATGGTTCGCCACCTCCTTTCCCGCCTCCTAGAAGTCGAAGTCCAAGCGACTCCAAAATTTTTCCTATTGGGCTTATCACCATTAAAAATTTGTAGACCATATAAGAAATTAGTACGACATATACTCACGGCAGCACGCTGCATCATAGCCCTAAACTGGAAACGTACTACCCCACCCTCAGCTGAAGATCTTTACTCTAGAATTAAAGATGTAGAACTGATGGAGAAAATGACAGCTAGAATTCAGGACAGGCTGGAGGCACATAACAGGGTCTGGGAGTTGTGGCACCTCCGGGAGGACCCACTATGACCAGGTAATAAAACCAACCAGAAGGCTCATCCTCTTTTTTCCCTCCTTTCTTTTCTTCCCTCCTATCCTATTCCCAACGTCCATATACCACTAGATCATATAACTCTGTTTTTTTTTCTCTTCTTTTCAAAAATAGTTTTTTTCTTTGTGTTTCATGTTCCTTTCCAGTCAAGGAGACTGGAACACAACTCAGCAATTGAATGAACGTTTATATTTGCTTACCTGTTTTACCATAGGAACTAATACCAGCTAAGCCATATAAAACACATGTTTAATACCACAAATGGATACACTGTACAATGTTTGTGAATGTCCATGTTCCTTTATTTTGTATCACTAAAATCTATAATAAAAACTGTTATTTGAAAAAAAAAAAAAAAGAAAAGAAAAACTGAAATATCACATGGTCCTAAGTATTCAGACCCTTTGCTGTGACACTCATATATTTAACTCAGGCGCTGTCCATTTCTTCTGATCATCCTTGAGATGGTTCTACATCTTCATTTGAGTCCAGCTGTGTTTGATTATACTGCTTGGACTTGAGTAGGAAAGCCACACACCTGTCTATATAGGACCTTACAGCTCACAGTGCATGTCAGAGCAAATGAGAATCATGGGGTCAAAGGAACTGCCTGAGAGCTCAGAGACAGAATTGTGGCAAGGCACAGATCTAGCCAAGGTTACAAAAAAAATTCTACTGCACTTAAGGTTCCTAAGAGCACAGTGGCCTCCATAATCCTTAAATGGAAGACGTTTGGGATGACCAGAACCCTTCCTAGAGCTGGCGGTCTGGCCAACTGAGCTATCGGGGGAGAAGAGCCTTGGTGAGAGAAGTAAAGAAGAACCCGAAGATCACTGTGGCTGAGCTCCAGAGATGCAGTCGGGAGATGGGAGAAAGTTATAGAAAGTCAACCATCACTGCAGCCCTCCACCAGTCGGGGCTTTATGGCAAAGCCTCTCCTCAGTGCAAGACACATGAAAGCCCGCATGGAGTCTGCTAAGAAACACCTGAAGGACTCCAAGATGGTGAGAAATAAGATTCCTTGGTCTGATGAGACGAAGATAGAACTTTTTTGCCTTAATTCAAAGCGGTATGTGTGGAGAAAACCAGGCACTGCTCATCACCTGTCCAATACAGTCCCAACAGTGAAGCATGGTCGTGGCAGCATCATGCTTTGGGGGTGTTTTTCAACTGCAGGGACAGGACGACTGGTTGCAATCGAGGGAAAGATGAATGCGGCCAAGTACAGGGATATCTTGGATGAAAACCTTCTCCAGAGTGCTCAGGACCTCAGACTGGGACGAAGGTTTACCTTCCAACAAGGCAATGACCCTAAGCACACAGCTAAAATAAGGAAGGAGTGGCTTCACAACAACTCCGTGACTGTTCTTGAATGGCCCAGCCAGAGCCCTGACTTAAACCCAATTGAGCATCTCTGGAGAGACCTAAAAATGGCTGTCCATCAACGTTTACCATCCAACCTGACAGAACTGGAGAGGATCGGCAAGGAGGAATGGCAGAGGATCCCCAAATCCAGGTGTGAAAAACTTGTTGCATCTTTCCCAAAAAGACTCATGGCTGTATTAGATCAAAAGGGTGCTTCTACTAAATACTGAGCAAAGGGTCTGAATACTTAGGACCATGTGATATTTCAGTTTTTCTTTTTTAATAAATCTGCAAAAATGTCAACAATTCTGTGTTTTTCTGTCAATATGGGGTGCTGTGTGTACATTAATGAGGAAAAAAATGAACTTAAATGATTTTAGCAAATGGCTGCAATATAACAAAGAGTGAAAAATTTAAGGGGGTCTGAATACTTTCCGTCCCCACTGTATATTTGAGATTATAGTCTTTTCTTTTATACTTGGACTAGCTTTGTTATAGGATACTCACGTCTATCAATAGGAGCAGCACCCGGTGTTATCATTCAGACGCAACCAGTGGCGGCTGGTGCTGTTTATTTTTTTGGGGGGTTGGGCGGCAAACAAGACACCCGTCGCCACTGCCCCACCCCAGTCAGTTGGTCGGGCCGTCGCTCCCTCGTCCGTCCCCCCACCAGTCCTGCACTTATCCCATCTAGCAGCTTCAGCTCCTTCCTGCGTCTCCTCCTCCTCCTCTGCGTCAACTTTTTCCTTGATGGCTTCACCCAGCATCTCCGGCTTTATGGCAGCTTTATCCTTGGTGGATTCCCTCCACCTTCCCTCGACGGCCAATATGATCGCTTCTCCTCTCAGTCAATCTGGTCTTAAGACCCGCTTCCTGATTGGCCAGGAGAAGAATCAGGAAGAGAAAAGCGCATATTAATTTGGTATTGTCACACAACTGGGTGGGTTCAGGGCGCAGTGCTCTGTACCCCGAGCCCACATTTTTTTTTTTTTTTTTTTAAGTCCATCAATAACCAGAAATAATTCTTTAGGTTTTACCTGCTCTCTCATTCACTTGGCCATCTCAGGGGCTTCATGCAGTGCTAAAACGTATAATATTTACATGGCCCATCATCCTGAGTACAAGGTAATGTAGTCACCAACCAATCCCAGATCCTTGAAATGATTTATTTATTAATTATAGGTACTTATATAGCACTGTCAATTTACACAGCACTTTACAGATATATTGTACACTCACATCAGTCCCTACTCTCAAGGAGCTTACAATCGAAGAAGGTCCCTAATTCACATTTATACATACAGAAATATTCCAATACTGCTCAAGAGCTCTGATCACAACTTTGTATTTACAGACATATTATTATTATTATTTTTATTAATACGGGCCCAGTGGCTCCAGCTGCTGGCTCTCATCTCATCGGACAGATTAATAGCAGCAGGAGCCACTGGCTCCCGCTGCTGTTAATCAAATCCAGTGACACGGGAGCCAGGGGCAGGGCCGAGTCCTGCTGTCTGTGTCAATAGACGCAGCAGCAGGACTCAGGAGAGCACCCGCATGGGTGACCCATGGAAAGCGGCTCTCCATGGGGGCACCTGATTAAGGGGAGGAGCCAGGAGCACCGGAAGAGCACTCCAGAAGAGGAGGATCGAGGTTGCTCTGTGCAAAACCTTTGCACAGAGCAGGTAAGTATAACATGTTTGTTATTTTTATGTTAAATAAAACTGACCCTTGCCTGTCTTTCAAGTACAAGAGTGATGGAGGCATACAGGACTACCTAAGACACATGGCAATGTCACCAACAGAAGCTGGATTGCAGAGCAGCTCAGAAAAGCAAATGATTGCTACGGCACAAACATTACAGAATTCTCCCAAGTTGGGCTTAATCATTGTCCTGATCACTGGGTTTTTGGCCAGCTCAGCTTGTACATTGGGCCCGGTACACACACAATACAGAAATCAGAAGGGAAAATTCGTAAGATGAGCTGTCTGCGGATTTTCGGATCGTTAGTACAGTGCTTTCAACAGCCAATTTCACTTTTTCATCAGACAAAAGCTGGATGTACAGGCTATAACATTTTTGTCAGATGTGAACTCAACATCTAATTTTCGGATGATCAGTACAGAAATTGTCACACAAAAGTTGAAAGTACAAACTCGCATGATCAGAATCAAGGAACGAGCTGGAAGAGTTCATTCTTGTAAAATACAGTTCGTAATCTAGAATTAACATTTGTGACGCGGCAATTGATGAAATGTTGAAATGCAGCGCACATTCTCATCTTCTTTAATGGGATAATAATGAAGCTGCTTTGCTGGTGATACTGATGGAGTTATGCCAAACGGATTTTAAAAGGCATTTGTTTTGTACGATCTGAAAATCGTGACTCAACGCTCACCAAAATTCTACTAACATGAAATTAGCAGAAGGGGCCCAAAGGGTGGCGCTTGAGAAATGAACTTCCTCTTTAAACTCTAATAGTACGTCACTATGTTTGTGTTTGTCAAAACGACAATTTGCACATAGTATGCTAGACAAAAACCTGCACACACGCTTTTGACAAAAATCAGACGCTCGGTGGTCCAATAATTAGACCGTGTGTACGAGGCTTTAGTTACAATTTTGAAGTAAAGCTGGTCATACATTATACAATTTTCTTATTCAATTCCCTTTAAACTTACCTTCAACTATGTAGTGCCAGGGCCTGCCTGAATACATTAATAATCAAAGGTGTTTTGGTTAGACCTCATATTATATGGTTTTGGTAAATCTAAAGGAAAAAAACTGTACAAGAAAATTGAATAGTACTTTATAGTAGGGCCAGCCTTAAAGCGTAACTCCACTTTTGTTGAGAAAAAAAATATCCCCCTCTGGGTGATCTATGTACATCCCAAGGATTATAACAACCTTTGTTGCAGATTCCTACCTTTTGTTATTCTAAAGAAATCACTGTTTGTTCCTCTAAATCAGGAATATGCAATTAGCGGACCTCCAGCTGTTCCAAAACTACAAGTCCCATCATGCCTCTGGATGTCATGCTTGTGGTTGTCAGTCTTGCAGACTTGTAGTTCTACAATAGCTGGAGGTCCACTAATTGCATATCCCTGCTCTAAATGAATCTAATGGGAGTGGTTTCATAATTATCAATCAGCTGTGCACCTGGCAGGTCACCAATAAGGAAAACTGCAGAGTCTGCATCCCTTTAGACATGTTCCTATTGGAAGTATCTCACCAAAAATTACATTTTTGTTCCTGGTGATGCCTGAAATTTGACTTAGACCCCTTTCACACTGGGACGCTTTGCAGGAGCTATAACGCTAAAAATAGCGCCTGCAAAGCGCCCTGAAAGAGCCGCTGCGGTCTCTCTCAAGGGCTTTCACACTGGAGTGGTGCTCTGGCAGGACGCTAAAAAAAGTCCTGCTAGCTGCATCTTTGGAGCGGTACATACGCTGCTCCTTCACCGCTCCTGCCCATTGAAATCAATAGGGCAGCGCGGCTATACCGCCGGCATAGCGCTGCTGCAGCAGCGCTTTGCAGTGGTTATAGCCCTTTCTCGGATGCTAGCGGGGGGGTAAAAGCGCCCCGCTAGCGGCCGAATAGCGCCGCGAAGTTGACGGTAAAATAGCGGGGCTTTAACATCGACGCACCCACCGCCCCAGTGTGAAAGTGGCCTAAATGCAGACTTCTGGGAAAATTGGTGAGCCAATCACACAAGCAGGAGATGACGTTCCAGGGGGAGCTCTATACACATTTTGTGTACAGAACACCTCCAAGTACTCATATTGCATTCAGTGGCGGCTGGTGAGGTGGTAGCAAATGATCCACCCGATGCCACTCTGCCCCCCCCCAGTCGGGTCACGGACAGCACCCACCACCCACCCCGGTCGGGTCACAGGCGGCACCACCCCCCCCCGGGTGAGTCAGTAGGTCTGGGCCCCACACTTACCCCATCTTGCGGGCAGCGTTGTTTTTTCTCGAGGCTGTTTTCTCTGGCTGCTTCCTTCTGCTGGCAGCCAATCCGATCAGATCTCCTTTTGGCCAATTGGGTGACGGGTCTCACGACCCGCTTCCTAATTGGCCGGGAGGAGAATCAGTGTTACAATAGCGAATATTCATTCGCTATTGTCACACAACTGGGTGGGCTTGAGGGCACCCTTTTTTTGAAGCCTATTAGAGCATCTGGTGCTTCAAAGAAACCCCCCCCCATTGGTATCCAGTGCTTCTGGCACCCTGCATGTAGATCAGGGGGCTGGACGCATGGATAGGGGGGTGGGCTGCCACTGATTGCATTTTCAGAAAACTACAAAGCTGCAGATTGAAAAGGTAATTTTTAATAACATTCAATTACAAAATGACTTGTGTTACAATTGTATATGCTATATTATTTTTTCTTTATTTGCAATTTTTTTTCCCCACGAAAGTGGAGTGAGGCCCGATTCACACCTATGCATTTTTAGTGCTTTTTGCATTTTGCAGATTATTTGTACTACAAAACGTGTTCCATAGGAAACCATGTTAAATGGACTGTAGTGCAAATCTACAAAATGCAAAAAGCACTAAAAATGCATAGGTGTGAATCAGGCCTCACTCCACTTTCGTGGGGGACTTACCCTAAACTGAGAAAGATTAGCATAAAATGCAAAATGTAGGAACCCGTTGGCCTGGATTAGGCAAAGTTCATTGTAGAGGCACAGTCCAATGCTTCCCTTTGTATACACAACAGAGTTGCATTTTTCTGTTCCTTGGTCTCTATTGCTGTCACATACTGCAGTTCCCTAGGCTCAGATATACAGCACCCTATGTAAATATATTTGTAATGTACACCCACTTCACAAGATGAAACAGCATCCTGAGAGAGCAACCATCTGCCTCTTGGCACTTGTGCATACAAAGGTTCTCATTTCTGCTGATTCCAACAACAGCAGTCTGCAGCTGTGAACTCACTAGTTGTGTCACTGTCAGCTGGTTCTTATTAAACGTGTGAACTGTGTGTGTGTGTGTGTAAATGACGTGACATGGCTGTATCGCACAGACTCGAAAGGCTGTCCTGGGGCACTTACATACAAAGCACCATAAGATGAATAATTGGTACAGTTTTTACCTTCAGTAGAGTGGAAGGAGTAGTAATGTCATATCTATAAAGTGGTTTGTCATGCAGCAAACACTTAATAAACATTAAAAACAGCATTTGGTAAGTCAAATGGTTTAGGTTCAGAAAACACAAGTATCAAAAGGTAGATCTCAATGTTTGTTTCCAACGCCTGATGACTGTTCTTTTTAACAGGGGTACAAGAGGTACAACACGCAAATACAAGTTAGAGGATAGGTTCACTTTTTAAAAAAAATAAAAATAAATGCACATTTTTTTGCAGGTAAAATTTTTTTTTTTTTGGAGCCTGTAAAGCATTGCACCAGCGATCAGCAGATCACTGGTGCAATGCAGGTCTCCTGCACACTATCAGTGGATCTGAGTGCTCATACATCCCGTACGGGCAAACAAATACACTGACAGGAAGAATCAATGAATCATTGAGAACTACAAGCCGACAGCCACAAAGGATATTGGTACTTGTAGTTCATTCACTCACAGAACTCTGTGAATGACTGACGTGGCCCTGTGGGTGGAGCCCCACACAGCCGCACTGATTTATAAAACTGACAGCTAGTACAGGGAACTTCTCCCCATACTGCTGTCACAGGGAGGGGGATCGGGCAGCAGCTGCAGCACTGGGAAAATATTACATGTTCCACACTAAAAACTGGTGGAACATGTAACATGTTCCCATAGGTGAACTTATCCTTTAAGCCAATATTCTCCTACAGTCATTGATGGCAAGACACTTATTCATATGAATGGCTCACAAAAGAATGACACCAGTTATGCCTCATATGTACAAAGCAAGGGGATGGTAGAGAGATTCCAACAATTGATCCAACTGTCAAAGAGGTTTCCTCCCCTGAAGGGCACATAGCCAAACATACTCACATGCCATGCGTTTCCCACTCATTTCAATGTGGAGGTGCGTTTTTGGTGCGTTATTTTTACCGCACCAAAAACATTCACAAAAAATGCAGCATGCAGGACTTTTAAAAACATTACTGACTAGTGTGAACACACTACATAGGATTTAATGGTCCAATTAAACAGGAAGTTGGGACTTTAAATGATGCGCTTGGGTAGTGGAGGTAAAATATTTAGAGGTGCATTATGAAATGTTTATTGATTATACACAATGGCAAGCAATAAAAAAGTATTCATTTCATATACAGTAAAAAATTCATAACATATATGTATAGAGAGATGTACATATAGCATAAGCATAATAAAAAATAATATATACACATATAGCAGCACATGGTCTAGTATAAATAGGAAAAAGTAATAAAGCATAATTGCTAGCAACAGCATGCCTGGTGGCGACACGTGCACCCACATGGTAAATGTACATTTATTAAGTAAGAAGACGATTAATATAATTGGAAGGAGTAGAAGATATAAATAACTATGGTTCCATATAAGATGTAGCTGGGGCATCAAAAAAATACTAAAGCTCGACGCGTTTCGTGGGTATTCCCCCACTCATCAGGAGCGGATGCGATAAAATTTCCTATGAAATATATATAGAAAAAAGTATAATGAACCATAGTGTCCGTATAAAAAAAGTAAAAAGTAAATAAATGAACATTAAATCTATATAGCTGTTATTACCAAACACACTCACCAGCTCAGGCAGCAAGAGCAGTGCGCGGTGGTGGGTGCAGGGTGGGCCAGGAGCATAACCTCTCCACGGGAGCTGAGGCGGCATAAATATATGTAGATGCGACATCGGGCAGGAAAAAGAAACAAGATGGAGCAGAGTGTGTCCACAGGCAGGAATGTATTTGTCGTGGGAACATATAAATCTGGGAACAAAATAATATAATCCATTGAGTGTATGTATGGTTTATAATAGTATTTTGTAGATAATAATTGAGTAATAAATAATGAACCCAGTGAGTTCCAAGGCAGGTGGTAATATAAGTAGATAGAGGTATATGTGTAAAGGGATCTATGCCTATGAGTAAATGACATAGGAATAAGTGTGAAGGCACCCAAAGTAGGGAGTTTTGGGACTTTAAATGAGGCACAATTAAGTGGCTCCATCCCGGTAATTGGTACAATTAAACAGGAAGTTATACTCCCGACTTAGAGCTGGCTGTTCATACGGCCAGTCTCTTTCTGGGGTCCCTGCACACCAGCCCTACGTTAGGCGTTCGGCTGTTGGTGCCTCTTGATGCCACATTTGGGTAGGTTTTTTTGTCTCCTCTCTCCTCCTTCTCCCCATACATTGTTCCTCTTTTCCCTTGGGTTTTGTGTCTATTCTGCTGGTGATCTTGCCCCACTTATACTCTCTTGTCACTTCTTATCTGTAATTCCTCACGCACTATCTGCCAGCACATTCCTACCTACTTTGGTTATCTTCACACTTATTCCTATGTCATTTACTCATAGGCATAGATCCCTTTACACATATACCTCTATCTACTTATATTACCACCTGCCTTGGAACTCACTGGGTTCATTATTTATTACTCAATTATTATCTACAAAATACTATTATAAACCATACATACGCTCAATGGATTATATTATTTTGTTCCCAGATTTCTATGTTCCCACGACAAATACATTCCTGCCTGTGGACACACTCTGCTCCATCTTGTTTCTTTTTCCTGCCCGATGTCACATCTACATATATTTATGCCGCCTGCACCCACCACCACGCACTGCTCTTGCTGCCTGAGCTGGTGAGTGTGTTTGGTAATAACAGCTATATAGATTTAATGTTCATTTATTTACTTTTTACTATGGACACTATGGTTCATTATACTTTTTTCTATATATATTTCATAGGAAATTTTATCGCATCAGCTCCTGATGAGTGGGGGAATACCCACGAAACGCATCAAACTTTAGTATTTTTTGATGCCCCAGCTACATCTTATATGGAACCATAGTTATTTATATCTTCTACTCCTTCCAATTATATTAATCATTTTCTTACTTAATAAATGTACATTTACCATGTGGGTGCACGTGTCGCCACCAGGCATGTTGTTGCTAGCAATTATGCTTTATTACTTTTTCCTATTTATACTAGACCATGTGCTGCTATATGTGTATATATTATTTTTTATTATGCTTATGCTATGTGTACATCTCCTATACATATATGTTATGAATTTTTTATCACAGACAGTTTTAGTTGCAGTTTTTTTTTTTTGCTGTCTTACATGGACATTTTCACCTACCTGTGACAAACTTTTCTGATTTGTTTGTCCTTTTGTTGTTGTATATTGTTCACGTTGATATCTGACCTACAAGTTACTATCAGCTTTATATTTGCACGTGAGGTGATATTTCACTTTTGCACTTTGTTACACACTAGCGCTGCATTTTTTATCTTTTCACTTGTTTGTGCAGTTTATATACTGTTTATGCTAGCTGCTTTACTATTTTTTACCTACTTTTAAGTTTTATCACTAGTAGCGCGACATTGTTTCATACTTATTGCTAACAAATTAAAAATAACAGTCACTTTGGAGGGGACAATCCTACAGAGCACAGAACACTGCTAAAGCAAACATATCCTGCTGCCAGGTAAATACAGAAACCAAGCAGTAGTGGAGGCTCAAGTCTGTCTTCTTCCAACATAAACACACATGTACCGGCCATGAAGTTAATTAGACTTAGAGGACTGCAACCACAGGCCACAAAGAAAATAGCGAAAGCAACTTGAGAACCTTCAGCCACTGAAAACCCCAGTCATGGCAGCATTCACACACACAGATGCCAGAAGCCGGAGTTATGGCAGAGTCAGCCAATGACAATTTAATTTCCCTTCTGGTAATCTGTATTACAATTTGCAGATGAAGGCAGGAAATGTCACAGACATGGTTTCTCAATACAACATAAACTATGACACATAAAATGATACGTGCACCAAATCTTCTCTGATCCTGCACCCTCAAGACTTTTGTAATAGGTCACGTTTAGCTGTTCCTTGCTCCCCTGAGATCTTCACTGCTCAACTTTCCTAATGCCGTGTACACACGATCGGACTTTACGGCAGACTTGGTCCGGCGTACTGGATTTCGTCGGACAATTCGATCGTGTGTGGGCTCCAGCGGACTTTGTTTGCTCAAAAGTTGGACGGACTTAGATTTGAAACATGTTTTAAATCTATCAGACGGACTCTTCTTTCTAGCGGACAAACCGGTCGTCTGTGTACTAGTCCGACAAACTCAAACTGATGCATGCTCTGAAGCAATTACAAGACGGAAGCGCTCGGTCTGGTAAAACTAGCCTTCGTATTGAAGCTAGCACATTCCTCTTCTGTGATCTTTTAATACAGCGCTTTTTTTTTCTTTATGATGCGAGAGGAATGAAGTTGTTTTTCTGCTTTATATGCACACAGAGTTCTCACAAACTACTTTCTTCATGATTTATCCTCATGCCATGACTAATATGATATTTTTAAAAAGCCAGATCTCCATAAATAGAGTATGACATTAGATTTTGGACTCATCTTTTTTTTTTTTTATTGATTTCAACACTTATCTATTTTACAATGTGTGCTAAATTATAAAAACATTTTTTTTGTTTTATTTTATTTTTGTATTTTCAAGTTACCACAATAACCTTAATATTTTGTTTTGTTTTAATGAACCTTAATGAGGTTGGTGTCCCTTGTTAATTAGACATAGCGGGGTTTTTTTTCCAAAGGTAAATTCATTTTTCACGACAAATGCAAATTCTACTTGGAATTGTACAGAAAAAGCATTTTGAAGTGCCTTCGCTGTGGATCCCAGGGGCACATGCAAGGAACCCCCCAAAAAATAAAAAATACATTTTCTTGCACATGATTGTATGATAAAATCAGCAGAGCTTCCCCTCATTTCAGCTCTTCGCCTCAGATTTACAGCGACTGCACTTCCAACAAGTGCACTTGCTGTGCAATTTCTAAAGTGAACTTTTCAATAGTACTTTTCACTTGATTTTAGAAATGATTTAGCCTTTAGGCAAAAACACACATAGGGGTTGATTTACTAAAGGGAAAAAGACTGTGCACTTTGCAATGTGCAGTTGCCCTCTGCAAGAGCAGTTGCTCCAGAGCTTAGTAAATGAGCAGAAGCTCTGCTGACTTCCATCATCCAATCATGTGCAAGCAAAAATGCTGTTTTTTGAATTTTCCTTGCACAGGATTGGGTGCTCTTTGCAAAGTCAAGCCTTAACTAATTTCCTAAGCTCTGGAGCAATTGCACTTGCAGAGGGCAACTGCCCTCTGCAAAGTGCCCAGTCTATTTGCTTTTCTTAAATCAACCCCATAGTCTTTTTGACCTGTACCTGCCTACTCCCCAACAAAATGTGGTGTTGGAATCAAAACACATAGTCAATAATGTAAGGTAACCCAAAAATCCATTTATTTTTTAGAAAAAAAATTAGGAAGGCAACACTGGAGACACTTTTAGAATCTGTGAATCCTTTCGTCCCCCAGGACACACATCAAGTTTTAGGACAAGAAAATTGGTA
Source organism: Aquarana catesbeiana (assembly GCF_042186555.1). Taxonomy (NCBI): domain Eukaryota; kingdom Metazoa; phylum Chordata; class Amphibia; order Anura; family Ranidae; genus Aquarana; species Aquarana catesbeiana. Next base: position 148,064,766 of record NC_133331.1, read on the forward strand.
TCTTGCGACTAGGGAGCACAGGGAGCACAGTCAGACCAGACAGAAGCCAGGCAATCACTTTCGACTCTTCCGTGGAGCCTTCCCTGCACGCTTCAGTGGCCTTCCCTCCACACTTCGCTGCAGCCTTCCTCGGAGGCTGAGCCTCTGGTGGTGGACTTGGGGCATGAGGAGGAGGAGGAGGAGGAGTGGCTTTATCAGTCAGATATGTGGTAGCACTAAGCTCCCCTCTCAAGCCCTTCTGATAGGCCTGGAAAAATCAAACCCTCACAGAGGAGGCGTTGCCCCTTTTCCAATTCCAGCAATCTGGTGGCCATATATGTCCCATACACCTCCTCTGCATTTGGTGGTGTACTCAGGATTTGGCTTGCTTCACGTATGAGGGCTAGGGATTCCTCCTCAGTTTGGGTCATTCTCCTGGGCCTTTTGGTGAGAATGCGGAGGGGAGGCACCTGACACTCCGTGTGGCTTCTACTTGGCCCAGCCACAGCCTCCTCCTCTCTCCCACTGGGCAAGGCCTCCTCCTCTCTCCCACTGGTCAAGGCCTCCTCCTGGCTGTGGTCATCCTGTGTCAAAAAAAGGTACATAGTTGTAATTTTGTGTTACGCAATCACACACAATTTTCAGCTCATGACATGCAAATATAATTCTCCACAAATAGTAAAGGCTATCTATTTGACACCACCATTATTTCAGGTGATCAACAATATCTGAAGTACATAGGCGTGCCCACAGGGTGTGCCAGGTGTGCCTGGGCACACCCTAATCACCTTGTGTGGTGCATATTCCCCCCTGTTTAGACCACTGATATTTCATCACCAAAAAAAAAGTTCCTAAAGAAATTTTTTTTTTCGCAAAGAAAATAAATTACACTGTCCACTGCCCTACTAACACCATCAGTACATATACATATGCATATGTATTTGAGCTTTGGGGTGTATACCATAATGCAAGAGGCTGCGCACATCTATGCAGAAGTATATTTTTGGCCACTACTGTCTAGTGATATGTCTACATATTAATATTTGTGATGAAGTCATTTTTTATTAAGCACTTGAAAATTTAACACGTTAATATCATTAATAACATATACACAATCACAAATTCAACAAAAAAGGATACCTGGCTGAAGCTGGGCGCATCCACTTCATCAGGGATGAAAAGGCCCAGTTCTTCCTGGGACTCCTCAGCTGGGGTGGAGGTGGATGGAAGGCTGGAGGGAAGAGTGGGGGGAAGGCTGGAGGGAAGGGTGGGGGGAAGGGTCGAAAGTGATTGCCTGGCTTCTGTCTGGTCATCCAGGAATCGCATTTTGTGGTAGTACCACAACTTGGGTACATAAACTTGGTCGGCTGCTGCACCGGATCTGAGCGACTCCTGGATTTTATTGTGTTCCCGCTTGTACATGTTTCGCAAGATACCAATTTTCTTGTTCACAAACTTGAGGTCTGCCTGGGGGACTCGAGTCTTTACAAATTCTAAAAGTGTGCCCAGTGTTGCCTTCCTTACATCTCGATTGTAATATAGTGGGTGTTTGACGTCCCACAGGTTTTTATTTTCCTGATATAGGTCAATAAATCGCGACAAAAAATCTGCCTCTTTAAAGGGATTCATTGTTGCTGAAAGACAAAACACAAGATCAAAACTGTAATGTCAGTCAGAACTCCCAGGATTATTTGGTGAAGAATCGAGGGGACACATATACACACACACACCCCAACGTTTAATCTTACCTTCGTTTCTGAAGCTCGCTACTTCCGCACGGACATACGTAGGCCATCGTAATAGCTTTATATACACTGCGCATGTGTCATGCTCCACCTGCGTCGCCCGCCCCTGACGTTCTTTAGTACGATTTGTCCCTGCCCCTTCACTCTTCGTTGCGCAGTGGGAGTAGATAGAGAAAGATGGCGGAGAGAATCAGTGGAAGTAGCGCGGAGGAAAGCCTGGAGCCACAACCATCCACATCCCGGAGGAGATATAAGGCCATCAACATGGCTTTTGAAGAGATGGTGGAGATGGTGTCCATATTAAGAAGGGAGGACTACGATGGGAAAAAAGGACCGTACACACGACCGATTATGCGTAAGGACAAAATAATGTCCTCAGTTGTCACCGCTCTAGAAGCAAAATTTGGCACAAAACGGTCTAAAGAACAATTGAGGAAGCGGTGGTCTGACATCAAAAGTCGGGAGCCAGAGCAATATTTGCGAATAAAGAAGCTGCTTAAAAAAAGTAAGTACTTGTTGTGTTTTCCTATTGAGATACTTAACTTGCATGCTCATCCATATTTTTTTCGTTTGTACAGCATCGTTCGTAAAGACCGTTCTTTGTAAAAGACATATGATACAAAAGAAACTGACGTTTTTTTTTTTTTGGCCAAATACGATGGTACAGGGTTGGACATATACATTTATGTCTTGTTAAATTTTAGTAGTCAAATAATTTGTGGATGTGGTGTAGATGTGTTGGAAAATATAATGCTTCTTCAAAAATGATTCAGTGTAATGTAAGGACAGGACACAGCAGCTGGTTCCACATCTGGACTCACAAGCACTAGTGTACTATGTGACCATAAAGAAATTTTAGAGGGGTAATACACATAGGAGATCATTGAGGTATCTGCATCTGTGAAACTTGCATGAAAATGTGTATTTTTTTGAATTGTTGTTCAGAGGGAATGTTCATCCTGTCTTCTAATTTTTGGAGGACAAAAAAAAAGCAATTGTCCATAACTCCTAACCAACGTTTCAGATTATTTTTAAAAATCTAAAATAACACTGTGTTTTAACTATACCTTTTGTTGACTTATCATAGGGGAGAAAAGACTCAGACAACAGTCCAAGGATCCCAGGACCCCCCCAAGTCACCAGCCTGAGGCTGAAGATAGCCCCAGCCCAAGACCACGCCCACCTGACGAGCTGGAGGAAGGAGAGGTGGAGGAAGTGTGCGACCTTTCAACCCCACCAAGTGAGTGACTGACACCCCAGCGTAAGGTAATGTATTTAGGCGTGCATATTTTAACCCTTGTTTTTTTAACACATTTTAGGTGAGCTTCTGGTTGTGGAAGGCCAAGCGGCAGAGCCATTCACCACAGACAGTGCCCAAAGACTGATTGGCCAGATAATGCTGTGGAATGGCCAGATTGATAAAATGCGTGAACAAATTCAGACCATGCAACTTCGTCTGGACTCCATGCAACAGGAAATGAAGAACATGATTGATGTTTTGGGCAGAATATAATAACGTTTGGCCTAAAAACATCAAATCATGTTCTTCATTTCCTTGTGAAGTTTCTTTCTTATAGAAATGTTACCAATTTTTTGCCTTAACCAAAAATTTTTAGGATGCACACGGTGTGTCATCATGTGCTATCTTCCATCATGGGATAGCAATGTATTTGTTTTGTGTTTGCAACCCCTTCATCCTCAAAATTATTGAGTGGTGAGAGGAACAAAGGGATTGCACACACAAAACACGTACACTGCTCACCCATGATGGGAGATAGCACATGTTGACTTGACCCTTTTGTAATGCTCAATTTTGAGCATATTAAAAATTTTCTATTTACAAGGTGACATCACCAGCACAGTTCTTCAAATGTTGAACTTTGTAAGTTCTTTGGTTTTTTTTTTTATGTTTTTCAAAAGACTGTTGGGAATTTGAAGATTTTAAACAAGGTGTATTTTTGTTTTAATATGCCTTTAATAAAGTTTTATAAAAGTTTTTTTTAAAAAAAATCTCAATTAATGCACCTTTCAATGTGCACACAGTAAAATGTTTTTACTACTACAATGTGTGTGGCTGATTATTTCTCAGTGAGATGTTTATTAAATTTGTGTGTGGTTACGAGGACAAAGGGCCTTATTAACTAAAGGTAAATGCACTTGCAACTACTACAAGTGCACTAGGAGACAGACCAAACTAAATGCAAACAAGAATAAAAAAAATATTTTTTGAAAAAAATTTTTATTTTTTATTTTGTAAAATTAAAGCTCTTCTTGAATAGCAATGCCCCCCGACCATTAAAATAATTCACACATCTCTCACGCACTTGACGTGCGGTTCGGGGGGCCAAGCCAATACGGCCAATTTCCAGGCCTGTCATTGTTGGATCTTGTACAAGTCCGGCCTCAGGCCCAACAGAGGTTAGATATGTAGCAGAATGTCTATGTAAAAAGTTATGTAGTATGCAGCAAGCAAGTATGACGTGATCTGTTTTATAGTCCGCCAGATTTATGGCTGAAAGGAACAAACGGAACCGGCTGGCCAGAATCCCAAAGGCATTCTCCACAACTCTTCTTGCTCTGGCCAGCCGGTAATTAAATACCCTCCTCTCAGGGGTGAGTGTTCTTTGGGGGAAACGGCCTCATCAAGTGCTCACCGAGAGCAAACACTTCATCAGCGATAAAAACTGAGGGGAGTCCATCCACATTCTGGTCATCAGGTGGCAATCCCAGGCCACCAGTCGTGAGGCGCTGGCACAGCTCGGTCTGTGCAAACACTCCTCCGTCAGACATCCGGCCGTTCTTCCCCACATCCACAAACAAAGTCCAAATGTGCCGAGACCACCGCTATCAAAACTACACTATGGAACCCCTTATAGTTGTAGAAATAAGACCCCGAATGTGGTGGTGGCACAATGCGGACATGCTTCCCGTCAATCGCCCCGACACAGTTGGGAAAGTCCCAACGGTCAGCGAACTGGGAGGCCACAGTCTGCCATTCCTGTGTACTGGAAGGAAACTGTGGAGTGAAAAAAAAAAAAAAGAATATAAGGAATTTCAAACATAACTTGGATATCAGATTACACAAAAACATTATTGAACAACAGCAGTCAAACTTTATTAATATGTGTGTTTGTTATTTAAATTAGAACAAACATAAGGCCCACTTATAAGATTAATCACCCCCTCTGATGGCCCATTGATCAATTTTAATGTGGGGGGAGGGGTTCTAATTATGTTAAGAAACACACCTGACATTTTAAAACATGTGATTGGTGGGGGAGGGGGTCTAATTAGGGAGAAAAACACACCTGACATTTTAAAACATGTGAGGGGTGGGGGAGGGGGTCTAATTAGGGAGAAAAACACACCTGACATTTTAAAACATGTGAGGGGTGGGGGAGGGTCAAACAGTACAATGGAGCTGACAATATAGATTGTTCAAGGGACTATAGGCTAGAGATATAAATGGACCCAGGATTGCATGGTGGGGAGGTTCTTGAATGTAAATATGCATGTAGGGCAATAAATGATTAATGTCCAAAAACAGGCATGCATGAAGATAAAGGGGACATTCACAGCATATTCAAACCATGGTAATTAGGTAAGGAGGACATTTAGACTATACATTATCAAACATTTAATAAATATCATGTAATGTTAAAGGATAAACTTACCTTCATATAGTCCTTCTGCAGGACCTGAATGATGGCAGAACAAGTCTCTGGGATTATGATCCCCAGAGCCTGGGGGGAGATGCCTGTCGAGAACTTCAAGTCCTGAAGACTTCTCCCAGTCGCCAAGTAACGTAACGTGGCAACTAGCCTCTGCTCCGCAGTGATGGCTTGCCTCATGCAGGTATCCTGCCTGCTGATATAGAGGGTCAGCATAGCCAGCAGACGCTCAAAAACGGGGTCCGTCATCCGGAGATAATTCCTGAAATCCTCAGGATTATTCTCACGGAGCTCACGGAGCAAAGGCATATGCGAGAATTGGTCACGCTGGCGCAACCAATTCTTCATCCATGAACTCCTCCTCGCCCTGTTCATGGACTGGACTCGGGTCAAAGTATTAACCCCAATACCATGTCCCCACGCAGCACGAACTCGAGAACGAGTACGTCCACGCAACATGGCTTCAAAACGGTCGACTGGTCAAACAAACAAACTTATAACAAACGCACTGAAGAACAGCAAGGCCTATGAAGAATGACCTGAAAATCAGGAACGAGCGGACCAGAATGGCCTGCAAGGCAGGTTATGAACTGACCAACACGCACTGAAAAGCAGATACAAACCTCACAAGCACAAACTGAACCACAGAAAATGATCGAAATAAGCTGAAGCGTGAAAAGCGCAAATTGTCTCTAACCAAACTTCTACTAACACGAGATAAACACAAGATTAGCAGAAGGAGCCCAAAGGGTGCCGTAGTGGGGCTTGAACTTCCTTTTTATAGTCCCGTCGTACGTGCTGTACGTTACTGCGTTCCAAACCAGCAGACTTTTGCAGTGATCGTGTGTGTCCAAGTCTGTCCCTTTTTAAGACCGGCGCAAGGAGCCGACAAAGTCTGCCGTAAAGTCCGATCGTGTGTACGCGGCATTAATCTTCTAAATTCTGCAAAACTCCAATCACTGCAAGGAAAGCCCAGTCTCCATCCTTCCAGAATTCAGACTGTGCACTATTGGACAACAGGTTATTAGAGATGCAGGGTTATGACCAAGTATAAAACAGTGATACATTCTTATTTTCCATTAACAGTTAAAAGAGTCTGGGAATGTTTGGTTTTTTTTTTGAAGAATCATACTCGCCTAGGTGGATGCGGCATCAATCCGATGCTGCATCTGTCCCCTGCCAGCTCTGAGACTGAGAACCGAGCGATCAAACACCGCTGATCGCTCGGTTCTCAAATTTCCCTGAGCAGAGCTGGTTACTGTCAGTCACCGCTGTCTGCTCTGCCCCCCCCCGTACTTATGGAGCACTGGGCTGTTGAGGGAGGTGGGTGTGGCTGACTCAGGCTCTCTGCAGTTTGCTGCGAGGCTGAGCCAGGTGCCAGTCCAGGCTCCTGGGTGGATCCCGACCATCTTTCGGGATCTTTCCCCAGCCTGGACTGGCTCTGTCACATCAGCAGACAGCAGGCTTCAACCTGCTGTTGGCTAAAAATGGGTCACAGGAGTGCATAACAAACTGCACTCCTGTGATCCACAGGAGAAGTACAGCCAAACTAGCTTTTAGCTAGCCTTCCGGGGCTGAAGTGGCTAAAGAATATGCAAACCAAACATTTCATATTCCTGATATGTGCCTGCTTGTATGAAACAGTATCCTGTGCCCTTCGGTATTGCTTCCTTTGTGTGAAATTCCTGGAGTTCCTGCCAATCTCTCTGATTTCCTATAAAAAACTGACCACACTAAGACCCCTTTCACACTGAAGGCGTTTCAGGTGTTTTAGTGCTAAAAATAGCGTCTGCAAAGCGCCTGAAAAACACCTCCCATGCCACCCCATTGTGAAAGTCTGAGTGCTTTTACACTGGGGCAATGCGCTTGCGGGACGTTACAAAAAGTCCTGCAAGCAGCATCTTTGGGGCGGTTTGGGAGCACTGTATACCGCTAGTGGCCAAAAAGCACCACTAAAACGACAGTCAAGCGCCGCTAAAACTAGCGGCACTTTACCAATAACGCGGCGCGGCCCCAGTGTGAAAGTGCCATAAGCAGGAGAACACACTGTGGTCAATTCTCTAGCTATGCTGGGAACTCAGCCTGCTCTCCTATGATCAGACTTGTCCTGACACACTCACCCTGCACAGCCATTCACTGGGAAGATCAGTGTACTGCCGTTTCTCCTTCCCCAGCTTTTATGCAGGTGAGAACAGAAGGAAAGTGATCACTGTTTTTCAAGGTGAGGGTTTACATATACTTTAAAGTTTATGCCAAGGCAAAACAAAAATATATACAGTGTATATAAGCATTAAATATTTGCAGCACATTACCCCACCTTTCATCTCTTGAAAACCCTGCAAGTAAAGAGAAATACATGCTGATCTGCCATAATTACACTAAGTTCTTAAACTCAACAGGCGCTGAGGAGGCATTTTTAGCACCTGTTTTAATCCCTAAAAGCCAGCACCACAGCCCCATTTACTTGAATAGATTGCTTTTGGTGGCCAGTACTGCCGTGCCACGATGCAAAACATTGCACCTGTGGCATGCGTATACCCCTGTTTGGCTTCCTTTGCAGTTTGGAGGGGGTGGTAAAAAAACTGTTCAACCAACCGCAAGTGTAAACCTAGCCTTGAAGTAGATAAAAACCCAAACTTAATGACAATGTTTTCTAAAGCACTGTAAATCATCAACTGCCATGCTTTATTTCGAAAATTCTGTTTCCACCCTTTTTCCCCATCTTGGTGAGTGGTGCCGACAGTGGCAGGCCGTCCATTAAGGGAACATGGGTGCCGCCACCCCCATCCATGCGTCCGACCCGCTGATCTACATACAGGGCGCAGGACTATGGACTCCAATGGGGGTATATTTTTTTTGAAGCACGTGATTAGAGCCAGATGCTCTAATAGGCTTCAAAAAAGGGTGGGCTCGGGGCGCAGTTGTGTGACAATATTAGCTATTTTCACATTAAATATCCTCCCCGCCAATCACTTTTAAATTACATTAACAAAGATTTTTTGAGATTTTTATTTACTGTAAGCCGTTCGTAAATTCTAAATTGTAATTGAAGATGTTTACATGATCAGAGCAGCTAAAGATCTTTTTTTTTTTTTTTTTAACCAGTTAGCACAGAGACAATTCTACTCATATCTTACAAATTAGACAACAAATGCAAGTCTTTATTCAAATATATAATTTCTTATTTTTTTTTGTATATTTATAGAAATAAATACATAGTGTGGTAACCGTTCCAATAAGTAAAGTGGGCAAAGACACAGTTGAAATATTCTATGGGGCTATCAATCTAGATCAGACTTTCTCAACCAGGGTTCTAAGAAACCCTAAAGTTTCTACAGAGGTTGCTAGGGGTTTCCTGAGCAGGGGCAGAACACTCTAATGCAGGAGTGCCAAACTCAATTTCTTCGTGGGCCACATCAGTTTGATTGCCCTCAAAGGGCAAGTTTATCTGGGGTGTGCTACATACAGAGTACAGGGTTCAGGAGTGCGCTACGTACAGAGGGCAGGGTTTAGAAGTGCATTGTGTACAGGAGTGCGTTATGTACAGAGTACAGGGACAAGGAGTTCTTTATGTACAGAGTGCGGGGTCCAGGAGTGTGTTATGTACAGAGTGCAGGGTCCAGGAGTGTGTTATGTACAGCGTGCAGGGTCCAGGAGTGTGTTATGTACAGCGTGCAGGGTCCAGGAGTGCGTTATATACAGGATGCAGGGTTGAGGTGTGCGTTATATAGAGTGCAGGGTTCAGGAATGCATTATATATAGAGTGCAGGGGTGCGCTATTATTATTATTTAGGGTACTTATATAGTGCCGTCAATTTACGCAGCACTTTACATATACATTGTACATTCACATCGGTCACTACCCTCAAGGAGCTTACAATCTAAGGTCCCTAACTCACATTCATATTTTCAATTTAGACAGAAGCCAATAAACCTACCAGCATGTCTTTGGATGTGGGAGGAAACCAGAGTACCTGGAGGAACCCCACGCAGGCACAGGGAGAACATTCAAACTCCAGGCAGGTAGTGTCGTAGTTGGGATATGAACCAGCTACCCACTACACCACTGTGCCACCAATATGTACACTTTTCAGCTGAAAAACTGGGTCCGAGGACCACATTACAAGGCAAGGCCTGGAGGGCCAGATTCGTCCCGCGGGCCTTGTGTTTGACATATGTAATTGAATGCGTGTTGGCACCTGCATAGGTTTGAGGCTTACTTTACTTGGCAAGCGCAAGCAGCATAGGACCAGATGACTAACACATTATACCAATTAATTTAACAGTCTGTAAGGAGGACATTCTTTTTGCAAAAGTGGAAATACCCTTTAAATTGAGAGTATTTAAAGAGGCAGAGGTGTATTATCTGTGAAAGTATTTTTGATAGGTTTTTCTTGTATACTATAAAAAGTGGTCTTGAATGCAAAAAAATGTAGACTTTGCACTTTAGCTTCCCCATTGCTCTAAAATAGAAACATATCATCTAAAAAGGGGAAATACATAAAATGCTGTGATATATAAAATTAAACATATCTTGGCTCCATTTGTTGCTGAAAGCTACATAAAAATGACATTCACCGCACAGACTGAGGAACGGCACATAAAAGTGTGTGATACTTTGAAGTTTACCTGTCAATAAAACCAAAGACATCACTGACCACTATTTTAATATCAATTTATCATCTCCTCTTCAGTTATTCTAGGCACCATTACAAAGAATATTGCTGTGGCTACAAGTACAGACATTAAAGTGAATGTAAACCCACTCTCATCAATTATAAAGTACTGCCATAGTGCTGAACTATAAGGATATACATGCCTCCTGCATGTATCCTTACCTTTCAAATATCTCCTCCTTCTCTATTTGGAGCCCTGAAAAACCCTGGATTTAGTGGGCAGTTCTGTTGTGCGGCGCTCGGTGCGCGGAGTTGTGATATCAGCAGACTCCCCACCCACCTCTACATTCCCCTTGGTCAGAATGCACACAGGGCGAGGCAGAGCATATTCTGGGCAAAAGCAGAGTGCGCTCACGCCCCATCGGTCCTGCACACATACACATGGATGTCCAGTGACAGTCGGGGATGATCGCTGCAGCGAGGGACAGCTGTGAGCACCGATCCCCCTGCATGACTTTTCAGCCGATAGCCGCAGGAGGGAGAGAAGGAGAAGCGGCTGATGACAAGCCATGCAGGCAGATAAGTGCTCACAGCTGTCCCCCGTGTCTTCCTCCTCCTCCAGCGCCCATGTCCCCCCCCCTCCTTCTTCATCTCTGGCCCCCTCTGTGTCCTCCTCATCTGCCCGCTGTGTCTCTGTGTCTTCCCCCTCCGCCCCCCCTCGTCCCCCGCAGCCGGCTTCCCTCCTCTCCCGCGGGTTGCGGGGGTGGGGGGAATCTGTCAGGATGGAGAGCGGAGGAAGGTCCCTTACTTTTCTGAATGGGACATACAGTGTCCCTTGGCATTTTTCATGTTTTGTTGCCTCACAACCTGGAATTAACATGGATTGTTTGAGGAATTGCATCATTTAATTTACAGAACATGACCACAACTTTAAAGATTTTTTTTTTTATTGTGACGCAAACAACAAATAGGACAAAATAACAGAAAAAGTTATTGTGCATAACTATTCACCCCCCTAAAGTCAATACTTTGTAGAGCCACCTTTTGCGGCTATCACAGCTCCAAGTCACTTTGGATAAGTCTCTATGAGCTTGCAACATCTTACCACTGGGGTTTTTGCCCACTCCTTGCAAAACTGCTCCAGCTCCTTCAAGTTGGATGGTTTGCACTTATGAACAGCAATCTTTAGGTCTGACCACAGATTTTCTATTGGATTGAGGTCTGGGCTTTGACTAGGCCATTCCAACATATTTACGTTTCCCCTTAAACAACTCAAGTGTTGCTTTAGCAATGTGTTTGGGGTCATTGTCCTGCTGGAAGGTGAACCTCGATCCTAGCCTCAAATCACACACAGAGTGGTACAGGTTTTGCTCAAGAATATCCCTGTATTTATCACCATCCATCTTTCCCTCAACTCTGACTAGTTTCCCAGTCCCGACTGCTGAAAAACATCCCCACAGCATGATGCTGCCACCACCATGTTTCACTGGATGGTATTCTTTGGATGATGTGATGTGCTGGTTTTGCGCCAGTTATAGCGTTTTCTTTGATGGCCAAAAAGTTCAATTTTAGTCTCATCAGACCAGAGCACCTTCCTCCATACATTTTGGGAGTCTGCCACATGCCTTTTTGCAAACTCAAAATGTGCCATTTTGTTTTTTGCTGAAAGTAATGGGTTTCTTCTGGCCACTCTGCCATAAAGCCCAACTCTATGGAGCGTCCTATGTACAGATACTCCAGTCTCTGCTGTGGAACTCTGCAGCTCCTCCAGGGTTACCTTGGGTCTCTGTGCTGCTTCTCTGATTAATGCCCTCCTTTCCCGGTCCATAAGTTTTGGTGTGCGGCCTCTGTCTCCTCTCCATTCATCTTCAGCGGTGAGAAAAGGACTGGGGAATCTGTATCCTCTGTCCCTTTCTCTATCTCGATGGGGAGATGTCAGGGTTCTGTTTAGACCCCTGACACCTCACCAAAGCCCCCCAACAGGGCTGATAGAAAAAAAAAAAAAAATATTACAAAATAAAATTGTAAAAAAAAACAAAAAAACAAAAACAAAAAAACACAACATGCCACAAAAGTGGGGATGGGAAGAGAGATCATGGTGCAGGCTGGAGAGGATGACTTCTTTATTCAGCATGATGTTTGTACAAGAAAATATAGACTTGGTGGGAGCAGTCAGGTGACACGAGCAGGGACAATGGGAGCAATCAGGTTACACGAGTAGGGACTTGGTGGGAGCAATCAGGTGACACGAGTAGGGACTTGGTGGGAGCAGTCAGGTGACTCATGTAGGGACTTGGTGGGAGCAGTCAGGTGACTCATGTAGGGACTTGGTGGGAGCAGTCAGGTGACACGAGCAGGGACTTGGTGGGAGCAGTCAGGTGACACGAGTAGGGACTTGGTCGGAGCAGTCAGGTGACACGAGTAGGGACTTAGTGGAAGCAGTCAGGTGACACGAGTAGGGACTTGGTAGGAGCAGTCAGGTGACTGGTGTAGGGACTTGGTGGGAGCAGTCAGGTGACTCGTGTAGGGACTTGGTGGGAGCAGTCAGGTGACTCGTGTAGGGACTTGGTGGGAGCAGTCAGGTGACTCGTGTAGGGACTTGGTGGGAGCAGTCAGGTGACTCGTGTAGGGACTTGGTGGGAGCAGTCAGGTGACTCGTGTAGGGACTTGGTGGGAGCAGTCAGGTGACTCGTGTAGGGACTTGGTGGGAGCAGTCCGGTGATATGAGTAGGCTGTAAGCTTTAAGCTCATTCAGCCTTACTGGGTGTAATTATGAAAAGTGAGACATCCACCCCTCCCCACATAACACATCCTGGTGATTAAAAGGAATGTTGCAACTGTGATCAGGTGACCTCAGACACACACACTGCACCATAACAATAATCAGATCACTGGAGCTTCTCCTCTGCTCAGCTCTGACTAGATACATCTCCCCTAAATCAGATCACTTGTCTGTATGTGTTCTGCTGGCCGTCCTGTGAGATCACTGCACCATGCATTTCCTCCTTCTGTGGATCACACCCCATGATGAGAAACATCCAGTCAAAACCCAGGAAAGACAGCCAATCCTGGGAGAGCTGGAGAAGAAAGAGGGGAGGGGGATGTGAATTGTGAAGTACACAGAATTACATATCTCATGCAGAGCATGAGAGAGACAATCACCTGTTACTCACAGCATGGGGAAGAACTGACTTTTATTTCTCTTTTTATCTCACTGAAAAAAGAGTGAGAGCTGGATTAACTCTTCGTGGCAATACTGGGCACAGATGAAATTTTATTTTTATTTATTTTTAAATCCTATACTGTAAAAGTTACACGCCTTAATTCAAAAATGTTTTTTCGAGTTTACATCCACTTTAATTCCCCACAACCTACCTCCCTGATACAGCCAGCCAGTTCAATGCCAGGACTGTGGTCTACAATAGTTGGTGAGGAAACGCTGGAAAGTGACAACCCAACATGGTCTGGCAGAGGTAGAAGAGTCCCACATGCAAATGTCACAATTTATGGCTCTACCTAAACCCAGAAAGGGTTCTTAGCAGGTCATGGAACGTTTAGCATATTATAGTTGGTCATACATAAGCAGACTGTCATTTTTTTAGGTATAAAAAAAGAGAGATCTTGCATTACCTCATTCCCAATACGAGTGCTAATATCCAAAAGACTATGACTGCCCCGACATCATATGTGTATATTATTGCAGGGTTCCCCATACAAAATGTTATCAAAAGACTAATCATCTACTATCAAGGAAAGCATTAAGTCACAGGATGGGAAAAAAAGCTTTCAAAATGTGCAGACTTAACTTTTGGAGACAGCAACCTTTGGTATCTCACGGAACACTTTATAATAGAGAACATCAAAGGGCTTGTGAAAAACAGGCCTATGGTACTTACAAAGGGTGGTTACCCAGATGAGCTGATGAGTATCAACTCCCAGTGTTCATATGTCTCACGGCTTCCTTCAGACAATGTGTTTCCTTGTCTGTAGCTTTCAAATCATCATTTGGTTGCAGAAAATAAAACAAACTCTCCCTACTCATCTGTTATCTGTAAAAGTATTCCCATATTTTGCTCATCACTGTAGAAAAATTAAATATATTTCTGCACCCTTTCCTCTCCTCTACAATTTAAAACATTTGTATTTTTTTTTCTATGCTTTTTTTGTTCCAAATAATTCATTTAGAGCCCTTGCACACTGGGGCGGGGGGGCAGCGTCGGCGGTAAAACGCCGCTATTATTAGCGGCGTTTTACCGTCGGTATGCGGCCGCTAGCGGGGCGGTTTTACCCCCCGCTAGTGGCCGAGAAAGGGTTAAATACCACCGCAAAGCGCCTCTGCAGAGGCGCATTGCCGGCGGTATAGCCGCGCCGTCCCATTGATTTCAATGGGCAGGAGCGGTAAAGGAGCGGTATACACTCCGCTCCTTCACCGCTCCGAAGATGCTGCTGGCAGGACTTTTTTTACCGTCCTGCCAGCGCATCGCTCCAGTGTGCAAGCCCTCGGGGCTTTCACACTGGGATGACAGCAGCGGCACTTTCGGGGCGGTTTGCAGGCGCTATTATTAGCGCAATAGCGCCTGCAAACCGCCCCAGTGTGCAAGGGCTCTTAAAGAAACCAGAGCTAATATTACAAACTTTCCTATTGTGCAAGCATGGATTAACCTGATAGTAAACTAAAGAAATCATCTACCAGACATTTGAAAATAAACATGTGCTTTAAGAATATCTGAGAATACACAGAAAATATTCCTTGAGAACTTTTTAAAATTGAGCTCCAGGGGAGATCAGGGGAAAATAAGACGTTATGTTCAGCATTTGCACAAGTATAGGTGGTACACCCCATGATGGCAGCCTATTATATTAATCTTTCAGTCTTCTACAAAATGGCTGCCGCCTTGGTTTCTATGAAGAGGTTTATGATAATTGGTGTATAAGGCGGCATGCACGTACTGGCCCCTTATCTCCCGATTACGTCACGTGATCTGATGAGACAACGCATTGGGAGGAGCTGATGACATCAAGCTGCATGCCAGAAGTGTACAGTCCGCCATTTTGTTGGAGGTTTTTCTTATTGAAATGCATGTAAACTGCTGTGCACCATGACATGTGCACATTTTAAGTTGAGTGTTTATGCATTTGGCTTATTTTAAAATAAAAAAATCATCATTTATATGGAGAGCACAATATATTCCTCTTTTGCACTCCATATGAATATAAAAGAGTCACTCCACTTTTGTTGAGAAAAACATATTCCCCGCTAGGTGATCAATGTACATTGCAAGGACTTTAACAAACTTTGTTGCAGATTTCTACATTTGTTATTCTGAAGGAATAGCTGTTTGTCTGTGTTCATGGGCACAGTGAATCTGTATGGGAGTGGTTTTATAATTATCAATCAGCTGCTGCACCTACAGCGCTCTAATAAGGAAAGTTGCAGGGTCTGCATCCCTTTAGACGTGATTTTCCTTTGGGAGTACCCCACCAAAAAATAACATTTTTGTTGCAGGGGATGCCAAAAGTCAAATTTGTATCAGTGCAGATTTCTGGGAAAATCAGTAAGCCAATCGCACAAGCAGGAAATGCCATACACAACGCCTCCAGGTAGCCATATTGCATTGCATTTTACAGAAGATTATAGTGCTGCAGATTGAAAAGGAAAGGAAACTATTTTTTTTTTATTTGCTATTTTTTTCTCCATGAAAGTGGAGTTACCCTTTAACTAAAGGATTGCAATCGAAGGAGGTGGATTGAAGAAGATCTGGATGCAGGAGAGAGAGAGACATAACGCTTGTGGTATACGAGACCCCACTTAAAGGGGTAAGCGCATGAGACCTAATGTATGTTAGGTCAGAAGATAAGGTGAGAGTATTGGAGTGCTGGTAAAGGGTTATGCACATGTGATGAAAGAACATTTCAGAGATCTATTTGTATGGTAAAAAATTACACTAGTAGACAGCACTTTTAGAAACAATATTATCACAAACTATGTCTTGGGATCATGCTTAATAAGAATAATGGACACATTGGATTGTTGTTTCAATTTGTATTAATGGAATATTGGCACATTATGTAAATTTACTCTATTGTCATAGTATTTAAGGTACTGCATGGCACTGGTTTAGTATATATAGTTAAATGTCATTACCATGTTGATCAAGGGAAAAGGAAGAACTGGGTAAGGCAAAATACAAGCAGAATAAACTTCAGCTTTACAGGGATAGCTCCAGAGCCGACATCCTGATCTCGTCTTTACTATCAAGTTATATAGGAACACACTGACACAAAATAGGAGTTCAGCTTGCACTGGTTTCCTGCCTATTCCAGGTCACGAGTCACTCACCAGTCAGTGAAGCTAGACACTTGTACATTTCCATAAGATGCAAATGGCATGCAAGGAAACATATTTAGGGAAACAAAAATCACCCTTGCTAGAAGGTAAAGCAAAGAATAGGTCTAGTGCTACCAATGATGCACCTCCATCCCTAAATAAGACAACAAAACAACATTTTGCCCTGGGACTTTGTAGAGGTGAACACTGTGAGGCCAACATACGTAAAAAAGTAACTTTATTGAGTATATAAAAGGCAATCACACATGGTTTACATCAATAGATAAAAACAGTTGGTAATGGTAGGATAGATATTTTGATGTGTTCACAATACATTATGTATCCTACCTATTACCAACTGTTTTTATCTATTGATGTAAACCATGTATGCTAACTTTATTATACCTAATAAAGCTACCTTTTTACATACGTTGGCCTCACAGTTCACCTCTACAAAGTCCCAGTGTGTTTTTGTTCTTGCTAGATGTCCTGTGCGTTGTGCTGCACTAGGTTGTCAAAACCAGCAGAGATGATATTTCATGCATTGAGTTGTGTTGAGTTGCTTTAATGCAAGCATGTAAAGAAGGTGTAAATGTGAATGGGCCCAGAATGAGCATCTATTTGTACTCCCTGATCAACAATTCCATGTATGTTCTTTTTTACAATGTTCCTACAAAAATGTGTTTTGGATATTCTTCAGATGTTTATTTAGAATCTTTCTAATTATCATGAAGAATTAAAATTGAAGAAGGGTATTAAAGTTCAATTATAGCTTGCAAATGAAACCCATCTGGTGAGCAAGTATTGATGCTGAAGTGATAGGTCTCCAGTGTTATAAAAGTTTTCCTACCATTCTGTCAGCAGCACTGCTTCAAAATGTACACTGAGCCATGCATGCGCAGCTCATTGTACATTGTTAACATGTCTTAGTGCCGGACAATCAAGGTGACTGATGATTGCCACACCTGGAAGAAGACATGGCAAAAATGTAACCACCAGCAAGGGAGCTTGCATCGCTGGAGTAGAGGTGGTTATAGTGGAGGTTAGTTCATGCTCTAAGCTTTTACCTTCTATTAAAGTGGTGGTAAAGTAATTTTTTTTTAACTTGTACCTACAGGTAAGCCTATCATAAGGCTTCTAAATTGAAAAAATACTGCGCTATCCCTCAAATAAACGTACAAAATGCGTCTATGAAAAACACGAAAATATTAGTGCTGATGCAACCAAAAATGTGAGACAACCCCCACCTCAATAACTATATATAGGATAGGCTGCGCTGCTATTGAAAGTGAATATGATGATAATTAGTGTGACCACAACAATAACATCCTTGTGTGGTGAACAACAATAATGAAAAAATTATATTAAAGAAGAAATAGTGTTTAATGACAAACAATAAAAGCTTGGACCCCATACATCAAACCATTGCAATCAATATTTGAGATATAGAGAATCGGAAGCCAAGAAAATTGAACAAAGTCCATACAGTCAAAAAACTCCTGCTGGAAAAGTCTTTCATAATAGAGAGAAAGCACCAATCTTTCGGAAGACGACAGATTTGTCGAAACGGCGTAGGGAGGAGCGGCGTGCTGACGTCACCACCACACCACGCTGATCCCGGAAGTTACAGGCAGCAGCTGTGAGCCGGCCGGCTTATATTGTTTTACAGGCTTTTCTGAATTTGATATACTGTAAGTGCATTTCTTATTCTCCTTTTTTAATAAATGGTAACTGTATCACGCTATGGAGCTTTTTCGTTTATATATATATCTTTGGGATCTGAGCGGTAAAACTTCATTCAGTGGATCTTCTGAGCGGGGACCCGGGAGATATATTCCCAACAGAGACCCAGTGGCTGGGGGACACAGCCACTTGTTCGTATGATCTCTGTGACAGGAGATCTAGTGATCTGGTAAGGGGCAGATTTATTTGAGGTAGAGGAATTTTCTTTAACATCACGCTCCCCAGGGTGACATCCTTTGCATGCCTCACATTGCCTGAAGATTGGTGCTTTCTCTCTATTATGAAAGACTTTTCCAGCAGGAGTTTTTTGACTGTATGGACTTTGTTCAATTTTCTTGGCTTCCGATTCTCTATATCTCAAATATTGATTGCAACGGTTTGATGTATGGGGTCCAAGCTTTTATTGTTTGTCAGCAAACACTATTTCTTCTTTAACCACTTGAGCCCCGGACCATTATGCTGCCTAAGGACCAGAGGTCTTTTTCCAATTTGGCACTGCGTCGCTTTAACTGCTAATTGCGCGGTCATGCAATGCTGTACCCAAACGAAATTTGCATCCTTTTCTTCCCACAAATAGAGCTTTCTTTTGATGGTATTTGATCACCTCTGCAGTTTTTATTTTTTGCGCTATAAACGGAAAAAGACCGAAAATTTTGAAAAAAAAATGATATTTTCTACTTTTTGTTATAAAAAAAATCCAATAAACTAAATTTTAGTCATACATTTAGGCCAAAATGTATTCGGCCACGTGTCTTTGGTAAAAAAAATGTCAATAAGCATATATTTATTGGTTTGCGCAAAAGTTATAGCATCTACAAACTAGGGTACATTTTCTGTAATTTACACAGCTTTTAGTTTATGACTGCCTATGTCATTTCTTGAGGTGCTAAAATGGCAGGGCAGTACAAAACCCCCACAAATGACCCCATTTTGGAAAGTAGACACCCCAAGGAAATTGCTGAGAGGCATGTTGAACCCATTGAATATTTATTTTTTTTGTCCCAAGTGATTGAATAATGACAAAAAAAAAAATATATTTACAAAAAGTTGTCACTAAATGATATATTGCTCACACAGGCCATGGGCCTATGTGGAATTGCACCCCAAAATACATTCAGCTGCTTCTCCTGAGTATGGGGATACCACATGTGTGGGACTTTTTGGGAGCTTAGCCGCGTACGGGGCCCCGAAAACCAAGCACCGCCTTCAGGATTTCTAAGGGTGTAAATTTTTGATTTCACTCTTCACTGCCTATCACAGTTTCGGAGGCCATGGAATGCCCAGGTGGCACAAAACCCCCCCAAATGACCCCATTTTGGAAAGTAGACACCCCAAGCTATTTGCTGAGAGGCATATTGAGTCCATGGAATATTTTATATTTTGACACAAGTTGCGGGAAAGTGACACTTTTTTTTTTTTTTTTTTGCACAAAGTTGTCACTAAATGATATATTGCTCACACAGGGCATGGGCATATGTGGAATTGCACCCCAAAATACATTTAGCTGCTTCTCCTGAGTATGGGGATACCACATGTGTGGGACTTTTTGGGAGCCTAGCCGCGTACGGGGCCCCGAAAACCAAGCACCGCCTTCAGGATTTCTAAGGGTGAAAATTTTTGATTTCACTCTTCACTGCCTATCACAGTTTCAGAGGCCATGGAATGCCCAGGTGGCACAAAACCCCCCCAAATGACCCCATTTTGGAAAGTAGACACCCCAAGCTATTTGCTGAGAGGCATGGTGAGTATTTTGCAGCTCTCATTTGTTTTTGAAAATGAAGAAAGACAAGAAAAAACTCACCATGCCTCTCAGCAAATAGCTTTGGGTGTCTACTTTCCAAAATGGGGTCATTTGGGGGGGTTTTGTGCCACCTGGGCTTTCCATGGCCTCCGAAACTGTGATAGGCAGTGAAGAGTGAAATCAAAAATTCACGCCCTTAGAAAGCCTGAAGGCGGTGCTTGGTTTTTGGGGTCCCGTACGCGGCTAGGCTCCCAAAAAGTCTCACACATGTGGTATCCCCGTACTCAGGAGAAGCAGCAGAATTTATTTTGGGGTGTAATTTCACATATTCCCATGGCATGTTTGAGCAATATATCATTTAGTGACAACTTTGTGCAAAAAAAAATAAATAAAAAATTTGTCTCT
Organism: Aquarana catesbeiana; assembly: GCF_042186555.1. NCBI lineage: Eukaryota > Metazoa > Chordata > Amphibia > Anura > Ranidae > Aquarana > Aquarana catesbeiana. The sequence goes on from NC_133331.1 coordinate 148,084,994, forward strand.
TTCCCGCAACTTGTGTCGCAATATAAAATATTCCATGGACTCGACATGCCTCTCAGCAAATAGCTTGGGGTGTCTACTTTCCAAAATGGGGTCATTTGGGGGGGTTTTGAACTGTCCTGGCATTTTATGCACAACATTTAGAAGCTTATGTCACACATCACCAACTCTTCTAACCACTTGAAGACAAAGCCCTTTCTGACACTTTTTGTTTACATGAAAAAGTTATTTTTTTTTTTTGCAAAAAAATTACTTTGAACCCCCAAACATTATATATTTTTTTAAAGCAAATGCCCTACAGATTAAAATGGTGGGTGTTTCATTTTTTTTTTTCACACAGTATTTGCGCAGCGATTTTTCAAACGCATTTTTTGGGGAAAAAACACACTTTTTTAAATTTTAGTGCACTAAAACACACTATATTGCCCAAATGTTTGATGAAATAAAAAAGATGATCGTAGGCCGAGTACATGGATACCAAACATGACATGCTTTAAAATTGCGCACAAACGTGCAGTGGCAACAAAATAAATGCATTTTTAAAAGCCTTTAAAAGCCTTTACAGGTTACCACTTTAGATTTACAGAGGAGGTCTACTGCAAAAATTACTGCCCTCGATCTGACCTTCGCGGCGATACCTCACATGCATGGTGCAATTGCTGTTTACGTTTGACGACAGACCGCCGTTTGCGTTCGCCTTAGCGCGAGAGCAGGGGGCGACAGGGGTGCTTTTTTTTTTTTTTTTTTTATTATTTTTTTGCTTTTTTATCTTATTTTTAAACTGTTCCTTTCATTTTTTTTTTTTTTTTAATAATTTTTATTGTTATCTCGGGGAATGTAAATATCCCCTATGATAGCAATAGGTAGTGACAGGTACTCTTTTTTGAAAAAATTGGGGTCTATTAGACCCTAGATCTCTCCTCTGCCCTCAAAGCATCTGATGACACCAAGATCGGTGTGATAAAATGCTTCCCCAATTTCCCAATGGCGCTATTTACATCCGGCGAAATCTAAGTCATAAAATGCTCGTAGCTTCCGGTTTCTTAGGCCATAGAGATGTTTGGAGCCACTCTGGTCTCTGATCAGCTCTATGGTCAGCTGGCTGAATCACCGGCTGCATTCTCAGGTTCCCTGTTGAGACAGGAGAGCCAGAGAAAAACACGGAAGACGGTGGGGGGGGGGGGGCATTCCCTCCCACGGCTTGTAAAAGCAGTCTAGAGGCTAATTAGCCACTTGGATTGCTTTTACATGAAAGCCGACCGCTGGCTGAAAAGAATGATACTAAGATGATACCTAAACCTGCAGGCATCATTCTGGTATAACCATTCAAAGTCGTGAATGGCGTACCTGAAGACAAAAAAATGGTTAACAATAAAGCAGAGTAAACGGTAAAGTATAAAAAATTGCATACCTGAAAAGCAAACATGATAAAACATAATAACAATAAAACATTGCAGAATAAAATACAGTAAAAAAGAGCAGAACAAGAGAGAGAGAATAGAGAGAGAGAGAACAATAAAACGACAACTATTTTTTTTTATTTTATATATTTTTTTTTTTTTTTTTACACTTTTTTTGTAACTAACTTTTATAACGGTAACCGGTTCCAGGTTCGGGTCTCTCAAAATGCGATGGCATCTTGGGAGACCCTGTGAAAGTGTGCCTAGTCTGTGCAATGCTGTACCCTACGCTAATACTCAACTAATGAATGGTAGCGTTCAAAACATTCACCAATGCAAAGACCAGGATTGTCAGGACAGGAGGGACAATAATAGAGGGTGTCACGCCTATATCCGCGCTTGCTGCAGACACAACATCTTTTTTGGGGGGGGTTCGTTGGATGGGGGTACTCGGGAGGACATAAAGAAAATGCCTCTCATGCAGCCGACTGCATTTGTTTGGGGATGTGAATGGGGGAAGTACGGGCGCTGCAGAAGTGGTGGGTTCCCAATTAGGATTGGCGAATGCAGCAGGAAGGGCATTATGGGCACGACGGGCCTGTGTTTGTCTTCTTGTTGGCAGCGGGACACTACTTGTGCTTGTCACCTCACCAGCTTGAACTGCACTTATGGGACTCGCCACGTCACCAAGTGTTACTGTAGTGCTGGTTTGATTACGACCGGGGTGTACTAGGCTACTGGTGCTTGACAGTTCAATAAAAAGCTACCAAAAAAACTGTTAGCGATCGCAGGGATCAGGCCTGACTCTGCGAACGCTGCAGTTATGCGTTAAGTGTTTTGTAAGTGACAGTGATCGATCGATACTGCACTTGGGTGGGCTGGGCCGGGCGGAGGGGCAAAATGCAGGTGCTAGCAGGTATCTGGGCTGATCCCGCTAACACTGCGTTTTTGGGAACCCTAAACTGCTGGGGACGCCAGTATAGATCTGATCGGATCAGATATTGATCTGTTCAGATACTATACCACTAAGGGAGGTGTACGGTGCGTGCGTGGGTGTTAGCGGTACTGGCGCTAATCTGACGCTGCTTGGGGCTGGTGCTTGCCAGTTCACCAAAATACTACCAAAAAAACTGTTAGCGATCGCAGGGATCAGGCCTGACTCTGCGAACGCTGCAGTTATGCGTTTAGTGTTTTGTAAGTGTCAGTGATCGATCGATACTGCACTTGGGTGGGCTGGGCTGGGCCGGGCGGAGGGGCAAAACACGGGTGCTAGCAGGTATCTGGGCTGATCCCGCTAACACTGCGTTTTTGGGAACCCTAAACTGCTGGGGACGCTAGTATAGATCTGATCGGATCAGATATTGATCCAATCAGATACTATACCACTAAGGGAGGTGTACGGTGCGTGGGTGTTAGCGGTACTGGCGCTAATCTGACGCTGCCTGGGGCTGGTGCTTGCCAGTTCACCAAAATGCTACCAAAAAAACTGTTAGCGATCGCAGGGATCAGGCCTGACTCTGCGAAAGCTGCAGTTATGCGTTTAGTGTTTTGTAAGTGACAGTGATCGATTGATACTGCACTTGGGTGGGCTGGGCTGGGCTGGGCGGAGGGGCAAAACGCAGGTGCTAGCAGGTATCTGGGCTGATTCCGCTAACACTGCGTTTTTGGGAACCCTAAACTGCTGGGGACGCTAGTATAGATCTGATCGGATCAGATATTGATCCGTTCAGATACTATACCACTAAGGGAGGTGTACGGTGCGTGCGTGGGTGTTAGCGGTACTGGCGCTAATCTGACGCTGCCTGGGGCGACGCATATCACCGCCGGGCGATCAGGGGGCTAAACCTTTATTCGGTAATAAACGGCGGGTGCCCTGACACTATAAAAAATAAACAAACTAACCAGCGTCACCCGTAACAGTTATACGGTGATCAGTGGTGAAAGGGTTAACTAGGGGGCAATCAAGGGGTTAAAACATTTATTAGATAGTATATGGGGGTCCCTGACGCTATAAAACGCTGACGGCGAACCTAAATATTTACCTCACTAACTAGCGTCACCAGCGACACTAATACAGCGATCAGAAAAATGATCGCTTAGCGACACTGGTGACAGGGGGTGATCAAGGGGTTAAAACTTTATTAGGGGGGGTTAGGGGGGTATCCTAGACCTAAAGGGGGGTAATACTAACTGTCCCAACACTGTAACTGTCACAAACTGACACCAATGCAGTAATCAGAAAAAAAAAAAAAAACAAACTGCTGGTGTGGGGGGGGATCGGGGTGTTTAGTGTGCCTGGCATGTTCTACTGTGTGTGTAGTGTTTGTGCACTCACATACCTGTCTTCTCTCCTCGGGCCGGAACGGAAATTACCGAGCCGAGGAGAGATGACATAATTTCCTTTGCTGCTGTTTAGCATACAGCAGCAAAGGAATGTTCTCATTGGCCGGCGGCGATCGCGAGGGGGGGGCCACGAACGGATGGCCTCCCCCTCACCTCCGATCGCCGGGGGACAAAAGACGACCACCTCGGGCACCGGGGGGGGGGGGTCCGATCGGACCCCCCACCCGCGGAAGGCAAATCACGTATATGTACGTGATTTTGCCTGTCCGTGCCACCTTGCCGACGTAAATCGGCGTGAGGCGGTCGTCAAGTGGTTAATATAATTTTTTCATTATTGTTCACCACACAAGGATGTTATTGTTGTGGTCACACTAATTATGATCATGTTCACTTTCAATAGCAGCGCAGCCTATCCTATATATAACTATCATAAGGCTTACCTGTAGGTAAAGTGAATATCTCCTAAACTTGCGGTGTTTAGGAGATATTCACACTGGATGCAGCCAATGACATCACCGATACGCATGCGCTCTGAAGGTGTCGCATACAGTGAAGGGGATAAGGGGGAGTCTAAGACTGGCAATACATGTTCAGTTATCTTGTACAATTTCCTTTATATTTACCTTAAACTATGTAGTGCAAGGGCCTGCCTAATTGGATACAATTGAAAGTTGTTTTGTTTTGACCTCATATTATATGATTTTTGGTAAATCTAAAGGAAAATTGTACAAGAGCATTGAACATGTATGGCCAGCCTAGCCTGGTACACACTTTTTTTTTTTTTACATCAAGCCACAGGCGGGCTGAACGAAAAAAAACTTGCTGTACTAATGTGTGAACTTAGTACAGTGATCTCTCTGTGCTATTGTGTTTTGAATGCCCCCCACTCCCCTGCCAGAACACACCAGTCGGATGCCGATCATATGCTGGTTTTCCAGCATGCCCGTTCAATAGAAGCCGGACAGGCTGCTTTACACTCTCTAAAATAAAATCTTTTACAGTGTTGGCAATTGTAAAATGTAAAATGTATCACCTAAATTCTAAACATTCTGTGATAAAATAAACTAGCAGTATGCTACAAAAATTATTACACAAAATTCTGTCTTGAAACTTAACTGCCATAGACTGAACAAAAATGATTAGGGTGCCCTTTGCTTGGGACATTTGGGCTGTAAAACAGCCTCTCTCAACTTTTTTACATAACGGAACCTTTCAAATAAATTTTCAGGTCTCAAGGAACCCCTGCAATAACCAGTTCATTGGGAGTCAGTAGAAAGAACGTTACCTTTAGAGACAGCTAAGAGAATAATTGCTGTCATACTGCTGGCTCTGCCAAGTAGCATTGGCCCCAAAAATGTGAAAGCACCATCAGGATGGGAAGTTGATCAGCTAAAACTCAAGGAACCACTAGCAACATCCAAAAGAACCTTAGGGTTCCACAGAACCCTGGTTGAGAAATGGCTGCTATAGATGGTTTCCTTAGGTCCCATCAGTAATTCAGTTGGGAATGGCTCAGTTCAAACTATATTCTTATGCCGCGTACACAGGGTCGGACTTTTCGGCTACAAAAGTCCGACAGCCCGTCCGACAGACTTTTGGCGGACTTGCGGCGGACTTTCTAACGAACGGACTTAACTACATACGATCACACAAAAGTCCGACGGATTTGTACATGATGACGTACACTGGACTAAAATAAGGAAGTTGATAGCCAGTAGCCAATAGCTGCCCTAGCGTTGGTTTTGTCCGTCGGACTAACATACAGACGAGCAGATTTCTGGGTCCGGCGGAGTTACGATGTAAAGATTTGAAGCAAGTTCCAAATCTAAAGTCCGTCAGATTTGCAACTGGAAAAGTCCGCTAAAGGTCCGGTGGAGCCCACACACGATCGGAATGTCCGCCGGATTTGGTCGTGTGTACGCGGCATTACACTTCACCTGTCTAGGTGAAGCTGAACTCGCATAATTTCATTCCCACATGTCAGTCCCGACTTTGGGGGCGATTTCAGAGACATCTGTGCAGGTTGCTGCACAGATGTCTATGGAAATCACACCCCAAAGTCGCCAAAGGTAGTACAGAAACTACTTTTGGGAATTGGTAATCGCCACAAACGCGACGTTGCAACGATTCGAACGGTGCAATTCCTGCCGATTTGGCATGCGATTTGACATGTCAAATCGCATGCCAAATCACGCCAGTGTGAACCAGGGCTCTGTGACCTTTATTTATCATGAATCATGTTACCAGAGTACAAGTGGAAAACTAAAATGCGCAGCTTTTAAGATTAAACATAATTAATTATGTAATAAAGCTTTGGTTATAGCAGCTTTGAGTATTAGCATTAGTGAGTCTAGCACAGCCTTGGCCTGTTCCTACTTGAAAATGATGAAGCCAAGGAGTGGGAACATAACTGATAACACATACAGTTTGTTGAGCTAAATTTCAAGGATACGGAAAGAATGTACACTACAAAGGGAGCATACAATTACAATCCCTTATATAAGATTCTGTGTCTGAGCTGTGACTGGAGGATAATGCATTATTCATGCCGCTGCAAGTAACACAGATTTTCACAATTCTACTCTATGATCCACAGGAGAGAATAAAAAACATTCACAAAAGACAACTGTCTAATGTTACCCATGCATTAAAAATACACCAACAACATTCAAATAAGCAAGCTTGTCTGAAATCTCACATATCACACATATATGTCAATGTTCCGTACTAACACAAAGATTAAAGTACACCATCTATCATAGGAGAAACATGCAGGTGGTCCTTGCTGGCTTCCATTTGAGAAGGTTGGTTGTCTCCAGGAGCCAATAGGCAAGTATTACAAAACTTTCAGGCCCATTTCCAGGGCCAAAAAAAGTCCATAAAAAATATATCCCGTTAAATCAAATGTAACTGTTTACATTGCAGGTGCGTTTTGTAGCCCGAAGCTCAAAAACGCTCAACAAGCAAAATCCTAATATTTTCAATAGCCTTTGTTCACATCTGAGAGTCCTGCCACTTGTAGCAACACACTATTCCCAACACACACGTTCCTGTAGAAAAGGCTGCACATATAAGTATGAGTATATGAGTGCTAAAGCGACCACTGTCTGGAACCGTGAATAGTCAGGCATCATGAAGGGGTCCTGCAAGGCTCTGAAACTTTGCAATTTGCTGTAATGCTGAATAAAGCTATGGACCCATTCTGGAGATCCATGGTGTGCTGGTGACATTCTCTTCCTCTGTCGCTTGTAGGAAAACACTGTCACTCAAACAAGTACATGAGCTTCTTTTCAGGCAAAACTGAGCGTTTTTTGTCTCCATAGACGTCAATAGAAACACCTGAAAAGCGCGACATTAGTTTTTCATTGAGCATTTTCTACTCATTTTCATGTGTATAGCCAGCCTAAAGGGGAGCTGCACTCTGGGCAAAAAAATATTGTAGCTGCTGATTTTTAATATAAGGACACTTACCTGTCCAGCAGTCTCGGCACCCCGAGCAGATTCTTCAATCGGCTTCGGATGCAGGCGCCAGCATCTTCACTAAGGAAAACGGGCTTCACTGCCAGTTTCCTACTGCGCCTGCACGAGCTGTGCTTTCTAAACATTCCCGCCATCATCCGGGACCTGTGTGTGTCCCAGAAGGCATCGGGAAAGGGGGGGGGGAGAAGCTGGACATACTCAGAGATTGCTACAGCGATCTGGGTCGAAAGTGGGATCAGGTACCTGTCCAAAAAGTGCCAAATGTGGCAGTGGAGGGTGTGACCAAGCAGAGCTTCCCCTTTTGGATGGAGCTCCGCTTTAACTGATGTACCCAAATATGGTAGTCTGATAAACAAGGAGGCAAGCTTCCTGAGAGAATTTACACTGCTGTGAGAAGTCTAAGGCCCCTTTCACACTGGGGCGGTGGGGGCGTCGGCGGTACAACAGCGCTATTTTTTTTTTTTTTTCCAAAATCTTTTTATTGGTTTTTAAAAAGAGAAACAAAAACAGATAAAGAGAACAAACAGTTAAACATACATTGGTCTAATATGATGTCTATGTGATCCTTGCAAGAATCACGCTGTCACCTTATTCATGAAGAATATATTATGACATCAGTCATAGCGGTACAGTTTACTGGGTCATGGTGGTGCTATGTGCAGTTGTACATGGTAAAATAGCATATTGTAGATTATTGTGTACACCTGGCACCCGCTTGGGAGCTACTTTGTGATTGGGGTCTACTGAGAGGCCTCTGAAGCGGTGGAGGGATCTGCCAGCCACTTAGACCAGACTTTGCTATATTTGTTGGGGCAGCCTCTGTTGTCATATGTGTCTTTATACAGAGGTAAGCTATTGTTAATTAATTGTTTCCACAGGGAGAGAGGAGGGGGGGTTGGTTTGCGCCAACTAAGGGCTATAGCTTTACGGGCATAGAACAGGAGCAATCCCACCAGTGTGCGTCCCGCCACCGTAGGAATTAGTTGTTCTACCAGGCCTAGTATGCAGATTGACATTGATGGTTGTAGTGGCACAGAGGTGATTTGTGTGATAAAGTCCAATATCTCCCTCCAGTATCCGACAATTGCCGGACAGGTCCAGAAGATGTGGGTGAAGTCCCCAGGAGTCCCACCACATCTCCAACACCCGGGAGGGGAGTCGGGGTTCATTTTGTGTAGTCTGTGAGGGGTAAAATATGCCCGATGGACTATCTTGAATTGGATCAGGCGATCTCTCAGAGAGACCAGGGAGCTAAATGGGAAATCCCATATGTCATCCCAGTCATCGTTGTCAAAATTGGGGATGTCATGGGACCATTTAGATCTTAGCTTTTCCATAGTCGGGAGGGAGGTGACAGTCAGGTGTGAATATAATTGAGAAGTGGGTTTTTTCGCACAATCTGATCTAAGAAGGTCCTCCAGTGAAGATTGGACTAGTTGAGGAGGGGAGTTGGAGAATTGGTGACTGAAGGCATGGGAGAGTTGAAGGAATCGGAAAAAATAGGACTGGGGTATATTAAAATCGGAGTTTAGTTTGGAGAGCGGGACTAGGGATTGATTGGAGATAATCTGTGCCACCGTTTTAATGTTAAATTTGGTCCAGGCATGAGGCTCAGGTAGTTTATAGATGTGCTCCAGGGTTGGGTTTATCCAAAGGGGAGCATTGGGTGAGATTGCCTGTTGAGGGTATTTTTCTAATTTGAGACCTGCCCCCCATGCACGCAGTGTAGTGCGCATGGAGGGTGTCAGTGGATAAGGGGCTCGAGGGCCTCGAAAAAGCAAAAATTTGAGCGCCTCTAGGGATCCCAACACTGCCGTCTCGACCATGGTAGCTGGGTTGGAGGTGTCCGGATTGAGCCACCAAGCAGCTGTTACTAGCTGGGCGGCCAGATAGTACTTGTATAGATCCGGACACGCCAAGCCACCTTGGGAGGTCGGGCGTATCAGTGTTGACCAGCTGTATCTGGGGGATTGGGACCCCCATAGGAAAGAGGCGAGGATGCGATGTAGTTGTTTGAAAAAGGATTTAGGAATCCACTGTGGAGAGTGGCGGAATAAGTATGTAAATTTGGGGAGTATTTTCATTTTAAACAAATTAATGCGTCCTAACAGTGAAAGAGGCAACGATTCCCACGCCTTCAGCCGTTGCCGAGTCTCCTGAACCACCGGGGACAAGTTGAGGGGTAAGAACTCAGAAGCCTGCCTGGAGACCACCACCCCTAAGTATTTAAAATTCTCGACCCATTGTAGAGGGATGTCCGTGGGAGCTGTGTCACGGGCTGCAGAATCCACGGGGAACAGGAGAGATTTTGTCCAGTTAACCCTGAGGCCCGTGACAGAGGAGAAGGAGTTGAGGACCTGCAGGGCTCCCTCGAGTGATGGACCCACATCATTAAGGAAGAGTAGGAGGTCATCCGCATACAGGGCGACCCTCTCCTCCAGCCAGCCAACCCGCAGTCCCCTAATGTGAGGAGAGGTGCGAAGGGCCTCGGCAAGTGGCTCCATCGCGATGGCAAATAAGGCTGGAGAGAGAGGGCAGCCCTGTCGCGTGCCCCTGGACAGATGGAAGGACCGCGACAGGCCCCCTCCCAGCTTAATAGCCGAGGTGGGGTCACGGTAGAGGACCTTCATCCATTCAATGAAGATCAGGGGGAACCCCATCCTGCAGAGGACCTCCCAGAGAAAAGGCCACTCGACCGTGTCGAAGGCCTTCTCAATGTCCAGGGAGGCCACCACTCTAGATCCTTCATTGAGATGTTGTGCGTGTATGTTAGTGAACAGACGCCTCAAGTTAACGTCTGTCGCTCTATTGGCCATGAAACCAGTCTGGTCAGTCTCAATGATAGATGGTAGTAGGGGCTGTAGTCTCGTGGTTAGTAATTTGGTGAGAATCTTGAAGTCTGTATTAAGTAGGGCGATTGGTCTGTAGGAGGCACAGGATGTGGGGTCTTTAGACACTTTATGAATGAGAATGACATGGGCATGGCCCATGGAAGCTGGGAGGGCACCATCAGTCAAACATTGGGAATAGAGCTGGGCCAATTTGGGGGCCAATAGGTCCCCATGAGTTTTGAAGAACTCAATGGGTAGTCCATCTGGGCCCGGAGACTTTCCCGCGGGAAAGGACCTAATCGCTTTCAGTACCTCCTCCGGGGTAATCGGCCTCACTAGGGATTCTCTCTCCCCATCAGACAACCAGCCAAGTGCCAAGGGGTCCAGCCAAGGTGCGAGGTCCCGCGACTGGAAGTCCGATGGTAGCACTGAAGTATAGAGAGAGCTGTAGTACTGACGGAAGGCTTCAAGTATGTCTGGCAGGGAAGAGGCCGACCCTCCCGAAGGGGACACCACACTAGAGATCACCGTCAGCGGTCTGTCATGTTGTGCAAGCATCGCCAGAAGGCGACCGTTGCGGTCTCCTTGTTCAAAGAACCGTTGTTTGTTGCGGTAAAGGTCAAGTCTGGTAACTTCGGTGAGGTGGAGGTGTAGCTCACGTTTCGCTGCATTGAGGGAGTCAAAGTGTGCGTCAGTGGGGTCAGCTGCATAGATGTCTGATTGGGATTGCACAGTGGTCTGTAGGTCAGTAGTGGTAGCCGCTTGTTCTCTCCGGATCCCAGCAATAGAAGAAATGTATTGCCCTCTGGTAAAAGCCTTAAAGGCATCCCAGGTCACCGCTGTGGAGGAGGATCCCGTATTAAGATCCCAGTATTCCACTAAGCGTGGTGGAATGGTGAACAGCGCTATTTTTAGCGCTGCTGTACCGTCGTTCTTGCAGCGGTATTCGGCCGCTAGCGGTGCGGTTTTAACCCCCCGCTGGCGGCCGAAAAAGGGTTAAATCCGCTCGTACAGCGCGGCTATAGCCGCGGTATTACCGCGGTATAGCCGCACTGTCCCATTGATTTCAATGGGCAGGAGCGGTTTAGGAGCGGTGAATACACCGCTCCTTCCCCGCTCCAAAGAAGCGGCTCGCAGGACTTTTTTTACCGTCCTGCGAGCGCACCGCTTCAGTGTGAAAGCCCTCGGGCTTTCACACTGAACAAACAGCGGAGGCTGTTTAGGGGCGTTTTTCAGGCGGTATTTTTAGCGCAATACCGCCTGAAAACCGCTCCAGTGTGAAAGGGGCCTAAAGGTGGCCACAAATGGCTTGAAATTCGCCCGGTTCAACAGGGACCATCTATTTCGATCCATCTAATACCATTCCCTTTCGAGAGGAGTCCATCTAATGATCGACTCCTCTCAAATGGGACTATGGCCAGCTTAAGATGACATTACCAGGTTTGTGAAGGAACTCTGGGAGTTCTTATCTGTACAATGCACAAAATTACTTGAACGGTTCTCCTGGTACAGAAGCACCTTATTCATTCAAGTTCCGACAAAGGTAAAATAATCAAGACAAAAAACTACCGACTATAAAAGGTTTTGTGGGAGGGAAAAAAATTTAAGTATACTGCATAAATATCACTCACATTTGTTTCTCTCATCGCTGGAAGAAATGTTCACTGTACAACTTTAAGTGGACCTTTCAGTAACTCTGCAAGTCTGCACATATAAAATACAGACATAGTGACATTCATTTCATAATATAAGGCAACAATAATTAAAAAGAAAAGGTTGTATCTTTTATTCATCAAAAACAGTCATTGAGCTTCAGTGACTCAATGATGTCATCAGTGTGCTACAGGTAGGAGGAAGCATTTCCTCAGTCCCCTCTCCACCAGTGATCAAACACTGTGAGGCTGCATTCACACTACAGCGTTTTAAATCGCGGGTAGATTTGCCGCGGATCTGCCCGCGATTTGACAGTGCTGAGGTGTGAATGACAAAACATGGGACTCTTATTTGAGATGCCTTTCATTTGAATGGCACCTCAAATCGCTGTGCGGATCTGCCACGATTGTCACGCGATAAAATGCGCTGCAATCACGGTGGGATGCAATAGTTCAGGAGGCACTTTGGGGCAACATGCAAAACCACATCGCGGCAGATCCACACAGCAATTTGAGGTGTCATTCAAAGAAATGACAACTTTTAATGCGAGCCCCGCATTTTGTCATTCACACCTCAGTGTCAAATCGCAGGCAGATCCGCGGAAAATCTGCCCGCAATTTAAAACGCTGTAGTGTGAATGCAGCCTAACTTTGTAGCAAGTCACAAGCAGAGAGGTTGCAGTAGGGCTGATCACTGTCAGACATTTGCAAACACATCTGAAAATTTCACACCTCCCTGCATTGCAATACACTAACAATGCATTGCAGTGAATTGTGCTGTTGAAAATGCTGCATCCCATTTTTGGTCTGTTATGGTGCATTAAGTAGGCAATACAAATGAATACACTGCCTTAACACAACCCAAATAAACAGTTATCTGATATTGTATGATCAGATTATAACGTGTGTAGACAGTTTATACAAAGTCACTAGCAACAAAAAGCACTAAAAAAGGTTGTTACAATTTAGAAAAGTTATACAAATGCAAACTGCTGTTTTCATCACATGTTCACAGCTCAGTCGTCAGTGACAAGTATCCCACACTCCCAGGATGCTCTGGGGTCAGGTGATATGGTGGCAGGTGTTTCCTGAGTAGACATTTCCCTAGCTTATACACTATAGGTCTTGAAACTGCGAACAATCACAGCAGATTAAAAAAAAAGTCCCTGGCAAGAACATGCAGTTTGTGAGCCAAGGGTGTGTTCTACAACTTATCTTGTTTGTCCATAGCAAAGTTTACATAACAGATCATAAGACGCAGTGTAATGTAACAAATCTAGGTATGCACAACATATTACACACATTGAAACCACTGCAAATCCATCATCTGCCGTCTAAGGCAAAAACAGTCAATACTGGGACATTGATTATTGTATATCCTCCAAATGACAAATATCATTTTTATGGGTAATGGTGCACCAACTCTAAAAACCTTTCCACTTAATGCCATTGAGGAGTGTTGAAGTAGACCTCTCCCCCCTTTCACTAAAAATCACATTAGCCTACCATACTGCGTGCCGATATGAAATCATCTTACATTCATTAGTTGAAACATCTTTTGCTTTTCACTTTTTTAACTTACAATTACTGTTTTTCTACTTCCTTTTTGAGTGAGGCGCTGGTGATGTAACCCTGGCCTCAGCTGCATCCTGGAAAGTTCCTGTCACATGTTCCAGAATACTCAGCAGAGTTCCAGGGAGTAAAGGATGATGGATTCATCTGCTCCTAATACGAGGGGTGTTCAAGTCAAACGGGAACTTTTAATTTTACAGGTATAAGAAGGGATGCTAGCGTGGTGGTACTACACGCAGTAGTAAGTGGCAAGTGTGTCCTATAACTGATAGGCGGCGCACATGTTGAGGGCCAGTCCAGAGACTGCTAATCAAGATGGCAGACAACAGTGTTAGTGTGTGCATAGAGCAGCATGTGGTGATTCTTGTGAACGAAGGTACAAAACCCATGGATATCTACAGAAGAATTCAAGCACAGTACGTTGATGAGACGGTCAGCCGCAGTAAGACATTTGAATGGGGTAAACGGTTCAAAGATGGCCGTACCTCCGTCAGTTATCCCAGCTGTGGTGCTTCCTACAGCAGTCATCCCTGTGAACATTCAGCACTTGGAATGCCTGATCTTGGATAATCAATGCATAGCCTGTCGTGAAATTGCACAAGAGACTAATCTTTCTGTGGGAACAGTGAACACTATTAACCGTGAACATAATTGTTGTGTTCTGAGTGATGTGCATATGCGTCTGCAGAAAAAACGGCCTGGTTTGATCACTAAGGCCATCCTGTTTATCCAGGACAAAGAACAAGCTCATACTGCTCACTGCACATTACAGCAACTCGGCTGGGAGGTACTTCCACATCCCCCTTACAGCCCGGACCTCGCTCCGAGTGATTTCCACCTGTTTGGAGTAGAGGTTGACCGATGTGGGTTTTTCTCTGGCCGATGCCGATATATAGAAATCGGGATGGCCGATGGCCGATATATAATACCGATTTTTGCAGCCGATATTTTAGGACGATTTTTTTTTTCCCTTCATCTCAAACTCACCCACTCCACTCCCCCCTGTTTGCTCCTGTCAATCTACCACACACTTGATGTCCTCAGTACAATGGCACTGATTGGCACTGGCAGGTGGCACTGGTTGGCACTGGCAGGTGGCACTGGGCCGATATAGTGTACCTGTGTGTGAAACATATGTAACTGAATGCAGAGAGACCAGCTGTCAAAATTCAGTGGTGATGTTGGGGGTGGGTGGGACCCAGCATCTATCAAACACCAGCCAATGATTGGGCTGCTTAAGAAAGGGGGCAGGGCCACATACACATAGCAGCCCGCCCAGATCCCATCCCATTGGCTGGTGTTTGATAGCTGCTGGGTCCTGCCCACCCCCGACTTTAATGCTCAATTTTGACAGCTGGTCTCTCTCTGCATTCAGTTACATATGTCAGTTTCACACATTCAGTGGCTCTGGCAAGCGCCACTCTGCTCTGCCAATGGAGTGTGGGGAAGGGAGGAGGAACATTTGTGGGTCGACAGGGCATGGTGCGGTCAGTGTTAATCGACCTAATTTGCATAGTAATCAGCCGATGACGATTTCTTAAAAAAAGCCAAATATCGGCCAATATATCGGTCGACCCCTAGTTTGGACCCCTAAAACAGTTCCGTGGAGGTCAGCATTTCAGCAATGATGACTAAGTGAAGCAGGCTGTCCTAGGATGGTCCAGGCATATGAACAAATCTTTCCATGCTGAAGCTTTACGGGCATTAAATGCTGGGATAAGTGTATAAATGTAGCAGGGGAGTATGTTGAAAAATAAATGCAGTTTCCACTCCTTGAAATTTGTTATCTTATTATATACTGTAAACTCAAAAGTCCCTGTTTGACTTTGAACGCCCCTTGTAAAAATGGCCACCATGAGAACACTATAGAGAAAAAGAAAAATGGGATGCAAAGACTAAAAAGCCTGCAATTACCTAAAAGTTTCTGTTTATAGATTGCCATTACTAAGGCAAGCCATAGATTATTCAATTCGAGGAGGGGAGAGGAGGGAACAGAGTTGTAGGTGACCCTGAAGGAGCACCTGGATAGGTAGAAAGAGAACCAGAATATTGGAGACCAAGGATGTGGAATCCAGCATGTGGTCAACTGTATCAAAAGGCAGCAGAAAAGTCTAATAGTAAGGCTACTTTCACATTGCGGGGGGGGGGGTCCATTAGCGGTAAAGCGCCTCTTAAACTGTTTAAGAGGCGCTTTTTGGGCGCTAGCAGGGCCAAAGGTCCAAAGTCCAATAAAGGAAGACACAGTGCACAGTACCAGGCTGTCTCCCAGGAGCTATCCTTCATCATGTCTATGCATCTACTACCCCTCTGTGGGCTTCATGCGCAGTTGGCACGTGGGACACCTCCCAATTATATTTGTGTAGTTCCATCTGTGTCTTCCTTTATTGGACTTTGGACCTTTGAATATGATCCTTTTCCTTGTAAGATGCCTTATGCCCATGTTCGAATAACATTTGATTTCTGGCTACTAATAGACTGAGTGGCATTCCGGGAATTTTTTGCAACTTTTTGAGAATAGTCCATACATTGAATACTATCGAAAACGTTCCGGATGTTTGTACATGAGGCTCAATTGGATAAGAAGACAGTGAGATTCGTTTTCTTTTTTCTTTGTGCCATTTCGTTGAACCTTGATCGTGTCCTGAAGAAGCCTCACGGCAAAACACGTAGACGTACAAGGGCTCATTGTACAAACCGTATCATCTTATATGATTTTTAATGCTTGTGAATATTGTGTAGATACTATGTAATTTCTTTTTCCAATAAATACTACATATTTTTTCTACTTCTCCATTGTTTCCATGCCTCTAAAGTCCGACCCTAGGCTACTCTTTGAGTACCCTTCTTTTTCTTCAGTTTATCATACAGGGACAGATAATTTCAAGAGATGATAAAAGATGAAGCAACCTAGTCAGGTCCAGATCTACAGATTGTTTAACCACTTCCGAACGCCGTTATACGTCCTATCTTTGAAGAGGAATATCTTTGTTATGCCATAACCCCAGTATCCTCTTCTTCAGCGGGTGGTCCAGTTTTCGATAATAGTGGTCTCTGTGGTGGATTCGCCGCAAGATCACTTTATCGGCGGCGGGAGAGGCCCCCCCGCCGCTCTCCGGTGCCCTCCGCCACTTACCGGAGCCGTCGGTACCGGCGGAGGCGATCGTATCCTTCTTCTGGCTTGGTATGGAGACGAGTGAGGGGAAGATGGGCCCCACCCGTCTACATACCACTGCAGGGCGGAAGCGACGTCAAAACGTCACTACCACCCATAGCTCTTAAAAGGGCCATTTTTTTTTTTTTTTCAAATGCCAAATTTTTTTTTTTTAATTGCATTTTAGTGTAAATATGAGATCTGAGGCCTTTTTGACACCAGATCTCATATTTAAGAGGTCCCGCCATGCTTTTTTTCTATTATAAGGGATGTTTACAATTTTGTTTTTTAAAAGTCTGTAAAAATCTAAAATAGAACGCTCCCCGTTCCGCCGAGCTCGTGTGCAGAAGCGAACGCATATGTGAGTAACGCCCGCATATGAAAACAATGTTCAAACCACACACGTGAGGTATCTCCATGATCGGTAGAGCGAGAGCAATAATTCTAGCCCTAGACCTCCTCTGTAACTCAAAACATGCAACCTGTAGAATTTTTTAAAAGTTGCCTATGGAGATTTTTAAGGGTAAAAGTTTGTTGCCATTCCACGAGCAGGCGCAATTTTGAAGTGTGACATGTTGGGTATCAATTTACGTGGCATAATATTATCTTTCACAGTATAAAAAAAAAATTGGGCTAACTTTACTGTTGTCTTATTTTTTCCAAAAAAGTGCGCTTTTAAGACCCCTTTGCAAATATGGTGTGACAGAAAGTATTGTAATGACCGCCATTTTATGTTCTAGGGTGAAAAAAAAAAATGTATAATGTTTGGGGGTTCTAAGTAATTTTCTAGCAAAAAAAAACAATTTTTAACTTGTAAACAACACATCTCAGAAAGAAGCTCGGTCCTTAAGAAAGCTGTCTCTCTACTACTTTTCCAAAAAGTCTAAACATTCGCAAAACCGTTCTAGAATCTGCTTCCCATTATTCCAGGTGGTGCTCAAGCATTCCTTTATACTAGGTCCAGAGGAAGGAATGCAATTCACAGAGTATTAACATGCAGGGGCGGACTGACCATTGAGCCACTCGGGCACTGCCCGAGGGCCCTGGGCCACTAGGGGGCCCCATCAGGGTTGCCAGCCTCAGTAAAACAAGGGACAGTAGGTATAAATCTGTGTTTTTTTTACATCTGTCTGTGTATACTGTGTGTGCATGTATGTGTATATTGTGTGATTGTATACTGTGTGTGTGTATACTGTGTGGCCCCATAATCTCTGATTGCCTGGGGGCCCCATAATCTCCTATTGCCCGGGGGCCCCATGAGTTATCAGTCCGCCCCTGTTAACATGACAATCGTCTCAGGACCTTGCTGAAACTACAAGACAGCATTGGGTTACCTCTTATTACTGGAAATATCCTGGTGTAGAAGATAAAGTGCATCATTTCTGAAAGAAGAAGTATTTTCTTCTTCATCACTGATATTAATACTTGAGCTCAGAAATAAACTTTAAAGTGTATGTTACCCTAACATTTCATATTCCTGATGTGTGTATCCTGTTCGCTTTAAATTGTTGTGTGAAGTACCTGGTGGTCCTGCCAGTCACTCTGCTTTCCTATTTCAAACTGACCATGCTAGGCATGAGAGCACATCCATCCCAACATGGTAAATTTTCAGAACTGTCCTCCAATGATCAGACAAGTGCTGACATGCCCCCAGTCATTCACTGGGAAGGTCAGTGTAATGCTGTTTCTCTGCCTCCTTCTGACATGCCAAAAGTATGGGTTTTCACATATACTTTAAGAAAAATATACTTTAAGAAAATTCCACAAAACGTAATGCAATATTGGCAGTCTGCCCACTTTCCTCCTCACCTGTGTGGAAGCCACCTTTTAGTTGCCAATCTGCAGGAATTCAAAAGTGTGCAGGAATTCAAGAGATTCAAAATCTCTATCAGATCATGACAAGGGCAGCTCAGTGGCTAAGTGGTTAGCACTGACAGCACTAGGGGTCATTGGTTCGAATTTCAACCGTTGCACTACCTGTCTAGAGTCTGCATGTTCTCCCTGTGCCTACGCGGGTTTCCTCCACACTCCAAAGACATGCTGGTAGGTTAATTGGCTCTTATGCCCTCTCTCTCTTGCCCACTTGAGGGCAGGGACTAAAGTGAATGTACAATATATACACTCACTGGCCACTTCATTTGGTACACCTTGCTAGTACCAGGTTGAACCCCTTTTGCCTTCAGAACTGCCTTAATTCTTTGTGGCACAGATTCAACAAGGTGTTGGAAACATTCCTCAGAGATTTTGGCCCATATTGACATGATAGCATCTTGCAGTTGCTGCAAATTTGTCAGCGCACATCCATGATGCGAATGTCCCGTTCCACCACATCCCAAAGGCGCTCTATTGGATTGAGATCTGGTGACTGTGGAGGCCATTGGAGAACAGTAAACTCATTGTTATGTTCCAGAAACCAGTTTAAGATGATTTGAGCTTTGTGACATGGTGCATTATCCTGTTAGGCCTTGGTGTTTAAACAATGCTCAATTGGTACTAAGGGGACCAAAGTGTGCCAAGAAAAGATCCCCCACACCATTATATCACCAGCCTGAACCGTTGATACAAGGCAGGATGGATCCATGCTTTCATGTTGTTTACGCCAAATTCTGACCCTACCATCTGAATGTTGCAGGTGAAAGAGACTCATCAGACCAGGCAGCATTTTTCCAATCTTCTAATGTCCAATTATGGTGAGCCTGTGCAAATTGTAGCCTCCGTTTCCTGTTCTTAGCTGACAGGAAAGGCACCCAGTGTGGTCTTTTGCTGCTGAAGCCCATCTTCTTCAAGGTTCAATGTGTTGTGCATTTGGAGATGGTATTCTGCATACCTTGGTTGTAACGAGTAGTTATTTGAGTTATTGTTGCCTTTCTATCATCTCGAACCAGTCTGCTCATTGTCCTCTGACCTTTGACATCAGCAAGGCATTTCCATCCACACAACTGCCACTCACTGGATATTTTCTCTTTTTCGGACCATTCTCTGTAAACCATAGAGATGGTTGTGCGTGAAAATCCAAGTAGATCAGCAATTTTTGAAATACTAGATCAGCCCATCTGGCACCAACAACAAGGCCATGTTCAGTCACTTAAATCCCCTTTCTCCCCCATTCTAATGCTTAATTTTAACTTCAAAAATAGAAGGGGAGAACAAAGGACATGCCACCTAAGTGTAGTATTAGAAGCTGGTTTTTAATGGCAAGGTATACATAAACACTCACAAGAAGTAAGGAGGATACAGGCTCACCTGTGCAAGTAGTGCAGAGGGCTCCTTGAGTCGGGAAAGGGTTCCTGGTGCGTGGTGTGTTAATGTTAGGTCCACAGCATGTCCTGTAGCCACAGGAGAGGAGCCGGAACCAGCGTGGAACGCATGGAAGTGACGTCACGGGTCACAGAATCACATCCGGAGGAACTTGTCACAGGAAAGGAAAAGAAACTGGCAGGCTACGCACTCGGAGCTTCAGCTCCTTCTATTGGCCTGGAGTGGTATTGGCTGTGCACAGCGCTCACAGCGCTGTGATTTGTTGTCCCACAGCACAGACATATAAATAGCACCATTCAGCCAATACCACTCCAGGCCAATAGAAGGAGCTGAAGCTCCAAGCGCGTAGCCTGCCAGATTCTTTTCCATCCTGTGACGTCACTTCAGTGCATTCCACGCTGGTTCCATCTTCTCTCCCGTGGCCACAGGACGTGCTGTGGACCTGACATTAACACACCACGCACCAGGAACCCTTTCCGGACTTGAGGAGCCCCCGGAACTACTTACACAAATGAGCCTGTATCCTCCTTACTTTTTGTGAGTGTTTATGTATACCTTGCCATTAAAAATCAGCTTCTAATACTGCACTTAGGTGGCGCCTCCTTTGTTCTCCCCTTCTATTTCTGTGTACAGAGCCAGCTCTCTGAGGACAGCAGCCGCCCTTATCATCCTACCATTATTTGTATTCTTGGACTACTATTGTTGTGCTTATGAACTAATGACCTCCCTTTTAATACAGACTCAGTAATAGTGATTTTTTATTACTATTATTTTGTTTTATATTACGCTGTACCTTGCGCTCACAGTTATTGTTACCATTGTCAATTTTAACTTCAGCAAGTCGTCTTCACCATGTTTAGATGCCTAAATGCATTGAGTTTCTGCCATGTGATTGGCTGATTAGCAATTTGTGTTGCCAAGCAATTGAACAGGTGTATCCAATAAAGTGGCCAGTGAGCGTCTATGTAAAGCACTGTGTAAATTGATGGCGCTATATAAGTACCTGTAATAATAAATAAATATTCCATCCTTTGCCA